>NC_062545.1:132901689-133526689 GCF_016906955.1 Phacochoerus africanus | reverse complement strand
CCAAGGGGTGACATAATGGGAGATTTTTTTTTCTTCTTTATATTCTTCTGGGTTGCCTGAATTCTCAAAAAAAAAAAAAAATTTTTGCTAACCAGGTTTACATAGTTACTTTGTAATTAGAGAACTCTTTCAATAAAATTTCCTTCTTTAGATGCAGTCATCTATTATTTCTACTTGGGAACAAGAGAATCCTTTGTCTTCACAAAGCGTGTCTCTAGACCACAAAAAAACAACTAAAACTTCTTGTATGTCTGCAGAAACCCTTTTAAAAATTTTCTCTAATCCTTCTAACAGGAGCTATTTTGGGGGAGGTAGAACCTGCTGAAATATCAGAGTGTTTTCTGCTGGTAAAAAGAGTATCAGAGGCTGGTTGAGCAAAAAGAAGGTAAAAAGTAAAATACCCTTTGGAATACTTGATTCATTAAGTGAACTGGGATAAAGAACAATGACATTAGCAAATATTTATGCCCAAGTAAAGATCGTTAAGATATTCTAACTTTAGGAATCAAATGCGAACTGATTTGATCAGAAGTTCAGCAGCTACAACAATGACATAATAAAGCCTTCTCTGTGGCCCCCTTTTCTCATCTCTCCCAACTTAAGGGAGGAAGAAGCTGTCATACAGAATGGTACACAAGGTAAACAAATTCCCGACATTTTAGCTAGACAGTGTGAATCATTCTAAAAAGACACAAAAAGTTTTTCTACTTCTTAATATATCCAAGAGGTGGAATTGAGAGTACTCTTTCTGTTTCCAAGATTACACATGTGGTTTCAATAAATCTTTTATTTTAATTTTCATTTCTTGGCCATCTTGATCTTTTTTTATCATATCTAACAACCCAGACTCACTTTAAAAAGATGGCTGGACCCTTTCATAGGACTTTTTCCTCACCATTGTTAGATCTACAAATTAACGCCTATTTCTTCTACAACCCTACACAATTAGAATTTTGGTGAAAATGTTTACTTTTTTAGAATAAACCAATTTAACTGTACAGCACAAAAAATCACTTCGTTGTTCTCTAAAACTAACCTGTCCAATACAGTAGTCACTGGCCACATATGGATACTGAGGACCTAAAATGTGACTAGTCCAGGTTAAAATATGCTGTAAGTGTAAAATACACACTGGATTTCAAAACTTAATATGAAAATATATATCATAGTTCATTAATAATTTTATATTGTTTACATATTAATAATACTGGGATATACTGGGTTAAAGAGAATTTCATTTGTTTGCTTTTACATTTTTGAAGTGACTACTAGAAGACTTAAAGTTACATACATGCTTTGCATTGTGTTTCTTTGGACAGTGCTGGTCTAGAATATTAGTCCAGCATGCCAGGATACTGATTATCACTTCTATAACTCTGCAAATACTCTCTGGATCATCACCGGTGACATTTTGCAGGAGGCTTGCTTCCCCAATACATCCTGTGAAATGTGTGTCGCTAATCACTCCCTTACCCCAAAACTGACTTCTGTGTCTGCTGGAAATTCCTCCTTTCCTCCTATTTTGAGCACCATGTGCTCTGTTATGACAGTTCTTCCTTGTCCCCTGTGACATCCACATACACTTAAAAACAGGGAGAGGTTACAGTCTGCTTCTACTGGGGGAAGGTGTAACATTCAGCTTGGGACTGAAACTCTTCCCACAAGACCCGCACAATGAGGTGTCATAGCAACTCCCCTGCAAAACTCATTAATTCTCTTAATTCCACTGGTGCACTGGCATGAAATGCTAACCATTTCACACCTGACTGGAGGTTAGCTGCTGTATCAGTCAGCACCGCTTTCATTAAAAAAAAAAAAAAAAAAAACACACCATGGTCTGCCTGACCCAGCTAGGGTTGGTTTGTTTCTCTAACTGAAGAGTGAGGTCAGAGGTGAGCAGGCAAGGGCTGATTCATGATGACATCATTGCCCCATCTTCCTTTATCTTTCTGCCTTGCTCTCGTGGTTTCAAGATGCCTCCTGAAGGTTCAAGAAATATCTCTATGCTTCAACCAAGAAAAAGAGAAAGGATGAAGGGCGAAAAGTATGTGTTAGCTGAGTCTTTCTCTTTTTATCAGGACATACCTGCTTCTATCCCATTGGCCAGAACTAGTGCACAGGGCCACCCTTAAAAATAGGGAAATCTGGGACAGTGACGATTTTTTTTTTTTTCCTTTTCTATGCTGCACCCAAGGCATATGGACGTTCCCAGGTTAGGGATAGGGGCCACAGCCGCAGCAATGCAGGATCCAAGCCAAGTCTGCAACCCACACCACAGGTCACAGCCCACCAAGCAAGGTCAGGGATCGAACCCACATTGTCTCGGATACTAGTTGGATTCATTTCTGCTGCACCACAACAGGAACTCCTGATAGTGAGGATTTTTACCTAGGCATATGGCTGTCACAGAGTTTTATCAGTAAAGCAGAAGGGCAAATGGACGTAGGGCAGGCAATTTCTAATGTCTACCATATACATATTATAATCATATCATAACAAGTATAACTGCAATTCTTTTAGAGTCATAGAAAAGAAATACCTAGAGAGATGGCAATTACAGAAAAATCCAACACAATCTACAATCTAATTGTAGGGTACAAAATTGAGAGAAAAGAAGCCTAGAGAATATAACATCTACTATGTGAATCATTTCATTTTACTGAACATCTACTTATCTGAATAATTCTTATAGTAATTTTCAGCACCATCTTTGTTGGTAGAGTAAGTTTACTTAACACACCAATAAAAACTATTCTTTAAGCTCGTTCAGGTCACATCAAACATCTTCTCTAACGTTATTAGCCTGTCATTAAATATGGCCCTATTCTACTTTTAGAATTTTAGTTTCCTGTTTCCTTCCAGTCAAATTGGATACAAGTAGACCCTTGATCATAGAAAGGGTTTTGTCCCAATTTATTTGCAAAATTCTAAACTCCTGTCACCAATCTGATCCAACAACTAATACATTTTTCCGCTTCTACATTTATCTTAAGCAACTGCTGTTGTTACTAAGTCTTTGTCCTCTTTGCAAATTTCAACCACCATCATTAGAAGACTTTTTTTTTTTTTTTTTTTTCCGGCCGCCCCATGGAGTTCCCAGGCTAAGGATTAGATCCAAGCCACAGGTGTGGCAACACCAGATCCTCAACTCACTGTATCGGGCCTGGGATCGAACTCAGGCCCCATCGCTCCCAAGACACCACTGCCAATCCCATTGCACCATAGTGGGAACTCCAGAAGAGCTTAATTTAAAAAAAAAAAAAAAACATAGAAACACAGCTTTTAATTCCCACAAGTGTCAAGGCCCATGCAATGCCAACTTGAGACTAGAAGATATGTGCTGACAGTAGATGCTGAGCCAGCATCTAGGGGCACCCACAAAGTGACCTTCTCCCAAACAAGAGCACAGCAGAAAGTTTGGTTCAAATTCTCACTTTAACAAAATTCAAGATCCAAAATGTCAATGTGCCTTCATGCCATCAGCATGAAATCAAAACTCTGTATTAATCCTTAAATGGTCTATTCTTTTGCCTACTATTCCCTAAAATGGCCCATGCTTTCTCATATCTAGCTCTTTTCCAGAAGAGCTTTTCTGTAACACCCACCCCCATCCACACAAAGAAAAGCCCTACTCACTTCCCAAGATTCAACTCAGATTTTGCATTTTCCACATTGTCTTTCTGGTTCTTTCTGCTATAATCTTTCTCTATTGTGAATAAATCATAGCACTTTCTTTGCACTTCCTCATACCCTTGTTTAATTCTGCTTTATATTATCATATCTGTTTGCTAGTCTTGTCCTCTTCTACTAAATTGAAAGCTTGAATCTATACTCCACCTTTAAAAGAGAATTTTATACAGAAATTTGTTTTCATTTGATTAAATCTGGATTTGATTTTTTTTCTATTTGAGAGAACAATTAAAATTAGTCTAGCAATATCATTGATCACCATGCTTTTTTTAATCTGGTCATGAATCATGACCCTAAAAATAATAATTAGCCCATTGCTTTCCATTTGGAGGTCCACAGAAAACCATTACAAATATCTGAAGGGATGTCCTACAGCTTTTTTTTTTATAGTTGATTTACAATGTTCTGTCAACTTATGCTGTACAGCAAAGTGACCCAGTTATACATATATATACATTCTTTTTCTTGCATTATCATCCATCATGTTCCATCACAAGTGATTGGATATAGTTCTCTGTGCTATATGGCAGGATCTCCTTGCTTATCTACTCCAAATGCAGTAGTTTGTATATACTAACCCCAAACTCCTCGTCTAGTCTTGTAGAACACTCCTGTGGCTTTTTGAGCAGGGAAGGGAGACTGCCTACAAGTCTACCTAAGGCACTCACTGTCCCACTAAGAAGCCTATTGGCTCCCACATCAATTCAACAGAAGAATCCTGGATACAAAGTTTCTTAAGCCTCTGTAGAGGATGAACAGATTTCCTGAACCAAAAATTGGGACAGGATTTTGTGCCATTTCCAAATGATTTCCTGTTTAAAATGTGGCTTTTTTCTTTTCTTTTCTTTTCTTTTCTTTTTTTTCTTTTTTTTCTTTTTTTTTTTTTTTTTTTTTTTGGCTTTTTAGGGCCACACTTGTGGCATATGGAAGTTCCTGGTCTAGGGGTTGAATCGAAGCTACAGCTGCCAGCCTACACCACAGCCACAGTAACATGGGATCTAAGCCGCATCTGCGACCTACACCACGGCTCACAGCAATGCCATATCCTTAACCTCCAGAGCAAGGCCAGGGATTGGACCCACACCTCATGAATACTAGTCGGATTTGTTTCTGCTGTGCCACAACGGGAACTCCCTAAAATGTAGCTTTAAATGGCAAGCAGTCTTAGACTAACTGGAATATTTCAATGGCTGTTGACCCAAACAACTGAAACCAGAACTGTCTTTGAAAATTGAAGCTGTGTGATTATAACATTTACATCTGCCTTTGATTCTAATATGAGCTTAGTTTCTTTCTAGCATCATCTCAAAGTCAAAGTACTGTTTGTTGCTGATTGGTAGTATACACACAAAACTGGAGAAAGCTTTGGTTTCTATTAGACTGAACTATACAAAATTTCAAATATTCTATCATTTTTGACCTATTAAAAGAGCAGTTACATATGGTTTATACTACTTTTTTAACTTTAGTATTTCATACTGTTTTTAAATTACATTCTAGAAATTTTTTATTTGTACAAAAACAAATAAATAACCCTTAAAGTAGTGGAAAAGGTATCAGAGATTAAGAGAATGAAAATTAAAAGCCACAGATGGAGAGAAAACATCTGTAAAACACATATCAGATAAGGGGCTTTTATCCTATATAAAGAACTCTTAAAGACAACATTAAGAAAAAAAATCCAATTTTTTAAATAGGCAAAGTATCTGAATAGACACCTCACTAAAGAAAATAGACATATGGCAAATAAGCATATGAAAATATGTTCAACATCGCATGTCATTAGGCAACTACAAATTAAAACAACAGAATACCACTACATATCTATTAAGAACACTAAAATCCAAAACGCTGACAATACCAAATGCTGGCAAGGACATGGAACAACAAAAACTCTCACTCCTTGGTGGCAGAAACACAATGATATGGCCACTTTGGAAGGCAGTTTGATTTGTTCAATTTCTTACCAAGTTAAATACAGGTTACCATAGGATCCTACAATCACACTCTTGGTATTTACTTCAATAAGTTGATATTTTATGGCCATACAAAAGCCTGCACCCAAATGTTTGTAGTAGCTTCATTTATAATTGCTAAAACTTGGAAGCAACCAAGATGTGCTTTGATAGATCAATGTGGTAGATCCATGGAATGGAATATTTGGTCAGTAAAAATATATGAGTCATTAAGTTACAAAAAGACATGAATAAATTGTAAATACATATTGCTAATTGAAAGGAGTCAATCTGAATATCCTACACACTGTATTATTCCAACTATATGACATTACAGAAACTCTATGAAGACAGTAAAAAGATCAGTTGGGGGAGACAGAGGGAGATGAATAGGTGGTGCAGAGGGGATTTCTGGGGCAATGAAACTATTATTCTATTTTTATTTATTTATTTTTTTTGTCTTTTTGCTATTTCTTGGGCCGCTCCCACGGCATATGGAGGTTCCCAGGCTAGGGGTCGAATCGGAGCTGTAGCCGCCGGCCTATGCCAGAGCCACAGCAACACAGGATCCGAGCCACGCCTGCAACCTACACCACAGTTCATAGCAACGCCGGATCCTTAACCCACTAAGCAAGGGCAGGGACCGAACCTGCAACCTCATGGTTCCTAGTCAGATTCGTTAACCACTGCGCCACCACGGGAACTCCTCTATATGATAATATGATGGTGGGTATATGTCACACATTTGCCAAAAGCAATAGATGTACAAACTAACTATGGAATTCAGTTAATAACAATATATTGATATTGGCTAATTAATTATAAGAAATGTATCCCACTAATGCAAGACATTAATAATATGGGAAATTTGGGGGTCCTCAGCAGTGCAAAAAAGATACAAGGGAACTGATCTTCTTGTTCACTTTTTTCCCTAAACCTAAAACTGCTATTTTGTTTTGTGCCATGTTGAGCGACAGCTGTGGCATGCGGGAAGTTTCCAGGCCAGAGGCTGAACTCGTGCCACAACAGTGACCGCACCACAGTGGTAATGGTGGATCCTTAACCCACTGAGCCACCAGGGAATTCCTAAGCCATTTTTTAAGGCTATATACCACATGATTCCAAGTATACGACATCCTGGAAGAGGCAAAACCATAGAGGAAAGATCAGCAGTTGCCAGGGTTCAGAGGGACAGGAGAAGGAATGATTCAGGAGAACACTGGATTTTCAGGGAGTGAAATTATTCTGCATGATACCATAATGGTAGAAATATAACATTATGCATTTGTTAAATCATTGGACCTGTGCGACATGAAGCATGAACCCTAACATAAAATATAGACATTAATTAATAATAAGGCATCAATATTGGTTCACCAATTGTAGCACATGTACTACACAAAAGCAAGATGTTAATGACAGGTAAAACTGCAAGTAAGTATATGGGAATGCCATACTCTCTATGCAATGGTTCTGTAAATCTAAACCTTTTCTGAAAATAAAGTCTATTTTTAAATGTTTTAATGTACTAGGGAGTTCATTTCTATATTAAACCTGGTGTGTGTTACAATGAAAACTTCTCAAGGTAAAACATTTCAGTATTACATGCTAACACTTTAAAAGCTCAAGTTAAGAGAGGCAGTAAGGCAGATAAACAGTTGGGGAAAAAAAATCCATCTCACTGGGAAAAAAATAACAGTGACATATTCTTACGAATGTAGGTTGTGCGTGATTATAATATACCTCTTTTTCTTTCTTCTGCCCTAGAGTTCTGAGACTGATGTACTGCTCCAGAAGAGCCAGATAGCAACTCTTCTCTAGCTGATCTCAAAATATTGGGGTTGTTCTCACTAGAGGGATGATGTAAGACTTTAGAAAAGCTACAGAAAAATGAGAGGGAAAGTAAGTGTAAGTGCCAAGATGCTGTGCAGAGATGGAGGAAGGTCTAACTCCAAGAATTTCCACTTTCACTATATTTTCATTCCTATGAGTTCTAACTGGTTCCATTTCAAATCTTCCTTTGCCATAATCTCAAAAGCCCATTTTTTTTCAATATATTAAACAGACTTACTTTACATGCTGAAAGACTATTCCAAACTGCAATCTATATGGAACTGATACTACAGTTGTGTTTTTTCTATTAACTCTTGCTTATGGTGGCTTATTTCATTACTTTTTTTTGGGGGGGGGGGGAGAGGGGATCTTTATTGTGAATTCATGGTCCTTAAACTTTATTTATGGGACTTCTTTAAAGATTTAAATTGTGTCCTTCCAGAGAGATTTACCTTTCCTTCAAGAAATACCACCAACCTGAGACCACTTTCAACTAAACACTCAACTTGGGGTTTCTCAGGCCCTACAAATAATGTGAACCCAAACCCCAAACCTACCTCATGCAAAGTTGTAGGTAGATATTCTCATGGGAGATTTTTTTCCCATTCCACTCACAACCAAAGCAGAAATACAGACAGACATATACATACATACATGGAGATCTCCACCACTCCCTGTCCAGAGCAGGTTTTTCCTCATCCACTGAGGTGTCCATCCACTGACACTTTATGGAGATGTCAACAAAAGCCAACTCCTTGGTCTCAGGCTCTGTCTTCTGAGCTCCCCAGGCATGACTTGCTAAAACCACGGCTGTAGGCCACTCAGGATCAACAGATACATCAGGAACAAAGGCTGGCTCCAGTGGCCACTTAACCATTCCTACGGCCCTTTCACCTCTAACCTCTGGGGGATTCCCTTATGTTTCTGCCAGCTCATCTATGCTTTAAAAATTACTTTAAAAAACGTATTTTATCCAGCATGTTTTGGTTTTCCCTATTAAGAGGAGTTTCTCTAAACTGTAGTCTGCCCTATAACTAGAAATAAAACCAGCCTACTCAGACACCCAGCACAGGGGCTGGCTACAGGGCAAGTGTTTTCTCCTATTTTTAGGTATGAAACTTCATATAATTCATAATTCCAGGCAGTATTTTTCATTTTGTCCCAGCTTTTCCCAACTTCCTTCCATGCCCATGGAAGCCCCTCCCTGGTCCCAGTTCCACACAGTGAGTATGGTTCTGGTCCCCAACTTCACATGAGCCCCTCTGACCTCACCTGCAGAGGTCGGGAATGAGCCTCACTCAGTGTTCTTCCAAGAGTGGCCTGTTGGCAGTGCTGGGCCTCAAACTGTTTGTACTGGTCTGCTATGAGATAAGAAACGCTGCCAGAATTTCAGTCAGCCATGTCACTAAGCAAGCTTTCCTTGATAAAGTAAAGAGTACACAGATTTACATTTTGGTCACATTCCTTACCCCACTGGTTAGAATCAATAGTTCTCTGATCACCTATGTTGAGATCACTGCTTTAGATAACCCCTTCTTTGGCCAGAGGTAGCCTGAGATGGTAACCGGAAGCAGATTCTAGGGTCTGAAGGTCAAATAAAAAACTGTCTGTAGCTGTTTAAGGAAATAATAAAAAGTAGAGACTATATATGAATACTAATAACATTTCCATTGGGAAAGGACCATTCAAGAATTTAATACACTAAAAGAATGATACCGGAGTTCCCCATCATGGCTCAGTGGTTAACAAATCCAACTAGGAATCATGAGGTTGCGGATTCGATCCCTGCCCTTGCTCAGTGGGTTAAGGATCCAGCGTTGCCATGAGCTGTGGTGTAGGTCGCAGACGCGGCTCGGATCCCGCGTTGCTGTGGCTCTGGCGTAGGCTGGTGGCTACAGCTCCGATTCAACCCCTAGCCTGGGAACCTCCATATGCCGTGGGAGAGGCCCAAGAAATGGCAAAAAAAAAAAAAAAAGAATGATGCTAAAAATGACCTAGGTATTGAAAAAGAAAACAGTATTACTACCCCATGTTAACACCCTCAAAAATAGGCTTAATTTCAATCCCTGAAATTGTCATAATTTGTATCTATGCATTCTAATTTTATGTTGATAAATGCTATGCTGGTTAAATGTGTTTTGTATGTATGCATAGCATATTACAGTTTTTACAATATTTACATAATTATATATCATGATATCCCTCAATGAGATATTATTTGCTTATTTCTTGAGGCATGTCATGCACTTGTTCCAGGTAATCACATCCATGGAACATGGCCTCAACCAATGAACTCTGAAAACCAATTCAGAAAATAAAAGGTGAGTTAACGCTAAAATCTAATTAGCTTTTAATATCTATTTCTGAAGCTTCCGCTCAACAAAGCACCATAAGAAAAAATAAGCAGTACTATGAAACAAAGTTGCCAACAAAATTTTCATTTTTAGGATAACTTTCCATGGAGTTCCCTGCTCAGCGGTAATGAACCCAACTAGTATTCACAAGGATGCAGTTGATCCCTGGACTCACTCAGTGGATTAAGGATCCATCATTGCTGTGAGCTGCAGTGTAGGTTGAAGACACAGTTCATATCCCACACTGCTGTGACTGTGGTGTAGGCCAGCAGCCACAGCTCTGATTCGATCTCCAGTATCAAGTCCACATTATCATAATATATACTGAAGAATCATAATCCATAAGAAAATATCCTTAATACTCATTAAAACATTTTCATTATAGCCAAGACATGGAAGCAACCTAAGTGTCCATCAACAGGTGAATGAATAAAGAAGACATGGTATATATAAACATGATGGAACATTACTAGGCCACAAAAAAGAATGAAATAATGCCTTTTTTTTAAGGGCCACACCCACAACATATGGAAGTTCCCAGGCAAGGGGTTGAATCAGAGCTGTAGCTGCCAGTATAAACCACAGCCACAGCAATGTGAGATCTGAGCCACGTCTGTGACCTACACCACAGCTCACGCAACACCAGATCCGTAAACCCATGTCCTCATGGATACTAACTGGGTTCACTACTGCTGAGTCACAGTGGGAACTCCCTGAAATAATGCAATTTGCAACAACACAGATAGACCTACAGATTATCATACTAAGTGAAGTAAATCAGAGAAAGACAGATATCATATGATATCACTTCTTTGTGGAATCTTAAAAAATGATACAAATGAATTTATTTACAAAACAGAAACAGATTCAGATATAAAAAACAAATTTATGGTTACCAAAGGGGGCAAGGGATAAATTGGGGGTATGGAATTAACAGATGCACACTATTATATATAAAACAGATTTTAAAAAACAAGAATTTACTGGAACTATATTGGATATCTTGCTATAAACTATAATGGAAAATAATTGGGAAAAAGAAAATATATATGTGTGTATATATATATGCATATGTGTATATCTGAATTACTTTGCTGTACATTGGAAACTAACACAACAGTGTAAATCAATTATACTTCATTTAAAAAAAGTTATTGCATAAGCAGAATACAAGGTATATCTATATCTTTTCTTATTCCAAAATAGACTTAAACCTGAAATCTGCTAATGTATTTTATAAATGGATTTTAAATGATAATTGAAACAAAATAAGTCAAAAAATCTAATTATCCTTAACATCTTATTTCCAAAGCACTACAGTAATTGTATTTTCAATTTAACCTACAGTATATTCAAATATTATATCTAATCAATAACATTTAAAAGGTTACTGGCTCGTTTATACATTCCAGAATAATTCCTGAACATTAGCCATGTACCTGTAACTGCTACTGTTTCAGTTTCTCAACCATTAAATGATATTATTCAGTTACAAGAAGTTCTATCAAATTTCTGCATCAAATGAGATATATATAATTTTTATATATTGATATATACATAGCATAAAATTTTTATATTCTACTCATTTGTTTAAAAATGTGTTTGAAAAATAAATAAAAATTAAAATGTGTTTATTTGCCTGTGGTTATGAAAACAAAATTTTTAAGGTTTAACTATCAATGTGCAAATCCCACTCTCAAAATTTCACAACCAAATATTTTGCATCATTATTGCAGATACCTGCCATCACCTATAGAATTTATGTGTCAATGTTATTTTATTCATCTTCCTAAAAGCTGTAAAAATGAAAAATAAAAACTAAATAATTTCTACAGTTCTGAACAATGACACCAAAGAAAGAGTAAAATTACTTTTCCAACTCAGGCCTAGTTAATGGATGAATACTAAAGCACACTAGTTAGTCTTCCAGTTTAACCACAAGCATGTCAGGTTTATTTGGAATTCTGCTGAATTTGGAAAAGATGTGCAAACAGTAACAGCTTAACAATTTTAGAATAAAGTCCATGTGTGTGAATAGCCCCAAGTCTTAGCTAAAAATGGGCCGAACCTGAAATGGGGTGTGACCTAAGAGAGGGTGGATTTAGGAAGAGTCCACAGATGGGACTGGCCTAAGTCTACCAATAACAAATTGTGAGTCCTTGAAAAATCATTTAGCTGTTCAAGACTTTGGTTTCTGATCTGTAGAACTGACCTCTAAGGCCCCCTAAGCTCTCACATTCTATAATTCCAATTCAATGGCATGTTTAACAATTGAATGTAGACCCTCCATCCATTCACTGAGAAGAAGAAACCCTCCAGTCTTCTGATTGGGGTCCATGTATTCTTAAACTAGGTTAAATGGCAAGAGCATGTCAAAATAAGAATCAGAACACAAGGATTTACCATCTTTTGTGAACTGCATTCTTATCCACAATGCTCAGCAACAAGACTTAGAGTGCTAGACATTTTGATGCAATAATGACAATGCAGTTCACCAAACAAGGCCAAGCTCAGTGGTTTCCAGGAAACCAAAAAGGGAAAGAATGTAGAAAGAAATAGTAGAGACTTCAAATGATGAAAAAAATGAATGAAGTTCAAACTGGGAATCAAAAAGAGACACATAAAGACCTAAAAAGCATGGTCACTGCATTTCGAATGATTGGAACCGTGGAAAGTTTTTCCTAACAATACTAACAAAACATCTTTGAGAATATCTAATTATTAAAGGAGTCAATGAAATGAGATCATATTAATGATTCTTCCTTGAAAAATGCAAAAATTAAAATTCTTTTAATGTATGAAATCTGCAATTATTATGCAACTTCATTAAATGCATTTTTACCTAATCCTAGAATTAAGCATGTTCTTTATTTTCAGAAAAAAATTCCCTTAGTTTTATTATCACAATGGAACACTCAATACCCTAGAAAAATTAGATCAAATGTGAATTGCTGTCATTATTCATTTAATTTTTTTTTGTTTGTTTTGTTTTGTTTGCTTTTTGGGGCCACACTTGTACATTTGAAAGTTCCCAGGGTAGAATCAGAGCAGCAGCTGGAGCCTACGCCATAGTCACAGCAACGCAGGGTCTGAGCCATGTCTGTGACCTACACCACAGCTCACGGAAATGCCAGATCCTTAAACCCACTGAGCAAAGCCAAGGATTGGACCTACATCCTCGTGGATACTAGTCAGGTTGGTAACCCACTGAGCCACAATGGGAACTCCCCATTTAAATTATTTTTAAAAGCCCATCATTACGTTAAAGGATTAAAATGTATATAAATAAAATAATGAAAAAATAGAACTGCCTCAATTATGACTCCCCTTTCTTTAGGAATAAAGGAACTGTAATAGAAAGTAGAAAAAAATAAAGCTAAATTATTAATACATATTCCATCCCTTTCAGATTGTTGTCAGTATATATACAGATATATATTACATAGTCATAGGTGATGCTATCCAGAATTTTTATTATGTTTTGTAGCACCCATTTCCATCTCCTTTATTGACAAAACTCATGAACTTGTCATTTTATTACCCTACCACAATATTAAATGGGTTAGGATTGTATAAATTCCTTTGAGATTCTATTTGAGAGCATTTAAGTTGTTTCTTCTGTTTGGTTTGGTTTTGATTGGGTGCTATTTCTTTGGAAATACTTCTAAAATATTACTTGGTATTATGCAGGTCAAAAATACAAATTTAGAGCTTTCCTATAACAACTGAACAATTGCTTTTCAGAAGGGAAAAATTATTTAAAAAGCTACAAATATTTTCAAATTTTGCTATCCCCATCTGTACACTTCTCTTATTAAATAATTATATGACATTTATCATTATTTTTGCTGGTCTTATAAGTGTATATAGTACCTAAAGGTTTTTTAGTATGAATTAATATGAACTTTAATCACTGGGGAGGTTGAACATTATTCCTTGTGATGATCTAGTCTATTTTTCTAAATGCATAAAGACCACTTATTATGAGACAATAATTAGGAGTTCACTCTGTGGTGCAGCAGGATCGGTGGCATCTCTGCAGTGCCAGGATACAGGTTTGATCCCTGGCCTGGCACAGTATGTTAAAAGCAAATGTTGCTACAGCTGGTGTAGGTCACAACTGCGACTCGGATCTGACCCCTGTCCCAGGAACTCCATATGCCATGGAGCAGTCAAAATAAAAAAGAGAGAGACAATAAATAGTGGTCTTTTGTAGTGTCAATGCTTTCCATATTTTTAAACATGAATTCTGTTTACAAATGCAATACATGTATATTACAGAAAGCTGGAATATAAACAATGAGAAATATAAAAATCATCCATAATCCCAGTACATTTTCCCCTTTAAATAATGATATAAAAAGTGAATTTCCTTTTTCATCTCCCCATCCATCCCACCCCCACGAAAAGTAATCACAGTTAAACATTTGCTATGTATCATTCCAAGATTTTTCTATGACTTTGTTTATAAAAATGGAATTATAAAAATCGCTGTGTTATGCAACAGACCTGTTTTCCTCAATTCAGTATCAAAGATATCTTTCCAAGATATACAGATCTACCTCATTTTTTCGATGGCACTGGTATTCTATTATGGCTCTATTCTCCCTCTCATTCCAACCACATGGCGAGATCTGTAATTTAGAGAGTAATAGAAGATATTCGGGCATGACGTCTTGCACCTTCTCTTCAGCTCTGAACCTACCCTTCCAAGCCATCCTTCCCTTCTTTCATCCTGAGCCAGGAAAAGGGTATCTTCATTATTCTCCAAGGCTCATCCCTGACTTCAATTTCATCCTCTATACCATATCCTCCCTTCCCTTATCACAGAAACAAGCTAATGTGAATGACATATTAATACTGTTAATAACAATAATTACATGGTACTTAAAATGTTCCAGATCTTTTCAAAGCACTTTATGTATGTTAACTAAGTTAATCTTCATATCATCCTATGAGGTAGGTATTAATTACAACTATCCTCATTCTATAGATCTAGAAACTGAAGCACAGAGAGGTCAGGAGACCTGCTCAAGCTCACATAGAAAGTACAGAGTTGAGATTCAAACCCAGGCAGTCTGGCTCTTCACCACTATGTCCCATGTATAGAAGCTTCAATAACAGGGTTTTATATTACCCAGGGAGGTAATATAAAGAGGAATGGGGTTAGAAGACTGAGTGGGCCAAGAAGCCTACTGAGTACCAAAATGATAGAAAAGCAACTCTCAGAGCTAGGTGGGAAAACCAAGGGTTAGAGGTACCAGAGGGTATATGGTGCAGCAAATGATGGAGGGGGTATCTGTGGGGTTTTCCGCTTTTCTATGGATGTGTCTATTTTCATTTTTTCTTGATTCTACTGTCTTAAATTATCTTCACGCAAGTAGTTGGCCTGACAGATCACAGCCAATACTCCTAATCCCATGGGAACCAACTAGGCAAGAGGTGAATAGCTCAGTACAAATCCTCTCCCACATGTGAAAAACAGCTCAAAGCACAGCACTCTCACATACTCACCATACATCAGCTGCCTAACTCTGCTGGAGAAACCAATTCTACAACACCCAGCCACCTTGTTTCCTTATTGAAGTATAGCTGATTTATAATGTTGTGTTAGTTTCAAGTATACAGCACAGTAATTCAGATACAAAGATAGATAGACAAATAGATAGATCACTAATGTATACATAAGTAATTCATATATATATATGCATACATACATTTTTTCAGATTCATTTCCATTATAAGTTATTATAAGATATTGAGTACAGTATCCCTATATAATAGGTCCTTATTGTTTATCTAATATATATACATATATATATAGTAGTGTATAGTAGTGTATATACATATATATATAGTAGTGTATCTGTTAATCCCAAACTCCTAATTTAAACCTCCCTCCCAACCCCTTTCCCCTTGGGTAACTATAAGTTTGTTTTCTTTGTCTATGAGTCTATTCTGTTTTGTAAATAAGTTCATTTGCATCATTTTTTAAGATTCCACATATAAGTAATACATGGTTTTGACTTTCTGTCTGACTGACATCACTTAGTATGATAATATCTTACTATGATAATCTCTAATCTCTATGATAATCTCTAGTATGATAATGTTGCTGAAAATGGCAATATTTCATTCTTTTTATGATGGAGTAATATCCCATTGTATATATTTCATTGTATACGTGTACTGTGTTACATTTGTGAGCCTTACTCTCACTTCACTGTACCTATTTCCCCTTAACTCCTAAGAGCTGGGTCCACTGATACCAATACCACCACCTCCATATTATATCAAATCCCACTTCCCTCACCAATCTTGACCAAGGCACACATATATCATAGCCTCAGGCTACTGTTGGAAACACAGAATTAAGTCACTTTTCCAGCCTTTACTGACAAATCAATCCTGGGATCCAGGGGGCTCATCCCACAGGGCTCCAACAATGTCCCCTAACTCACTCTTTCCCCCCTTCTATCTTTAAGAGTGGTTATAGATTTAACCCTTTAATCATCAGTTCAATGGCCACAGATTACTTCTTTCACCCAAATCACTGATCTCGAAACAATGTTCCACTGCAATAGGGAGAATAAGACAATTTGTAAAATAAGCTATTTCTAGAAGCTATATAATTCAGAAAACATATTTTCTAGTCCATACGTAGCGGGCTATACATATATACACATATGACAATGTCACATTCTCCTGAAAAGTGTTATTAAATTTCCAAAAATAATTTTTCAATAAAAGATTTAGACCAATGAATACTAAATATCTAGGAAGCACACAAATGAGCTTTAGATATTACAAGCAATACCATCTCTCACCAAAAATAAGTATGCCAAGAATCATGGGCAAAAGGACAGAGGTCATCTAGTCCCACTCCCTTGATTTTAAAGTAATAAAACTAAGTCTCTAAGAAACTAAGTGACTCATTCAAGGTAGCAGAGCAGGCTGCTGACAACACTGAAATGAAGACCTAGTAGATTCCCAATACACAAAGTACCTCAAAGTCTAGGAAGTACGATGGCCTTTACGGAGTTTGAAACAGACATAGGATTGTCCTTCAAAAGTACAAACATAGCACACAGTATGTTCCATAGGACATTAGGAAACACTAAACAATTAAAACATCAAGACAGTACAGTTCAATACTCATTTACCTTTACCCACCAGATACCAGTTTCTGAAACTGTTAACTACAAAACACAAAACTGTGAAATTATCATTTATACAAAGGATTGCAAACATTTCACCTATGAATATTACTGGTTATAACAAACTTCCCACATTTAATTAACAAAAAATAATATTAATCAGAAAAGAAAATAGGTGCCAAAAGGGCAGTAGAACATAGCTGTTAAAAGCCCACCATTTGAATCCTCTCTGTCACTTACTAGCTGTATAACCCACATAACCCTGAGGAACTTACTCAGCCTCTCTGTGACTCCATTTCCTCATCAATAAAATGACAACAATAGTGTTAATCTCACAGTGGTTGGAAATATTAGGTAAGTTAATAAATTGTAGAGTGTCTGGGACATAATAGGTACCCAATAATTGTTCTTCTGTACTTATTTTCTTCTGCTCTTCTCTACTCATATACTGTTCTTTGCCACTCGGATACCAATCAACTCTTGATACTTTTTTCTTGATACATGTTTCTTTAAGTCTAGCCAACCATCACATGACACTGGATAAACAACGAGACTTCCTAAAGGACTCAGGTTTTGAGTCAAAAATTAAATAGAGACATGGCAGAAAATAATGGATACATGCCTAAGACATATGATAAATGGTCAGAAATCAAGAGAACTGAATTGGCTGCCTTGGACTGGTAGGGGTGCACAGTTTTCAAAGCCAGTAAAGCCACATTTTATTTATCACATCAAGTTTGCAATGCCCCATCACCACCACCACAACTACTGGCCAAGAGCCACTTTATACTTTCTTTTTTTTTTTTTTTCTGTCTTCCTAGGGCCATGCCTGCAACATATGGAAGTTCCCAGGCTAGGGGTCTAACCAGAGCTGTAGCCACCAGCCTATGCCAAAGCCACAGCAACTTAGGATCCGAGCCACGTCTGCAACCTACACCACAGCTCACAGCAACGTGGGATCTTTAACCCACTGAGTGAGGCCAGGGATTGAACCCACAACCTCATGGTTCCTAGTTGGATTTGTTAACCACTTAGCCACAAGGGGAACTCCCCCTTTATACTTTCTAGCCATTCCTACTTTTACTTCTTCCACCTATCAACAGACTCAAAGAAAAAAAATCCCTCAGAAAATAAGAATAGAGGTCTCCCTGAAATATAATTCCATTAAATTTCCCAAGAAAAGTAAACAAAACTGAATGATAAGGAGAAATACAATGCATTTTTTCCCTTTAGCTCTTTTGCCTGACTCTCAGTGGGTAGACCCAGGCACACTTTAGGTCTGAGTCAGGGCTGCTGTCTCCATGGCTGGCAAATGGGAGGAGCAGCTGAGGTAGATGTGCCCATTAGGGGTGAAGAATCTCAGTCAGAATTGGTGGACACTCTTGGAGAGCTCTGAGGAGATCAGAATTTAATCATAATCACCTGATGTGCACTCTCATGGACCAGCATATAAAATGGAATAATGAGGGAAGAGAATGGCTAGCTTATAAGTAGCTAAACAGGAGGTGAAAATGCTGAGATAAGGGTGATATAAGAAGGGACAAAAAAAGAAAAGATTTTCAAAGAGCATGAGGAACAGTGGTAAGATATGGCAACAAATTAGAAGAACTGGTTATAACATAATGAGGTCTGAAGATCACTCAAGACAATAGGATTTTGGAGTACCCTGGTGGTGCAGGGCATTCAGGATACAGCACTGTCACTGCAGTGGCTCGAGTCCTTGAGCGGGCTCAATCCCTGGCCCAGGAACTTCCACATACTGTAGGTGTAGCCAATAAAAAACAAAAAAGATAATAGGCTTTAGCAGAAGACAGAAAGTAGGATCTGCTAGCAATTACAATAAAACTAGCCCTGGGAGAAAGGATATAGGTAGAATCACAAACTCAGCCTTGTCATGTTTAATTTTAGGTAAAAGCCAAAATTAAACATGCAGCCAAAATGTACAGTCTATGGGTAGCTGGAAAATCATCAAATTATAGAGCATTTCCAGTAGGTTCGGAATATCAACCAGCTCACAATTTAATGTATCTAAGGGTTTTCTCTCATTAGCAGTGAGACATCTTTAAATGGCAAGCAAGTAAAACATAAAATAGGCTCAAGATGGATTTAGAATGTATTAATATTGCTAAGTAATAATATATTATGAATTATGAACAAAAAGTGGGAGTATTTAAGCTTTAAGTTCAATACATAAAGACAATTTTATGGAGAATACCAAATTTTTCCCCACAAAAAAAGAACATTTATGCCACTGTCAGACACAGATATCAGGCATATGGGATTATTCTGACCTCAGATAGTATTTCAGAGGGCTTTTTGGTTTTGTTTTGGTTTGGGGTTTTTTTTTTTTGGCCATGCCCACAGCATGTGGAAGTTCCCAGGTCAGGGATCGAACTTGTGCCACAATAGTAACCTGAGCCACAGCAGTGACATCGCCAGATCCTTAACTCACTGTGCTACCAGGAAACTCTTTCACAGGCTTATTATGTCATATAAATTAATTATAATACTACTTTAAGTTCTATGATTCATATTTTTAGCTTTTATTCAAATACTTACTGACAAATATCCATGTTAGTTTTTTGACTGATATAACACATAAAAACATAGGAAGCTGGAACATTTTTAATATGATCATTGTCTGCTTTAAATTTTAAAAAAAAGATTTACCACGTTTTCCTTCATCTTTTTTAGCTTTTCATCTATCTCTCTCAACCGATTCTGCTGATCCCGTTGTTCTTTGTTGTTCCGAAGTACCTTTTCTCCTGGAGTTATTTCCATATTTCTTCCACCACCATCAAGGCCAGGTTCCTAATTTCAAAAATATATATATTTTCATAAACAGGCTGAAACTATACAAACACAAGTCCTTCCAAAATAACAGCCTTGAAGAGAGTGGCAAGATATATTCAAAATTCTAAAAGGGAAAAATTTTGCAGCCTAGAATACTCTACCCAGCAAGAATATCATTTAAAACAGAAGGAAAAATAAAGAATTTCTCCAACAAACAAAAACTAAAAGAGTTTTGGGTTTTTTTTTTGGGGGGGGGGGGTTGTCTTTTTGCCTTTTCTAGGGCCACTCCGGTGGCACATGGAGGTTCCCAGGCTAGGGGTCGAATCGGAGGGCCTACACCACAGCCACAGCAACGTGGGATCCAAGCCGCATCTGTGACCTACACCACAGCTCATGGCAAAGCCAGATCCTTAACCCACTGAGCAAGGCCAGAGATTGAACCTGTAACCTCATATTCCTAGTTGGATTCATTAACCACTGAACCACAATGGGAACTCCTAAAAGTTTTAAAAACAGTGATACTAAACCCATTCTAAAAGAAATACTGAAATGACTTCTCTAAATAAAAAAGAAGTAAGAAGAAATAGGATGGAAGAAATCACAATCGGAAAGCAATCACTTAATCCAGTATACATATCTAAAAGAAAAAAAAACCTATTGTAAAAGTGATAATAAACACAAGGAACAGCAGAACACAGGAAAGATGTTTTAAAAAGGACTTCAAAATCATAAGATGTGGGGAAGGAAAGTAAGTCAATCTAAACTCTTTTTTTAAAGAATGTGTTTGAGCCTAAATGACTATCAGGCTAAAAAGCATATATAGAAAAGGGTTAACATGAAATGAGTCAGAAAGACAAAGACAAATACCATATGATATCACTTATAACTGGAACCTAATATCCAGCACAAATGAACATCTCCACAGAAAAGAAAATCATGGACTTAGAGAATAGACTTGTGGCTGCCCGATGGGAGAGGGAGGGAGTGGGAGGATCGGGAGCTTGGGGTTATCAGACACAACTTAGAATAGATTTACAAGGAGATCCTGCTGAGTAGCATTGAGAACTTTGTCTAGATAACCATGTTGCAACAGAACAAAGGGTGGGGGAAAAAATGTATACATGTGAGAATAACTTGATCCCCATGCTGTACAGTGGGGGAAAAAAAATAAATTAATTAAAAAAAAAGAAAGGGGTTAACATACTTGAAAAACAGGGAAACGAAAAATCAAAACCAAAAATAATATTCACAAAAGTTAAAAAGAAAAGGACACAAGCATAAAATAAAAGGAAATCATCCATCCCAAAAAAGAAAGGAACAAAGGAGAAACATAGAATCCACAGGAAAACAGGTTTAAAATGGCAATAAATAATAATCATCAATAATTACCTTAAAAGTCAATGGACTGAATGCTCCAATCAGAAGACATAGAGTGGCAGATTGGATAAAAAATCCAAGAGCCTACAATATGCTGCCTACAAGATACTAACCTTAGGGCAATGACACATATAAATTGAAAGTGAGAGGGTAGAAAAAGATATTTCATGTGAATGGAAAAAAACAGGAAAGCAGGAGTTGCAATATTCATACCAGACAAAATAGACTTTAAAATGAAGGCCAAAAAGAAAGACAAAGATGGACACTATTTAATAAGAAAAAGATTCATTCAAGAAGAGGATATTACAATAGTAAATATATATGCCCTTAACATAGGAGCACCCACATACATACAACAAATACTAACACACATAAAAGGAGAAATTGATGGGAATACAATCATAGTAGGAGACTTTAACACCCCACATATATCAATGGATAGATCCTTTAGACAAAAAATCAATAAGGCAACAGAGATCCTAAATGACACAGTGGAAAAGTTAGACTTAATTGATGTTTTCAGGACATTACATATAAAAAAATAAGAATATACATTCTTTTCAAGTGCATATGGAACATTCTCAAGGATTAACCACATATTGAAGCACAAAAATAACCTCAACAAATTTAAGAGTACAGAAATTATTTCAAGCATCTTCTCTGACCACAGGCATGAAATTAGAAATCAACCACAGGAAAAGAAATGAGAAAAAACTGACTACATGGAGACTAAAAAACATGCTACTAAAAAACCAATGGGTCAATGAGGAAATCAAAAAGGAAATTAAAAAATACCTCAGGACAAATGATAATGAAAATACAACCATTCAAAATCTATGGGATGCCACAAAAACAGTTCTTAGAGGGAAGTCAATAGTGATACAGATCTTCCTCAAAAAAGAAGAAAAAAATCTCAAAGCAACATCTTAACCTACCACCTAAAAGAATTAGAAAAAGAAGAACAAACAAAACCTAAAATCAGAAGAAGGAAGGAAACCATAAAGATCTGAGAGGAAATAAATAAAATAGAGATTCAAAAAACAACAGAAAAAATCAATAAAACCAAGAGCTGATTCTCTGAAAGGGTAAACAAAATTGACAAACCTCTGGTCAGACTCACCAAGAGTAAGAGAGAAAGAACCCAAATAGACAAAATAAGACATGAGAAGGAGAAATCTCAATGGAGTCTGCAGAAATACAAATAAATAAATAAATGAGATAATACTATGAACAATTACATGCCAAAAATTTGACAACCTAGAAGAAATGGACAGCTTTCTAAAGACTTATAGCCTGCCAAAAGTGAATTAAGAAGAAATAGATCAACTGAACAGATCGATCACTAGAAATGAAATTGAATGTGTAATAAAAAACACTCCCCACAAACAAATGTCCAGGACCACAAGTCTTCACAGGCAAATTCTACCAAACATACAAAGAAGAACTTATACACTTCTCAACCTTTTCCAAGAGGTTGAAGAAGAAGGAACACTCCCAAAGACATTCTATAAAGCCGCCACCATCCTAATATCAAAGCCAGACAAAGATATTACCAAAAAAGAAAATTATAGGCCAATATCTTCAATGAATATAGACACAAAAATTCTCAACAAAATTTTAGCCAACGGAATCCAACAACACATAAAAAAAGATCATCCACCACGACCAAGTGGGATTCATCCCAAGTTCACAACGATGGTTCAACAAAGTCTTAAACCACATTAACAAAAGAAAAGTCAAAAACCACATGATCATCTCAATAGATGCAGAAAAAGCATTTGGCAAAGTCCAACATCCATTCATGATAACTCTTACCAAAGTGGGTATAGAGGGAACATATCTTAACATAATTAAATCCATTTATGACAAACCCACAGCAAATATAATACTAATACTCAATGGAGAAAAGCTGAAAGCCCTTCCAAATAAAATCTAGAAGAAGACATGGATGCCCACTCTCACCACTTTTATTCAACACAGTATTGGAAATCCTAGCCACAGCAATCAGACAAATGAAAGAAATAAAAGTTATCCAAATGGAAGAGAGGAGGTAAAATTGTCACTGTATGCAGATGACATGATACTATATAGAGAAAACCCTAAAGAGTCCACACAAAAACTATTCAAACTGATCAACAAAATCAGCAAAGTAGCGGCATACAAAATTAACATTCAGAAATTGGTTGCATTTCTGTATAGTAACAATGAAATATTAGAAAAGGAATATAAAAATACGTTTTAAAATCATACCCCAAAAAAGTAAATACCTAGGAATAAACCCGACCAAGGAGACAAGACTTATATGCTAAGAACTATAAAACATTAATCAAAGAAATTCAAGATGATTCAAAGAAATGTAAAGATATTCCTTGCTCCTGGATTGGAAGAATTAATATTGTAAAAATGGCCATACTACCCAAAGCAATGTACAGACTCAATGCAATCCCTATCAAATTACCCATGACATTTTCCACAGAACTAGAACAAACAGTCCAAAAATTTATATGGAACCATAAAAGACCCAGAATTGCCAAAGCAATCCTAAGGAACAAAAACCAAGCAGGAGGCATAACTCTCCCAGACTTCAGGCAATATTACAAAGCTACAATAATCAAGACAGCATGGTAAATAATGAGGACAGATATGAAAGCAGCTGTGTAACAGTGAAAAGAGAATAGGACTTGGCAAAGTTAGGAGTTCTGAGCCCTGGCTCTACCTCGTACCTGACTGAGATGGCTCTAGGGACATCAATGACCCTCTCTGAGCTTCTGTTTCATCATCTTCAAAATAATGATAATAGTAAGATCTAGCCTAAAAGTCACCACAATAAATCACAGGCATGTAACAAATCTTAATACCTGACAAATATGAGCCAAATGTGTCCTTTGAAAAGAATAGGCATTACATAATGAAAGCATTCCATAAGTACCAGCAGTTTTTTAATTGACAAAGCCACATTCTCCCAAAGTTAGTATTATTTCTAGGTGATTCAAATGGGTATTTCTTGACAGTAAGTTGGCCTTGTATCTATAACTAAACTTCATACATTTCTCCACAGATCTCCTACATTGTGCTGCCACGTAGGGGACTGGCATAAATGACATTTTTAAAATTGCTTAAACCAGAATCCTCTCGCATTCTCATTCCTTATATAGAGTTGGTAAGCAGGTATACTCGCCATTTCACTTTTTTTTTTTTAGGGCCACACCTGCAGCATATGGAGGTTCCCAGGCTAGTGGTCGAATAGGAGCTGTAGCTGCTGGCCTACACCATGGCCACAGCAATGCTGGATCCTTAACCCACAGGATCCTTAACCACACAAGCCAGGGATAGAACCTGAGTCCTCATGGATACTGGTCAGATTTGTTTCCACTGAGCCACAACAGGAACTCCTCACCATTTTACTTCTATCAAGGCCCATCTCTCTTTCTCACTGTCTCCTTATCGTTCACTTGAATCAGTCATTTTCAAACTCCAGTCTGCTTCAGACTAACCCAAAGAGCCTTTGAAAACATTCAAAGGCCCAGCCTCCTCCTGGAGACTCTGATTCAGTAGGTAAGTACTATGGAATAACCACCTGAAGCACACCTGGTGGAGAATTTAAGAACTGAAGTTCAAAGTCCTCACAGTTCAGGTTCTGAGCCCTGACTCTCTCTTCCGGCTCATCTCCCATTGCTTGGATCTCAGACCCAAAGTCTCAGCAACATTTACTACTGCTGGTTCCCCACCACTCTGTACCTCTTCCTTCTAACACCTCATGGAGACTCCTACTCTTTTTGAGCCCAGTGCAAACATATTTTCACTCTAAAATATTACCTGACATACCTAGAAAGGGCAATTGCTCCCCCAGTCACACTGCCTGCTCTCTCACTGTACCTACCTGTACCATTTCCCAGATAGGGACTGTGACTGGTCCCACTCTGTATCCCAACCCTGACTATAATCCTGAAGCTGTATGATAACTGGCCAGCAGACTGTAATTTTGGTTCTCAGAACTATGACCACACCAATGTTTCAATGAAATTCAAATTGTATAAAATTCTAATGAGGAGGCTAGTAAAACAGTACATCAATTTCAAGAAGTAGTTCTTTTAATCTTATTTTCCTCAAAAGGGGACTCACTGCTGGTAGCTCTCAATCTCTAGAAGCACCCAAAGGGAGAATTATAATCAGAAATATCTTGGAGTGGGATAAAGGATCTGGTGTTGTCTCCGCAGTGACTTGGGCCACTGCTGAGGAGTGGGTTTTATCCCCAGTCCAGTGCAGTGGGTTGAGGATCTGGCATTGCTGCAGCTGTGGCACAGGTCACAGGTCACAGCTGCAGTTTGGATTCGATCTGGGGGCCTGGGAACTTCCATATACTACAGGTGCATCAAAAAAAAAAAAAAGAAGAAGAAGAAGAAGAAGAAAAAGAAAGAAAGAAATATCTTTAAGAGGGAAAACTGGAGGTCCTGCTGTGGCTCAGCGAGTTAAGAATCTAACCAAAAAAAAAAAAAAAAAAAGACTAACAAAAAAGACTGACTAACAAAAAACAGAAACAAAAGAATCTGACCAGTATACATGAGAACTTGGGTTCAATCCCTGGCTTCATTCAGTGGGTTAAAGGATCCGGCATTGCCACAAGCTGCAGCACAGGTCACAGATGCAGCTCAGATCTGGTGTTGTTGTGGCTGTGGCACAGGCCAGCAGCTGCGGCTCCAATTCAGCCCCTAGCCTGAGAACTTCCATATGCTGAAGGTGTGGCCCTATAAAAGAATAATAAAAAAGAAAAAGAAGGACGACTGATGTTAAGGTGGAATTTGGAATAGATGGTATCAAGGTCTCTTTGCAGTCTAAGCATCTGGCACTTTACGACCCACTATGAAGTAGGATACACATTGTCTTAGTCTGTGTGAACTGCTATCAGAGAATACCACAGACTGGGTGGCTTATAAACAACAGAATATATTTCTGACAGTTCTGGAAGCTTAAAGTCCAAGATCAAGGCACTGGCAGATTTTGTGTCTGGTGAAGTCCTGCTTCCTAATTCCCACATGGTCATCTTCTTGCTATGTCCTCACATGGCAAAAGGAACAAGGAAGTTCTTTGGATTTCTTTATAAGGGCAATTATCCCATTCATGAGGACTCCACCCCCATGACCAAATATCTCCCGAAGGCCTCCCCTCCAAATACCATCATGCCGGGGATTAGATTTCAATATATGAAGTTGGTGAGGACACAAACCTTCAATACACAGAACATAGTGATCTAAAAAATATTCAAATTACATTTCCAATGGGGATCTGCTGTATAGTGCAGAGAACTCTACCCAATACTCTGTGATAATCTATATGGCAAAAGAATCTGAAAAAGAATGGATGTCTGTACCTGTATAACTGAATCACTTTGTTGTACAGCAGAAGTTATTACAACATTGTAAATTAACTATATTTCAATAAAACTTTTTAAGGAAAATTTAAATATATAAATAAAATCATGTTTAAAAGAAAAATGACAGCATTTTAAATAATCTACCACTATGATTTTTTTTTAATCTTTGGACAGCAAAAGAAGAAAAATTGCAAACTTTCTTTGCAAAATTAAAAATTGCAATATTTTTTATTTTTACTTATCCAAAGCCACCATTAAGAAAACAGACAAGCCTCAGATTGAGAGAAAAATATGACACACAAACCTGACAGAGGACCTGTATCCAGTATTTATAAGGAACTCACACAATTCAATAATCAAATAAACAAGAATCAATAATTTTTAAAACTCCAGTTCTGAAATGATGACTTGAACAGATACTTCAGAGAAGATATATTAATGACAAAAAGCACATGAAAAAGTCCTCAACATCATGAAGGGAAATGAAAATTAAAATCACAATGAAGTATCACTACACAGCCACCAGAATGGCCCAGATAAAAAAGTTTGTTAACACTAAATGTTGGAGAGGTGTGGAACAAGCAATATACAATGTCAATACACAATGGCACAACCACACTGGCACTTTCTTAAAACACTAACCGTTTGTCTATCCTATGACTCAGCAATTTTACTCCTGTGACTCTGCCCAAGAAAAATGAAAATGTATGACTCAAGCCTTCTACATGAATGTTCATAGCATCTTCATGCACATAGCGAAATGCCCAGGGGTAGGAGAATGATAAACTCCGTTAAGCGTCTGACACAAACTGGGAGGATCATTCTTTCACCTTGACTTCCGCCTTGTAGTGAGGTTTAGTCAACATGGGGGAGGAGTGCTAGGAGATTGGAGGGCAGGAAGAAAAGAGCTTTGGGTATTTCCTCCTCCCCTCCCTGCTTTGGCATTAAGATTTGGGCAGCAATGTATCCCTGAGGTGTCCATTAAAGGGATTTTCTTGGATTCAACTGACTATTTATGCTCAAGGACAGAGGCCACAGCTGAAGCCAAGCTACTCAGAAGGATCCTAGACAGAAAACACAGCAGGGCAGTGTCAGGTATCCCTCTTCAATGGGAGTTCTTGCTGCAGTCCATGTCATAACAGTATAAGTCCAGGGGGTAAGGAAGCTACCCTGGGTTTAAAGCTTCATATCCCATAGAAGCACCATCTCTCTAAATGACTCTACAGGCACATTATCCAGGGTCTCAGCAAAGGGCATTCCCAGCCACAAGAATCACTACATTTAGGAAAGCCCAAAGTATGACTTCCCCTTCAGGTCTCTATAATCTCCCAACCCAGAGGTCATTTTTAGCATAAGAGAAGCTGCTTCCTGTCACTGTTGACAATCCAACTTTCATCAGCTTGCCAGGAAAACAGGAAACTAACTATGGCTCAAACTGTCATGCTGAAGAGGGAGGAGTTGGTTACCCCTTTGCTCATGCCTGATATGATGACAATTTTGAATGGCAGATTCTTCTACCACAGCTCTGGCTCTCCCTAAACTCCAACATGCTTCACCCAACCCACTGTTGCTAGTCCCTAAGTACCCAAATTTTTGTTGGCTCCTTCGAATCTATAAATAGTTCCCTCACTTAATCATCTTCAAAATCCAAGCTGGGTATTTCTTTCTGTTCCCTGCCCAGAACTCTAATTGGTATCCTGTGTATGCATATGTGTATGTGTTTGCATCTGTAGAGAAACAGACTAGAAGGAAATTTAACTTGATGGTAAAAATCTCAATGATTTTCTCTTATTTTTCTTAGATGTTTTTGTACTTCCTCAATTTTCTTCAGTAAACATGTATTGATTTCATAAACATAAGAAGTCATTTTGAGGGAATTTCTTGGTTGGCCTAGTAGTTGAGGATACAGTGTTGTCACTGCTGTGACTTGAGTTCAACTCCTGGCCTAGAAACTGCCGCATGCTTTGGCCACGCCCCCCCCCCAAAAAAAAGTTGTTTTTTTTAAGAAAATAAAAAAGTACTCTACCAAGGCTATTTTCGGTCTGCTCTGACAATGTGGCACTCTGTACCCAAAAGATACTGGCCTGAAATTTGGATTTTATCCCCATTCTATTGATATAAGCAGCTGAGTAATTTTGAGCAAGTTACTTTTTCTTTCTGGGTCTTAATTGCTTCTGAGAAAGTTTCCTCCAACTTTGAATGCTTATGAGTCTG
The DNA here is from genome assembly GCF_016906955.1 of Phacochoerus africanus. Lineage (NCBI taxonomy): Eukaryota > Metazoa > Chordata > Mammalia > Artiodactyla > Suidae > Phacochoerus > Phacochoerus africanus. Next base: position 133,497,945 of record NC_062545.1, on the reverse strand, counting down.
CAATTTTCAACAAGGATATAGAATATCTTTCCTTAGTCTTTGTCTCTAAGAGCATAACCATATAGTACAAACATTTGAAGGACAGCACATGATGAAAGCACAGGCCAACAAGGAGCAAGAAATGGTAATCATTGGTTCTGGCAAAAATTGTTCCTTAGTATATTCAAAAAGATTCGTGGTGCCAGAAGAGGTTCTCCTGTCACACATCAAAGTGCCAATTAGCACCGTCTGTTTTCCTGATCATCAGAAAAATCTTCATTTCCTGTGGTGGAAAGTTTTGAGCATATTCTCTGACCATCCATATTGTTTCTATATGTCTGAGTCAGACATGAATGCTTTTATTCAGTTAAAGTAAAAATTCAGTTCAGTAAAAGCACTCGGTGATATGCACAGAATATTGAAGGAGCCAGGAGGAAAGAACCGACCCTGAGGTCATAGGTGTTTGTTGATCTGATTGCCAAGCGATTCTAAGTTCATCCTTAAAAAAATATCTTTGGTGTTGACTGAGCCAACAGGGGTCTTTGAAGCTAAGTAAACTCATTTCTAAAAGCCAAATACAGAGGAAATTACTCACGCCTTCATATGTTATCTGATATGAAAATAAGGCATAAGCTAAGGGCCAGAGAAATACAAACCCTCCTAAATAAAGCCAGCTTGCCCTGTGTTTTCAAGCTAATGGTATACTTTTCCACTGGCTACTGCTATTTCCTTTCACCAGATGGATTGTTTGCCTGGCGGGACTAAAACTAAAGAAAAAAATCTTCCAGCCAGATTGTTTTTATCATTTTGAAATATTTCCATGGAATGAAAGAAACCTTGGCTACACAGGAGGCTTAACAAAGGAAAACCAAGAAATATAAATATAAACTTCAAAGTAATCTGTAAAATATAAGTGCCAAGGAGAATTCTCCAGATTTAATTGGGAATGTTTGATAGATTAGCATCAGGGACAAGGATCTCTGAAGTAACTCCTTGTTTATTCCTCAACCCAGAAATGCATGCTCTTGTGACATATTTTTACAGTTTTTTTAAACGAGCAGATGGTCAACAAGATTTCTGTGCCTGTGAGTAACATTTATTAAAAAAGAAAAAAAAAAAAACTCAATTTCTGGAGTTCCCACTGTGGCGCAGCAGGATTGGCGGTGTTGTGGGAGCACTGGGACATAGGTTTGATCCCTGGCCTGACACACAGTGGGTTAAGGATCTGGCATTGCCACAGCTGTGGCTTAGGTTGCAACTGTGCTAGGATCTGATCCATGTCCTGGGAACTCTATATGCTGCGGGAGAGCAAAAAGGGAAAAAAAAATTCCTCAGTTCTTGCCTCTGATGAGCATACTAAGTCATTTGAGGTCAAGTAGACAGCATGGCCATTATTGGAACACTGCAAATCCCTGGACTCAACGATAAAAATCTTTCAGGATTACACATCAAACCATGTTTTACATTGCCTCAGTTTAGTTCATGTTGCAACAGGAAGAGACCAAAAGACAGTGAATTATTAGTCAGTATTCTCTTGGCAAGAAAAGAGATGAATACTACTACAGTTTTCCTCAGTCAAGTGTTTGTTCATTTTTGTAGGTCTTACCAAATCATATACAACTGAATCAAAATTTTAAGATCAAGAAAAATCAATCAAATTTAAGAAGGACCTTTAGGAGTTCCCGTCGTGGCGCAGTGGTTAAAGAATCCGACTAGGAACCATGAGGTTGCGGGTTCGGTCCCTGCCCTTGCTCAGTGGGTTAACGATCCGGCGTTGCCATGAGCTGTGGTGTAGGTCGCAGACGCGGCTCGGATCCTGCGTTGCTACGGCTCTGGCGTAGGCCGATGGCTACAGCTCCGATTCAACCCCTAGCCTGGGAACCTCCATATGCCGCGGGAGTGGCACAATAAATAGCAAAAAGACAAAAAAAAAAAAAAAAGAAGGACCTTTACAGTCAATTAAACTAGGTGAATGAAGAACAAAGAAATGCCTCTTGTCCATGAGAGCCATTTCTGAAGACTCTCCCAACCAGGAAAACAAAATCTAATCATGAGCTGGAACCTAGATTCAGTAAGACTGATTGCATGAGAGATGAATAAATTACCCTTCTTTGCAAGAGCCAAACTGAAGAGAATTTCTTATTGAATCCAGTTGCTGAGGATTTAGGACACTGAGTGCTTATATAACTCCTATATCTTATATATTTCTGGAGAGATCTGGACTCTAACATAGCTATAAATAAGAAATACAGTAACTAAATTATGGAACATCACTCGATTTTATGGTGGGATTTACAAGACGTGGTAAGAACTAACTGATTTGTTCGAGGGTTAAGGGATGGATACAGAAAGGTATGCACAGTTAAACCACAGATCTTAAGGGAAAAAAACTGCTTCAATTAGTTCCCTTCTGCTAAGATGAAATGATAATAAAAAGCAGATGTAAAACAGCAACCACACGATATTATTCACATTACAGCAAGAGCAATAATATACCATTCTTTCTTCTGAATGCGACCACATGCTTTGATTTACACTAAAGAAATCAGGTACATAAAAGCCAATTGCTGCTTTTAAAACATTGCCATAAAGTTAAGAGGAAGGGCAGCTACATGAGAACACTGTAATCAGCAAGCTCATAAGGAAAAGATTTCTTAATCTGCCCCTTTCACAACAACCAACACTTCCTTAATCTCTGAGTTACATTTCTGGAGTCCCTAAAATTATTCTGGCTCAGGTATGTTTATCATTCCAGGCTTATAAATGCCTACTAACTTAGCACCTTAGAGCTGCCACAATCAGGTAAGTCATAAAGCCTGCATGTTTCAACCTGACTGGGAATATACTTTCTTGACCAAAATTTTAAAACTCCAAAGGAATTTTTAGCATATCATTCCTTCATCACATAACCTTTCCTTTCTGTGTTCCCCCAGCATATATTTTCCATACTTCTCATAAGATCGGTTCCCATATTGTGGTACCTCTAGTTTCATTGTACGGTTGGTCACTGCACAACTTATCTATGTTTACATTCCGCCAGTTTCCTGTGAGCTGCTTTAAGGTCAGATGTGAATCCCCATATGAATCTGGATACTCAACATCAACCACCACATCTTCTCTTGTGAAATAGGCAGGCATTCAAAGTTGTTTCGTTGGTGATGGCCTCTGCAGGGGCTAGGCAAGTTACATAAATGCATGAAGCAGGACCATGTATTGTCAGCAGTACAACATGGTGTGATGGAGGCTATAGCAAACTGGAGAGTGTGTGCCCCATAGAAAGCAACAGTTGCAGAGCCACCATTGTGGCTCACTGGAAACGAAGCTGAATAGCATCCATGAGGACTCAGGTTTGATCCCTGGCCTCGCTCAGGAGATTAAAGATCTGGCATCACCGTGAGCTGTGGTGTAGGTGGCAGATGCAGCTGGGATCCCATGTTGCTGTGGCCATGGTGTAAGCCGGCAGCTACAGCTCTGATTGGACCCCTAGGCTGGGAACCTCCATATGCTTCGGGTGCAGCCCTAAAAGAAAAAGAAAGCAACAGTTGCTACTCAGATCAATCCTGCAGTTTGCCAAGCAAGGCTTCAAGCCTAATGTTGCCAGATTTTCTAATTTTTCAAAAGAAACTAGAAATTTGGATTTGTATGAGTTCATCCAATTCTAAAAGGTTTTCTGAAAAAAAAAATTGTAAATCCGATGGGGGCTAAAGGAACCCCATCTGTGAGCCCGATTTGCCCCACAGACCAACAGTTTTCACCCCTATGCTGTGTGATGGCAGTCTTCTCCTGGGCCTCTGGACCCTCTGCCTCATTCACTAGTTCCCCTCCCTCCTCCTGTCCCTACCTTGTGGAAATGAACTTTTTTGATACTCCTTTTGGATGTGCTTTCTCTCTCTTTTGAACCAGCACAGCACTTGCTTACAGCCTTCTGTTGCTGTACCTACGATATCTTGTACCATAGTTATCTATGTATGTTCTATGCCTTCTATAAGGAAACATGTTCCTTAAGTCACTTACTATAATAACAGCATCATTAGTTGAGTTTAGGGTCAGATACTGAGCTGAGGACTTTACATATATTAACTCATCTACACTTTAAAAGAACTCTAAGGAGGGAGTTCCTATAGTGGTGCAGCGGAAATGGATCTGACTAGTCTCTGTGAGGATTCGGGTACATCCCTGGCCTCTCTCAGTGGGTCAGGGATCTGGCATTGCTGTAAGCTGCAGTGTAGGTCACAGACAAGGCTCAGATCCCACGTTGCTGTGTCTGTGGTGTCGGCTGGCAGCTATAGCTCTGATTCAACCCCTAGCCTGGGAACTTCATATGCCACAGGTCCTAAAAAGACTTAGGGGAAAAAAAAAAAAAAAAAAGAACCCCTAAGGAATAATAATACCATTACTATTTTAGGGATGAGGAAACTGGGGTTTAGAGTGCTTCTAATTAATGCCCAAGTCCTCAGAATCAGGAAGTGGAAGAGCCAAAACTTGAAGCAAGGTTTTCTGACTCCACAGTTCTATATTTGCCTGACTCATCTTTAAGTGCCCTGCAATTCCTTGCACCCAATGAACCCTTGATTAATATTTGTTGAATCGGAGTTCCTGCTGTGGTGCAGTGGATTAAGGATCCCGAATTGCTGCAGCTGTGGCATAGGTCGCAGCTGTGGCTCAGATTCAGTCCCTGGCCCAGAAACTTCCATATGACACAGGTGTGGCCAGCAAAAAAGAAAAAATTGTTGAATTGATTGTTGAAAAATAGAAATTTATATACCCACTTAAAAGACATTCCTTTCTAAGGAACATAGAGAAAAATTACTGGTGAGTTATGGTTTGCAGAAAGGTTAAAAATAAAAACACTGTGACTATGCATTCTGAATATTTGTGGTTCAGCAATAGATTGGAGGCCATTCATCAGCTGAATAGATATGCAGGGTTTATCTGGGATACTTTTCAGGGTATTATTCAAAAAGAATTCCAATCCAAAAATAAATCCATAAAATAATTTGCCATGTTAACATTTCTGGCTTGAAAATTCAATGTACAATGCTGGTTTTAGTTATAAATGAGGAAATGCCAACAGAAATTGAACAAAAGCTCAAAAGATATTCTTTTTTGAATGCAAGAAGCATTAATTATTTCTTTTCAACAACCGTGATGCTAGATTACCATTCCTGCATCCAATGGGAGTCCCAAAAATGTAGGTTTTTTTTCTCTAAATACATGTTGTCTCACATAAGAATACATAATATCAGTATTAACAACTAAGTAGTATACTGGTTTTACCTTTTACTATTTTTTAGCTATTTCATCTAAACCATAAATGTGAACTCTGAAAACATGACTTAGATGATGATGACAGAAATCTGACCATAGTCATGCTTTGTCACCTAATAGCTAAACAAATCTCTAAATCCTTGTTCTCTCTTTCAAGAATAATACTTGACAGTCATGAAAAAAGTCATTTTCTACCTTTAGGACCATTATCCAGCTTGGAGAGCTCAGCCACCCCTGAAATCTAACAACAACAACAATAATCAAAATCAGCTATAACACAAAAAGAACAAAGAACATCCCTGCATAATTTTATTCTCCCATCCTGGCTTCCTCTTTGGGGGAAATGGCACCCAGTAACATAAACCAACTAGCAGCACAACTGGTGTCAAAGTCCAGGGTATATTTGGGTGGGGACAGAGATTCCAACTCTCTTGTTTACCGAGAACTCTAACCCCAATCCAGAAAAGAGTGGTTTCTCCACTACTACCACAGGGCTGTGGAAAGGGCCCAGAAGCAGCTGTGCCTGGCCCTTCGGAACATAATCTAAGGAAGTTGAAATGGCTCTGTAACAGTTCTGTCACAACCAAACTTTCTTTGGAAGATCTTAACACTGCTCCTATCCCCTGAGGTAGTTGCAACTGACCCAAAGCCAGATCCCTAATCTGCAACTGACATCTTGGAGAAAAGACTCACTGTAAAGCAGAATTATTTCCTGAAGACTGCTGATATTATTTAAATCTTTTTAAGAACCAGGAAAATCACACGCATCTAAAATTTTACAGAAAATGATTTGGTGGTATGTTTATAAAACTGGTAGAGGGTTAGCAGAATCGTAAAAGGCAAAAACTACCACCTGCCCCCAAACTGGTTCCCATGAAGTACGGGGGGAGATAGAGGAGGGGAAAAAGTTTACTTTTCCAAAGCTTCTGTTGCCCTTCTGTTTTTCTGACCTTCCACTAACTTTGGAAAAGAATATTTGAGGGACCTATCAAGAGAGGAAACATATTCATTTCAAAACCCTCACAGGTGAGAAGTCATCAACAATAGTGAGCTTCCAACTACCAAAATGATAGAATGAATCTTGGCTTATGTTATACAAAAATAAATTTCTGAAAAAAATATGTAATGAGCTTCACTCCTATTAAATTAAAGGAGCAAGAAGGATGTGGCAGAGTAAGGGCCAAGTGGCTGCCACTGATAATACCTAGATCCAGAAGAATAAAATGAAATAAAGTTCTTGGAAGACGAAGGAGTGGTGTATCTATTCTCTTCCCTCTCATCTCTCCTGATCATGATCAAGAATTAGCTGAAGTCATAAAGATACAATAACATTAAAATAGGTATTTCTTCATCAACTCCATCCCAGCAAATTACTAACGGAAAGAAAAAGGAGTAGAAAGTGGGAGTTGGCAAATGAAAATCTGCACTGCAAGGGAAATCACTGTCACTGCAGGTGTAGCCATGGAGGAATCAACAGGCAAAGAACCTCTTCAGTTAACAAGGAGATTGTCAAGTTATGTGAACTGGCTTGGACATACATAAACCTGAATGGTCTGCAGGCGCCTGAATTAAATATACCTCGTCATACTGCGGCTCAGGTCTTGAAGAAAAGCTCCAAACTGTTGGGCAGGCTGCAGAGAGTTCTTGGAGTTTGGTATCAATCTCAGCAAGCTGCTGGTGCTGGGTGACAGCAAGCGAGTATCCTTCTCCTGGGACCAGCCAGCTGGACTGATCTCCCTGAGGAAAAAAAGGGTCACCAGGTCATTTCTATACTATGTTTTTCTAAAATACACCTTGCAGACTGCTACATCAATGCTCTCCAAAAAAAAAAAACAAAACAAAAAACAGATAAGTAAAAATAAAACAAAACAAAAACCAGAATTTTGGACATCACAAGACAACAATCAAATTGTCTATTGTTTCATTATCTGCCAACTCTGTGTAAAGTATCTTCTTAAATTTTGTGGGAGGTTCCCCCTCTGGAATAAATCTCTTGGCCTCACAGTCTGGGTCTCATAACATTCTCATTTCTCCACTCTGAAAAACCAGTTTGTGATATGTTGAATAGGAAGACATCATGTTTATCCTATAGTGAGTATGCTATTTTCAGAACTTGTCCCTGAAAAGTAACATAGAGTCTACAAACTCAGTTGTTCAGGTTTCGTGATAATAATTGGTCATCTAACTCCGTATTCAACTAACATTAATTACTTAGTGTGTTAAATGCCATTCATAATATTCATTCAAAAACCTTGTACTGAGCACCTACTATGTGGAGGCATTACACTGGGCACTGGTGATTCCATATGACTCTCACAAGTTCCTGGCCTCAGGAGTCCTCAGTCTCTTGACAGCAAAGACTTTAACAAGGTATAAAAAATGCTGGTAAACCCAGTACTCTTTGGGGACCCAAATGTCCATCAGCAGGTGAATGGCTAAAGCTGTGGTACATACACACAATGGAATATTACTCAGCCATAAAAAAGAATGAAATAATGCCATTTGCAGCAACATGGATACGAACAGAGATTCTCATACAAAGTGAAGTCAGAAAGAGAAAGACAAATACCATATGATATCACATATGTGGAATCTGAAATATGACATAAATGAACTTATCTATAATATGTAAAGGCCATATTAATAACAAAAATTCATTGTTAAAGCATTCCTAGAATAAATACAGGCCCATCATGCCATAGTTTGGCACTCAGGGAATCAGTGAGCAACAGTTTGTCCAACCTCATAATTAATAACAAAACCAGGAATGAGACTCAGGATCCTTAAATCTTACTGTTATCTTAGCTTTGGTTAATAACATAAACAAACTATCATAAATCCTAAAGCTAAAATAGTTCAGAATTATGTGGGCATTTACCAGTCTGCCTTACATGCTCCTTCTCCCACTTCACAAAAGAGGCCTGGCTGCCTGTCCACCACATTGGTAGGGGACCTCCCTAAGCACTTTCACCAGACCTAGAAACAGCAAGACTTCACATATTTCTAGTCACAGCCCCCACTGGGCTATTACCAACTCAGAAAAGATTATTTAGGTTGTAGTCTGTGATGTTCTGTAGATTTACTTTTGGTTTGGGGTGAGAGATAACGGTAGAAATTTTGTGTGCTCATATAGAATTTTTTCAATGGAATTGGTCATCGACATTTTAAATTTATTTTAAAAATTTTAATTTCTGGTATGGTGAGAGAGGACAATGACAAGAGCAGAGATCAGAGTGACACAATTGTTTGAGGAAGGGACCATCCAAGGAATGCAAGCAGCCTCTAGAAGCTGGAAGAGGCAAGGAAACAGATTCTGCCTAAGAAATCTCCAGAGAGGAAAACAGCCCACTGTCAACACTTTGATCCTAGTCTGGTGAGACCATTTTAGATTTCTCTTCAGAAGTAGAGGGAACTGAGGTGAAGAGAAATAACTTCCCCAGGTGACAGAACCGGCAAGTGGTGTATCCTACATTCCATCCAGATGACACCAGACTGACACAGCCAGGCCACTCACCCTCTCTCCTACACCACCTCCAGTGTCTGGAGACTCCATCTCTGTAACACACAGTAAGTTGGCTGTGAACACATAATGTGGAGAGATACATACCAGTACCATAACACTGGCCTTTGCTGGAGTAGGAATTGTGGAGGAAAGTTATTTTAAAAAAAAAAGAAAGAAAGAAAGAAAGAAAAAAAAAACTGACTTTCTAGCTTCACTTGTCAAATTGGAGGATCCAGGCAACCCTAGGCTGGGATTCACACACAGCAGCAGCCAGGGTCTGGCACACATTCCCCTACTGGCCGCAGGTATCACTGCACATGTGCTGCTTTTGTACCCAGAGCAAAAACTTCCCTCTGAATATGCTTGTCTTAGGCTGAGTTCCCCAGATCCAGAACCTGAGACAGAGAGACTCCTGTTCAAGTGATATAAAGGGGCATGCTTCCAGGATTCGGGGTGTGACGGAAACAGCTAAGACAAGGGAACAAAGCTAGGCAAGAATGTCGTCTCTGCTGAAGGGCAGCTGACCCTGGGGAAGTTCTGGAGGACAAACTGTACCACAGAGCTAATCCCATCTCATCCCCTCTCAAGGTTCAGAGACATGGGGCCAGGGAGTAGAGAGATGGCTGTCCTAGGCTAGTCAGCTCCCATTTAGCCCAGGGCAGTTCTCCAGGGAAGGAGGCAGCAGTGGATCGTTGGCACAGGACCAGGGGTGGATGCACAGATGTGCCAGGTAAAATGGATCTGAGCAGGGTGCCAGTAGCATTCCACCACATTATCTCTATTAAACATAGGGGAATAAAAAATGAGGGCTTCAAGAAACACAGGAAAATATATTTCTTTGTGGAAGTAATAATATGGCTTTAAGTTTAATATGAAAACAAGTACAAACGCTGAGCCACTGCACTCCCTATGTGAACCCGGGCCCTATTAAGACCTGCATTTGCATGCTGGATTTAGGCTGTCCCCCCGCTTAGACTCAGTCTGTGCTCGCTCCAGACTCTTCAGGGAATGGGAGGCCCAAGGTTACCTGGGCAGGAGCAGGATGGTATTCTTCAGGATTACTAAAGATACACTGAAATAGCATGGAGCCAGTTTAGGGAAAATAAGAAATATTCAAAAGGATACAGAGAAATACATTTCTATGTCATCAGTGACCAAGCCCATCACATCACAGGCAGAGGTCATTACTGGGATGGTCACTGTGTAGTCACTCTTATGATGATATATAAGATAATCCTTTGATAGTCTGTAATGAATTAACCAATAAGAAATTTGAAATTTCAATAAATATAAATTTGTAAAACAGGATTAAGTCAGAAATTTTACACAATTTGAGAAATTACTGTAAATTTGTGCTAATGGCTCAATAACATAATTTTTAAAATAAAAATTAAGCAGTGTAGAGCTCACTGAATATTAGAATTTACTTACCTCAGAACTGGAGAGTCCAGAATCGCTATCATCTAAGTCCTTCAAAAGTTCAACCAGCCTTTTCTTCTCTCTATCAATCATAACCACTGGCTGTCCTGAATTCTTGGCCAACTATGGAATGTATTAATGGAAAATAATAAATACTCAAAGCAATTCAGAGCTTAGGAAAATAAAAATGGGATCTGAAGCCTCTATGGTACAGATACACTAAAGTAAAATTTGTGAGATTAGGCATTTTCATTTGCTAGGTAATTTTATTCTATGTCAAATTTTTGGTAGAGGTCCATTCTCCAAGCAAAGATATTTGGCCATTTCAACAAGTATTTTATTTTAAAAAATGAGATGATACAATAAAACATGGACAGTTTGCAAACCTATACATATACCTACAGAAGTCTATGGTGGTACTGCTGTCTGTGTCAGCAAGAACCTGGGTATGGGGGAAATGCTACTGCTCTTGGAAAATTAAACATTAAATCAACAAACAATGAACCAATGCGAAGAAACAGAGCAAGCTGAAGAAGGTTTCCTTCAGATCGTATGAACATGGAGCACAAAAAAAAAAAAATCGAGAGTCCTAGGAGCCAGTCCTGGCAGTGGCAAGCTGACCCATGAACACAGTCTGCCTGGAAATGTCATGTTAATTGTGGGAAAAGCATGAGGCTCAAACTATGAGGAATTACCTAACTCTCTCCTCTTGTTAATAATACTTCACACTCACCAGTGCAACTTTCTAGTGACTTAACTGCCTGAGTGGTTTGCCATGAGCCTTCTTTCCACCACAGTTCCATTTCTTGCTACAAATTAATGAATTCACATTCTGGTCTAATACAGGAGTCCCTGAACCCTTGGTTAGTCTAAGTCTGCTTTGAGGACAAACCAACTCAGACTGCAGGGTGTAAGACCAAGGCTGAGCCCCTAAATTGGGGAGCTAATCAAGGCAAGAGAGAAGTGACAGGCTGCCAGGAGACTCAGCTAGTACTGAGGGATGGGGTGGTGAGCAGACAACCTACTGGTTTCTCCAACTCTGCCAGGAGCATTTTCCATTCAAATTTCTAAAGACACCAGCTATAAAATCAAGTCTCATTACTTTAAAAAACCAATTTTACTAATATGCAATTTAAAGTCTGGGAAACATTCTCCAAAACTATTATCTAAATAAACATTTTCCAAATTGTAGGAACCATGTAACAAAATAAACATATTAAGCTTCAGCTAGCACTTTTGAAAGGGGTAGGATGGGACAGAATGGGATAGAATGGAAAAAGAATAGTGAAGTTAAGTTCTCATAGAGCTTTTCTTTTAGTTATATATACTGTTTCAATTACATACACAGTATAATGGTCAAAAAAATATTTAAAGACAACGAACACAACTATTTCCATTTTTGCAGCTAATTTAGTCCTACATTCTGGCTTCTAAAATTCTTAACACATACCTCAATGTTCCGCTTAATAAAATCCTGGCTGTGTTTACCCCTGAGCTCAGTATTTTCTGTATTTGAGAAAGGTTTCCTTTCTGCTTTGATCAATGACTCATTTCTTTCCACATCATAGGTAAAATCTAATGTTAAAAAAGTTCAAAGTTTCATCATAATTATAATTGTCCATTGTGCTAAAATTTTACCTTAAGCATATATTAAAGCATATGAGAAATAAAACACACATAGAACTTTTAAATTCCATATCCAGGAACTTAATACATTCAGAGACTTAATTTAAAATGATAAATGTGCTACCATAATTTGCAATGAGGATTCATAAAACTTCTTTTCTTACTCATTATCATGTACCAAACTTCTTGCTGTTGATTCTTTTAGAATCCTGGGAAACATGAAACGAATTTTAAGTGATACAAGTAAAGGAGAAATCTCTGAAGTCATGGGATTTATTAAATATATTTTATTTTAGTCTTTACATGAAACAAAAATTTCCCTAAAGACTAGAATCATTTACTGTTATTCTATTAATTTGCCATTGCCCTCCTTAGAACAATAAATGTTTTTGCTCAAACCTGTCCTTTAAGCAAAGTCTGGGCATAAGTGCATCCTATCTGCACACACTCCTTACACCTATCTCAGTCTGTAATTTTTTCTCAACCTTGTTTAAGTCAGCCTCTGAGTGTTCAGACCCTGAGTACTCAAGAGTAAGAAAAACAGGAGTTCCCACTGTGGTAAAGCACGTAAAGGATCTGGCATTGTCTAAGCAGCAGCTCAGGTGGCTACTGAGGCACAGGTTCAATCCCCAGCCCAATGCAATGCATTAAAGATCCTATGGATGCCATGGCTGTGGTGTAGGTCACAGCTGCAGCTCAGATTTGATCCCTGGCCTAGGAACTTCCATATACCTCAGGTGCATCCAAAAGTAAAAAATTTAAAAAAAAAAAAAAAAACTTGTGGATTCTCATCCCCTTTATTAAATACCTTGTTTTCACTGTAGTCACATTTAAATTATTTTTTAAAAGGTCATGATAATCCTTCATTAAAGCTCTAATGCACAAGAAAAGTCTTCTTAGATGACAAATGGAGCCGATCTTACAAAATAAGGTAAACTGCCACATTAAAATCCAAAAGGGAATAAAACACTAACCAATAGGTCAATCCTTACTTAAAAGTCAACTTGGTTTTATGAGAGATTATCTCAATAAAAAGGAGTAATGGATCTAGTCAATTGGCATATTTATAGCTAATTATAAAAGACTGACTACAAATTTAATGATTAAAGAATAAATTTTGATAACACTAGCTGGAAAGAACAAGGAAAGGGGTGAGATCTCTAGACTTAAATTATTTTCAGACAAAAATAAATCTGAGTTAAAAAAAAAGTTTTACTCAAATTTGTTGTATGTTTCTAGGCAAATAAATCTATGCTTTATAACTGGGGTTTTATTCTTTAACCAATATCATGATTTTTTTAAATCAACTATCAGTAGTTGAAGTATGAGTTACTTTTTTGGTAAGCAGCCTTCTTAGATACAAAATACATAATTTTTCCCATAATCCAAGTTGCATATGGTCTTTCACATTGAAATACGAAGTTTATTCATTCAACTGATGTTTCATTGTCTCTACAACATTAAAAGTAACTCAAATTAAACGTATCTTTGTCTATTTTAAATAGTTCCTTTTAATAAGCTGTTGCCATGTTCCAATAGTACCCCAACCCTTGCTGGGTTGGACAAGTTGGCTGGACCAAGGGTGGGCACTTAACCCAAGATAGATCAACCGGTCTCTTCTCTAGAATCCTGGAACTGAATCACTCTCTCAGTGACTAACCACAGGATGTGCTGTGGGAAATCAAAGAAGCTATCTACCAGCAGGATTCTTTCCATAATTTTTTTTTTTTTTTTGGGCTTAAGCTAGGTTTCCATTACCTGTAGCCAACTTCCTTATTATATAAAATTTAAACATCCAAAAGCAGAAAGAGTGGTATAATGAACCTTTAACAACTATCTTCAATAATGAGTAACTCATGACCAATCTTATTTCCCATCTAGAACCTCACCTACTTCTTATTCACCACTGAATTAAATCACATCATTTCATCTATGATTATTTCCGTATACAGCTAGTATCTTCTTGTGACAACAAGTAAAATCACATACCTTGATTGACATTCTGTATGTAGTTTTCATAGTCTTCTGGAGGGACTTGAGTGTGAAACACCGAGAAAAATGTATCTTCATGCTCACAGCAAGAAGGATCTACTGATTTAAAAATCATGTGTTCAATACATACAAAATAAATAAGGAATTGTTGTAACACCTGTTTTTTTAAAAAGATAAGACCTAATATTCTCCACAGTATTCCTCAATTCCCTCCATACAACATTTCTTAAGACAATGTCACTTTCAGGTAGAAATGATAATCATCTTTGTACACAAGAGCCACTGAAACAAAGAAATCAAGATAGTCAACAGCACTCCCCCAGAACTTCTGTGCAAAGAGGAGGTACAAGGGTGCCTATAATATCACAGTAACTATCTAGAGAAAATATACCCAATTTCCAACATTCATGATACAGAGAACGTGCACACTGAATAACATTATTTGAATTTTTTAAATTTTGGATCCCCAAGGTGAAGATTTCAGATATGTGGTGAGTCATTAAGATAAAACAATGTGGAGTTCCTGTTGCAGCTCAGCAGTAATGAACCCAGCTGGCATCCATGAGGATGTAGGTTCAAACCCTGACCTCGCTCAGTGGGTTAAGGACCTGGTGTTGCCATGAGCTATGGCATAGGTCCCAGACTCGGCTTGGATCCTGTGTTGCTGTGGCACAGGCCAGCAGCTGCAGCTCCAATTTGACCACAGCCTGGAAAATTCCATATGCTACACATGCAACACTGAAAAAATTTCAAAAAATAAATAAATAAAATAAAAGAATGTGTTTGAAAGAGACTTAGCAATCAGCTTTTTTTCTTTTTGATTTATTCTCTTGGGCTGATACTCATTTTTTTAAAAATGAGGAAATTGTGTGTTTTCTTTCTGTTTAATGTAATTTGTTTTATGCTACATTATCTAATTTACGCATTAGTTTAGAAACTAGTAAGTAGTTTCTTTACCTTCAAGAAACTGCTAACATAAATAAATATCATTTTGCTTTTTTGTTGTTGTTGTCTTTTTTAGGACTGCACCCTTGGCATATGGAGGTTCCCAGGCTAGGGGTGGAATTGGAGCTGCAGCCCACAGCCACAGCAATGCCAGATCCGAGCCATGTCTGCAACCCACACCACAGATCATGGCAACGCTGGATCCTTAACCCACTGAGTGAGGCCAGGGATTAAACCTTTGGCCTCATGGATACTAGTCAGATTCGTTTCTGCTGAGCCACGACAGGATCGCCTCATTTTGCTTTAACATGAGAGAATCTGCACAGAAACATTTTTACTTAAGAAAACATGGCAAATCTTAAAGATATTACAGGATTTACCACCTATCTCTGAAACAAACCTGATTCAAGCACCCACTTGGAGAAAATATAGGCAAAAGAGGCAGGCAGAGGATAAGTTCACCCCAACACACAAACACCACCAAATTCAAAACATACAACTTCTGATAAGAAAAACAAATTCATCAATCCAGTTCCCTAATTTGGAATTTATAATAATGTAGCGTTATCAGGATTGACTTCACAACTATAACCACAGTACAATTTTTGCTGAGTTAATCTAGCAAATTTGTGGTGTAAGCTTTGCAGGGAGAGAGGTAAGCTACTCAAAATGTTCTCAGAATTTAATTTTTTGCAGCCACTATTATTAAAGATCTTCAATGTTCATCAAAGTAGGCTCAACAAGTCAGCAATTTGGCAACATTCTGTTATTGGTTTAAGTTACATCATTATACCCAAAGTGGTAATATATTAATTTTTGATCACATAATTCCATTTTTAAAACGTATGTCTGCTATTTTTTTCTATTTTTCAAAAATTTTATTAGAGTATAATTGACTTATAATGTTGTGTTAGTTTCAGGTGTATAGCAGAGTGAATCAGTTATACATATATATATATCCATTCTTTTCCAATACAGGCCACCATAGAGTATTTTACTGTATAATTTCTTTTTAACAGCAGTTTCACTCAACTGTATACTAATGTACTTATAAAGACACAAAAATATGAAAACTTGCAACACTAAAACTATGATAGCAAGATGATACTAAGGCTTTTAACCCTAGGGGCTTCTCCTAGGCTGAGATCATTCTTGTGACCCAAAATCTCAGCAGTACTCACTGCATCAGAGAGAAGATGGGTAGAGTCTCATGGCTCAGATTTGAGTTTAAAAGACAACAGTTATGGAAAACAGACATTCAATTGCAGGGGCTTACCTCCTTGAGAGGAAAAAAGAGCATTTTCTAAATTTCAAAAGTCCTCCATTAGAATACAGTAAATAGGAGTTCCCATCATGGTGCAGAGGAAATGAATCCGACTAGGAACCATGAGGTTGTGGGTTCAATCCCTGACCTCACTCAGTGGGTTAAGGATCCTGTGTTTCTGTGAGCTCTGGTGCAGGTCACAGACACGGTCAGAACCCTAGCCTGGGAACCTCCATATGCCACAAGCGTGGCCCTAAAAAAAAAAAAAAAAAAAAAAAAAGGATACAGTAAATAACAAACTAACTAATGAATGTAGAAGAAATGATGGAATTAGAAAATAACCATTTGGTAGCCATCATAATAACAACTGATTCAGGGAGAAATCATCAATGGATGATAAAACCCATGGGTGAAAGTTTAAAGAGCAACAGGATAATAGCTTCATAATCCCCCCCACACAAGCTAACTTATTCAGTACAAAAAGAAAAACAGTAACTTTATGGTGGAGAAGCATAGCAGGCACCACCTTAACAAAATGATCAAGTTAACACCACCGGTGATGGAACAATTGGCATCACAGACTTCCTGATATGATTCATTGCAAAGAACAGAGCAACACTTCTGTGGGGCTTCTGCCAAAAATGTATAACCTGAACCTGATTTTGTGGAAACAAACTCAAATGGGGCAACAGTCTATAAAATAACAGGCCTATGGTCTTCAAAAATGCCAATGGCATAAAACACAAAGAATGGCTAAAGAGACATGACAATTAAATGCAATGCATGATCTTGGATTTTCTTTTGCTAGAAAGGATTTTAGTGAGACAATTAGAAAAACATGAATAAGTCTGTTGTTGGATAATAGTATTATAGCAATACCAATCTCTTGATGTGTGTGTGTGTGTGTGTCTGTGTGTGTGTGTCTGTGTGTCTGTGTATGTCCTTGTGTGGAGAGGAAGACGAAGACATGGTAAAATGTTAAGATTTGGAAACTCTGAATAAAAGGTATTTGAGAGTTATTTGTAGTTTTCTTGAGACTTTAAGTAGAAATTATATCAAAATTAAAAGTTAGTAGGAAATTTTTAAAATCTACTTTCCTCACCACAAACACTTGCCTGGAAATAAATCTCCCTTTGGAGATCAAGGGCCGAAGCTTGAAGGATTAAATACAATTTTTAATAAGAGACTTTTTTTTGGCTGCACTCATGGCATGTGGAAGTTCCCAGGCCAGGGACTGAATCTGAGCCCCAGCTGCAACCTATGCCACAGCAGCACTGGGCCCAGAATCGAACGCACATCTGTGTAGTGGATCCAAGCCCCTGTAGTCAGATCCTTAGTCCACTGTGCCACAGCAGGAACTCCAATTTTAAATAAGAGTCTTGAAAGAGGAAGATTGCAGGACTGATTTCAGTTGCCTCCTGACACCTAGGGAAGAAAGCCCATCCCAGACAATGGAAGGACCTAGAAGAGCACCAGAGGGGATGAGTTTAGACACAAGTGACATATGTATGAGGCTGCTTCCTGGTGCTCATCCCCTGGGAGGTGAAACCTTGGAGTTGGAGAGAGATGGCCAAAGACAATGCAGAAACCCAGTCTAGAGCCATGCCACCCTGAACACACCCAGTCTCATCTGATCTCAGAAGCTAAGCAGGGTCAAGCCCAGTTAGTACTTGGAGGGGAGAATGGGGAATCCAGAGCACTGTGGAACCCAGAGCTCTGCCTCACTGTACACCTAGAACGCTGGAGGGGCCTCCACACAGTGCTCCATATCTACCCCTGACAAGTCCAAGGCAGAAATGGCAGTGTGACATGTTTAGAGGGAAGCAGGGCCTGAAATATTCACCCTCTGCTTTTCTTGCCCTCCCCACACAATACCCACACCCACAGAAACATAGAACAAACAAGTCCACAGCTGTCCTGTGACCTGGTGGGGAACCAGGAGTTCTCACTGGTCCCTGTGAACTAGAAGCAGCCCTCTTCCCACTGCATATCATGACACCAACCAAAATGCACACATCCAAGGTCCCCTACAACTCAGAACCACGCTATTAGACTATAGGGAAAATTTAAATAAATTAATAACATCAAAACAATGCCCACAATATGATACATTTCTCTTTTTTTTATATTTTCATAATGATTTTTATTTTTTCCATTATAGCTGCTTTACAGTGTTCTGTAAATTTTCTACTGTACAGCAAGGTGACCCAGTTACACATACATATATACATTCTTTTTTCTCACATTATCATGCTCCATCATGAGTGACTAGACATAGTTCCCAGTGCTATACAGCAAGAGCTCACTGCTTATCCATTCCAAAAGCAATAGTTTGCATCTGTTAACCCCAAATTCCCAATCCATCCCATTTCTATACTAGCTTTTAAAACATAGGCTTATGAAAATTCTGGAGAAACAGGGAAGAGTACTATCATTTTCTAATTAACAGTTAGGTCAATGAGGAAATGCAAGTACAATAACAATTTGTAGAGAATAATGATGATACCACATACCAAAGAATGGAGTACAGAGTTAATCTGTATTAAGAAACAAATTCATAGCAATGATACTTTTTATCATATTGTTATAAACTGAAGTATATCCCCCAAAAAACCCATATGTTGAAGCCCTAATCCCCAGTGTGGCTGTATTTTAAGTAGGTAATTAAAATTAAATGGGGTCATTAAGTGGGGTTCTGGTCCAACAGAACTGATATCCTAACTAGAAGAGGAAGAGATACCAGAGATATCCTCACCCCCTCCTCCTCTTCCCTTGTGCACAGAGAAAAGGTCACATGAGGACAGAGTGAGAAGGCATAAGCCAGGAAGAGAGACCTCACCAAAAAAAAAAATTTTCTAGTACCTTGATCTTAAACTTCTAGCCTCTAAAACTGTAATAAAATTAATTTCTGCTGTTTAAGACACCCAGTCTGTGGTATTTTTTATGGAAGCCCTAGCAGACAAAAATTTTAAGAGAAAATAAAATGAGCTTAACTAATTTAACTGAAGAAGCTAGAGAAAACAATAACAAAACAAGTTTAAGAAAATAAATTACAAAGAATTTCTAGAATTAGCAAGGAAATTCAAAACTGGCTCACGAAGGTAAAAAACAAAAATCCTCAAGTATAATTTTAAAAAGAGAAAACACTCATAGTAATCACGACAGCATGGTATTGGTAAAAGAACATCCACATAACTCACTGCAACAGAACAGAGGTTCAGAAATAGACCCACAAAAATAGTCAACTGATGTTTAACAAAAGAGCAAGACAAATGAATAGAGAGAGGTTAATCTCTTCAACAGATGGTGCTGGAACAACTGGATATCCACATACAAAAAAAGAAGAGGAAGAAGAACTTAGATTCAAACTCACATTTTTCATGAAAATTCAATTAAACTGGATTATAAACCTAAATGTAAAATGCAAAACTATAAAACTTCTAAAAGAAAACATAAGATAAACATCTACATGAACTTCAGTTTAGTAGTGAACCATGAAAGAAAAAACTGGTAAGTTAAACTTTATTAAAATGTAAAACTTCTGCTCTGCAAAAGATACTGTTACAGAAATGACAAGTTACAGGCTGAGAGAAAATATCTGCAAAACACATATCTGATAAAGGGGTTGTATCCAAAAAATACAAAGAACTCTTAAAACTCAATAATAAGAAAACAAATAATTGAATTTTTTTTAAAATGGGAAAAAGATCCAAACAAAAATATACATGTGGCAAATAAGCACCTGAAAAGATAAACATCCTTTATCATTAGGGAAATGTAAATGCAAATTAAAACAACAAGATACCATTAATGTCTATCAGAATGGCTAAAATTTTAAAAACTGACAATACCAATTGCTGGCAAAAATGTAGAGCAATAGGAATTTCATTTTTGCTGGTGGGAATGCAAAATGATACAGTCAATTTAAAAGACAGGCATTTTCTAACAAAGTTAAACACTTACCATATGATCCAGCAATTCTGCTCCTAGATACTTACAAAAAAAAAAAGAAAAAAAGAAAAGAAATTTTTTATGTCCACACAAAAACCTGCAAAGTTCAAAGAAGCTTTATTCATACCGATCAAAAACTGGAAGCAATCGAGATAGCGTTCAACAGATGAAGAGAAAAACAAACAGTGATACATCCAAAGAATGATACTTTTTTTAGCAACAAAACAATATTAGCTATCAAGTCTTAAAAAGATATGGATGAATCTTAACTGTATATTGCTAAGTTAAAAAAAATGAATCCAAAAAGGCTACAGACCATGTACTTCCAACTATACAACATTTAGAAAAGGCAATGTCAAAAAACACTCCTTACAAATAAGTGTCCAGGACCAGATGGCTTGACAGGCGAGTTCTACCAAACATACAAAGAGGAACTTATACCCATCCTCCTTAAAATTTTTCAAAAGGTTGAGGAAAAAGGAACACTCCCAAAGACATTCTATGATGCCAACATCACCCTAATTCCAAAACCAGACAAAGGTACCACCAAAAAAGAAGACAACGGGCCAATATCTTTGATGAACATAGATGCAAAAATTCTCAACAAAAGTCTAGCCACCGAATCCAATAACATATAAAAAATATCATACACCAAAACCACGTGGGATTCACCCCAGGTGCACAAGGATGGTTCAACATACACAAATCAATCAACATCATATACCACAAAAACAAAAGAAAAGTCAAAAACCACATGATCATCTCAATAGATGCAGAAAAAGCATCTGACAAAGTCCAACATCCACTCAAGATAAAAACTCTTACCAAAGTGGGTATAGACGGAACATGCCTTAACATAATCAAAGCCAGTTATGACAAACCCACAGCAAATAGAATACTCAATGGAGAAAAGCTGAAAGTCTTCCCACTGAAATCTGGAACAATACAAGGATGTCCACTCTCACCACTGTTATTCATCAGAGTATTGGAAGCCTAGACACAGCAATCAGACAAACAAAAGAAATAAAAGGCATCCAAATAGGAAGAGAAGAGGTAAAACTGTCACAACTGTATACGGATGACATGATACTATATATAGAAAACCCTCCAAACATTTATATGGAAAAACAAAAGACCCAGAATCACCAAAGCAATCCTGAGAAACAAAAACCAAGCAGGAGGCACAACTCTCCCAGACTTCAAGAAATACTACAAAGCCACAGTCATCAAAACAGTGTGGTACTGGTATCAAAACAGACAGACTGACCAATGGAACAGAATAGAGAACCCGGAAATAAACCCTGACACCTAGGGTCAATTAATCTTTGACAAGGGAGGCAAGAACAGAAAATGGGAAAAAGAAAGTCTATTCAGCAAGCATTGCTGGGAAACCTGGACAGCTGCATGCAAAGCAATGAAACTAGAACACACCCTCACACCATGCACAAAAATACACTCCAAATGGCTGAAAGACTTAAATATACGACAGGACACCATCAAACTCCTAGAAGAAAACATAGGCAAAACACTCTCTGACATCAACATCATGAATATTTTCTCAGGTCCGTCTCCCAAAGCAATAGAAATTAGAGCAAAAATAAACCCATGGGACCTCATCAAACTGAAAAGCTTTTGCACAGCAAAGGAAACCCAAAAGAAAACAAAAAGACAACTTACAGAATGGGAGAAAATAGTTTCAAATGATGCAAACGACAAGGGCTTAATCTCTAGAATATATAAACAACTTATACAACCCAACAGCAAAAAAGCCAATCAATCAATGGAAAAATGGGCAAAAGACCTGAATAGACTGTTCTCCAAGGAAGATATACAGATGGCCAACAAGCACATGAAAAAATGCTCAACATCGCTGATTATAAGAGAAATGCAAATCAAAACTACCATGAGATATCACCTCACACCAGTCAGAATGGCCATCATTAATAAATCCACAAATAACAAGTGCTGGAGGGGCTGTGGAGAAAAGGGAACCCTCCTACACTGTTGGTGGGAATGTAAACTGGTACAGCCACTATAGAGAACAGTTTGGAGATACCTTAGAAATCTATACATAGAACTTCCATATGACCCAGCAATCCCACTCTTGGGCATCTATCCGGACAAAACTCTACTTAAAAGAGACACGTGCACCCGCATGTTCATTGCAGCACTATTCACAATAGCCAGGACATGGAAACAACCTAAATGTCCATCGACAGATGATTGGATTCGGAAGAGGTGGTATATATACACAATGGAATACTACTCAGCCATAAAAAAGAACAACATAATGCCATTTGCAGCAACATGGATGGAACTAGAGAATCTCATACTGAGTGAAATGAGCCAGAAAGACAAAGATAAATACCATATGATATCACTTATAACTGGAATCTAATATCCAGCACAAATGAACATCTCCTCAGAAAAGAAAATCATGGACTTGGAGAAGAGACTTGTGGCTGCCTGATGGGAGGGGGAGGGAGTGGGAGGGATCGGGAGCTTGGGCTTATCAGACACAACTTAGAATAGATTTACAAGGAGATCCTGATGAATAGCATTGAGCACTTTGTCTAGATACTCATGTTGCAACAGAAGAAAGGCTGGGGGAAAAATGTAATTGTAATGTATACATGTAAGGATAACCTGACCCCCTTGCTGTACAGTGGGAAAATAAAAATAAATAAATAAATGACAAAAAAAAAAAAAGAAAACCCCAAGGACTCAACCCAAAAACAACTTGAACTATCAACAAATTCAGCAAAGTAGCAGGATATAAGATTAACATTCTGAAATCAGTCACATTTCTGCATACTAACAATGAAATATGAGAAAAGGAATACAAAAATACAATACCTTTTAATATTGCACCCAAAAAAATCAAATACCTGGGAATACACCTGACCAAGGAGGTAAAGGACTTATATGCTGAGAACTATAAAACATTAATCAAGGAAATTAGAGAAGATGTAAAGAAATGGAAAGATATTCCATGTTCCTGGGTTGGAAAAATTAATATTGTAAAAGCAGCCATACTACCCAAAGCAATCCACAGATTCAATGCAATCCCTATCAAATTACCCAGGACATTTTTCATAGAACTAGAACAAACAGTCCAAAAGTTTATATGGAACCACAAGAGACTCAGCATCACCAAAGCAATCCTGAGGAACAAAAACCAAGCAGGAGGCATAACTCTCCTAGACTTCAGGCAATACTACAAAGCCACAGTCATCAAGACAGTGTCGTACTGGTACCAAAACAGACAGACAGACCAATGGAACAGAACAGAGCACCCAGAAATAAACCCAGACACCTAGGGTCAATTAATCTTTGACAAGGGAGGCAAGAACAGAAAATGGGGAAAAGACAGTCTATTCAGCAAGCATTGCTGGGAAACCTGGACAGCTGCATGCAAAGCAATGAAACTAGAACACACCCTCACATCATGCACAAACATAAACTCAAAATAGCTTAAAGACTTAAATATAAGACAAGACACTATCAAACTCCTGGAAGAAAACATAGGCAAAACATTCTCTGACACCAACCTTATGAATATTTTCTCAGGTCAGTCTCCCAAAGCAACAGAAGAGCAAAAATAAACCAATGGGACCTAATCAAACTGAAAAGCTTTTGCACAGCAAAGGAAACCAAAAAGAAAACAGAAAGACAACTTACAGAATGAGAGAAAATACTTTCAAATGATGCAACAGACAAGGGCTTAATCTCTAGAATATACAAACAACTTACACAACTCAACACCAAAAAGCCAACCACCCAATGGAAAAATGGTCAAAAGACCTGAACAGACATTTTTCCAAGGAAGATGTACAGATGGCCAACAGGCACATGAAAAAATGCTCAACATCCCTGATTATTAGAGAAATGCATATC
Organism: Phacochoerus africanus; assembly: GCF_016906955.1. Classification (NCBI taxonomy): domain Eukaryota; kingdom Metazoa; phylum Chordata; class Mammalia; order Artiodactyla; family Suidae; genus Phacochoerus; species Phacochoerus africanus. Next base: position 133,474,102 of record NC_062545.1, on the reverse strand, counting down.
AAGATACCACCTCACACCAGTCAGAATGGCCATCATTAATAAGTCCATAAATAACAAATGCTGGAGGGGGTGTGGAGAAAAGGGAACCCTCCTGCACTGTTGGTAGGAATGTAAGCTGGTACAACCACTATGGAGTATAGTGTGGAGGTACCTTAGAAAACTATACATAGAACTACCATATGACCCAGCAATCCCACTCTTGGGCATCTATCCGGACAAAACTTTCCTTAAAAAAGACACATGCACCAGCTTGTTCATTGCAGCACTATTCACAATAGCCAAGACATGGAAACAACCCAAATGTCCATCGACAGATGATTGGATTCGGAAGATGTGGTATATATACACAATGGAATACTACTCAGCCATAAAAAAGAACAACATAATGCCATTTGCAGCAACATGGATGGAACTAGAGACTCTCATACTGAGTGAAGTAAGTCAGAAAGACAAATACCATATGGTATCACTTATATCTGGAATCTAATATAAGGTACAAATGAATCTTTCCACAGAGAATAAAATCATGGACTTGGAGAATAGACTTGTGGTTGCCAAGGGGGAAGGAGAGGGAGTGGGGTGGTTGGGGAGCTTGGGGTTAATACATACAAACTATTGCCTTTGGAATTTATTAGCAATGAGATCCTGCTGTGTAACACTGGGAACTATGTCTAGTCACTTATGATGGAGCATGACAATGTGCAAAAATAGAATGTGTACATGTATGTGTAACTGGTCACCATGCTGTACAGTAGAAAAAAATTGTATTGGGCAAATAACTATTAAAAAATAATAATAATAAATTTTAAAAATAAATAAATAAATAAAAGACAAGGCTAGAGTGACAGTAAAAAGATCAGTAGTGAACTTCCCTGGTGGCCTAGGGGTTAAGGACTCACTATTGTCAATGCTGTGGCTCAGATCACTGCCCAGGGAATTTCTGCATGTCATGGGCATGGCCATAAATAAATAAATAAATGAGTTCCCTGGTGGCCCATTGGTTAAGGACATGGCATTGTCACTGCTGTGGCTTAGGTTCAATCCCTGACCCAGGAACTTTCAAATACCATGGGCATAGTAAAAAAAAAAAAAAAAAAAAAAAATCAGTGGTGGCTAGGGGTTTGGCGGAAGAGGAGAGAGTTGAATGCAGATTCACACAGGGTCATCAAGGGTGGTAAAACTATTCTGCGTGATACCATAATGACAGTTACATGATGCTATGCATTTTTGGAAACCTATAACTTCAGAGCACAAAAAGTGAATCTTAATGTATGCAAATTTTCAAAAGATTACTTAGGATATCATAGAACCCCAGGATAAAACACAGAATGTAACAAAACAATCTGTGTTGTAAATGTATGAAATAATCTAAATGAAGAGGGTAGAGAAAAAAATGCTCACTTAAGTAACTTTGGAAATGAGTAGAGTTTGCAAGGCTAAAGGCAATAGAAATTTCATGTGAGCTTTGTCCTTCAGTTGATTAGGTTATTTCCATAGGATGGGGGTGGGGGTAGAGGTCAACACTTCTGATATCACTACACATGTCCAGTAGAAATGAACAATAAAGTAAATGGATGGCTAAAGGTGAGAGACAGGCTTTTCACTGTTGGAGTGGAGGTTAGAGATAAGAAGAAAAGGTTACAATGGTCCATGTGGTAATAAAGTCAGAGACATCAATAGGAACCTGTTTCGTTTAATATAAACACAGAAGGTTACACATAGAAATATTTAAAGATATGTGTATAACAATATACACCTAAATACCTCTTTTCTCAGAGGGCCTAGAATCAACAACTCTGCAATAACAACAAACACTCCTAGTATCCAGATCAGGAACCAGCTGATCGGAGAAATGGCTAATTCCAGGAATCAGGTAAGAAACAAAATAAATAAATAAATAAATCTGCACCATGCGGTACAGTAGGAAAAAAAAATGTATTGGGGAAATAATTATTAAAAAATAATAATAATAAAAGCTAAAAAAAAAAAACTAGAGGAAGAAGGAAAAATAGAACTAAGTTAAACATACCAAAAAAAAAAAAAAGATGAATCTGAAGTATCTTGTCATTTCAGAAAGTAAGGAAGGGCTCACAACAACAAAACAAAGCTCACAATGTTAGAAGTATGACAAAGAGACATAGGAGTAGACTGAAAGAGCTCCCAACGGCCAAAGGTGGAAAAACCTGAGCAATAAAACAAAGTGAGGAGTTCTGGCCATGGCGAGGTGAGTTAAAGAATCTGACATTGAGAACTATGTCTAGATACTCATATTGCAACAGAACAAAGGGTGGGGGGGGAAATGTATACATGTAAGGATAACTTGATCCCCTTGCCGTACAGTGGGAAAAAAATAAATTATAAAAAAATAAAGAACCATATTGCTGAACCCAGCCCCAATTGCTGACCTATAGAATCATGAACAAATAAAATGGTTGTTATTTAAAAAAAAAAAAAAAAAGAATCTGACTGCAGTGGCCCAGGTTGCTGCAGAGGTGCAGATTCAATCCCTGGCCTGGCACAGTGGGTTAAAACATCCGATGTTGCTACATCTGCAGTGTAGGTTGTAGCTGGGGCTTAGATTCAATCCCTGGCCTTGGAACTTCTATATGCCTCAAGCACAGGCATAAAATTTAAAAATAAAAACAAAACATAACAAAAGAAGTGGCAATGGATTATAATCCAAAGTATAAAATAAATATCCACAAGTCTATACTGATATAAATAAATTATTGAATAAACAAATTGGGGAGTTCCCATCGTGGCGCAGTGGTTAACGAATCCGACTAGGAACCATGAGGTTGCGGGTTCGGTCCCTGCCCTTGCTCAGTGGGTTAACGATCCGGCGTTGCCACGAGCTGTGGTGTAGGTTACAGACGCGGCTCGGATCCTGCGTTGCTGTGGCTCTGGCGTAGGCCGGTGGCTACAGCTCCGATTCAACCCCTTGCCTGGGAACCTCCATATGCCGAGGGAGTGGCCCAAGAAATAGCAAAAAAAAGACAAAAAAAAAATGGGAGAATAAATGAATCCCCTATGTGAAATAATGCAAAATAATTTATGTAAATACTCTGCCTTCAAGGAAATGAAGCATAACTCCCCACTCCTTAAGTATGGGCTGCACATAGTAACTTTCTTTCAAAGAAGACAGCAGGGAAAGGGGAAAATACAGAAAGAAAATTTACAGTGGAGAAACCTGAAAAATAATTCTTCTGCCAGGCAATCAAGTTAACATCAACAGTGACATGTTATACTGACAGCATGATGTGATGTAATGAAAATGGCTTTAACTCTGTGGTCTTCCACCAAGGACATACAGCACAAACCTCATCATGTGAAAACCACGATGTAAGTCACAATTGCTGGGAATTCTGTAAAATACCTGACCAGTACTCTTCAAAACTGTCAAGGTCACCAAAAACAAGGGAAGTCTGAGAAAGTGCACAGCCAAGAGTAGCTTAAGGAGACATGAGGATTAAATGTAACATGGTATCCTAGAGAGGATCTTGGAGCAGAAAAAGGACATTAGGTAAAAACTCTAAGTCTGAATAAAGTACGGACCTTAGTTAATAATAATGTAGTGATACTGGATCATTAATTATAACAAATGTACCATACTCAATAAAAGGAAAACTGGTTGCAGGTATATGGAGAACCTCTGTATTAGCTTCACAATTTTTCTGTGAATCTAAAGCTGTGCTAAAATTGGAGTTCCCGTCATGGCGCAGTAGTTAACGAATCCCGACTGGGAACCATGAGGTTGCAGGTTCAATCCCTAGCCTTGCTCAGTGGGTTGAGGATCCAGCATTGCCGTGAGCTGTGGTGTAGGTTGCAGACATGGCTTGGATCCCATGTTGCTGTGGCTCTGGCGTAGGCTGGCGGCTACAGCTCCGATTAGACCCCTAGCCTGAGAACCTCCATATGCCATGGGAGTGGCCCTAGAAAAGGCAAAAAGACAAAAAAAATAAATACATAAACAAAATAAAATAATAAAATAAAACTGCACTAAAATGAAAAATTAAATTTTTAAAACAAACTTGTGGATTAAAAAGAGAAACACAAGTAACAAAATTACAGATAAGAAATGGGACCTATAAACAATAGGAGAATTATCATTTTAAAACACTGTATGGAATTTTATTAGTAAAATGTTAACTATCAGTGAAAAGGATACTTTAAAATCTTAGTGACATGGGCATATTGCCAAAATTGACTACAGAAGACTAGTCAACTGAAATACAATAGTAAATACACAAGAAGCTGAGAAAAGAGAGAATTGCCTCCAAGAAATTATTTGAACCAGATGGCTTTTCCAGTGAAATCTTTCAAATTTTTAGGGAACAGATAATCCCCATGTTATATAAACTGTTTCAAAGCATAGAAATAAATGGACTGCCAGCCCCATTCATTTTGTGAAGTTAACATAGCCTGACAAAGCATATGCAAACACACAGGCACCAAGTATATCGTGATGTAAGTCCTTATGAAGTTCTCGAAATAGGAACAATTATCAAAAAGGACATAAAAATTAACATTATTTCCAGGTAATCATAAACTAACAAGACTCAGAGCAAACAACTAAAGAAAATTAGAATAAATAAGATAATTATCACTGAGGGCCAGAGAAGATCAATGTCTTAAACTGTCAGGACGAAAGAAGGCATATTCTCCCTTCCTCTAGCTCTATCCAAGCCTTCAATGGATTGGATGATGCCCACCTACATCCAGGAGGGAGATGCACTGCCCTCAGTCTACCAATTCAAATGCTAGTTTCTTCCAGAAACACCCTCACAGACGCACCCAAGAATGATGCTTAACTAGACATCTGGGCATCCTGTGATCCAGTCGAGTTGCCACATACAACTAGCCATCACAAAGACTGGATAGATGATAAAACCATTAACCAAGATAGAGAAAATATACAAAAGAAAGAATAGGTTTCGATCATGAAAACTGAGGAGGGGGAGAGGAGAACCATCAGGGAATGATGAATCCAATAAAAAAGCTACTATACTAGGAGTGGTCAACGATTTCAGATATGACAGAGCTATCAAATGGGATTAAAAAAATTAGAAGTATGTCATTAGATTCATAATGCAGGAGGATCACTGATAAGATCACTTCTGTAGTGTGAGAGGAGAAAAGAGTTGGGAAGTAAATGGAAGCTGACCAAGTAGCACCAGTAGATGTGGACTATTTTCTCAAGAACTCTGCTCTTTAAGGAGAGGAAGGAAACTAATTGGTACCTGTTTGGGAGGAGGGTGAAGAGCCAAGAGAGGAGGTTTTATTTGCATGTTTGGTTGGTTGGATGGCTCTTTTATTCTGTTTTAGGACCAGACGATTTGAGCAGGGTTAACTGAAGGCAAGGAGCCAGAGGAGACAAGAGAGATGAAGCTTGAGGTAAGAGACAGAAAAACCAATTGATCAGGACCCAGTGGTAGAGTTAAAGGGATGGGACATTATTGACTCTGGCCTTGGAAAAGAGTTCCTTCCTCCATCTAAGGGGAGAGGGAAGGCGGAAGAAGATCACAGCCAGAGTGCAGAGTAGAGATAGAAAGCAAGAACATGGAAGGGATTCCCACCCAGTTGGTCCATTTTCTCTGGACACTAAGACCACCAGGGTGAAGGACGGGCAGAAAACAATAGGTTAAATACACAAAAAAATTGGAAGAGCCACTTGGGAGAATGCAAGAGAAACTGCCAAGTAATACCAAGAATCCAAGAGGGGTTAAAAACCAGAAAGCCTTAACTACCAGCTAGCAGAGTGATGTGACTTTTTTTCCCCTCAGACGTCTGCAAATCAGAGCAGCAAGAGACCTGCAAGTTTTTGTGGAATATTTACTCTTAACATGCAAGGGCAGTGGTTCCCATTGTGGCTCAGAGGAAACTAATCTAACAGGTTCAATTCTGGCCCTGCCCAGTGGGTTAAGGATCCAGCATTGCCATGAGCTGTGGTGTAGGTCACAGATACAGCTTGGATCTGGCATTGCTGTGGCTGTAGTAAAGACTAGCAGCTACAGCTCCAACTTGACCCCTAGCCTGGGAACTTCCATATGCCCCAAGTACAGCCCTAAAGAGACCGGAAAAAAAAAAAAAATCCAAGGGCAGAAGTAACAATTACCTGGTTTTCATAGAAAAGCACTTTTAAAGAGGTATTTGCAAATTCTGAGGAGGCTGGCTGACTAAAATGCCACTGCTTTGTGCTTACACATACTTATAAAATTTGGAGCTGGAAACACAAGAGGCAAATGTGACAAAAGAAAAAAAAGAACAGGCTCTGTCCAAAACACTGAAAACAATCTTATCACTATATGCATTTGTCTCAGAGAGCACTGAATTCTATCTCTATCCATCAGATAAATGTTAAAAACTAAGGGAAAACTCCTGGTATGGTAAAGAGTTTTGATTTTCACAACATTTCTCTAGAAAAACTTGAATGTGATCCCTCAAAAATGTTATGACAAAGACTTTTAAGATATTTCTGAGATCTCTAGCTGTGCAATACTATCTAATATAACACCTCAGTATTTGAGGTTATTATCTCTGGTTTATAAAGTCAAAATGTGGTTAAAGGAATCAATTTAATGTGGTTTTTATCTTTCTCTTAGAGACAAGGCTTCATGTGTTCAGTACCTATAAATAAAACTATACATACAACAAGTATCTTCTTTTTTTTTTTTCTGCTGGTTATATGTGATGTTCAAAGGGAAGTAGAATGTATTCTGTTTGGGGTGGGGCTGGAAAACAGATTAGAAATTGCCATTCTGAGAGTTCCCATTGTGGCTCAGCAGAAATGAATCTGACTAGCATCCATGAGGACGCAGATTCAATCCCTGGCCTTCCTCAGTGGGTTAAGGATCTGGCATTGCCTTGAGCTGTGATATACATCACAGACGCGGCTCAGATCTGGTGTTGCTATGGCATAGGCCAGCGGCTATGGCTCCAATTTGACCCCTAGCCTGGGAACCTCCATATGCCGCAAGTGCAGCCCTAAAAAGAAAAAAAAAAAATTGCCATTCTGTCTCTAACCCCAAGTCCCTCGGGTCACTCTTAAGTAAGAAGATAAAGAAAGGACAGGAGAGATAAAGAATACTACTCATCCTAAGATTTCTCCTTTTGTTTAAAGGTTAAAAAAATAAAGAGTAGGAGTTCCCGTCGTGGCGCAGTGGTTAACGAATCCGACTAGGAACCATGAGGTTGCGGGTTCGGTCCCTGCCCTTGCTCAGTGGGTTAACGATCCGGCGTTGCCGTGAGCTGTGGTGTAGGTTGCAGACGCGGCTCGGATCCCGCGTTGCTGTGGCTCTGGCGTAGGCCGGTGGCTGCAGCTCCGATTAGACCCCTAGCCTGGGAACCTCCATATGCCGCGGGAGCAGCCCAAGAAATAGCAACAACAACAACAACAACAACAAAAATAAAATAAAATAAAATAAAGAGTAATGGTAGAAAGTAGGTTTGGGTTTATTTGTAGATGTGTGTTTAAAGTTCAAGTACAGCAATTCCACTCCTGAGCATATACCTGGACAAAACTGCAATTCAAAAAGATACCTGCACCTATATGCTCACAGCAGCACTATTCACAATAGCCAAGACATGGAAACAACCTAAATGTCCATCAACAGATGAATGGATTAAGAAGACATTTACATATATACAATGGAATATTACTCAGCCATAAAAGAACAAAATAATGCTCTTTGCAGCAATACAGATGCAACTAGAGATTCTCATACTAAGTGAAGTAAGTCAGAAAAAGACAAATATCATATGATATCACTCGTGTGGAATCTAAAATGTGGCACAAATGAACCTATCTATAGAACAGAAATGGATTCACAGACATGGAGAACAGACTTGTGGTTGCCAAGGGGGATGGGGAGGGAGTAGAATGGGATTAGTAGATGCAAACCGTTACACTTGGAATGGATAAGCAATGAGGTCCCTCTGTATAGCACAGGGAACCTCATCCAACCTCTTGTGCTAAAACATGGTGGAAGATAATATGGGAAAATGAATGTATATATATGTATGACTGGGTCACTTTTCTCTATAGCAGAAATTGACACAACACTGTAAATCAAATATGCTTTAATAAAAATATATTTTTTTAAAAAAAAGTTCAAGTCAAGTAAGCTTGGCTCTAAATTCCTCAAGAGACTCCTTTAAAGTACATATTTTAACAAGATGCTGCCACCTACTGGACAGTTCACTAGGGATTTGCACTTTCCTGGTAACAAAAGAAAAAAACAATTGTGGAGGAAAACAGCAAGATTTGTTTTCATAATAAGCCTTATAAGAACACTTCAATTTATGGCTATACATAGGCCTGATAAAAATAATTTTTTAATTTTTAAAACATTTTATATATAGTTGAATTTCAGGGAATAACCTGGGGAAAAAAGTAACCTCAGAATGTAACAAATATAAGCAGTTTGACACTATTTCATGATATGTAGCTATGTTGAATAATAGAAATATGAGATTTCAAAGATCAGTGCTATGTGGTCAAACTGGCCTCTTGAACTTCTATTCATTTCTTTTATACATGCTGATAAGACACTTTGTAAACTGAAGTTTCCAAAAGTTACCTCTTCTGGAAGAAGGTAATGATTATGCTATGTAAAATATGAAAAAAAAAAAGTATAATTAAGCTATTGAAGTAGTCTACAGTAAATACTATTTTGGGTTTTAAGGTTTTTGAAAATCAAGTATGTGTGACTGCTGAATACATGCCTATGCCATAAAAGAGCCAACAAGAAATTTCATTAAGGAATTCACCTTTTATAAAAGGCCAGCCTTCAAAAAAAATCTAATTAAATCTGAAGAACCAGGAATACAATAATGTTGTCTCTTCTATCTGGTGAACTGGTCAAGTGTGAGCTAATCAAGACAGACAGCAGAAAGAATGAAGGGCAATAGACATTTGGTTCACCAAGGGTCTTTGATCCTCATTTCCTTTTACATCAAACCTACTTCACATCTTATCTGCTCTGCACACAATAAACACTGCCAATACATAATAATGGACTAAGAACTTGAAATTTGAAGATGGAAACTCTGATGTGATAATATTTGAAGCAATGACTCTCTCTGAACATAGCTTCCAAGCCTCTGGTAACTCCAGCTTTCAGCTCATGAAGTCTAATAAGTTTTCATGTTAGACTATTAGTACCAACATAGCATTATTGTAAATGTCTACAGAGCCCCCAACAGTCACATGACTCCATAGATACAATTATGAGCTCCACAGGTTTAACCAAATATACCTGCCGTGAGCTTTAAAAATTAAATATATTTGATAGTTTGAATTTGTTTGTGAAGAAAGGCCAGCTGAAAACAAAAGTCTTGACTTCCAGGGCCAAAGATTCACTTGGTAGTGAACTCTGTGACTGAAAAAGCTGATGTCAAAAGGCCACCACGGATCCACTTACAGAGTGGCATGTTTTACAGTCTTTGCTTCAGAGTCAAGCACAGCAGGTGTGGCCTCTTAGAAATGCCTCACTGGAAAAATCAGAAGTTAACACCTGCATTCTAAAATACAGATGCTGAAGAGAAAAGGAAACCATGAACAAATCGAAAAGACCACCTATAGATTGAGAGAACATACTTGCAAATGATGTAACCAACATGGGATTAATCTCTAAAATATACAAACAGCTTATACAACTCAATAACAACAAATTTTAAAAAATCAAAAAAATGGGCAGGGAGCTCCAGATATGGCTCAGAGGTGATGAACCCGACTAGTATCTATGAGGACAGGGGTTTGATCCCTGGCCCTGCTCAGTGGGTTAAGGATCCAGCATTGCTACAAGCTGTGGTGTTGCTGTGGCTGTGGTGTAGGCTGGTGGCTGGAGCCCCAGTTCAACCCCTAGCCCAGTAATTTCCATATGCCACAGGTGCAGCCCTAAAAAAAAAAATACATACACACACACACACACACACACACAGATGCTGAGATACTATATCCAGAATCACATTCCTAAAACTGCCCATGTTTTTTAAGTGGAATAAAGGATATAGTCTCAATTCTATGAAGGTAGTATTACTTATAGACATTAAAGAAAATATAACAAGTTGTACTTTTTGAGATAGATTATTTTTAAACAATAGTCTATAGACATTTAAGTTAGTAAAAAAAATTATTTTATAAGCTGTAGGTTTAAAGGAGCTTTGCAATCTTTTTTACTAAATAATGTAGTCATTTCTGAACAGCTCTCAGAGAGAAAAACAGACTTGAGAAACATGGTATTCCAAAAAAACTTTTTGAAAAAGACAACATACCTGTTGGAAAAAAATGTTTTTGATATTTATGACAGAATTAGTATCCTTAATATATAAAGGAGTACTTTAAATCAATAAAAGAACCCTTTATAAAAGAACAAGTAATTCACAAAATGCTAAACAAAAGAATAAATATTCAACTTCCCTGATTATCAGAGAGATACAAATTATTATGATTCCAATTTAAATAAACAAAGCTTAAAACAATGGCAAAATCCATTGTTGCTGTGGGTATAGGAAAACAATACTCAGACAATGTTAGTGAGAGATTAAATTGGTATAACCTTTCAATAAGTTAGTGTGGAAAAAAATCTTTAAAAATCCAATCTAAGTAACTTCTCTTGCAGGAACTTATCCGAGGATGCATTAACTTCCCGTAGCTATTATCACAAATTGACGCAAACTTGGTCCCTTAAAACAACAGAAACTTTTTCTCTCAGTTCAGCAGGCTGGAAGTCTGAAATCAAGGTGTCAGTAGGATTGCACTCTGTCTCAGGCTCAGGTAAGGTTCTGCTCCCTGCCTCTCCCAGTTTCTGGTGGCTGCCAGCATTCCCTGGCTTGAGGCCACACCACTCACTCCACTCTGCCTCCATGTGCACATCATGTCCTCTTCCGTCTGTCTCTTCTCTCTCGGCCTTTTTCAGATAAGGACTCTTAGTGTGGTATTTAGGGCCCACCTCCACATTCCAGGGTTATCTCATCTTAAGATCCTTAACTTAATCATATCTGCAAAGACCTTTTTTCCAAATAAGATAACATTCACAGCTTCTAGGGATTTGACATGGATATCTCTTAGGGTAGAGGGGCAATTTTTTGGCCTACCACAAAAGGTAATCATGAAATAATTGCCTATGAATATTACTGCAGCATTATATTTATTTGAAAAAATTGAAAAACAGGAGTTCCCGTTGTAGCTCAGCAGGTTAAGGACCCAATGCTGTTTCTGTGAGGATATGGGTTCGATCTCTGGCCTCACTCAGTGGGTTAAGGATCTGGAGTTACCACAAGCTGTTGCATAGATGGGTGTAGGTTGCAGATGCGGCTTAGATCTGGCATTGCTGTGGTTGTGCTGTAGGCCAGAACTGCAGCTCCAATTCAGCTCCTAGCCTGGGAACGCCCATATGCCCCAGGTGTGGATGTAAAAAAAAAGAAAGAAAAAAATTTTTTTTAATTTTTAAACAGAAAAACAGGAAATAATCTAAACATTTAACAGGGTGTTAAACAAATGGTGGTACATCCATATAATGAATTAATATATGGTAATTAAAAATAATGCTGATGAAATGTTCTCTGGTGGCACAGCAGGTTAAATTAGATCTAGCATTGTCACCGCTGTGATGCAGGTTGGACCCATGGCCCAGGAACTTCCACATGCCACGCATGCAGCCAAAAAATAAAATAAAATAATAATGATGATGAAAATCACTTGTTATCAGAGTGCCCGTTGTGGCACAGTAGTTAACAAATCCAACTAGAAACCATGAGGTTGCAGGTTCGATCCCTGGCCTCGCTCAGTGGGTTAAGGATCCGGCGTTGCCATGAGCTGTGGTATAGGTTGCAGACACAGCTCGGATCCCACGTTGTTGTGGCTTTGGTGTAGGCTGGTGTCTACAGCTCCAATTGGACCCCTGGCCTGGGAACCTCCATATGCCACAGGAAGTGGCCCTAGAAAAGGCAAAAACACACACACACACACACAAAGAAAATCACTTATCTATTGTTGCATGAAAAGTCACCCAAAATTTAGGGACAAAAAGTAATAATTACTGCAGGCAAGATCTACTGATGGATGCTAAAACTAGTAGGTGAAAGTTTGAAGAGAAACAAGATATTTGCATAGTCTTAAGATATCTCTCCCAAGGTATTCATCAACTATAAAAAGAAAAATAGTAACTTTACAGTGGAGAAAGCTGGCAGATGCCACCTAACCAAGTTTTTGAGGTTAACATCACCAGTAATAAGATATATCAACATTAGTTACCCCAAGCGCGATTGTTTGAGAAGCACACATAACTTAGGGGACTGAGACTGAAACACTTACCCTCCAACCTAATCAAGAGAAAAGGGCATACAAACTGAAATTGAAGGGTATTTTGCAAAATCTTTGACCAGTACTCTCCACGTGTGTCAAGACCATGAAAGACAAGGAAAGGCTGAGGAACTATCATGGATTGGAGGACACTAAGGAGACATGACAACTGAATGCAACATGGGCTCCTGTGTCGGATACTAGGGAATAAAAAAGTGGTGAATCTGATGAAATTTTAAGAAGCTCTGTAGTTTAATTAATAGCACTGAATCAGTATTAATTTTTCCATTTTAATCATTTTACCATGGTTATATAAGATGCTAATTAATTAGGGGAAGGCTGGGTAAAAAGTCTATAGCAACTCATTTATAACTTTTCTGTAAGTTTAAAATTATTTCAACATAAAAATATAGGAGTTCCCTAGTGGCTTGGTGGGTTAAGGATCTGACACTGTCACTACTGTGGCACAGGTTCAATCCCTGGCCTAGGAACTTCCACATGCTGTGGCATGGCCAAAAAGAACACACATACAAAAAAGTTTAAAAAGTATATGTAGTGGCATAAAACAATGACTATTTTATTATGCTCATGATTCTGTGAGTCACAGCTATCTGAAGGACACAGCAGAAACACCTGTCTCTGTTCCACCATGAACAAGGCCTCAGCTGGGGTGGCTGTATTTGGCTAAAGATGGTTGGAGCAGTTCAACTGGGGCCACACACAGAGCTTTGGCTATTCTCTACATGGTCTTTGCTGGAGATGAAATGTCCAAGGGGGCCCCTTCATTCACATCTCTGGTGACCGCATTGAAAGCGGCCAGTGTATTAATTTCCTAGGGCTTCTAAAACAACAAATTACTATGGGCTGAGTGACTAAAAACAATGGAAATTGATTCTCTCACAGTTCTGCAAGCCAGACATCTGAAATAAAGGTGTTGGCTAGGGAAGAATCCTTCCTTGCCTCTTTCTAGTTTCTGGTGTGTCCCAGTAATCCTTGGTGTTCCCTGGTTTATAGCTATATTACTCTAATTTCTGCCCCAGTCTTCTCAGGGCCTTCTTCCCCAGGTCATTGTGTCTCTGTGAATCTAGGTGTCCTCTCCTCTTCTTATAAGGACCCAGGTTATTGGATTCAGGCCCTACCCTCATCCATGATGACCTCATCTTAACTAATTACATCTGCAGAGATGCTAATTCCACATAAGGTCACATTCTGAGGCTCCAGTTAGACATGAATGTTGGGAGATGGAGGACAATACTGAATACTATAGGTGGTAACTAGGCAGCATTACTGCCTCTGCATAGAGAGAGGATCAGGCAGCTTCTGAGCTCTCAATGCCAGGTCTGAAACTAAACAAACTTGAAGGATTTCATTCACATCAAAACTCATGCTAAAAAGTTTTTGTAGCCTGAGTCAGGTTCTTGGGATTCTAAAATGTTAGATACTCACTTTGTAAAAGACTAATGGATCCCAGGACTCTCAGGGAAATAAGAGGTTCCTGCTTAGAGCTAGTCTAACACCCAAGCAATACTACATGACCACTTACCATGTAGGTTAAAGGATTTCAAAAGTGTCCTGCCAAAAAAATACCAACTGCTTCCCAATCACTAAAACAGTCATTACTATACAAGTAAGTTAAAATAAGTTATATAATTCCATAGTACTTCTGTAGAAGAAGAAAAAGAAGGCAAAGAAGGAGGAGGTGAATCATAAATATACAATTGACCCTTGAGGAGTTCCCGTCATGGCTGAGCGGGAACAACTCCGACTAAGAACCATGAGGCTGCGGGTCTGATCCCTGGCCTTGCTCAGTGGGTTAAGGATCTGATGTTGCTGTGGCTTGGTGTAGGTTGGTGGCTACAGCTCCAATTCAACCCGTAGCTTTGGAACCTCCATATGCCACAGGTGTGGCCCTAAAAAGCACACACACAAAAAAATATTGACCCTTGAACAACATATGGTTGAACTGTGCAGGTTCACCTATATGCAAGTTTTTTTTTCAATAAATACATACTACGATACTACACAATCCTCGGTTGAATCCACAGAAGGAGAACCACAGATAGAGGGCCATCTCTAAAGTTATGCATGCATTTTCAACCACGTGGGGGTCAGCGCTCCTAACCACCATGAGTCAACAGTACATAACACACTAGTGGGGAAAGTAGAAACATATGTGCAGAATCAATTGGCTGGTCTCATAAAGCAGGACTGTGAGAGAACAGGAAAAGGACAAATCAGTCATGGGTTTTCAAAAAAGGTTGCAGAGGCCTGGCTGAGACACCTCATGGGACTTTCTATGTAAACTGTGTGTTCAGAAGCATCTAAGAGACATAGAAGTAAAAGCAAAAACATATTTTGTCTATTTCCTGATTTTTCACTGCCCTACCCTCTCACCCTTTAGCACACATAAACCCTAGAAGATTCTGAAACATACCTAAGCTCAGAGTAGTCCCATATAGTCCTGTCTAACATAATCATTTCCCCTAAAAAAAAAAAGAGTTAAACTCACAAAGAAAAAAAAAATAACAAAATTGGTAATCTGTGTGTGTGTGTGTGTGTGTGTGTTTGCTTTTTTTTTTTTTTTTTTTTCTTGAGCCGCTCCCGCGGCGTATGGAGGTTCCCAAGCTAGGGGTCTAATTGGAGCTGTAGCCACCAGCCTACACCAGAGCCACAGCAACGCGGGATCCGAGCCGCATTTGTGACCTCCATCACAGCTCACGGCAATGCCGGATCGTTAACCCACTGAGCAAGGCCAGGGATCGAACCCACAACCTCATGGTTCCTAGTCGGATTCGTTAACCACTGTACCACGACGGGAACTCCAGAATTGGTGATTTTAAATACTCTATGACTTTGCGATAAAAATAAATAAGGAGTTCTCGTCATGGCGCAGCGGTTAACGAATCCGACTAGGAACCATGAGGTTGCGGGTTTGATCCCTGCCCTTACTCAGTGGGTTAAGGATCTGGCATTGCCGTGAGCTGTGGTGTATGTTGCAGACGCGGCTAGGATCCCGCGTTGCTGTGGCTCTGGTGTAGGCTGGCAGCTACAGCTCCGATTAGACCCCTAGCCTGGGAACGTCCAAATGCCGAGGGAGTGGCCCAAGAAATGGCAAAAAGACAAAAAATAAATAAATAAATAAATAAATATGAATCAATTTTACTCACCAACAGTTTCTTCTGATGCAGCAGTCAATGCCAGAAACTTTTTTGTATTTTCCATCTCCTCATTACTTTGTAAAGTTTCACTACGTTTTGCAGACTAAAAAAAAAAAAAGAGAAATAAATGTTTAAACATGGGAAAAGAAGGCAACTATATTCATCATTTTTTTAATTCCAATATGATTTCCAAACACATGCACACACACTAGAAGGTTCAGGTTATTTTTATTCCCTTAACTAGGAAATCTGTTACTGTTTCCTGTTCCCTCAAAATTCTGTCACTGAGTATTCCCAGATACAGCTGGAATAAGTCTATCAAGTCATAATTACCTTGCTTAAAGTTTAAGTTTCTGTTTAATGTTTCTATAACTAATGAGTAACCTAAAGGTGCATCATCAAATTATAATTTCAGACACTGCAAAATCGACGCTGAATTTTATTACAATTCCAGTTATAATTCATATTTCCAAGCAAGTAAAAACTTCGAGATTCAACAGGAATAACTGATAGGCTAACTTTTCCTGCTGAAATTTACACAAATTATTTTTCTAGTTTAAAGCACTGAATTTTTATTGAAGTATAGTTGATTTACAATGCTGTTCAGTTTCAGGTGTATAGCATAGTTATTCTGCTATATACATATCTGTGTGTATGTATATATATATATATGAATAAATTTTTTCAGATTCTTTTCCTTTATACGTTATTACAAAATATTGAGTTTAGTTCCCTGTGCCATACAGTGGATCCTTGTTATCTATTTTATGTATAGTAGTATACATCTGTTAATCTCAAACTCCTAACTTATCCCTTCTCCTCCTGTCCTCTTTGGTAATGGTGCCTTTGTTTTCTATGTCTGTGAGTCTACTTCTGTTTTGTAAACAACTTTATTTGTAACTTTTTTTTAGATTCCACATATAAGCACTATAATACGATATTTTTCTCTTTCTCACTTACTTCACTTAGTATGATATTCTTCAGGTCCATCCATGTTGCTGCAAATGGCAATACTTCATTCTTTTATGGCTGAGTAGTATTCCATCGTGTGTACATAACCCACATCTTCTTTATTCATTCATCTATTGATGGACATTTAGGTTGCTTCTATGTCTTGGCTATTGTAAATAATGTTGCTGTGAATATTGGGGTGCATGTATCTTTTCAAGTCAGAGTTTTCATCTTTTTAAGATATATGACCAGGAGTGGGGTTGCCAGATCATGTGGTAGTTCTATTTTTAGTTTTTTAAGGAAATGCTGTATCGTTTTCCACAGTGACTGCACCAATTTACACTCCCAAAAACAGTGCAGGAGGGTTTCCTTTTCTCTAAACTCTCTTTAGCATTTATTATTTGCAGACTTTTTGCTGATAATCATTCTGACCAGTGTGAGGTGATGCCTGGTTGCATTTGCATTTCTCTAACAATTAGTGATGTTGAACATCTTTTCATGTGCCTGTTGGTCATCTGTATGTCTTGTTTGGAGAAATGACAATTTAGGTCTTCTGCCCACTTTCTGACTGGGTTGTTTGGTTTTTTTGTTATTTTGCTGTATGAGCTGTTAATACATTTTAGAGATTAATCTCCCAGTGGTGGCATCATTTGCAAATATTTTCTCCCATTCCGTAGGTTGCCTTTTGTTTTGTTTATGGTTTCCTTTACTGTGCAAAAGCCTTTAAGTTTAATTAGATCCCATTTTTTTATTTTTGGTTTTATTTCCTGTACTCTAGAAGATGGATCCAAAAAGATATTGTTACAATTTATGCCAAAGAGTATTCTGCCTATATTTTCCTCTGGTTTTATAGTATCTGGTTGTACATTTAGCTCTTTAATCCATTTTGAGTTTATTTCTGTATATGATGCTAGAGAACATTCTAATTTCATGCTTTTATATGTAACTGTCCAGTTTTCCCAGCACCACTTATTAAAGAGACTGTCCTTTCTCCAATTATATTCTTGCCTCCTTTGTCGAGTGCTTCATTTTATATATTGCTTTTTTTCATTCCAGTGGTGTTCCTGGGACCCTTGTAAAAATTTATTCTTAATTACTTCATTATTAATTCATATCATCACCTAGGAAATTTCCTGAGAAGTCAGTCAACTAATCAAGGAGAAATTTATCAAAAATAACCAATCTGTTATCATAATGTTCTTTATTTTAAAAGTGCTCTCCTTTGGGAGCAAAGCTCAAATATGAGCCAATGGCTACCTATCTGATCAACTTCCACTCCTCAATACTACAGAGAATAAAAAGTCCAAGAAGGCCAAGGAACATTAACAAAGCACTAGAAATTTATGGAGACACAACAAACACAGCATGGTCACAGACCATGAGCACTTTATAGTTTCCCAAAGAGATCCTGACTAGCATGTGAAACAGTGAACTTGCTGCTTGTTTATCACAAAAGTTTACTCAAATAATAATGGTAACAATGGGGGTTAAATTTATGTATATTTATGTACTTTTCTCCAGATTATAAGCTTGCTGAAGAAAGAGCAGACATGCATACTTGATGAATCCCTCTCTATTCCAGAGATGGAGGAGCCCCAGCCTGACACCAGTGAGAGAGGCCTAACGTGCTGTCTGCTGTCCATGCAGAATGAACACGCCAGTGCAATGCCTGGAATGTGGAATGCTGCTAAGTCACCTTCTCCAGTCCCAGAAAACTATCTCCCTCACCCTCATCATGCACACATATACACAGCACCCTCCACAAAATCAATTAAGGAAGACCACACTCATACTACCAGAGTCCACGCTTTTCTCACTCATCTCAGAGGAAGCTGTTTCTTACATCTCAGCACATGGCTCTATAATTCTTACCTTAAGTTCTTCCCACAGCTTTATTCTCATTTCTAGGCCTTGCTTCTTAATTTCTTTTTCTTTATGTTGTCTCTTCACCAATATCTTATCAAGCTTCTTCATCTTCTGAATAGCATCATGGAGTTGAGAATCTACTTCTTTTAATTCAGATTCATCTGTATTATGTTGAAAGCAGGAGTGAGCTTAAAGTTTATTAAAACCATAATGCTTTTTTCTTGTTTTGTTTTTACAACTTGTTCTTTCATTCAACAAATTTTTATGTCTGATGATAATAACACTGGCATCATGTATCTTGATTTACAAGGTGCTTTCATATATAGTTTTTCATATAATTTTCTAACAACCCTGTGAAATAGATATTTACCTCCATGAATCCTTCCAAATAGCTAATAAATTATTGCACTGAATTCAGAAGTGTGTCTCAGATGATTTTTAAATCTCAAATTCTTTCTCCTTCATTCTTTTATACTTTCTACATTTGCAACCAACAAATAAGGAACAAGATAAAGACCCTATCCTGAAGCTTCTTTAGGCTAACTGAAATAGAAGTCATATACACAGTAAATGTAGCATGTCATAGTGACACAGAATGATTCCAACTTGTTAGAAACATATTCAGAAAGGCAACCAAAAGTATGCTTTAATCTATGCCCCTCCCATTTGTTCTATTTTCTTGACATCATAAAAATCTTCTTGAGTTGTAGAAAATTGGTAATAGCATTTGAAATTAAGAACTCTTTAGAACTTGTCACTCAAGTTTTAACATGATTATGATTAATAATATTAATAATTATCATAATGATGAATGATAACGTTAATACCAGCATCTAACATTTATAGAGTTACCTGATTGGCAGTGTTAAGTGCTTTATTTACATTCATTATCTCATTTAATCCTACCCATAAACCAATGAAACAGCATATTGTCCCCATTTTACAAACTAGTAAACTGAGGCTAATTTGTAACTGGGCTGCATACATTTCTAAGATACATTATCTTATAACTAGTAAATGGCAGAGTCAGTTTGCACCCAGATCTGCCTGACCCCACAGTCAAAGCTCTTCACCACCAGCTGATACTTCCCCTGGGAAGTCTGATGAAAGATGACAAAAATCTGTCAATGAGCATAAATGCTCAAGTTTCTAAAGTCTCAGCTACCCCACGTTAGATCATTAGAAACGGCATATTATGCTAAGGAAAGCCAGGTTTTGCAACTTCAGAAAATCCAAAGAGGCCAGTGATATTTCCTTTAAGATCACTTTCTCTTAAAGAAAAAGGAGATATTTTTAGAGGGAATAAGATTATCCGAAAAGAATACTAATCTTACTAATAAGGAGACTCTAAAAATCTTATTGCTCACATACTTCAAAGACAGCAGCTTCTAGTTCTAATTCCCAGCTGCCAACCCTAGCACTCTGAGGCTCCATGTACATAAGTGGTCTATACAGCAGGCATTTTGAAGTCACTCATGTGGTAGGGAAAGAGTATAAACAAATACAGTGTAAATGGGACCAATAGCTAATCTCAACTCTAATACTTTGTTTCCTGATAACTGTAATCCTGAGTCATCTGGCCCTAGAGCTGACTTCATGCCCAACATACTCTAAATCAGCAGTTCTCAAAATTTATGATCTCAGCTTCCCTTTACAGCTTGTAAATGATGGAGAACCCAAAGTAGCTTTTGTTTCCGTGAGTTATATCTATTGATAATTACCATGTTAGAAATCAAAACTGGAAAATACCGTAAATGTGTATTTATCCATTTTTAAATAATAAACATGTTAGTACTAATTACATGTTAACATAAATACAACATTTTTATGACAAATAACTACATGTTCCAAAAAAATTATTGAGAAAATTGCCAATGTTTTAAATTTTTAATATCTGGATTAACAGAAGACAGCTGGATTCTTACATCTGCTTCTACAGTCACTCTTATTATAATCTGTTGATTCGGTTAGATTATATGAAGAAAATTTGGCCTCATACAGACAGGTAGTTGGGAAGGGGAGGAGAAATTTAATAGCCTTTTCAAATAATTGTGGATAGTTTTCTTTGATATTATATCAAAATTGGACAAGGGTTAGTTTCTTAAAGGTTAGTTGAAATCTGTAACCCTATTAGTGAGCTTTCTATATTTGCTCCATTAAAATCAATGGATCTATCTTTCATGGTGAATGGATCTTTTACCCTGCATTGGTCATCGGGAAAATAGTGGTTTGCTGAACTATGTAGACATTGAAAACAGTAATACATTTCAATATATAATATCAAAAACTCTTGTTAATATTGCCAACAATTTTTTTTTTGACCATTCCCACAGCATGCAGAAGTTCCCAGGCCAGGGACAAAATCTACAGAGCCACTGCAACAGATCCCTAACCCACTGAGCCACCAGGGAACTCCTGCCACCAATTTTTATCAGAAAAGTCTAAGTATTGTAAAGCTATAAAGCTCATGGTGACTACACAAGTTCTCCATGATTCTAATTTTTCACTTGAAAGGTCAAATTTTATCACTGACCAAAGTCAGTTACTTTCCTTGAAATAAAAGCCCCATTTCGTTTTTTTTTTTAATGTCTGCCAAATACCTACATCTGAATGACAATAGTATGGCAGTCATTCTTTCAAGTAAAAATGATGTCCCATTAAAAAGTGGCCAGCTCAGCTCTCAACCTAAACTATTACACGAGTACTTTTCCTCAACACGACCTTCACATTTCAGTATATAGCAGAATTGCTATATATGTACCTCCCATTTTTATCACACAGCCTATTAAAAAGATGTATACTCAAAGGTCAAGATTTAATGGAATTTAAATTTTTACTGCTCCACCAAGGACATTCTTGAGTGACACTGGTTCTTTCCTCCATTCATGCCAGCTCATGAAGAATACAGTAACTACTCGTACAATTTGGTGCCATTGCCTTGATTCATGCTAAAGCACCAGCAATTTCACCCACCATTGCTTCTGTACCATCAGTGAAACCCATGGACAAAAAGGCAAATATCGTTATTTCAATATTATAATGAATTATATCACCATTATACCAGTATTACGATGAAAATAGTTTTTTATTTGCAGAGCTCCTGAAAGGATCTCAGAGCCCAGGTCTGTGCAGTCCATGTTTTGAGAACTGCTGTTCTAATTCACTCTAGCCAGTGTTAATAACCATGACAAAAGGAGTCTTATAAAATCCAAAAGTTATTAAGATCAAATGGGGTTATCCTTAAAAAAGGCATTTATAAATTACAGGATACATTTAATTATGCAATTTTAATCATCAAAACGATTAATAAACCATGTCATAAAATGTGGAAACACTTAAGGTAAAATGACAATAACAACTTTATTAAATGAATTTTTTGTTTGTTTTTGTTTTTGTTTTTGTCCTTTTAGGGCCGCACCTGCAGCATATGGAAGTTCCCAGGCTAGCGGCCCAATCAGAGCTGTAGCCGCTGGGCTACGCCACAGCCATGGCAACACAAGATCTGAGCCTCATCCTCAACCTACACCACAGCTCACGGCAACGCCGGGTCCTTAACTCACTGAGCAAGGCCAGGGATGGAACCTGCAACCTCATTGTTCCTAATCGGATTCGTTTCTGCTGCACCAAGATGGGAACTCCAAAATATTTTATTTTTTAATCAATGTATTTAATAAATCCTAATATTCCTAAAAATTGAAAACTGATGATTTGCTTGATCACAAAAAGTATGTCTCATTTTTTTAAATTATTTCTACTTGGCTTATTAAAAAACATAAGTAACCCTGACATTTGAACTATAGCATCTGCAATTATCAATAGCCAATCACCAAGTGATTATCCTACCTGAACATCTAGGGATCATCTGATGTTGAACTAAATTCAGATCTTCATCTGACCCATCTTCAGCCAATTTTATCTTCTCAGAGTAGTCTTCCCCATTGTCATCATTACTGTTTCTACTTTCCTCTGTATTGCTGTTTTCTGAGTGGCCCTCTTTACCGGAGTTCAAATTGATTGCAGTATCAACCTAAAAATTATTTCCAAAGAAACAGTTTTCAAAAATAATGTGTTTTTTAAAAATTTTAAGTTTCTAGACTATTTTAACACCAATATATGTGAGGACATACATTCAATAACATTAAATTATTATAAGTGTATTACTTAAATATAATTTAAATACAGAATTAAGTTTATTAACACTGGCACCAAAGTAATATGTACCACTCTCCAGCAATTTCTAGCAATAGCAGAAAAAGATCAGGAATCAGTCCCAAAGGGAACCACTCTCTGCCAAGCAAGCACTGGGGATGAAGAGGAGGGTCCTGCTCCCTGAATTTACACTCGATGGAGGGCCAAGGGTCTAAAGTTGCACTGGCCAATACGAGAGCCACTCGCCACTATGTGGTGGCTATTGGACAGCTGCCAAGTGAAAAGTCTGGATCATGATGTGCTTCCAGTGGTGCTTCAAATCAGAACCATGTGCTTAGGTGAATAAATTATTTTTACACTATTCACGGTTTTTCTATATCATTTAGGTTTCTCTTTCCATTTTAGCCAAGTTCATTTTGAAGACACTGGTTTAGCACAGCTGTATTTTCCTGGGAGAACAAGAAAACATCCATGGCTGCACCCGAATAAACAAGGATCATAGGGCCTGAGGGCCACGCTTGGCACTGAGAGTCACGGAGGTGAACACAGCCCACAGAAGAGGCAAAACCTCAGGGAGGAAGAGCCAGCCACTTCTGAGAGGAGTGCCTTTCCCTTCCAACAGAGGAACTGTCTGGTCCAGCGCACTGGGGCTCAGTCCTCAGAGGCTTTTACGTTCTCTCTGCACCCCTGTGGTGAACACCACCACTATCGTCCTCGCCCCCTTGTGCATCTCCAAGGCAGAAGGTAGGTGGTGCTGAGAATTAAACTGCCAAGGATTACAGGACTGCATGAGCATCTCTGTTCACCTGACTAGGACACAAGCCCCAGCAGAAGTGAGCTGAGTCAGTGGTATAAAAATCATAGCCCACATTTACTGAGGAATTCCTACCATCCAGGTCCTGTGCTAAGTACTTTACACACACTGCCTTCTTCACTTCTCACAATGACCCTATGCTATATGCATTGCTACCCCAATTTAACAGAGAAGAAAACAGATCTGGTATGAAATAAAAATAGTGGAGGCCCAATTTATAATAAACAAAACAATGCCCCCTTTATGTGATCTTTGAGGTGTTAAAGAGGGTTCCCTGCTCAAAGACATGCTTCTATCAAAGGCCTAGTAAAGCCCAAAATTCCATGATATCCAGAAAATCCTTAAGGTGACATAGTTCTGTGAAAATGCTGGGGCAGGTCACACAAGTCCTGTCAGTAATTTATATCCTGGCATAAATGAACTAGGCTGACTTTTCCCTGAGAATGGGTTTTTATAGAGGGGAAACATAGCTAGATATTAGCAGCATACTCAGATAGCACACCTCAGGATACACAGAGATCTTTCACAGCTATCATCCCAAATGATGCCAACTCCTAGAATAAGCAGGAAGCAATGAGGAAAAAAAAGATGACACTAGAAAACAAAAGGCAAATATTGCCCATTTCACGATTTTACCCACAGTCCCCCACCCCTTTAGCACCAATCTTCTTCCCCATCCCAATGCCCACCGGCCTCTCTAACCCTCCTGATATTCTCCCTGTGGCCTACGTGTGTGATTTTTCCTTCTTCTTCATTCTCAAAGCCATATTCAATCTCCAGTTTTCATTGTTCCATGCCCCTCCCTCACTTCATACTTCCACATTGGTCCCAGGAAAGGTAAATACCCTATAAAAACCCTTTCTAACAACTAGATCCCTACCAGAAAACTGTGAGAGTCTTACATGAATTAAAACTATTGGCTCTTCCAAGAGAAATATTCATAAGCAACAATAAATCAAAAATTTTAGAATGAGAATAAATAATATCTTTACTACAGAAATTTCATTAAAACTCTAGCATTTTAAACTCATTTTTTGCCATAAGAAAGTTTTGGTAAGAAATTAATAAAAGACAAATAAGCAATAAAACTAATAAAAATTCCAGGATTTATTATTTAGGCAATGTATAAGGTTTTACAGACACTAAACCATTTGCAATCAGCAGTCAACCTGCAGCATATCTGTGGCTTTCTTCCCCAACCTAACATGAACTTTACTGATTTTCCATGACCTTAAGATAAATCCCGAGTTTTAGGGAGTCTTGCTTTCAATATAAGTATCAAAATTCCCTGATTCCCTGATGGTTAATAAACATGCTAGAGTGTGACCTATAGCTTAGTAGGTTCAAATGAAATCTAACTTGAAGTTATAACTGATATTTTTCTTCTAAATAAGTCTTGAATGAAGTTAATATTAATCTATTATTAAAACATACATCAATATTATGGAGTTACTACTTTAAAAAAATCATCACTCATGAATATGTAAGCAGAAATACTAATTCTATACTACTCTAAAATTTGTCAGGTCTTTGTATATTATCCTACCTACATGAAAATAGTAAAACTCACTTTAAATTTATGGAACATGTATTTTGTGAATACCTACTATGTGGCTGACTTTACACTGAATGCTATTTAGATGTATGGAATAGTTACGAGGCGCTAGTCACTTCTAAAAACTACATATTTCATCTCATGTTATCCTCAAAACATGCCTATGAGGTAGATAATATTATTACCCCTTTGAACAGATGAATAAACTGACAGAGAGTCAAAGTAATTTGCCCAAGGAGTTCCCATCATGGTGCAGCAGAAATGAATCCACCTAGGAAATATGAGGTTGTGGGTTCAATCCCTGGCCTCGCTCAGTGGGTTAAGAATCCGGCATTGCCGTAAGCTGTGCTGTAGGTTGCAGACACGGCTCAGATCCTGCATTGCTGTGGCTGGGGGTAGGCTGGCAGCTGTAGCTCCGAATAGACCCCTAGCCTGGGAACTTCCATATGCCTTGGGTATGGCCCTAAAAAAAAAAAAAAAAAAGTAATTTGCCCAAAATCACATAAATGTGATCAGCAGAGCCTAATAAGAACCCATGACTCTAGGGTTTAGGTTTACCATCACTATGCTTAAGACTAAAGAATCTAAAATCATTTTCAGAATTCAATTTGATAAACTGAACAAATTAATGCCTTGCATCTACTTAGAAATGCATAGACAAGCTCACAAGAACCTTTAGGAAATAGATAACAGAAATTCAAGGTAACTGAAAGCTAGAATAGGAACCTTGCTAATCCTTAAAGTAGCTGCCCTGGTGGTGGTGGGGTAGGAGTGAAAAGGAAAGGCAAATAAGGATGTGCTGGCCTCAGAAGCTGTGGGCTAAATGCCCCATTGACAGAGGAGTGGATAAAGAAGATGTGGTACATATAACACAATGGAATATTACTCAGCCATTAAAAGGAAAGAAATAACAGCATTTACAGCAACACGGATGGACCTAGAAATTATCACGCTAAGTGAAGTTAGACAATGAGATACCAACATCATATGCCATCATTTACAAGTAAAATCTAAAAAAAGGACACAATGAACTTCTCTGCAGAACAGATACTGACTCACAGACTTTAAAAAACTTATGGTTTCCAAAGAAGACAGGTTGGGGGGTGGGGAGATGCATTGGGAGTTTGGGACGGAAATGCTATAAAATTGGGTTATGATGACTGCTGTACAACTATAAATGTAATAAAATTCATTGAGTTAAGAAAAAAAGTGAGGATTACAGAGGTAAATAACCTGCCCAAGATTATAGTCTGATTACAAAAACTATGCTCTGAACCACTCTCCTATATGTGTCCTATAAATAAAGCATTTCTTTTTTCTGGAAAAAAAAAAAAAAAGAATGGGCTTGAGCTTTACCACCCATGCAAAAGTAGACAACTAGGCCTTGGGCCCCTGCAGGCCAAGATGAAGAGGAACCTTCCCTCTCCTGCCCCATGAAGCTGGATCCCTCAACAAGGTGCATCCTCGGTGAGATGGTAGACTAGAAAAATATATCTATCCAAAAGTACAGGACACAAATTAAAAAATGAGTCTCGGTTCCAAGTGGGAAGCAGTCTTCCTGAGAATGTACAACTACAGGACCATTCTTCTTGTGGGTTTAGATTCCAGTTTATATTATTCCTGTGCTCTGGAATGCTTAAAGATGAAAAAATGATTTAAAAAAAAAAAAAAGGATTCATGCCAGTGATATTTCTGAGGCATTTGGTAGAAGCAAAGAGAAACTTGCTCTAGAAGATACAGTTTCAAATCAGGCTCCATAAAATTCTCCAAATTAAAACTTACATTTGAAAAATTCAAAAGTCATGAATGAATATATGACCAATGATAATGAAGAATCACAACAAACAAAAGAATGTAAGACATTAAAAATGATAATCATATAAATATTTCTAATATGTATAAAAAAGAGTCTAAAAAAGCACAAGGTCAAGATACTACAAAGAACAGATGAATTTTAAAGTAAACTGAAAAGAATTCCAAGAAATTAAAAACACATCATTAAGCTTAAAAATTCAATGGGTAGATTGAAGAGCAGATTTGACATAGTATAAGAAAGAATTCAAAAATTAGAAAATACATGTTAAAAATTCCCCAGCATGAAATACAGAGAAATAAATATATATATATATATATATATATATATATATATATTTTTTTTTTTTTTTTTTAAGAGACATGAAGGGGAAGTTTCAACACACATTTAATTGGACTTTCAGGATTACAATATAGAAAAAAATGCAGGCAATATTTGAAACTTGAAAACACAATGGTTGAGAAGTTTTCAAAAAACCACAAAAACAAAGGAAACACACAAATCCTTAAACTGAAGAAGTACTAGTCTCCAGAAGGATAAATTAAATAAATCCATGCCTAGGTGAGTTACAGTAGATATGAAAGAGAAAAAAATTAAAGCCACAGGAGAAAAATAGCTGAACTAGACAACCCGCACAGGGATGAATACTGTGTTTACAAAAGCCTTCTTACTGACAACAAGGAGAGGCCACAAGAATCTAAATGTAAAACATAAAACTTTCAGAAGAAAACATAGGAAAAATCTTTGGGAACTTGGGTTAGACAAATGGTTCTAAGACCCAATCAAAAACCACAATCCTCAAAAGAGAAAAAATTGATAAACTGCATGTTACAAAATTTTAAATGCTATTTAAAAGACACAGTTAGGTATGACTGGGTCACTTGGCTGTACAGCAGAAATTGACAGACTACTGTAAATCAACTATAATGAAAAAAAATTTTTAACTTAGATTTTTTTTTTTTGTCTTTTTGCCTTTTCTAGGGCCGCTCCTATGGCATATGGAGGTTCCCAGGCTAGGGGTCTAATCAGAGCTGTAGCCACTGGCCTATGTCAGAGCCATAGCAATGCAGGATCCAAGCTGCCTCTGCAACCTACACCACAGCTCACAGCAACGCCAGATCCTCAACCCACCGAGCAAGGCCAGGGATCGAACCCGCAACCTCATGGTTCCTAGTCGGGATCGTTAACCACTGAGCCACGACAGGAACTCCCTAACTTAGATTTTTTAAAAAAGACAGTTAAAAAATGAAAAGTCAAGATACAGACTGGGAGAAAATAGTTGCAAATCATATATATGACAGTAGACTATCTCTAGAATATAAAAAGAACTCTCAAAAGCAATGAGTAAACAAACACAAATTGAAAAGTGAGGCAAATTTTTGAATATTTGCTTTCTAAAAATGATACAAGAAATACAAATAAGCACAAAAAATATATTTAACATTATTAGTCATCAGGGAAATTCAAGTTAAAACCACGATGACATACTACAGTATACCAATTAGAATGACTTTTAAAAAAAAGAAAAGAGAAAAAGGATACCAGTGGTGGCTCAGTGGGTTAAGGATCTGGAGTTGTCACTGCTGTGGTTCAGGTCACTGCTGTGGCATGGGTTTGGTCCCTAGCCAGGGAATTTCCATTTGCCAAGGTCACAGCCAAAAAACAAAAAACAAAAACAAAAACAAAAAGCTATATCAACTGCTAGTGAGGATGCAAAGCAACTCAAACTCTTATACATTTCTGGTGGAAACAGAAAACAGCTTGACAGTTTCTTTTAGGGAAACATATACTTACCATACAACCCAGCAATCCCACCCCTAGATATTTACCCAAGAGAAATAAAAACCTATTTTCCCCCTCAAAAAAATTCAGTATGCAAATGTTCACAGCAGCTTTATTCATAATCAACAAAACCTGCAAAAAACTCAAACGTTCCTCAACTAGGGAATGAATAAGTAAACTGTGGTTTACCCACATAATGGAACATTACTATAAAAAACAGTCAACTATTATTATACGCAAGGACATGAATGAGTTTCAACTACCAACAGACAAAAGCCAAACTGAAAAGCAACATATTTTTAAATTCCATTCCTATAATCTTCTGGAAAAGAAAAAACTATAGGGACAGAGAACAGATCAGGAATTTCCAAAGACAAAGAGAGATTGTTTAGGATGGGGTAACATAAGGGAATTTTTGAGAGGTGATGACAGAATTGTTCTATTATCTTGATTGTGACAGTATCACTCTACACATCTGCCAAACTCAGGACTATACACCACAAAAGAGTGAATTTTGCAGTACGTAAAATTTTTTAATTAGAAGCAAAGAAGTTGGAGTTCCCGTTGCGGCACAACGGAGACAAATCTGACTAGGAAACATGAGGTTGCAGGTTCAATCTCTAGCATTGCTCAGTGGGTTAAGGATCTGGTGTTGCCATGAGCTGTGGTCGCAGACACGGCTTGGATTCTGCATTGCTGTGGCTCTGGCAACAGCTCCAATTAGACCCCTGGCCTGGGAACCTCCATATGCCGTGAGTGCAGCCCTAAAAAAAAATTTTTTTTAAAATAAAAAGGAAGCAAAGAAGTCAATGAGATACCATGTTAATAGATGGGAAGATTTCATATTATAAAGTTAGAAACTCTCTCCAAATTAATCTATAAATTTAAAGCAATTGCAACCAAAACCACAACAGTTTTCACAGGATGTGAAAAACTGTTCTAAAATACAAAAAGAAATGGGTAAGGCAGTCCTAGAAAAGAATATGATGGGAAGAGCCACCTTACCACGTCAAGAGATATTACAATGTTACAAGAATTAATACACGGTATAGTAATGATGTAGGCTTAGATGAAATAGAAGAGAGAGCTAAGCTAGAAACTTTTATTTTACAAAGCCCCTCACAGGTAAGGTTTTGGACGCATATTAGTTTCATCTAATTAGATACATCTGCACAAAATTTATACCACAGAAGTGAGGTAGAAGCCAGCTTCCTAAACCTCTGATAGGAAACTGGCAAGAAATATCGAAGGCAGTCAGCTCTACATGTCTAGTCACCAGTTTTGTGGTTCTGAGGGATGTGTAGCACTGTCAGAAGCGGCAGCAACAGCAGCTTTCTGATCTCTGAGTTTCAGCCATGGTGGTGTGACCTGGGAACCAAAAATCCAAGTGAATTCCCCTCCCACAATTTCCTTTCCGTCTGGCTTTCCACTGCTTTTGAGGAACTGAATTTCTTTTATTCAATTCCTTTCTGCTAGAAAGCCTGGAATGCTTTCTATTTCCAGAATTAAATCATGATAGACAAAAACTCAGAGTTTCACAAAGCAGAGTCTGGTCCATAAGTCAAAAGAATAAGTGACTAAGGAGTCATACACTTGCAAAGATTTTTTTCACCGTAAGTTTCAAAATTTTTGTTTCCTACAACCTTAAAACAAATAACCAAATTCCTGGTTACCAAAGAGAAATGTGGGGCAGGAGGGATAAATTAGGGGGTTGGGATTGACATACACATACTACTATATATAAAATACATAGGTAACAAGGACCTACTGAATAGCACAGAGTAATCTACTCAATAAGTATAATAACCTATATGGGAAAAGAATCTGAAAAGGACGGACGTGTGTGTGTGTGTGTGTGTGTGTGTAACTGATTTACTTTGCTGTACACCTGAAATTAACACAACTTATTCTAAGTCAACTACACTCTAATAAAATTTATTTTTTAAAAAATTTGTACCATATCACAGAAGGAGAAAAAATGATTCTTTAAAAATCATCGTTTAGATATTTTAAGAAAAGAAAAAAAGACTATTAAGGAAAAGAAAGAGAGTCACAGCCAGGTAATTAATGTACCTACTAAACATACACTGTGTGGTCTTTACTAAACTCTATTTTTTTTTCTTTTGTCTTTTTAGGGCCCCACCCACAGCACATGGAGGTTCCCAGGCTAGAGGCTGAATTGGAGCTGTAGCCACTGGCCTACGCCACAGCCACAGCAACACCAGATCCAAGCCACGTATGTGACCTACACCACAGTTCACGGCAACACCAGATCCTTAACCCACTGAGCAAGGCCAGGGATCGAATCTGTGTCCTCATTAATACTAGTCAGATTTGTTTCCACTGAGCCACAATGGGAACTCCTACCTAAACTCTACCTTTAAAATTACTCAATCTTTTCATAGTAAGAGTCAATGGTGCCACAGAAGATATTGGAATATAAAGCTGTCTTACAAAAGAAAAAAGAAAAATAACAAATAAGCATTAAAATATGTGTGAACAAATAAACCATACTCCCCCCAAAAAAGAGAAGGTAAAGAAGGAAACAGTATTTTCATATTAAATCATCTAAAATAAAATCCATGAAATCTGTGAGTGCTCCCAGAACACATGCCCTAAAGGGGAACCTTGGAATGGGATGTTAACAACAGCCTTGGTTTATCAATTGCTAAAGGTTGAGAGGAGTCTTTTAAATTATTTCTAAACAGCCAAGTACCTTGAAGGACGCTGGTTCTGGTGAAAGCACCTCCAAAGAAGCATTTGAACCTCTGCTCCCAGGACGTGTTCTTGAATTTGAGGCTGGTTTTGAAATTCTATCTAAGTTTCCCCTTATGATATCCATTGATCTCCTGAAGCAAACAAAATGTTAAGCAAGTTATGACTTGTATGTTTAAATGTTTCATTGGTTGTTAACATGCAGTTAACTCAGAGCCTTTGTTATAAGGATTATGTATCTCCCAAAGCCACAGTACCCTAATTTCATCAAAAGACATCTGTGTCCATGGATCATTACATCTTACATCACTATAGGTGAAAAAAACATGCTGCCCACGATGTCAGATTCTGAAAGTAGCTTAAAAAAAAATCAGAAATGAATGTCACTTCAATGGCTTCCTATGCCTCCAAGAATAACATTTATTATGTTCTTGACCTCAGATGACACTTGTGGAACACCACACCCCTGAGTCAAAACTCATGCTTCACTGTAATAGTCTGCTAAGGCCTCTACTTTCCTCAGGTTTTGCCTTCTTTTTTCTAGCTCAGTAGTCACCCTGGGCTTCCCTCTTGGCTCTGATTCTTCCTCTCCTCCTTGGGACCACATTTTCATGAAGCACTTATCTCCAGGTGATTGCCCTTCCTCTATCAATCCGCCCCCTTCTAAAATGTATGATTCTACTCCTACCCTGAAACAACAGAAAACTGAGCCTACTCTCCTTACTAGAGGACAGACTTTCATCATTTAGATACACACTGCCAATCTCTTTAACTGTTTTTTACGTGATGCTGTCTACAACCTCGCACCAGTCTGGCTGCTCTATTCCCAGGACTGTTTCCTGAAGCAGGAAATACTAGGCAGGGTGGTTCAGACTAGTGGGGAAACAGGCATTGCTGGCATATTGATCCTTCCAAACTGTCACCCTTGATCAGTACTGTTCCAGACATGTTCAGTAATGTTGGACATAACATGCAGGCTGAGTAACATGGAAGAAACAGAGAGGATTTCAGAATTTGCCTTCTCAATACTTAGCTTTAGACATGAATGGATTTCTTCCAACAAACTTTTTCCTAAATTCCTATCAATTATGAATTAAACCATTTATCTCATAACAGAAGAAAGACAACTGTCTTTGGCCCAGCAAGTGTGACAATGTTCTTTTCCTACCCAACAAAATAACTCATCTTTCTTTCTCTTTTTGAACAGCAGAGGCAGAGTCCAAGGAGGTTTTGGACACAGGAGGAAGCCCAAACATGAACAACCCGCTGCTCCTCCAAGGCACAAAGAGGGATAATATGATTTAGCCTCCAACCATTCAGTGTGCCAAAGCTGAGGCTTAAAGGACCAGCAGGTCAACTCTTTCTGTCTCAGCAAACGAAAAAGGCATTGATCTCAACATTATTCAAACTCTGGAAAAAGGATTCTGGGGCTCACTCAGGAAGGCACTGACATTATTATTGTGGAATGACGGATCACCCTGGCCCTTCACATCACAATCAAAAAGCATAAGTCCCTGAAAGGCCAAATGTCTTGTAATGCCCTAAGCAACCTGTCAAGGGAGACTTATTGCAGCTTACAGAGAGAGCAGTGAGATGGAAGTGTGTGCAAAGCCAGTACAATACATGTCAATAAAGGGAGATGCCAGGAAACCACCAATGGCATGTGTCAGCTAAAAGGCTCCAGGAATTTTTGATCTGCTGTATAATTAAGTCTGTTCTAGTGTATTTTCTACTGGAAATAATAAACTATACGAAATATAGTTCCCAAAATGAATAAGTATGTAACCAACAATCTTCTGAATTTGACCATGTAGAAACAAGAATGGGTAAAGGGCAATGAATTAGTAATGTATAGATGTATTCGAGTGTCTGAGAAGAAATCTTAACAGCCACATAGAAATTCCACAAGAAAAATAAATCATAGTACAAGAAAGCAAACAATCAAATGATAATACTTATAATTATACAAGCACTGAATATTGACTTAACACAATGTGCCTAAATTATATTGAGTGCATGTGGGAAGGAGTATGTAAACAGAACGGTATTATACAAAAATCTAATCTGTCATGATAAGAAATCAAAGATAATGTTCAAAAATTGATAAAGCCAAAAATAGTTATATAATAGACATGACTAGAGATTGCTTCTTTTTTTCCATGGTAAATGTTACAGTATAGTTGACACATTTTACCATATGACATTAATAAAAGTAAAAAATTTGAATAATAAATAAATGTAAAATATGAAACATCCAAGGGAATAGAAGGAAACATAAGGATAATTTACATAACAATGACTTACTCAGCAGGACATCAAGAACATAAATTATGGAGACTAAACAACATGCTACTAAAAACCAATGTGTCAATGAAGAAATCAAAAGGGAAATTAGGGACAGGAGTAAGATGGTGGAATAGAAGGACTAGAGCTCACCTTCTCTCATAAAAACAGCAAAATTACATGCAAATGCTGAACAACCTTCAACCAAATGGACTGGAAACTTTCAAAAAGATACCCTACTCTGGAAGACAAAGAGGAGGCCACATAAGGATGGTAGGAAGGGTGATTACACAACATAAGCAACCCCGTATCTGCTGGGTGGGCAGCCCACAGACTGAAAGTAACTGTTTCACAGAGACTCACCTACAGGAGTGAGAGTTCTGAGACTTACATGAGGTCCCCATGCCTAGGGATCTGGCATTGGGAGAAAGAGCCCCTGGAGCATCTGGCATTTAAGGCCAGTGGGGCTTGTGCACAGGAGCTCCATGGGACTGGGGGAAACAGAGAGCCCATTCTTGAAAGGTACACACAGGCTTTCATGTGCACAGGGTCCCAGGGCAAAGCAGAGACTCCATAGGAATCTGGGTCACTCCTAACTGCAATTCTTGGAGGATGTCCTGGGAAAACAGAGGGTGAATGTGGCTCATTGTAGGGGAAGGACACTGCAGGCAAAGCTCTCGGGAATATTTATCAGTGTGTGTTCCTCTAGAGGTGGCCATTTTGGGAAAATCTGGCCCCACCCATCAGCACTGAGAAGCCCCATGCTAAACAACAATCCAGGTGGGATCATAGCCCCGCCCATTAGTAAACAGTCTACTTAACAACTCCCCAGGCACACAGCCACCTCTAATCTCACCCAGAGACAAAGCCCTACACACCAGAGGGATAGGAATCAGCCCCACATACCAGTGGGCAGGCACTAGCACCTCCCACCAAGAAGCCTATATCAAACTCCCTTACCAACTTCAGCTACAAGGGAAGCGGACATCAGAAGCAAGGGAGGCTCCAACTCCATTGCCTGCAAAAAGGAGACCACACCAAAATCCTATAAAATGAAAAGGCACGGAACTATAACACAGATAAGGGAACAAGAAAAAAACTGCAGAAAAATAACTGAGTGATTAGGACACTCACAGTCTCCAGGAAAAAGACTTTAGACAGTTGATGCTGAAGATGATGCAAGATGTTAGAAATAAACTGGAGGCAAAGATGGATAACTTACAGGAAATACTGAATGAAGAGATACAAGATATAAAACTTAAGTAAAATACAATAACTGAAAAAAAAAATCATTAGAAGCAACCAACAGCAGAATACAGGAGGCAGAAGAACGAATAAGCGAGGTGGAGGACAGATTAGTGGAAATTATGGATGTGGAACATAAAAGAGAAAAAAGATTGAAAAGAAATGAAGAGAGTCTCAGAAAATACTGGGACAACGTTAAACGCACCAACATCCGTATTATAGGGGTGCCAGAAGGAGAAGAGAGAGAGAAGGGGACAGAAAAAATATTCCAAGAGATAATAGCCAAAAACTTCCCTAACATGGGAAAGGAATCACTCACTCAAATCCAGGAAGCACAATGAGTACCATATAAAATAAACCCAAGAAGGAATACACCGAGACACATATTAATCAAACTGACCAAATTAAAGACAAAGAGAAAATACTGAAAGCAGCTAGGGAAAAGAAACAAGTAACATACAAGGGAAACCCAATAAGGTTATCAGTAGATTTTTCATCAGAAACTCTGTAGGCCAGAAAGGAGTGGCATGATATACTTAATGTGATGAAAATAAAAAACCTCCAACCAAGATTACTTTACACAGCAAGGCTCTCATTCAGATTTGAAGGAGAAATCAAAAGCATCACAGATAAGCAAAAGTTGAGAGAATTCAGCAACACTAAACCGGCTTTACAACAAATGCCAAAAAACTTCTCCAGGCAGAAAAGAAAAGGCCGCAACCAGAAACAAAAATACCACAAATGACAAGGCTCACCAGTAAAGGTATATATATAGTAAAGATATGAAATCATCCACGCACAATTATGTCACCAAAATTAGAAATCATGAGAAGAGGTGGGTACAAATGCAGGACACTGGAGATGCACTTGCAATTAAGAGACCAACAACTGAAAACAATCTCGTGTGTATATACACATAGAGACGCTTATATCAAAACTTCAGAGTAACTGCAAACCAAAAATCTACAATTTATACACAAACAAATAAGAAAAATCAATGCAAATACAACACTAAAGATAGTCATCAAACCAGGAGAGGAGAGAACAAGAGAAGAAGGGAAGAAAAAAGAGCAACACAAACAAATCCAAAACAACTAATAAAATGGCAATAAGAACATACATATCAATAATTACCTTAAATGTTAATGGACTAAACGCCCCAACCAAAAGACAAAGACTGGCTGAAATGGATACAAACAAGATCCATATATATGCTGTCTTCAAGAGACCCACTTCACTTCTAGGGACACATACAAATTCAAAGGGAGAGGATGGAAGAAAATATTCCATGCAAACGGGAATCAAAAGAAAGCTGGAGTAGCAATACTCATAACAGACAGTATAGACTTTAAAACGAAGAATATCTTAAGGGACAAAAAAGGTCATTACATAATGATCAAAGGATCAATCCAAGAAGAAGATATAACAATTTTAAATACCTACGCACCCAACATAGGTCCACCACAATATACAAGGCAACTGCTAACAACCTTAAAAGGACAAATCGACAATAACACAATCCTAGTGGGGTCTTTAACAACCCACTTGCAGCAACAGACAGATCATCCGGACAGAAAATCAATAAGGAAACACAGGTCCTGAATGAAGCATTACACCAGTTGTACTTAATAGATATTTCTAGGACATTCCATCCAAAAGCAACACAATACACATTCTTCTCAAGCGCACAGGGAACATTCTCTACGACTGATCACATCCCGGGCTACAAATCCAACCTTGGTAACTTTAAGAAAATTGAAATCATATCAAGCATCTTTTCCGACCACAACACTATACAATTGGAAATCAACAAGAAAAAAACTGCAAAGAAACACAAACACGTGAAACTCAACAACATGCTACTAAACAACCAATGGATCCCTGAAGAAGTCAAAGAGGAAATTTAAAAATACCTAGAAGCAAATGACAACAACGATATGACTCCCCAAAACCTATGGGATGCAGCAAAAGCCATTCTAAGAGGAAAGTTTACAGCAATACAAGCCCACCTCAGGAAACAAGAAAAAGCTCAAATAAACAAGCTAACTTTATTTACATCTAAAGCAGCTCAAGAGAGAAGGACAAGACCTAAAGTTAGTAGAAGGAAAGAAATCACAAAGATCAGAGCAGATTATGAAATAGAAATGAAGAAAACCACAGAAAAGATCAATGAAACAAAAAGCTGGTTCTTTGAAAAGATCAACAAAATTGATAAACCCTCAGCCAGACTTATCAAGAAAAAAAGAGAGAGGACTCAAATCAATAAAATTA
This sequence comes from Phacochoerus africanus, assembly GCF_016906955.1. NCBI lineage: Eukaryota > Metazoa > Chordata > Mammalia > Artiodactyla > Suidae > Phacochoerus > Phacochoerus africanus. The sequence goes on along the minus strand of NC_062545.1, from coordinate 133,437,196 downwards.
GAAATGAAAAAGGAGAAGTAACAATGGACATCACAGAAATACAAAGGATCATAAGAGACTCCTACATGCAACTACATGCCAATAAAATGGAAAACCTAGAAGAAATGGACAAATTCTTAGAAAAGCACAATCCTCCAAGACTAAACCAAGATGAAATAGAAAAGATGAACTGACCAATCACAAGTACTGAAATTGAAACTGTGATTTAAAAACTTCCAACAAACCAAAGTCCAGGACCAGATGGCTTCACAGGTGAATTCTATCAAACTTTTAGAGAAGAGCTAACACCTATCCTTATGAAACTATTCCAAAAAATTGCAGAGGAAGGGACACTCCCAAACTCATTCCATGGAGCCACCATCACCCTGATACCAAAACCAGACTAAGATACCACAAAAAAAAGAAAACTACCGGCCAATCTCACTGATGAACATCGATGCAAAAATCCTCAGCAAAATACTAGCAAACCACTTCCAACAATATATTAAAAGGACTGTACATCATGATCAAGTGGGATATATCCCAGGGATGCAATGGTTCTTCAATATCCACAAATCCATCAGTGTGATCCACCACATTAACAAACTGAAGAATAAAAACCATATGTTCCTCTCAATAGACACAGAAAAAGCCTTTGACAAAATCCAACACCCATTTCTGATAAAAACCCTTCAGAAAGTGGGCATAGAGGGAACCTACCTCAACATAATAAAGGCCATAGATGACACATCCAGAGCTAACATCATTCTCAATAGGGAAAAGCTGAAAGAATTCCTGCTGAGATCAGGAACAAGACAAGGATTTCCACTCACACCACTACTCTTCAACAGAGTTTTGGAAGTCCTAGCCATGACAATCAGAGAAGAAAAAGAAATAAAAGGAATCCAAATTGGAAAGGAAGAAGTAAAACTATCCCTATTTGCAGATGACATGATATTATACCTAGAGAATCCTAAAGACTCTACCAGAAAACTGTTAGAGCTCATCCAGGAATTTGGCAAAGTCACAGGATACAACATTAATATACAGAAATTGACTGCATTTCTACATACTAACAATAAAAGATCAGAAAGAGAAACTAGGGAAATGAGCCCACTTACCATCACATCAAAAAGAATAAAATACCCAGGAGTAAACCTACCTAAAGAGACAAAAGACCTGTATTCTGAAAACTATAAGACACTGATGAAAGAAATCAAAGATGACACAAATAGGTGGAAAGACACACCATGCTCTTGGATTGGAAGAGTCAATATTATCAAAATGACTTTAGTACCCAAGGAAATCTACAGATTCAATGCAATCCCTATCAAATTACCAAGGACCTTTTTCACAAAATTAGAACAAAATATTTTAAAGTTTGTTTGAAAGCACAAAATATCCAGAAGAGCCAAAGCAATCCTGAGAAAGAAAAATGGAGCTGGAGGAATCAGATGCCCAGACTTCAGACTATATTACAAAGCAACAGTCATCAAAACGGTATGGTACTGGCACAAAGATAGAAATACAGATCAGTGGAACAGGATAGAAAGCCCAGAATTAAACCCACATACCTATAGTCAACTAATCTATGACAAAGGAGGCAAGAATATACAATGGAGAAAAGACAGCCCCTTAAATAAGTGGTCCTGGGAAAATTGGACAGCCACATGTGAAAGAATGAAATTAGAACACTCCCTAACACTATACACAAAAAGAAACTCAAAATGGATTAAAGACCTAGATATAAGACCAGACACTATCAAACTCTTAGAGGAAAACACAGGCCAAACACTCTCTGACATAAACCACAGCAACAACTTCTCAGAACCACCTCTTACAGTAATGACAATAAATACAAAAATAAACAAATGGGACCTAATCAAACTTCAAAGTTTCTGCACAGCAAAGGAAACCCTAAACAAAATGAAAAGACAACCCACAAAATGGGGGAAAATCTTTGCAAGTGAATCAACTGACAAGGGATTCATCTCCAAAATTTATAAACACCTTCTACAGCTCCATACCAAAAAAAAAAACAACCCCATCCAAAAATGGGCAGAAAAGCTAAACAGACAGTTCTCCAAAGAAGACATACAGATAGCCAAAAAACACATGAAAAGATGTTCAACATCACTCATTATTAGAGAAACACAAATCAAAACACAATGAGGTACCACTTTGTACCATAGCCAGAATGGCCATCATCAAAAAGTCTACAGACAATACTGGAGAGGGTGTGGAGAAAAGGGAACCCTATTACACTGTTGGTGGGAATGTAAAATGGTGCAACCACTGTGGAAAACAGGATGGATATTCCCCAGAAAACTAAAAATAGCACTATCATTTAATCTAGCAATCTCACTCCTGTGCATCTATCCAGAGAAAACCATGACTCAAAAAGAAACATGTACTCCCATGTTCACTGCAGCACTATATACAATAGCCATGACACGGAAACAACCTAAATGTCCATTGACAGAGAAGTGGATAAAGAAGATGTGGTATATATACACAATGGAATATTACTCAGCCACTAAAAGGAAAGCAATAATGGCATTTGCAGCCACATGGATGGACCTAGAAATTATTATGCTAAGTGAAGTTAGCCAGACAGTGAGACGCCAACATCATACGCTATCACTTATATGTGGAATCTGAAAAAAGGACACAATGAACTTCTTTGCAGGACAGATACTGACTCACAGACTTACGGTTTTCAAATGAGACAGGCTAGGAGGCGGCCTGGGCTTTGGGATGGAAATGCTATAAAATTGGGTTGTGATGACTGTTGTACAACTGTAAATGTAATAAAATTCATTGAGTAATTTTAAAGGGGTGGAAATTAAAAAATACCTCAAGATAAATGACAATGAAAACACATTCAAAATCTATGGGATGCCACAAAATAGTTCTAAGAGGGAAGTCCATAGTGATACAGACCTTCCTCAAAAAAGAAGAAAAATCTCAAATCAAAATCTTAACCTACCACCTAAAAGAATTAGAAAAAGAAAAACAAACCAAACCTAAAGTCAGCAGAAGGAAGGAAACCATAACGATCAGAGGGGAAATCAATAAAATAGAGATTTAAAAAACAATAGAAAGAAATTAATAAAACCAAGAGCTCATTCTTTGAAAGAGTAAAAAAAATTGACAAACTTCTGGTCAGACTCACCAAGAATAAGATAGAGAGAACCCAAATAAAATAAATGAAAAAAGAGAAATCTCAATGGATTCTGCAGAAAAATAAATAAATAAATAAATACTATAAATAATTATGTGCCAACAAATTTGACAACCTGGAAGAAATGGACAGATTTCTAGAGACATACAGCCCACCAAAACTGAATCAAGAAGAAACAGGTCATTTGAACAGAACAATCATGAGAAATGAAATTGAATACATAATAAAAACACTCCCTACAAACAAAAGTCCAGGACTAGATGGCTTCACAAGTGAATTCTACCAAACATACAAAGAACTTATACCCATCCTTCTTAAACTTTTCCAAATGTCTTAAACACTCCTAAAGACATTCTGTAAAGCCACCATCACCCTAATACCAAAACCAGACAAAGACACTACCAAAAGAGAAAATATTTTCTTTGATGAATATAGACACAAAAATTCTCAACGAAATTTTAGCCAACGAAATCCAACAACACATAAAAAAGATCATACACCACGACCAAGTGGGATTCATCCCAAGTTCACAAGGACGGTTCAACATATGCAAATCAATCAATGCCATACACATCAACAAAAGAAAAGTAGAAAAACCACATGATCATCTCAAGTAGATGCAGAAAAAGTATTTCACAAAATCCAACATCGATTCATGATAAAAACTCTTACCAAAGTGGGTATAGAGGGAACATATCTTAACATAATTAAATCCATTTATGACAAACCCACAGCAAATATAACACTAATACTCAATGGTGAAGAGCTGAAAGCCTTCCCACTAAAATCTGGAACAAGACAAGGATGCCCACTCTCACCACTTTTATTCAACATAGTACTGGAAGCCCTAGCCACAGCAATCAGACAAACAGAAGAAATAAAAGGTATCCAAATTGGAAGAAAAGAGGCATAACTGTCACTCTATGAGATGACATGATACTATATAGAGAAAACCCTACAGAGTCTACACAAAAACTGCTCAAACTGATCGACAAATTCAGCAAAGTAGAAGGATACAAGATAAACATTTAGAAATCAATGGCCATTTCTGCATACTAACAATGAAATATTAGAAAAGGAACATAAAAAATACCTTTTAAAATCGCACCCAAAAAAAAGTAAATACCTAAGAATAAATCTGACCAAGGAGGTGAAAGACTTATATGTTGAGAACTATAAAACGCTAATCAAGGAACTTAAACAGGATTCAAAGAGATGGAAAGATATCCCATGCCCCTGGATTGGAAGAATTTATATTGTAAAAATGGCCATACTACCCAAAGCAATGTACAGATTCAATGCAATCCCTATCAAATTACCCATGACATTTTTCACAGAACTAGAACAAACAGTCCAAAAATTTATATGGAACCATAAAAGACCCAGCATCACCAAAGCAATCCTGAGGAACAAAAACCAAGCAGGAGGCATAACTCTCCCAGACTTCAGACATTACAAAGCTACAGTAATTAAGACTGTGTGGTACTGAGGCTGAAATTAATTCAGCTGGGTAGTGTAGGAACATTGGCTTCAATATGTTCTTTGACATGGTCATTAATTAACGCTTGTAACTTAAGGGTTACTGGGAATAACACCCCCACTGGCCTTGTTTACTACAGGGAGTATATCTGTTTTACGTCCAAATGGACGTTAATCTCAAACCCACTTCGCAACTAATAAAAAAAGAATGAGAGAATGGCAACACCCAGCGACTCCTAGTCTCGGGAAGAGAGGAACAAAGAAACCTTAAAACTTATTGGGCATATCCACCTCTAAGACCCCTATTGGACAAGGACTGATATAGGTTAAATGGGCAAGGCCAATGGCAAAAAAGAACTGCTATCTGGGCCCCTCGTTGGTACTCCTGTCTTTAAGAAATAATATGAGAAAAAGAATGTGTATATGTATATGTATGACTAGGTCATTTAGCTATACAGCAGAAACTGACAGAACATTGTAAATCAACTATATTTTTAAAAAAAATTTTTTACCCCACAATGATACTGCTAACATTCAAATGGTGAAAATTATTAAAAAAAAAAAAAAAAAACTAACAATACCTAGTGCTGACAAAGTCAGAGCAACTGGAACTTTCATATATTGCCAGTGAGAATGCAAAATTGGACAGCTGTGTGGCAAAACTGCTCGGTACTTTCTTACAAAATTAAACATACGGTTACCATATGACTCCACAACCTCACTCCTGGATATTTACCCAAGAAATGTAACATTCACACAAAAACCTTTACATAAATGTTTACAGCAGCTTCATTAATAATTGACAAAAACTAGGAAAAATACACATGTTCCTCAAGTAGAGAATGGATAAGCAAGTGCGGTATATCTAGACAACAGAACACCAATCAGCAACATAAGGGAATTAACTACTGATACAAAACATGGACAGGAGTTCCCGTCGTGGCGCAGAGGTTAACGAATCCGACTAGGAACCATGAGGTTTCGGGTTCGGTCCCTGCCCTTGTTCAGTGGGTTAACGATCCGGCGTTGCCGTGAGCTGTGGTGTAGGTTGCAGACGCGGCTCGGATCCCGCGTTGCTGTGGCTCTGGCGAAGGCCGGTGGCTACAGCTCCGATTCAACCCCTAGCCTAGGAACCTACATATGCCGCGGAAGCGGCCCAAGAAATAGCAACAACAACAACAAAACATGGACAAATCTCAACTGCATAAGGCTAAGTTGAAAGAAGACAGATTCAAAAGGCTGCACCCTATTTGCTTCCAATTAAATGACATTCTGGAATAGACAAAACTATAGGGATGGAAAAATTGATGACTGTTACCAGGGCTGGGGATAGGGAGGGCTTAACTACAAATTCAGTATCAGAGGATTTTACCGGAAATGATGAAACTGTTTTGTATCTTGATCTCACCGGTGATGGTTTGTCAAAACTCACAGAACTGCAATATTAAATGGGTAAATTTTACTGTGTGTAAAAAATACCTCAATTTTAAGTTAACCTGGTACAAATCTCTGCTTAGTTGTGTTTCAGGAGATAGAACTGCAACTCAAAAGAACACGTTTCAAATTCTGGGAGTCTGGGAGTTCCCGTCGTGGCGCAGTGGTTAACGAATCCCACTAGGAACCATGAGGTTGAGGGTTCGGTCCCTGCCCTTGCTCAGTGGGTTGACGATCTGGCGTTGCCATGAGCTGTGGTGTAGGTTGCAGACGCGGCTCGGATCCCGCGTTGCTGTGGCTCTGGTGTAGGCCGGTGGCTGCAGCTCCGATTCGACCCCTAGCCTGGGAACCTCCATATGCCGCGGGAGCGGCCCAAGAAATAGCAACAACAACAAAGACAAAAGACAAAAAAAAAAAAATTCTGGGAGTCTGCCAAACCGTCCTCCAAAGAAGGTTGTACCCAATTGCATTACTACCAACAGGGTATGCTGACATGAAAATGCCCGTTTCCCCACTCGGGGCCAATCTGGTTTTGTCAAAGCCTTTCATCTTTGTCAATCTGATAAATCGCAAAAGGTATTTGTGTGTCAGATTTAATTTCTTTAATCACGAGAGAAGCTGAGTCTCTAGTCAAATGTTGTTGTTGTTGTTGTTGTTGTTGTTGTTTCTGTTAAATGCCCATTTGCACCCTTTGCCACTTATGGTGTATTTTAAACGGTAATTAAGGTTTAATGTAAGTTCTAGATCTTAGCGATTAGAAGGACAGTGAGAGTTCTTGATGCCAAGTCCTAAAATCAGGAAAGTTTGCCACCGGGTCCAGGAAATCCTGGCGACACGCAGCATTCAAGACAGAAGCCTCTCAAGGGGCGGACCTGCTGCCCCCTCCCAACCCGGTCATCTCCAGCTGTCAGCCACTAAAGACTCCGCCCGGGCGACCGAACCCGCCCCCTGCTGAGCCCGCCCCCTCATTGGCCCTTGCCGCCTCTCCTCAACAGCCAGTCTCCGGGCCCAGCAGCCTGACACAACTCCGCCCCACCCTCTCATTGGCTTGTCGTGCGGCGATGGAGCTTGGCTCCTAACTTGTGCGGTTACTCACCTTCCAGGTGAAAACTTGGGGGCTGGTGTCCAGTCGTCAGAGCATTGACACCCTCAGCATCACCCACTGTCCCCCAGGGAAGAGGAATCTTTCCCGCCACCGCACGGTAGCTTCTCTAAAAATGGAAGGAGCTGCGGGTCCTACGCCCTCCTGCCCCAAGGAACGCTGTTGCCCTGGCAACGACGCTGCCAGTCTCGCGATAGGGGAAAAGGGCCGTACCATTCCGAAACGAGTCGTGGGGGGGGGGCCATGGGTGGCGAGGGACACTGATGGATCCCTGAGACCTGGGGCAATCCTGCTGTCTCCTTCGTCTTCCCGGCGGACAGTGGACGTGTGGAATGGTCTGTTCATATTTAGAGTAAATTTGGAACGTGTATGTCTGGATTCTTGCACGGCTCTGTCCCTCGCTGTTAACACGAGGGCCTGGAGGTCCACTAATCCTCTCTGAGCTGTTTCTTACTCCGTAAAATGGAGTGATAAAATTGCTTCCTCACAACCTTGTTGTGTAGCGCAGAAACATAATGATATGTGGAATTTTTGGTAAATGTCGAATGCCATGTAAACAAAAAATAATACTTTTGCACAATTGGGCTACAGTCCAAAAGGGTAATAACTGTTATTTGCACTTTCTTTCGTAGTTTCTATTATTTTCAGGGCATGAAGACTGTTTCCCTGGGTCCCCGAACCGATTTTCTTCATCCCCAGTAGCATCAAGTGTCTGCTGCTTCCAGTTTGAACAGCATTTTACAGTTCACAATAAATTTTCACGTACGCGGACCCTTTAGCCTCATTGCTTTAGGTAGGTAAGATGTGTATTCTTTTTTTTTTAATAATTTTTTTTATTTTCCCACTGTACAGCAAGGGGATCAGGTTATCCTTACATGTATACATTACAATTACATTTTTCCCCCAGCCTTTCTTCTGTTGCAACATGAGTATCTAGACAAAGTGCTCAATGCTATTCAGCAGAATCTCCTTGTAAATCTATTCTAAGTTGTGTCTGATAAGCCCAAGCTCCCGATCCCTCCCACTCCCTGCCCCTCCCATCAGGCAGCCACAAGTCTCTTCTCCAAGTCCATGATTTTCTTTTCTGAGGAGATGTTCATTTGTGCTGGATATTAGATTCCAGTTATAAGTGATATCATATGGTATTTGTCTTTGTCTTTCTGGCTCATTTCACTCAGTATGAGATTCTCTAGTTCCATCCATGTTGCTGCAAATGGCATTATGTTGTTCTTTTTGATGGCTGAGTAGTATTCCATTGTGTATATATACCACATCTTCTGAATCCAATCATCTGTCGATGGACATTTGGGTTGTTTCCATGTCCTGGCTATTGTGAATAGTGCTGCAATGAACATGCGGGTGCACGTGTCTCTTTTAAGTAGAGTTTTGTCCGGATAGATGCCCAAGAGTGGGATTGCGGGGTCATATGGAAGTTCTATGTATAGATTTCTAAGGTATCTCCAAACTGTTCTCCATAGTGGCTGTACCAGTTTACATTCCCACCAACAGTGCAGGAGGGTTCCCTTTTCTCCAGATGTGTATTCTTTAAGTGTTTTTCAGTAGAACAAATGAACAAAGGTTAAGTGAGTTGCTCAAAGAACCACGGCTACAGTTTAGGGCAAAGGTAGGCGTGAAAGCCTGGCTGTAAATATTACCCATACACTACTAAACGATGCATTTGTCTCCAACTCTGAAATTCAAGCTCTTTAATCTGACGACCTGACATCTCCACTTCGGTATAAGAAGCACCTAAAACTAAAGAGTGAAAAAGCTTCTCTACAGTCCCCCCTTTACCACCTTCTTATCCATCTCAGTAAATGGTAACTGTATCCTGCCAGTCTCAGAGCCAAAAATTCCTTAATTTGAATTTTGAAATCATCCTTAATTCCTCTTCCTCTCACACTTTACAATCAATGTATTATAAATCCTATCAGCTCTACATTTAAAACATACCCAGGAATTCCCTTCGGGGCTCAGTGGAAGCAAATCTGAGTAGCATCCATGAGGACACAGGTTCGATCCCTAGCCTTGCTCAGTGGGTTAAGGATCCAGCTTTGCTGTGAGCTGTGGGGTAGGTTGCAGATGCAGCTCAGATCTGGGGTTGTTTTGGCTGTGGTGTAAGCTGGCAGCTACAGCTCCAATTTGACCCCTAGCCTGGGAACTTCCATATGCTGCTGGGTGCAGCTGGAAAAAGACAAGCAAACAAACATATCCAGAAGATAAACACCGCTCACCACCTTCAGAGCTTCCATTAAAGTCCACACTGCCATCATCTCTTGCCTAGATTTCCTGTTGCCTTCCTTGCCCCTGCTGCTTTCAAAACCTAAATCAAACCATGTCAGTCCCCTGTTCAGAACTCTCCATGGCTCCCCATTTCATGCAGAATCCTTGCTTACACTGCCCATACCTCCTAAATGATGAAGGCCTCAGTTTTCTCCTGGACCTCCAGTTCTACTACCCTCTCCCTGGCAAGTTTTGCTCCAGCCTCATTGTCCTCCTTGTTAGTGTTTCTATGCAGGAATTTCTTCCCAGAACTTCTCAGGAAATTTATATATTTTTCCAAATTAAAAAAGAATCTATCAAAAAATCAGGAAAATTGAAGAAACTATTCTAATTCTCCCATGAGAGTTAAACCTTAGCAATCAACATAGAGATGTAACTGAAGAAATCCACTGATGTCAAGTTGAAAGCAAGAGCAGGAAATGCTGAGTCTCTGAATCAGAAATTGAGATCAACTTTCCTGGAACCAGGGCAGGAGCACCTATGAGAGAGGTGATCACTATCTGACCAGTTAATCTTGCTTGGAGCTGGTGCCATGTTTTAAGTGTGTATTCCTGGCCCAGTCTGCTGTGAATAGTGAGTCATTCTTAGAAGTAAAATAAATATTAATGTTGATACTCATTGCATACTTTGCACAAATTCTATGAGTAACATTCCAAGAAACAGCAGGATTTTATTCAAAGTAAGTCTTTAAATTGGTAATTTCCAACACATGATTCTGTGAAATGCTGTTAGCCTTGCTTAGAGATTTGTATGTTACATTATTCAAATGGTACCCAATAATGTCTTCTGTGTTCTCTAATATTTAAATATTTGCTAAAGTTCTTATAAACTTTATATCTTTATATTTATATAAATTATATTTATATTTATAAATTTACACATAAATTATGAAGACCTCGTAAATATTTGCTGCTGTTCTTATAAACATTTCTAAATTTAATAGTTCTTATTTTTCAAACAAATGCTTCAGATAGCATGATCAAGAATAAAGAATATGAAAAAGATTAGAAGTATTTTAAGAGCAATTTAAGATCTGGAGAACTCCTGGCAGTTTCTGCATCCCAAAGATTAATACCTGTTGGGAACTGAGAAACTCTACTCCTTGTTGTTTTTCCTCCAATGTGAATAATAACACACACACACATACACACACTGTCTGGAACACAGTTCCCCAGCATTCTATGCGGCTTATTTCCTCTCTTCTCTCAAGTATCTGGTTCCTCAGGTGCATCTTTCCTGACCACCCTGTATTAAATAATAATTCCCATCTTTGCTCTCCCTACCCTGTTCCCTTGAATCTGCTTTATTTTATTTTGTTTTTTGGCTGCATCTATGGCATGTGGAAATTCCCAAGCCAGGGATCAAACCCACGTCACAGCAGCAACCCGAGCCACAGCAGTGACAATGCCAAACCCTTAACCCACTGAGCCACCAGGGAACTCCTGCTTTATATTTTGTAAAGAGGAGAGATGCCACTGTTTGGATTTTGATGCTCAATAGCTGGCTGACCTTGGTTAAATCCATAAATTTTGGTGGGTAATAATTTTCTCATTTGAAAAATGAGGTTTATCTAGTTTTGCTGTTCTTAAATGCTATTGCATCAGAATCACCTGAGGAAGATTTCAAACAATACTGATCCCAGACCTAGATCTAAGATCAAATGAACCTGAAACACTTCTCAAATTTTAATGTGCAGATAAAATCACCTGAAGATCTTGTTAAAAATGCTAATTCTGTGTGAAGTGGGACCCAAGATTCCAGCAGGCTCCCAGGTGATGACAGTGCTTCTGTTCTACAGACCACTCTTTGAGTGGCTAGAGACTAGATGATCTCCAAATACCCAAACAACTCTAATATTCTACAAATAAAGGCCATTCTTTCCATTTTAATTTTTGGCAACAAATGGTGTACCTTAGGAAAACAACACATGGTGTTACCGTCGTGGCGCAGTGGAAACGAATCCGACTAAGAACCACAAGGTTGCAGGTTTGATCCCTGGCCTCACTCAGTGGGTTAAGGATCTGGCCTTGCCGTGAGCTGTGATGTAGGTCACAGGCATGGCTCAGATCTCGAGTTGCTGTGGCTGTGGCATAGGCCGGCAACTGTAGCCTGGGAACCTCCATATGCTGCAGGTGCGGCCCTAAAAAAAAAGAAAAAAAGAAAAAAGAAAACAATGCATTTCAGATTTTCTTGGAGATGTGAGGAGGAAAAAAACAACCAAGAAAAACTAGGGCCATAAACAGTGCCCATGATTAACTGGTGTTTTCATTTTTTAAAACTGTTGCTTATACAACATCAGATACATATAAGGCAAGTGAAAAGAAGTTCAGGTTCAATAGAAACTTAGTTTCTCTTTACTATTTACAAACTAATCCCCATTGATCACATTTTGCATAAAACCTCACCTTATCTTGAATTGTTTTCTGTCATTTTTACTTGGTTTACCTGCCTTCTGCAGCTTCTGTTTTGCAAACTACTGAGGCTGTATGTGCCTTAAGGGCAAAATTTAATAAATTGTATTTGTTGTATATTAGTACACAATAAATTGTGTTCAATTACCTGAAATACTTCTACGTACAGCTATTGAAATTACACCCTCGAAACAGTTCATATGTCATAAAGCACTATATTTTTCTCTGCTGTGTTTTCTGAAATGCTGTGTCCAAAAACCCCAAAAATATTCCAGAAAGTATTGTGCCTTTCGAAATAATTATAAAGTGTTCATCTAGAGTCAAGATATTTTAAGCTAAAATTTCCCTGATCTCACTCCAGGTTGGTGACATATGGCAGTGTTGGTTTCAGAGTTGGTTTTTGTTTTCAATCTCTTTCTGCTCCTCGCATTCTCCTTCTGAGTGGAGTCAAATTTGAATGAATGAGAAAGCCCACATTTTATTCCATCTGGGCTCCAACTACCACTCCAGCCTTGTTGCCGCAAATCCCTTTTCTCACCATAAGCTTCAGCCAAAAGTTGTTACAGCCTACTAGGAGAGGAAACTCATTGAGTCTCATATCCAGGATTCTACAAACTAGATTAAATAGTGTTTTAAAAGGCAGTTAAAACTGTGTGCCACTGGGCAGTTCCCACCTCCAATGAGTCTGTGGCTTAGAGTTATTAAAAAAAATAACATCTACTGAGTGTTTAGGACATGCCTAAGTAGTATCATTCCATGTCACTTCATAACATCCCAAGAAGCAGCCCTATTACTATCCAGATTTATAGTTAAGAAGCAGAGCACAGAGGGGTGAAGTAATTTTTATGAGTTCATTCAGGAACTAAAAATTGTACTGGGATTCCACCCCAGTTCCACAGCCTGTTTGTTCTTTCTTGGACTCACTAGGCTGAATTCAGAACAAGAGGTTATTTATATCCACTAGATGGTGCTGATTGTCTTCTGATGAAAACAAAACTGCACACCCCCCCCACCCCCTTCAAAAACTCACTTTCCTTGGATTTTAGGTCTGATTCAAGAAACCACTGAACTGAAATATCATGTTTGTTTGAACTGTGCTTGGGTACATCTTTAAATAGCCATTCAAATAGGAAAATTGAAAATTCGATCTCAAAAAAAAGCAGTGGACTTTTAAAAATATGTTAGTATAGGAGTTCCCTGGTAGCCTAATGGTTAAGGCTTTGGTGTTGTCACTGTTGTGGCTTGGGTTTGATCCCTGGCCTGGGAACCTCTACATGCCATGGGTGTAGCCAAAAATAAAATAAAATAGAATAAATTAGTTTATATTATAAATATCTAATATCAAATAGCCATTGGAAACTGAAAAATTGAAGTTTTCAAACATTTATATTCCTAAAAAATCTGCCAACTTTTTTTTAAAAGTCCATGTTTTATTTTATATGCCCCTTTTACACAAGACAACACTCCCTCCCATGCCTCCCAGTCCTGTTTGGCCACAGTGCCACCCATGTAATCAAGAAGCATGACTGGGGAAGAAAATCAAGGCTAAAAGAACAAAAAGCAAGTTCTAGAACGGGTAATCTTTTTTTTTTTTTTTGCTTTTTAGGGCCACACCCGCGGCATATGGAGGTTCCCAGGCTAGAGGTCCAATCAGAACTACAGGTGCCAGCCACAGCCACGCAGGATCAGAGCCGTGTCTTCAACCTACATCACGGCTCACCAGATATCCTGAACCTACTGAGCGAAGCCAGGGATCAAACCCGCAACCTCATGATTCTTAGTTGCATTCGTTTCCACTGTGCCACTTCGGAAACTCCAGGTAACCCTATTTTTGTTCCAAGTAAAATGCACTTTAGCTTTAGTATGTATTTATTTCTTTTTAGTACATTTTTCAGTACTTAAAAGCTATGATACAAATCCACTAAAAATGGGTTCTCAGATTTTGTCATTCATAGTAATTTAAAATGTTGGTTTTAGTCCGTAATCTCTGGTTTAGGAGGCCTGGGGTCCAGCCCAGGAATCTGCGTTTTAACAAATACCCTGAGTGATTTGGTGCAGCAAGACCATGAAAATGCTTTGAAAAATACTGACTTCAAGTTTTGTATCTTAAAGGGTAAATAGTGATGAGGTTGCTGCTCTGAGAGGCACTGTGGAGAATTCTGGAGCTGTGCAATCCAGTAGTCCTTTTGTAAAGAGTAAGCTAGAAAATCAAAAAAATGTCCTCACCTCATGTTTCTTTGATCTATGAACCCTTTCCTTCCTCTGCCTATTACGGAGTGCTATAGAGAATTAAGAGCTAGTCAGAGGATGTCCCCAGTTTAAATATTGGGGGGCGGGGGGGGGAGCTTGCTGTGTCATAATGTCTGTTAGCTCAAGCACATAATGATACCATTTGAATTTTTAAGTGGAAGGAGTTAGCCCTTGCATTGTTATGTGACCTTGTTTAACTTGTTAAAGCGATATGAGTATCAGTGTTGTGGGGGGGATTTGTGCCAGGATGTTGTGGAGATGCATAAAAATCAACACACACACACACACAGAGTTCAGCTATACATTTATGGCCCAGAAAGCTAATAGAGGCTTATTTTTTTAAAGGTAGTAAAATAAATCAAAGAGAACAAAAATACCTTCTAAAATCCAGGAAAAAATACTTTTTTTGGCAGGGGGTGGGGGGTCATCTCAATTCTGCTCTCAAGAAATTAGCTCTGCTAAGAGAGTCATTCGCACCATAAAGGGAGAAATCTGTTTTTCTTCTTTTCTCAGAGAATTCCCTCATGGTAACACCATAATACTCTCTTATGATACTGCTGGCTCCACAGTTTGGTTGCCTGCAGCTATTCTGTACCTGTAAAGAATCAGAGTTGCCAGAAGTTTCCTGAGGCTAGCTGCAGTCTTCTTGCTGGATGCCAGTTGAGATTATAGGGTTCCGCTCCTGGCATTTGGCACCTGCCAGAAAAAATGGATGAGGCACGGCTTGTGGATAGTGGCTGAAAAGAAGTTTAGTAATGTCACTGTAACAATCACCCGTGGGCAAAAACTCCAGTTTGGGAAAACAGTTCATGCATTAAATGTCATGCTTCACGCTTGTCTGATTCCAAACCATAACTTCTGCATTGAGCTAGGTCTCTGATTCTGTAGGGTATTTTGTTTGTTCATTCATTTTTTTTGTTTTGTTTTGTTTTAAATTGGGTCTCCTGATCTAGATCCTAAAATGCACTTTTTGAATAAAAAATATATAAATATTTATTATTATGTAAATATTTAGATTTATTTTAACACAAAGTAAAGGAAGTTTAAAGAAATTCACTTAGCATATTGGAAATGTATTCAGAACAAACTTTAAGGATCTTAAGGAACAGTGTAGAAAAATTACTTTTCTCTGAGTTAACAACTCAGATGAGGAAGAAATAGGTAAGCAACCATAGGGTTGTGAATTAGTCAGGCTGCCATCCCAGCATTCTGTGCATCTCATCCTCATATATCTTTTGTCTTAATTCACACTCAAAATAATGTTTCTATCAGAACAAACAATGTGTTTAGACTAGGAACTAGTCCTCATTTTGATGACTATTGGCTTGTTTAAAACTTTTTCTTAATCATCCAATTCCTCATTTAACAGAGGCTGGTTTATTTTCTCTCCATTTTATCATCACGGACCAACTGGAGTTAACATTCTAATTTGGCTCAAAATTTGTTATGTAAATGGTACATTAACACAAAAAACTTTTTTTTCATAAAACCATTTTAAATTATACATCCCTGGTTTCTCAACCAAAATCTGCAAAGAACTGACCTGGCCTGCTCTCTTAATCTCTCTCAGTGTTTCTTCATCTGGTAAAAGAAGGGGCAGGATAAAGATTTCTAAGGTTACTTTCAGCTCTGAGACTGTGAATATCTGACTTAAGCAGGTTTGGCTCTCTTTGGAAACCACCTGCTCACCTGTCCCAGCATAAACTACAACAATATTCCTATCAGCATAAAAGACACGTGCCTAACAAGGAGGGGGTTGGGGGAGGCATCCAGAATTGCCTGTTTAGAAACATCTGGGCAATGGTCAGCAGTTTGTCTTGTCCTCTGCAATCTACAAAGGATTAAACAAAGCAAAACCACAAAAGATGTGCCCTATTTTTACAGCACAATGAAATAGAATGAATTGAAAATTGATTAAGGTTTTATGAGATTTGGGTTCTAGAAGGACAAAACCCTTTGCTTCTCTAGACTTTGATTGACCGGTCCATCTATTAAATGATGGGAAAATAAATCCTGAATACTTTCCCTTACTTTGTAGAAGTAGGGAAATTTAAATTCTGTTTCACCACCACCATTAATAAACTGGGTACTTTCACTTCAAATAAAAGCAGCTTTCCAATCTACGATGAAGAATGAAAAAAGGTGAATTATCAAGTTCAATTCACATCTGTCATCCATTAAATGCTCATTTATCTTGTATGTTTTGCTACAGTTGACTTGGTATTTTTGTGAAAACTGCTAACTATTTTTTTGTTGTGAATCCAGAGATCATTAACTCAGTCCAAATTAATGGAAATTTTGTATTCAGGTGGCACACTTGCATTCATGCATTCATTTGTCTACCTTTTGTTGGTCGCTTATTCTGAGTCAAATCCTCTAGAAAGCTATTTCTGAGCAGCTGAGCTTTTGAGCCTTTCTCTAATCATTTCAAAGATCCTGACAGAGGCGGGAGCTAAATGGCCATATTAATCCCCTCCATCTCCTCACTACCACTCATTTTAGATAGAAAGTGTTAGGAGTATGGGGGATTTCTGAGTGCCCACTATATAGTTGTTATCTATCTATTCTCCATAAGAACAGGAAGAAAATGGAAGGCTTTTGTTAGGGAAATATTTTGTTTTCTCAATACTATGAAAAAGGCATTTCAAATGCCATGAAATAAAGACATTTTAAAGCACTAGTTTTCTCTTCCCACATCTGCTGATGGATTAGGCATTTTTTCAAAATCATGAGTTCTGGTCCAAAGTCTTGAAAAAAAAATCACTTAATCTCCTGGGTCTCCATTTCATCATATTAAATTACAGAGGTGGTATATAACTATATTAAGATCTTCCAGATTTTAAGTGCTATGTCTATATGAAGTAAATGGCTGCTTAATGGAGGAAAAAATTCCTAGATTTAAAGAAAAACTGGGGAGTTCCCTGGTAGCACAGTGCGTTAAAGATCTGGCAGTTGTCACTGCTATGGCTTGGATCACTGCTGTGGTGCAGGTTCCATCCTTGGCCCTGAAACTCCCACCTGCCACAGGTGTGGCCAAAATAAAGAAAGAAAAATTTGCCATCCATCAAACAAAATCATTGAGGAAGATGCACTCTTTCAGTAAAGGATAATTTTCACTTCCTTCAGTGCCTTTTGTCAGCTTTTGATCATTTACTGCTGTCTGTTTTTTTTTCCTCTCCCTCAACTTGTCCAGAGGGCAGAGACCATATCTTGAACACTTTATACTCCATTATAACAGTGTGTATTAAATGCAGTGATACTTACTGTTTGAATGAATGAATCTTGTTAATATTTTGTGTACTTGTGTGGAAGAGTATCAGGTGCCCCAGCTGGCTCATGGGCAATGGATGAGAGTGATGTGAGGGAAATGCCTCTTAGATTAAACTAGGTAGACTCGGTGCAGAATTAATAAGGATGACATGAGGCAGAAGACGACGCCTATGAGTACTCTCAGCTGAGCAATCTCAATCTTGGCATTCCATTAAGAGTTTCTTAACATATACTCTGAACTGAATGCCTCTACCATAATACAGGAAATCACGAAGCAGAAGGAACTTTGGGAAATAACATTGAGAAAAACAGCTGTCAGGCATTAATGATTTTAATACAGGCTCCAATATAGTTTAATAATATATGCCAAGTGGGCTTTCAAAAAATAGTCATAATAATGATAGATGATAATGATCATCAGTGCTTTGGCAGATGCAGTGGAATAATTGGTCCTTAATGCCTTCTGTACTGTTTTTAGCTCTAACTTGCTTATCTCTTAGGGCCATCTGTGCCTCTAGTTTCCCCATCTGTAAAATAGAGATCATATAATTTCCTACAGAAGCCTGTGGACTGTGCTTTAATATCCTCCAGTGAAACATCATATATAAATACCAAGCAGGCAGTGAGAAGCCAAATGCTACCAGGGGAATAATTTTAAGGCAGAGAGTATTATAAATTAAAATTAATTAAGATCTTCTAAATATTCTAATGATTTGAAGTTGTTAATACAGAGTACTATATTACATGCACTTTAGATTTTTTTAAGTAAATGGGAACATTAATTATAAATAAATTCCAGGACAGTTTAATCTGTAAACTCAATATTTTATAAATATTTATCTAAAATATGATGGGAGTTCTAAGTTAATTTCTGAAGCAAATTAGTATTATTTAAAATAAACTTTTTTTTTCTTTTTTTTTTTTGCTTTTTAGGGCCTCACATGTGGCATATGGAAGTTCCCAGGCTAGGGGTTGAATTGGAGCTGTGGCTGCCAGCCTACACCACAGCCACAGCAACACAGGATCCGAGCCACATCTGTGACCTACACCACAGCTCACAACAACGCCGGACTCACTGGGCAAGGCCAGGGATCAAACCTGCATCTTTATGGATCCTAGTCGGGTTCGTTAACCACTGAGCCATGAAGGGAACTCCCAAATTAAACTTACTCTTTAAAAAGGAGCAACAATTCTTAAAAGTGCTTCAATAAATACACACAAAAAAGAAAGAACTATTTCTTCTTGGTTATTGAGAAGATATGGAGGAAAAATAGAATTCAGAACAGCCTGTAATTGCCTAGTCCATACAGCTAAAACAGAAGGAATTATTTGAGTAAATTGACATCATTTGAGCATATCAGCAAAAAGCCATTGGCCACTCTCACTGTGAAAGCTTAAATTGCCTGATTTTCTCAATTCCCTCTAAGGATAACATACGGTTTCTTATTTTTCCTTTTGTTCAGCTTGATAGTGCATTATGAAATTCAGAGCTTTTAAATAGACTTTTGTAGGCCTCATTTTTTTCAGTTAATTTGTATTTTTATCCATACACATAGATTTTTTAAAAATTTGACAAAAAGACTCCTCTAATCCTGATCTGTCCTGGAGCTGGGATGGGGTAGCCACTATGAGGAAAAAGGAAGGGAGATGGATGTTTAGGAGGTAAGTAGCGGCATCTGCTACAGCTTACAACATTCACATACAGGCACTCCTCTGGATTCTGAATAGTCTTCACAGGAATGGAATGGATTAGCTTTTCTTTCTCAAAATCAACTTCAAGTAAATCAGTGAAAATTTTGATCAAAATTTTAGGTACATTTTCCTTTTCAATGCAGTTTCAATTTTCTCAGCTTCTCTAGCTGTGTAGCCATTATTTCGTCTATATTTAAAACTGGCCAGAGGCTTATCCTAGATTACCTTTAAAGAGTTGGGTTTGGGGAGAGAAGTGGCCCTTGTATCATTTGCCTTTTAAATAATTATGCACTTAGATTAAATGTTTCTGTCTGAGAAACAACCCAAAGGCAGAAGGCCAGAGTTTAATTCTATGTGGACATTAGGGTAGTTTACCTCTTGGTTTTTTTTGTTTTGTTTTGTTTTGTTTTTTTGGCTGCTACATGCAGCAGCTTTATATGGGATCTCAGTTGCCATACCAGGGATTGAAACTGAACCGCAGCAGTGAAAGCAGCAAGTCTTAACCACTACATCACCAGGGAACTCCCATATCAAACCTGTTTACACCAAACTTCCTCCATGAAATATACAAAGAAAAAAAGCAAAAGCAGAATGAGAATTTTGGTAGAGGGAAGCCAAAATAAACTACAATAAAATTTTATAAGCATGTATTCATATATAGAATAATAGACTATAGAAGCATAAAATGTCAGAGTTGAAAAGAAACAAAGCCCAATTCTCCCTTCAAGGCTTAAGTACAAGTTAATTGTTTCAGTCCCAAAAAAGTGCAAAAATGTATATAATTTTCTTTGTTGTTTTCCCACAGTATAATTTTCACTTTGAGATCCTGGGATAATGGATATAATCTGACATTCAATGTTTCCTTCCCACTCATGTGATATCATGGTTCTGTGGTGCATGCGTGTAGGAAAGACATCCCTTCCATGTGTCATTAACTACATGGTCATCCGGTGCCCCATTTGATCCAGGGATCCATGCTTCCTGTCCATCTGCACCTTTGAGCTTGAAGCTTTTTCTTTCAAGACACATATGTAAATACCTGAATGAGGCCCTGGCTCCTGGACTCAGGACCAAACTCTCCCCAGGGACCCATGACCTGGGGAGCAGGGCATACCCAGGTCCCCTCAGCAGTCACACAAAGCTTTCTTTGTGTTGCTGTATTCTGGGAGCTTTGCCTGGAAGGCAGCATTAGAGCCCCTTTATCCAGAAGGTACAGAGGTCTATATTCGTCCTCGACTTTTCTTCTCTATTTTACTCAACTCTTGGGAAACTTTTCACTGAGGGAAAATGGTTCCCTCTCCTCAAATCATTTCAAATCTTTGGGCTAACCCAAGCTTTCTCAGTGTTTGGATAACCCAAGTTTCCTCAACCTTGGCGTTATTGATATCTTGGACCAAATAAGTCACTCTGCCTCTCACTGAATTTCTTCTGCACCAAGATGGAAGAACCTACACTTTACCAAGTCCCAAACACATTCTGCCAGTTTCAAAAGCATTATTCAACCTAAGTTCTCCTTTCTCACCTATTGCCTTAAAAGTTACACCACGTGGAGTTCCCACTGTGGCTCAGTGATAATGAGTCCAACTAGTATCCATGAGGATATGGGTCTGATCCCTGGCCTCGCTTAGTGGGTTAAGGATCCGGTGTTGCCATGAACTGGGGTATAGGTCACAGACTCTGCTCAGATCCCTTGTTGCTGTGGCTGTGGCATAGGCCAGCAGCTGGCCAATTTGACCCCTAGCTTGGGCACTTCCATATGCTGCAGGTGCTGCCCTAAAAAGCAAAAAAAAAAAAAACAAAAAACTTACACCACATCATGCTGGTACCACCTTTGTGTGCATATTACCTTTCACATATGGACTGCAGTAAATATGCATATAGAAAGAAATTTAAGAGGGAGCAGAAAGGGATTTAACCACTAAATTCTGATCAATACAGCTAAGAATTGTTGTTCACACTCAACACACATGCCTAGAGCTGTGTTTCTCCTTATTGAATTTCCCCTCCAGATTTAGCACTTACGCTCCCTCTAGTGAATTACAGAGACTTAGGTGTTTGAAGAGAGAGGTAGATCAAAGATCTTGCATTTGATGCCTTTGTATAAGTCACTCCCAAGGAAACTGATGAAAACCAGCAATAACTCTAGTGACAGCAAATCTTTCATCAGCTCATCTCCAATAGATTTAGCTCCTTCTCCAGCTGCTGTATCTCTTATTTATTCATTCATTTATCATTCACTCATTTAAGTCTGGAAATAATGGCTTCTAGGTTCCCAGGACATAAATAGCCATTAGAGGTTCATATAAAGCAATGTTGGAAATGACAGTTTGAGTTCTATAAAGGCCTCCAGGCCTTTATTATGCCTCTTAACTAACTTACAGCCTTGGCACAAATGCAAGAAAGCAGTTGTTGAACCTGAGGCTAACAGGAGAGATATTTTAGCTTCTGAACCCTCATGATGATCTAAGATTCTCCATACATACCTCATGTATGGAGAATCTCAGATTATTTCAATTTATTTTGAAAGCCTTGGACTCACACAAAAAGACCCATGATGCTACCCTGGGCATTTGCATTGACCTCAATTCCTTTTTATTCACCATGAGGGAGTTATTTTAACTATAAGTTGTTTTTCTTTTGGCTTACAGAACTATACTATTGTTATATCACAAGTGTTGTGATATAAACCTGTTAAATGTTTACAACTATTTTGGGGGGGGAATTAATGACTTCACTATAAAAAGTAAAAAGTTAGTCACTTTTACTGTATATTGTTACATAGGTAAACTATGATGTGAAAGCACCAATCCTGTTCTACTAAAATTCAGCCTAAAATAAAATTTTTTTTCCCCCTGAGCACCTCTGATCTGGTGTGGGGCATAAGCTAGGACCCACCCCACCCAGTCAGGGCTGCCCAGAGCTGGGCGGGAGCAGTGGCTTTTCTCTCCAGCCCAACAGACTTGTGCTTGAACTCCAATATTATTTTAGCACACAGAGTGATTAACTTACAGCTCCTTTTCTCTGGCTGAGGTCACTTTGGGTTTGCTTATCTGCCCTTAGTCATTCTACATAGTCTGCTCTACTCTGCACTCTACATCAGTATAGTAAATCATGCTCATTCTTATTCAGGATCTGGCTTATAGGTTTACAGCAAAGTCAAACTTTTTTTTTTTTTTTGGAACCTGAGAACTGTTTGGTTCAGAACTCTTTTTTTTTTTTTTTCCCCCTTTGGGGATTCAAGTAGTACTTTGGCTTTTATTCAAAGTACATTCATTATGAATATTAATAATTGTTGGGGTAATTGGTGAAAATGTCAATTTAATATTGTTTTCTGAGTAACATTGCAAAAAAGCCTCAACCACTTTTTTTTAAAAACATAGCATGTAAGCACTAATATTGATATAGCTTTACTCTGTGCCAGGCTTTTTGTTAAGCAGTTCATGCCATTTAATCCTCACAACTGTGCCATGAGGTATATTATCTCACTTGGATTCCCTTGAAAACAGTGCTTGAGACAAGGGCTTCAGTGTGGATGGTTTAGGAGAAGTGATCCTTGAGGGTATGACTGAGGTAGAGAAAGCCAGACAGGGAAGGAAGAAGAAGAGTCAATAAAGAGACACATTATTTGGAGGCCATGGTGGGCAACAGGGAATCAGTCTGCATGACCTCCTGAGAAGTGGAAAGATGCCTCCCACAACTGTCCAGCAGAAGGACAGGATGAAGGGGCATTTAACCACAGGTTCCCATGCACCACTGGTCAAGGGTTACCCCAAGAGCTAGGGAGCTCTCCCAGGGCAGAAAACAGAGAAGCTTGGCCTTGATGACTCTCAGGAAGGAGAGTGGATGCAGCCAGCAATGGCCACAGCAGACATGGCTAAAATCAGAGGTGAAATATGTGGGCTGGGGCAGCAGAAGCTTCTGACACAGTTACTACCTCCCCATTGTGCAGGAAGAAACCAAGGTATGTGATTACCTCACCTGCTCAAGGTCCCAAGGTGGATCAGTGGTAGAGTCAGGATTTAAACATGGGCCATCTGACCACAAGGCCAGGGCCCCAACCATATGTAATGGACCCTCCCTCATGAGGGGGGATGAGGGTGACACCCCACTCTTCCCTGTGTAGCTCCACCCCTGGGTTTAAGCAGTCCGTCTACCAATTTCATTTGGAACCCATGTTTGGGACATTTATTCAAACACTGCACTTTCTTCTTTGGGAATACATTTTTTCAAGTTGCAACAATATAAGAAAATGCTACTGCAATGTTGCATCTGCATTTTGGGAGAAAAATATCCCTTCCATTTGAGGTAATGTAGAAAGAGAGAAGTTCAGAGAGGATACCACCTGGGGGGGGGGAATAAAAATTAAAACATCACCCATACAACTTTTTTTGAGTTCAGAAACTGCTTTTCAATTTTTTATTAAAACATAATTCTTCAAAGCATATAGAAATACACCCGACCATGACCTGTTAGAAGGCAACCAACTGCTTCAAACACACATAAGAAATATGTACCAAACTCTGGCTCACCAGAATTTATTAAGTTGTACATACACATTATCAGAAGGACACCAACACTTGACAGATTATTCTACAGGACACAATTTTCTGAGAGATTATGTTTCCCCTTGAAGAAAGCTGTAACAATTGTGAAGGTTTTGAAAGATAATCTTAAAGGGCCACAACATGAAGAATCAGGGTGAGGGACTACAGATGGCATGCACAAAAGCAGGGGCCCTGGGAGAGGGGTGGCAGGCCCCTGTTCCCTCAGAGGGCACACAATGCTTCGAGGAGAAAAACACAAAGAGGAAGGCACTCCCTCCTCGGGGAAGGACTCACATTCAGGAATCACAAGACAGTGCACCCAGGAGAGGAAAGGAAAGGAAACTCCCTACACTGAATCTGATCTTCCTCTGAGGGACAAGGGCCAGTGTGGTTGAAGGAGAAGATCCATGAGGACCACTGCCTTTGGGATGTGGAGTTTGCCTCTGAAGATGCTCGCCTCCCCTTAAGCTTTCTCAAGGCACTGGATTGGCTCCCCTGTGTACTATAAACAAGAACAAAACACCCTCTAGAGAAGAGCAGAGCTGGCACTTGATTCACCCTCACTGACACTGAAGTGTCATCTGTGGTTTGAATTCAGCCTGATGAAACCACCTCAAAGTGGATTTGAATCACTGTGGGAAAAGACTACAGAATGTGAATATTCCTTGGTCTCTCTTCTCCACCTCTAAGCTTCTCTCTCATTTGTTACAAGAAAAAAAAAAAAAAACTTAAGGGGGGAAAAAACATGTAAAGAGCTTGCAGTGTTTTCCAACCAACACTGCAAACTAATCTTTCTGAAGATTTAGTGATGCCAGGAGAATGTCAGGATAATCAAGGATAAAATATCTCCCTTCTCCCCAGGCATGTCTGTTGCCATATCTGTCAAATGGAGCTGCAACAGTCACGCATCCTTCACTTACATTCCAGTGCAGGAGATCCAGACGAAATGAGTCACGTGATCAGAACTTTCAGAGAAAAGGTGTCAAATGCCAAGGCCTCACCCTCCCTAAAGATAGAGACCATTATAAAACATTTTTAATATTTGTCATTTTAAAATAGGATTTTCTCTGTAGCCACAGAGCTCCATCATTATCTTGGGCTTCCTCAGAATACCCCTGTTCTCTTTCTCTCCATGTATTCTCTACGGAGCCCAGGAACTGAGATGTCCCCAGAAAATGCACACGGAGTACTCACCCCAAGACCTGTTTCCCACTACCCACCTTTTGTCTCCCCAGAGAGGAATGTAGACTTTACTAAGGACGTGGATCACTGAGATAAATATATATATACGCCCTCAATAAAGAGGACATTTGATTTTATATAGGTTTCCTTCCCATTCAAAAGCACTCAGGTCATATAGGAAGAGTCAACCCATACCGGGTTGCAATGAGATCCTACAAATCAATCTCAGGGCCCAGTGAAGGAGGGTAGGAATGTGGAAGCCCTGTGGCTTCCAGGGATTTACAAGCCTTGCTAGGAATCCACCTTTGGGAAAATGCTCACTTTATTGTTCCTGCTCATCTTCCGCTCCACCCTGCCTACCTTGGGCATCTTTGTCTGGATCAGCTCTTCTGGGGTATTTCCCAAGGGGGGAAGCAGCCTCTTCTTGCTGTTTCGGGTCTCTGAGAGCCACTGGGGAGGCAGCTCAAAAGGCCCAAAGCCAAACTGCAGGGAATATTTGTCAGGGAATGTCTCAGGTTCCATGGGGATGGCTGGCGCCACCTGGGATATGGAGTCCACTGTGCCTGGAGGCAGTGCAGGGGTTGCAAACTGTGACCCCTGCTCTGCCTCCAGGCAGGGGGTAGGCAGCTCCTTGGCCTGGAGGTCAGCTGAGCCGGTGTACTTGGCTTCACTCTCTTCCTCATCCTCCATGGGCTGAAAGATCTGCTGCTGCCCAATGTGGAACATCTCCAGGAGCTGGCTACCTGAGCGCACACTGGGCTCCAGGCTGGCCTCAGCCATACCGCTCCCGGCGCTCACAACATTCCGGCGACTGTAGCGGTGGTGCAGTTGCACCAAGGTCCCAACCAAGCACTTGCGGACAGATTTGTTCACAGTGAGGAAGAGCACAGGGTTGGCCAGCAGTGAGACTTTGGGCAGCCAGATGGCGGTGAGCCGCAAGAAGACGGAAGTGTCGGGAACATTGAGCACGGTCTCGTAGATGACCAGTGTGGCATAGGGGACGCTGCAGAAGATGAAGACCATCACCATGGAGAGCAGGGTGGCGTGCAGCTCAGCCTCCCGCTGGGAGGCATAGGGGATAGAGATGGTGTTCTGTGGGGTCCGCAGCGCCGCTATGATGACCTTCTTCTTCTGGCTGGCACTCAGGGCCCGGCGGATCAGTATCAAGAAGAAGAACACCACAGCCACAGGCACGATGACCGTGGTGATGTTATAGATCAGAACATAAACCAGGTGTCCCAAGGAGTTGCTCCAGACTTCGGTGCAAGTGGACATGGCATAGATGTCGGCCACGTTGGTCACCGCAAACACAGGGACGCTGGCCACAACTGCATGGGCCCAGATGTATATCACTAGTTCTCGGGACTTGGCATCAGATATTTTTCTCTCCAGCGGATAGAGGACTGAGTAGTACCTGTGAAACGGACGAGCAAAATTCATTTCACAGAAAAAGATACTCTATTTATTTGGCCACACCTATGACATGCGGAATTTCCCTGGGCCAGGGATCAAACATGTGCCACAGCAGTAGCCAGGACCACAGCAGTGACAAGGTGGGATCCTTAACCCGCTGAGCCACCAGGGAATTCCCAAAATACTCTTTAAATTAGGAGAATCTATATTATCAAAAGCAGGAGAGAGGAAAGAAAGGGTCAAGTTCTTTTATTCTGCCTGGGACAGAGCAAACTTCTGGAGGAATTAGGAAGCTAGACCTTAAGTTTTGAGGGCTGGAGTTTCTGCTGTGGCTCAGTGGATTATGAACCCAACTAGTATGCATGAGGATGTGGGTTCGAACCCTAGCCTCGCTCAGTGGATTAAGGATCTGGCGTTGCCGTGTATAGGTCACAGATGTGGCTCAGACCTGGTGTTGCTATGGCTGTGGCATAGGCCAGCAGCTGTGGCTCCATTTCAACCCCTAGCCTGGGAACGTCCATGTACTGCAGGTGTGGCCCTAAAAAGCAAAAAAAAAAGTTTTTTGAGGATTTTGCTTTGCAACTCATAGCATTATAATTATTGCCACCAGGACTAAATCCCAAAGAATGCCCTCAGTATAAAGGATAGCTCCATCTGCTGTAAAGACATCTGTTTTTCAACTGAAAGGTAAAGGGTAATTTGTAAAAAATTGTACATGGGTTAGAGGAGCTTGAGGGCAATTTTCAAAGCCACTAAGAGAAAGAAATTTGTCTGCATATCCAAAGCAGACTCGTGCCACAGTGTATACGCATGGATATCATTAGCATTTACAGCCACAGAAGAACCCAGTGTGCAGGATGGACTCTGATAAAGTCTTTCCACAAAATCAATTCGACTGAAAAAAATTATGCCTCTCAGTAGCCATTGTTCCCATGATAATCGCTCAGCCTCCCAAGAGCAATTAACAGGTCTAAAATGTCTGCACAATTAGATTTTTGTTAAAATCAGATATTTTTGCTTCAAGTTCAACTTGATTATTCTATAACCACCTAATCAGAATTCCAAAAGCACCTTGTGTCATTAGCACCTATGATCTGCATAAACTAATTTGTGAGCTCTTAGACTCACATCTGTCATGAAAGGGTAGCCAGTCGCCATCAGAAATATGGCGAGTTTCTTCACCCTCGCTTGGCCCACATCTGTGCAGTGAGCTAGCGCTGAACCTCCCAATCCTATTAACAAGCATTCATTCTTGGGGCCAGATGAGTGTGCATGGCTTCTTGTCACAAGAACTTAGCACCACCTATGTGCTAGGTATTGTGTCAGGCACTGGGCTGCAAAGATGAAAGGACCCACAGGAATGTTTCTAAACTAAATGAGGAAAGAGGCATAAAAACAAACAATTATAAATAAGAAGATGACAGCACTACTGGAGGTACGCATAAAGGAGGTAAGGGAAAGGGAGCACCTGGGAAAATGTCAAGAGAAAGCAGCACTGTGGTGGAGTCTGGCAGGGGGCAAGCTGGGGGAGAGACGATGCAAACACAACATGACCATGGATGACCAGAAACGGATGGAGCATGGTAGAATGTGTTCTAGGTCTCTTTCTGGGAGGGGAAAAAAAGAGAAAGAAATGTGTAAGTTATGCATGCTTTCAATTTTTTTCTCTGAATATTGATAAAACTTCCTAATCACAACTCAGTAAATCCATTGTGATGGCCTCACACCCACACAAGAATACATGCCAGGAGTCCACTGTCTCTGATTCCCATTTCCAAACTGCCATGTAACAAACTCAGGCTTCCAGTCATTTCTGATTCCTATATGTTGGGAAATACAATGCAACACAAGCATATAGGCTCACTATAAATCATCTGTTAGTGTGTATGGCTCTAGATGATGCAGGAAGCGTAGGTGGCCTCTCAATTACCTTGCTGACTTGGTGCCATGAAACAAATATCTGAGAAAGAAGTGAGAGAAAGGATTGTTTTCTCTCTTTGTCTTTGTGCACGCCATGCTTATTCTTTTGAGTGATATGCGTCTCTGAGTAATGAAATTTACCTACCTTATTTTTCTACTAAAAGAACTTGTTGACCTTTTTAAATAATTAGGAATTTGGGACTAACAGATACACAATAAGGACCTATTGTATAGGACAGGGAACTATGTTCAAAATCATGTAATATCTTTTCCTATAATGGAATCTGAAAAAGAATATATATGTATATTCATATATATGTGTGTGTGTGTAGATAGATAGATATCTATAATTGAATCACTTTGCCATAAACCTGAAAGACTGTAAATCAACTATACTTAAAAAATAAATAAAAATAAAAGATACACTGAAAAAAAAACAATGGCAAAAATACAGTAGATTTTCTGTTGGAAAGAAAATAGGGATTTCTTATTATTTATATATTTTCTTGTCTAAAACAGAAGGCCCAAAAATAATCCACAGAGATTGCTGAATTTTTTCCAGGTAAAACAGCAAACTGTCTAGAATAATGTGTCCCCACTCTTGTTGAATCCTACTCTTAAAAAATCTCCAGGATTCATAGCAGTATTATTCATAAAAGTCAAAATGTGGAAACAATCCAAATTGCCATCAACTACTAAATGGATAAACAAAATGTGATGTATGCCTACAATGGAATATTATACAGGAATAAAAAGGAATGAAGTTGTTAAGAGAGTAGATCTTAAGAATTCTCATCTCAAGGAAAATTTTTTAAAATTGTGATGTATATATATATGAGATGATGGACGTTAACTGAAGTTACAGTGAATTATTTCACAATATGTAGTCATTATGCTGTATACCTTAAACTTACACAGTGCTATACATCAATTATAACTCAATAAAACTAGGAAAAAAAGAAGTACTAATACTTTCTGTAACATGGATGAACCTTGAAAACATTATGCTGACTAAAAGAAGCCAGATGTAAAAGAACACATATTGTATGATTCTACTTACATGAAATATCCCTGCAAAGCAAACATAAAGAGACAGAAAGTAGATTAGTGGTGGCCTGGGTCTGGGCGTGGGAATGGGGAGTGGCTGAAAAATGAGCATGTGATTTCTTTTTAGGGTGATGGAAATGTTCTAAAGTTCAATTATGATGATGCCTGCACAACTTGGCAAATATAATAAAATTCATTGACTTGTACACTTAAAATGGGTGAATTTTATGATTTGTAAATTATACCTCAAGAAAACTATTTTTTAAAAAAAACTTTCAGAAAAGAAAAGCCTACTATGTGGACTGCAGACATAAGACCTCACCTAGCAGGTAGTAAGGGTCACTGGAAGGGCACACATGCCAGGAACACTGAATGGATCAACACAAAAAGCATGAGAGTGCCCATTGGGATACAAGCAGGCTTTTCACTCTGCCTTTTCAAGGTTATATTCCAGTGCTGTGGGTGTGTGGATGGCACTTTCAGGTGTTCACAGACCTGTTGAGCATGGAAGAGACATGAGGTCATAGAAAAGTGGCAAACTGGCATTGCTTGATACAGATTCAAACTTGCTGAAGGGATTCAAATGGCCCATATACTAATTATTTTGAATGCAAATGAACTGCCAACATTTTAAAATGACAGAATTATAGACCTCCAATTTTCTTCTAAAAAACAGAAAGTCTGGCCCACTCAGTCTTGATACTCACAAAGCAACTATTAGCTGCATCTACTGAGTGATGACCCCTATGACGAGGAATGCAAACACCCAACCCTAACCTGGCCCAGGTCACTTGGCTTTGGCACCTGCCTTGTCTGCCCCTGCGGAGGTGAGTTTCTAGGAAGAAACTGTCAAAGGGCTGGAGGGGTTCCTGGCAAGATTGGGTAGCAAAAGGATTGCAGACATTATATCTAAGAATGCACTAACCAGAGGGAATCCTAAAGAAAGGGAGACAGTGGTGCAGCTGTCCAAACGCAGGCCACAAATAATTCATTTAGTTCTTTTTACCCTTGAGGAAACTGAGGCTCAGAGAGGTTAAGCCACTTTGCCCAAAGCCACCAGTGAGAAAGCAGCATAGGCAGGACTTACAGCCAGACTTCTGGCTTCAGAGTCCCCTCTCTAAAGCACTTTTCCTAGTATTCAAGGGGCTTTGTGCAACCATGTCCCTCCAGGCAGATGTTGGGCAGCTACTGAAATCAGGGATCCAAGCCAGGGGGACCAGGCTGAAGAAACCCACAGATTGACTATGCAATCCATACCCTCACAGGAGATAAAGATATTAAGTATGTTTTAAATGGACAAAGAGTTTTAAAATTCTAAATTCATCTAAAATGTAGTTAAATTTATCAGAGGGTACAAAGTCAGAAGAGCCAGAACATTCCCTTCAACAACTTTTCTTCTCCGTAAATCTTGAAATCAAAGGTTCTTATGAACACAAAATACTTTTAGTTTTTGTTTGCTTATTTAATTTCATTCTCTAAAATATTATTTCAACTGTATTCATGAAGTGCTAGCAACAAAAAGAAAAGGCAGGAGCCTGTTGATGAGTGAGATCTTCACAATTCACTTTTATAAATTTGATCAAATTATGTACAACATAGTAGCTAGGATATAAGATTTATTTCCAAATGAGCATCCTTTGGCAGCAAAACAGATGGACCTAGAGATTATCATACTAAATGAAGTAAGCCAGATAAAGGCAAATATATGATATCACTTATATATGGAATCTTTATAAATGATACAGATGAACTTATTTACAAAACAGAAACAGACTCACTGATATATAAAAACAAACTTGTGATTAACAAAGAGTGGGGGATTGATACGGAGTTTGGGATTAGTAGATATATCTACTATATATCAAATAGATAACCAACAAGGACCTACTGTATAACACAGGGAACTGTATTCAATATCTTTTTTTATAATGATTTTTATTTTTTCCATTATAGCTGGTTTATAGTGTTCTTGTAATAACATATAATGAAAGAGAATATAAAAAGGAATATATATACTTAGAGATATATGTACAACTGAGTCACCTTGCTGTATACCTGAAACTAGCACAACATTGTAAATCAACTATATTTCAATAAAACTTTTTTTAATTAAAAAAAGATGGGGTGTTCCTGTTGTGGCTCAGTGGTAACCAACCCAACTAGTATCCATGAGGATAAGGGTTTGAGCCCTGGCCTCACTCAGAGGGTTAAGGATCTGGCATTGCCATGAGCTGCAGTGTAGATCACAGACTCGGCTAAGATCCTGTGTTGCTATGGTGTAGGCACAGCTCCGATTGAACCCCTAGCCTGGGAGCTTCCATATGCTGCGGGTGGGACCCTAAAAAGACACACACACACACACACACACACACACGGATGGGGGAAAAAAAAAAACAACCACCACAACATAACACCTTGGAAATCTTCTAAAGGAATTCTGGTGTTATCTAGCCAGGTCCAACTGAACTGTCTAATCATTTGTTAAATGACCACTGAATTGGTCTCTTGTTCTTCCAGAAATGTTTTCATCTTGCATCAAAAGGCCCTAATTGCAGTGTTAGCAATCTGATGAGCAACCTACTGCAAACTGCAATACAAATACCTCCAGTTCCAACCCAACTGAAACTATATCATTACGTAGCTCTGCCCCAGCATCCCCATGAAGCAACCTCTCCAATGCCACATCTTTTCTCAATGGTCCAATTCTCCAAAGCTGCTGTCTTTTGTGAGGCAACTGTTCAGCAATTCATTCTTTCTGTTGACCACAAGCAGACTAAAAAGTAGTGACACTGACTATTTACTATTTGCTTCATTTTGCTAATTTTTCAATATACTTAAAAAAAAAAGTTCAGCCCCTGGTCACCTGATCTTACCTGTCCAAGGCAATGGCAGGGAAGCTGAGGATAGTCACAGAGCAGAAGACTTTGTGCAAAAATTTGAGGACCTTGCAGAAGAGCATGGTGTAGATCCACCAGCAACAGTGAGGGCTGGTGCTGAGGATGATGTCGAAGGGCACGCAGACCAGGCTGGCACAAATCCCCGAGCAGGCCAGGTTTTTAATGAACCTGTTGGTGACAGATTTGAACACGGTTGTGCGGCAAGTTGACCATAACACCATGAAGTTTCCTGGCCAAATAAGCAAAAATAAAAACAAAAAATTTTTAAATAAAAAAAGACAAAAAAGGAAAGAAAGAAAATACAGGTTAATGAAATACTGAAAAACCACATTTGAGAGTTCATTTCAAAGAACTTAAAGACATTATATTGTGAATTTATATGAAATTATTAAATCACTTTTGTACATATCAAAACATCTAGAAGAATCTTTAGTGGTAGTTTTTGTTATTGAATTTTATGCATAGAAGTATGATGACGATTCTGTCGCACCTGAGTATAAACCAATTTTCTAGGTATTACTTAACCTCTGCCAGTCTACTCTGGCCAAGTTGACAAATGACCTCTGCATTAACCAAACTCTGTAATAAAAACAAGATGAAAACCACATATGTGGCTTAAAATTTTCTAAGAGCCATATCTTTTAAAAGTAAAAAGAATCAGATGAAACTTCGAGTGTAATCTATTGAACCTAATACATCTCAAACATTTCAACATGTCATCGTTATTTTAAAAAGTATTAATGAAATATTTCCATTCTTATTTTTGCACTATGTCTTTGAGATTTGGGGTGCATTTTTCAAATGGAAATGTAATTGCCACATAACACTCTGTTTTAGGTGTGTGTGGTATACTTTTTTTTACAACACATTGTCGATTCAGACTGGTCACTCTTCTTTTTTTTTAGGGCTGCACCTGGGGCACATGGAAGTTCCCAGGCTAGGGGTCAAATCGGAGCTATAGCCACTGGCCTATGCCACAGCCACAGCAATGCCAGATCCTTAACCCACTGAGGGAGGCCAGGGATTGAACCTGCGTCCTCATGGATGCTAGTCAAATTCGTTTCTGCTGAGCCACAATGGGAACTTCCACACGAGTCACCTTTTTCAAGTTCTCATTGGTCACACGCAGATAGTGACCACTGTACAGGCCTGTGATGTTCTAGAACTTTAGCATCAGTAACACACTTGTCTGTCTCTCTGAACATATTCTCCTCTTGTGGCTTCCACAGGCCTACAGTCTTCTGTTGTTCCTTCTAACTTCCACGTCTCCTGGCTGCTCCCTATCTTCTCCACTAGACCTTTCTCCAGCCCCTCTCTCCATCCTCTCCCTAGGTTAAATCACTCACTCGATGGCTCTCCACTGAAATGCTGGTGACTCCCACATTCATGTCCCAAACTATGCCTCTCTTCTCAACTCCAGATTCCTGTTTGCCAATAGGCATTGATTCTCCACCCCCTCTCATTCTATAATGCCTGTCCATGGGCCTCAAAAGACTACACATTCCATCTCTGCTATGGGCTTATTATTTATACTTCTTTAAAAATTTTTTAGTATTTTCCCAATATTTACTATATACATTTTTAGTTACTCACACAGTCTACTTTCAAATACTGTTACACTGCTTCACATGTAGAAAAATAATCTTATAATGATATATTCCTAATTCTCCTCTCCTAACTTTCATACTTCCCTTATCATACATTTTACTTTTATATAAATTATAATCCCAACATTCATTGCTGAAATTTTTAATTTAAGAAGACAGTTAACTTTTAGAGCAATTAAAAATAAGAGGAAAGAGCTCTTTTGTGGTGCAGTGGGTTAGGGATCGGGTGTTGTCACTGCAGCAGCTTGGGTCGCTTCTGTGGTGGGGATTTGATTCCTGGTACGGGAACTTCCACATGCCACAGGTGTGGCACCAAAAAAAAAAAAAAAAGGAAAAAAGCTTTTTATATTTATCTTCATTTTAACCATTTCTTGAACAGATCCAAGTTTCTGTCTGGTATCATATTGTTTGTGCCTAAAGAGCTCCCCTTGACATTAGTTCAGGTCTGCTAGTAATTAATTCTCCCAGAATTTTTTTTTCTGAAAATGTCTTTCTTTTTCCTCCATTTTTCAAAGACATGTTTTCTGGGTATAACATTCTGAGTTGAGAGCATTTTTTGCCTCCAGTACTTGACAGATATCATTCTATTATCTTCCAGATTTCATAGTTTCTGATAATACGTCTGCTATAAATCTTACCTTTGTTCTTTGTGTAATTTGTCTTTTTTCTCCTCTTTCAAGACTTTCTCTTTCTCTTTGGTTTTTAGCCATTTGAATATGATGTGCCTAGAAGTGTGTGTGTGTGTGTGTGTGTGTGTGTGTTTACCTGGTTAGGGTATTCTGCTTCTTGGTTCTTTGATGTCTTTTATTACTTTTGAAAAATTCATGGCAAGTATCTCTTCAAATATTTCTTCTGTCCCATTCTCTCTCTCTTCTCCTTCTGGGGTTCTAATTACATATAATATGCGTTATAATAAAAAAAGTCCCCCCCACCAAAGATAAGTACATCCTAATCCATGGAACCTGTGAATATGTTAGGGTATATAGCAAAGACAAATTAAGGTTCTAGTCTTTGACCTTAAGCTAGGCAGACTATCCTAGATCCTCATAGTTTATTTTAATTCTCTATGTAATAATTTCAGTATCTGGGTCATATCTGAGTCTGGATCTTTGATTGCTCAGTCTCTTGACAGTGGGTTGTTTTTCTTGCTTTTAAGTGTGTCTCATAATTTTAGATTGAAAGCCAGATATAGTCTTTAGAATGGTAGATAGTAATAAATAGTATTTACAGGACATTGGGACAGACAGACACACACAAAGACTCACAGACAATTACACAGCACTACTTCAGTCAGATTCCAGGTCCCAGGCCATGGGTCAGTTACTTCATTTCATCATCCCATAAATATATGTAAGTTTTCACATAGGCAAGAAATAAGAAGTAACATGTTTGATAATTTGTTAAAGTGGGAGAACAGGAAAAGAAGATAAGGGAAAAAAGAAGGACATTGAGAAATACAAATATTTTATGTGGAGTAGTCAGGTCCTATTACTGCATCATGCCACAGAC
This sequence comes from Phacochoerus africanus, assembly GCF_016906955.1. NCBI lineage: Eukaryota > Metazoa > Chordata > Mammalia > Artiodactyla > Suidae > Phacochoerus > Phacochoerus africanus. The sequence continues at coordinate 133,401,993 of NC_062545.1, read as the reverse complement.
CTGTGTTTCCTAAACCTGCATAATCATTGGGATCTCCCAGGAAGCTTTATCCTGTTATAATCTATGTGGGGAAAGAATCTGAAAGAGAATGGATGTGTGTACATGTATAACTGAACCATTTTGCTGTACAGCAGAAATTATCACAACATTGTAAATCAACTATACGTCAATAAAACTTTAAAAATGAAAAAAATTAAGTAAAATAAAATGCAGATCCCTAGTCCTCAGCCCAATTGAATCAGAATCCTGGGGGGGGGGGGCTAGGAATCTTCATTATTATGGGCCTAGCAAGAATTTCATAGGACTGCCAGGTGCACTGCCACAGCCCCTCACTGTTAGCCTAAACTGTATGGAGTACATCAGTGTACTCGTTGTTTATTCAAAAATAAAGAGCGATCCTCCCCAATTTTGATGGCAAAAACATGCAGGTCGCACTGTGCTCTAATTATAGTCTCCATAGAGCCCCAAGGAAATCCTTTTCTGCTGCTCAGCGTGGCCTGCAGATACATAAGGAGCTACAGCCGCATTTCCTACTAGAGGAGAAACACAAGAAAGGATGACATCCTTTGACCAGTGTTTTATTATCAATGCTCATTGACTTGTTGCATTTCTCCCTGTTGCTCACCATCACTGACCAAGCAGAAAGGGATAGAACCATTTTAATTAACTTTAGTGCATAATTTTCCATTATTTACAAAGAAAAGGAAAAACTGAAAAATATGGATGCTTACTGAGAGCTGCACAGGAAAGCAGGATGGAACAAAAGAGAATGAAATACAAGATTCTTGCTCTCTTGGCTACAGTTCAGATGTTTGTGAAATACAGTTTATACCTTGGCCATCAGGACTGCCAATTACTCAGAGATCTATTTTAGGGCACTATTTTTGTTTCAGGTTTGCTTTTTTGTATCCAAAGTGACATGCATTAGTGTTTCTTATGATTACTGAGATAAAACATAGTTAATTTTTTAAAATTGAAGTATAGTTGATGTACAATAGTATATAAGTTACAGGTATGTGATATAGTGATTCACAATTTTTAAAGGTGATACTCCATTTATAGGTAGTTTAAATATTAGCTATATTCCCTGTATTGTACAGCATATCCTTGTAGCTTATTTTATACATAATAGTTTGTATGTCTTCAACTCCTACCCCTACAATGCCCCTTCCTCCTTCCTTCTCTCCCTTGGTAAACACTACTTTGTTTTCTATATCTGTGAGTCTGCTTAAGATAACACAGAGTTAATTTTTAAAATTCAAACAATGGATAAAAGTATGAAAAAGAAAGTAAAAATTACCCACCCAGTGATAACCCCCCTGTAAACTTTAAGTATTGATCCTTCCAAACTTATTTTTAAATACATGGACTTTCTGTTTATTCCAATAGGACCAAACTATGCACACTGCTTTTTTAGATCTTTTTGCTATATCAACCATATTTATATGACAATAAATAAAAATAGATCTATATCATCATTTTAATAGCTACATAAAAGCAACAGTGCTTTTATGGTTATATCCTAATTTATTTTGTCTATTGCATATTGATGAATTTTTTTAAAGCTGTTTCAATACATCTCTATTATACAATGTTGAGATCAACATCCTTATATATTTAATTTGAAGGAATTGAACTGATTATTTATTAAGAATAATTTCTAGATTATTTATTAAGCATAATTTATGGGTCAAAGAGCTTGCACATTTTTTAATATATATTGCAAAATGACCATCCACATAAAGCATGTGAGAGAGCTGGTTTCCCCATATGCTCACTCAAAGTTCTCTGTTCTAAAGAATTCTAAAATATTTGGAATTTTTGCATGCTTCCTCAATCCTAGGATTCATGTTTTCCTTCTTTCTAGAAAATTTTCATCCATTGCCTCTTTGACTTTTTCCCTACCTCTTTTTATCTTCTTCAGGAACTCTTTATTAGACCTATATTAGACCTCATTCTATTCTCTTAACCTTTTATTCATATTTTCCATTTTCCATCAATTTATCATCTTCTGCAAACTGAGTGGTATTTCTTATGCCTTCCTTCCATTTTATCAATTTTCAACTTATCTGGAAGTAATCAGACCATCTTTTTTCTTTCTTTTAGCTTCTTGGGTATCAAACTTCTTGAAATTTGTATTTGGATCTACTTTAAACTGCCTACTCTTTAATTTTGCCATTTGCTGGGTCATTTAATTTTGCCATTTGTTGGGTCTGCTGGCTCTCCTTTCATGGTTTTCCTCATATAGTTTTTAATGTTCAGTTATGAGCTCAAGGTGTGTGGCGGTTGTTTTTCTATGGCAGGCTATAGTCCCTGGTTGTGTAAATGTTTTGGATGGCTAGCCAAGTGCAACAATGTCTGTTGAAGGACCATTCTGAAAAAAGTTAATTGTGTAGGAAAATTTTTACCCTAAGGAGAAGCAGGATATTTTAATAACTAAGAGCACAGACCCTGAAGCCTTACTCCCAGATTCAAGTCTCAGCTCTATCATTTACTAGTTGTGTGATCATGGGTGAATTAACTTCTCTGTGCCTCAGTTTCATCATCTGTAAAGTGAACATGATAACAGAGTTCCTGTTGTGGCTCAGCTGTTACGAACCTGACTAGTATCCTAGGATGCAGGTTCAATCCCTGGCCTCACTCACTGGGTTAAAGATTTGGTGTTGCCAGGGAACTGTGGTGTAGATCACAGACACAGCTCTGATCTGACATTGCTGTGGCTGTTGTGTAGGTTGGCAGCTGCAGCTCCTATTGGACCCCTAGCCTGGGAACCTCCATATGCCACCAGTGTGGCCTTAAAAAGAAAAAAAAAAAAGTGGACATGATAACAATGCCTATGTTCCAGGGCCATTGTGAGGATTAAATGAGCCAATACAAGTAATATAGGTATAGTATAAACAGCTTACTGTGCGTAATACATGCTATGTAAGTGGATAGGTCATTGTTATTATGAGTTGCACAAAGGTTTGGAGGGCACCAAGGAAAGGTCTGACAGAGAGAGAGTGAGAGGCTGGGCCTGAGGAAAAGAATCCTGGAGCCATATATAGAGAAGATAGAAGAGGATAGCTCTTTGGAGGGACTTGGAAGCTCAGGAGTGAGAAACAAGGTAGGACTGACTAGCTGATAGGTTCCAAAGGGAACATTGGGGTCTGCTAAGGAAGAAACTCAGGTTTACCCTGTGATGGCTCCTTGGCTACTGCTGAAAAAAATCACAGCAGATTGTCTTGTGGGGTTACAAAGGGTGCCTGGGATTATGGTGTTTGGCAGTTGTGACAGCTTCAGAGCTTTGCCCTCAGGCCTGTGGGACACAAATACTTGTCTCTCCTCCTCACTGTCCTCTGGATTCAATGACTTCACTAAGCCTTGTCTCTCTAGCAGGGAAGGCAGGGGCTGCTGGAAGATCTGCTCTCTCCTAGAAGTTCAGCCTCCACTTGAATCGCACATGACAGGTCTCAAAACAAGGACGTCTCTTCTCCAGATGGAGTCCTGCTTCTGGAATCCATCAAGCCTATTATAAAACAGTCCAGACACCCTACAATCTTACAGCAGCACACAAATATGATACATCTTATTAAAGCCCCAGAGTGAATTAAAAACCACAAAGGGTCAAGAAAATAAAAAAAGGAATCAATGATCTTGACATGGTTTCATTAAGAGAAATGAAAAATCTGGAGTTCTCCTGTGACACAGTGGGTTAAGGATCTGGCATTGTCACTGCAGGGGCCTAGCTAGCTGCTGTGGTGCAGATTTGATCCCTAGCCCAAAAAATCTCAAAGTAATGATGACTTTCAATTCAAAAAAAAAAAAGAAAAGAAAAATCTCAAAGTAATAATGCTTTCAATTCAATTATCTGAACAGCTTGAAACCATCAAGAGATTATTTGTATCATTATGGGAAGAGGTTTTGGAATGCTATCTGGCCAAAGATAATATTACAAATAATAAAACAGTGATTATACCTATACTTCATTATTTGTTTTAAAAACTTTTAAAAACATTAATACTTACCCATGATCTTCCCAATAGGTAGACACTAAGCACCCTTGTGACTTTATTTTTATTTTTTAAATCTTATTTTCTATTTCTCTTTGTTTATTTATTTTGACATGCAGAAGTTCTTAGGCCAGGGATCAAACCCATGCCATAGCAGTGACCTAAGTTTTAGCAGTGACAAGGCCAGATCCTTAACCCACTAGGCCACCAGGGAACTCCCCCTTGCACATTAGATACACAAGTTGAACAATAAAGAATTTTAATTGGAATTCAAATTTTGAAAAAATTTTATTCAAAATTATTTGAAAAAAATGAGTTGCCTTTTGGTTCAGTGGGTTAAGGATCAGGTATTGCCATTGCAGTGATGTGGGTTTTATCCCTGGCCCAGATAATACTGCACACCACAGACATGGCCCAAAAAAAATTATTTGGAAAAAAAAAACAGTTGACCTTGAACAAGGCAGAGATTAATCCTCATAACTTAGAGTCAGCCCTCCATTTCCTCAGTTCCTCTGCATCTGTGGATTCAACCAACCATGGATGGTGAGTACTATAGTATTTACTATTGGAAAATATTCGTAAGTGGACCCATGCAGTTCAAGCCCACATTGTTCAAGAGTCAACCGTATTCAGTTTCTTACCACCTCACTAAAAAGTTAATGTGTCCCTGAACATCTGAGTGTGCTTCTCCATGTTATTTAGGTTCAGATGTAGTTTCATTAGAACAATGGCTTTTGCAAAGAGCTGATTTTATATATTCCTTTCTTTCTTTTTCTTTTTTTTGGGGGGGTTGGGGGTGCATGCCTAAGGCATATGGAGCTCCTCAGGCTAGGGCATCAAATCGGAGCTACAGCTGCTGGCCTACACCGAAGCCACAGCAATGCCAGATCCGAGCCATGTCTTTGACCAACACCACAGTTCATGACAACACCAGATCCTTAACCCACTGAGCGAGGCCAGGGATCAAACCTGCGTCCTCATGGATGCTGGTCAGATTCATTTCCTCTGAGCCACGACAGGAACTCCAGCAAAGAGCTAATTTTAAAAGAATGCTAGAGAACAAAAATAAATGTGAGATTGAAGAATTAAACCCATTTTGAAGAAGAGCAGAGGTACAAAAGTCAGTTGATTAATTTTACCAAAGCATTCAGTAGTTCCCTACCACCAAGAAAAAAGCAAATGCAAACCTCTCAACATCACATAATACCTTTTAAGATACAATCCTTGGCTGCTCCCACACTCACCACCCAGTGTTGCAGCATCATGATAGAATAAAATGACTCTGGAAATTTAAAGGGAAAATCCATGTTTTTCTCTGAATCTTACACCTACTGTCCAAGCAATGGGTTGTTCCCCAAAGGGAACTCCCTTTCATAAAAAAGAGTGAGTGAGAGAGAGAGAGAGAGAGAGAGAGAGAGAGAGAGAGAGAGAGAGAGAGAGAGGGTAAGACAAAATAGGAACAAAGAACTCCTCAGTGTAAAGAGGCAAATGGTACCAGGAAGGTTCAAAATAAGACACTGTGAACCTAAGGACACAAACATTAAAAGTTAAGTTTCATACAGAAGAGACCTGTGGTTGCCAAGGGGGAGGAGGAGGAAGTAGGATGGATGAAGAGTTTGGGGTTGGTAGATGCAAACTATTACATTTAGAATGGATAAGCAATGAGGTCCTACTATACAGCACAGGGAATTATATCTACTCTCTTGGGATAGAACATGATGGAAGATAGTATGAGAAAAAGAATGTGTGTGTGGGGGGGGACTGGGTCACTATGCTGTACAGCAGAAATTGATTTACGACATTGTAAATTAACTATACTCTAACAACAAAATAGTTGTTTCAGAGTTCACATTTCCAAAGGAAAGTTTAAATAGTTCTAAACAGGATTCTATCTTATTCTGATTTTTTAGAAATCTCTCTCCCTTTAATATATGTGGGTAAATTTCCTGCCTATGCAGGGTCAGCACTGACAAGGTGATAAGTCGCTTTTTGCCACCGATATTATTATGAGTTATGGCTGTGGCAAGAAAGTGGCAGAAAGCCAGTCTGTAGCCGGAGGGTTGTGCCTGGTGGTTTTCAATGCAATTTGCTCTTTCTCAGAGTCTAAAATTTGAGCCTCTCCATTACTAATGAAGTGTCAATTTGCTGTAACTTGTGATTAAACTATCTAATATCTGCCCAACTTTTAAAACTGATCATTATTAGCATAAGAAAATTGTTACCATTAATTTGATTCCAGAGGTTTTTCTGAAATCCACAGGAGGTTCAAATTAAGCAGGAATTAGATTAGGAGGAAGAAGCTATGTAGTAAGTGTATTAAAATCCATATTGAATATTAAATAACTGCTTTGAATGAAAAGCATCTTATGAAATATATATCCCCAATCTAACCTTGGATGGTTTCTCCTTAGAATACCTGTTCCCAAGGAATAGTTCAGAGAAAATATTAACAGGATTCGGTTTTATAATATATAAGAATATACAAAGAGCTTCCAACAATAGCCTCTTCCAGCCAGCTCCTATGAGGTTGCACAAAAGATTTTAGGTGAGTCTGCAACAAATGCACATGTTTTATGGTTAAAGTATCCCAAAAGATAAGGCAAACTGTACAGCAAAATCAAAACAAAAAGATCCCAGTGACCATAGCACAAAGCCCCTGAAACGAGCTCGGTCTCTCACATCTCTTAACACACAGCAAGATACACACAGACCTGAAAGATAAGAAAGACCCAGAGAGTCTGAAGTTGATAACTGTCCCTCTTTCTTCAACTGGTCAAATTTTTTCTACATAAACAACTAGAAAATGTTCATAGTTTCACAGGATTCCTCGATCTCTTATCTTTGAATATCTCTGAAAGGTATATTATCCCCTGAAAAAATATGACAAGAGTCTCAGTATCACTGGCCCCATCTAACTGTGACAGCTTTTAACCTTTAATAACCACAGGCTCCATTTCCTCCTCAGTAGGTGAATGAAGAATGCTTCCAGGGAAAAGGAGGAAACAAGTTGCCTAAGTCTCTCTATCATTACACATGCTCCCCGGATCTGCATCCTAACAAGTCATTTTTTATTGTGTGGCGGTGAAAGAGTTCACTGCCCTAAATGTCTACTATACAGGCCATTTTACTAAGAGGTCCTTGTCCATATTCAATTGCTTATGAAGGGAGGGTCTTTGAAGGGAGGGTCTGTATCTTCTGCACCATTTGTACTGCATTTAGCCTAGAGGGGTTATTTCTCCAATAAAATACTGTAAGATTATGAAGCCTGAAAATAACTTTATCTGGAAATTCTGTTGACCCTCATGAGCACCAGTCATGGTTTTGTATCTAGGAGTTGCTTCATAAATACTCAGATAAATGAATAAATATGAGCTTGAAGTTCACTATAATTTTATCAGAATTATTAGAATTTTTTCTGTGTACTCAATTTTGTAGATACATCTATTGAGAGCAACTGCCTTTGCTCAATAAGCTGCATGTTTCCTATCTCCCCATCACCAGCACACAGTGTCAAAGCAGCTGGAGAAAGATGCATGCAACGATACATCAGATTATACTATAATTAGCCTAGTGAATGTATGCAGAATACGCATGCATTCTATTCTCCTACTCCTTCTGTTCCACTAACTACAATTATCCAGTCTGAAAGGGAAAATTATGTTGTAAATATTTCCAAAGAACACAAGGGTAAAAGGTAATTAGAAAGGAAAGTAAGCCCAATCCTGCTTCAGTCCAAAGGGACCCAGCATAGCTGATGCGAGGTGGAAGAGCAAGATTTTTGGAAATAAGAGTCTCTTATTCCTTATGATCTGGCACAATCTGAAAATGACATTAATTCAAAGTTGAAAATCCCATTTTTTTTTTTCTTTAGCTGCATCTGGAAGGAGAAGGGGAGAGGCTGGAGGGTAAGAACAAAGCAACAACTTTCTAAAACTTCTAACAGACTTCAGGCCACTCCCTCACTGCAGGGGAGGTTCCATTTGTAGACGTCCAGTACTTCCTTCATCACTTTCTCCAATTCCTGCAGGGAAGGAGGAGGCCTGCAGCAGAGGGGTATTTGTAGAGTGAGGAGCTGGGGCTTGGAGAGGCAGAGCAGCAGATGGCACAGAGCTGGAGGCAGCCAGATCCAGGCCAGGGCCAAAGTAGGGAAGGCTCTGGAAGGAAGTGATGGATCTGAATGAAAAGCAGTGCAAGATGGAGAATAGAACACAAGAAGTACTAAAAAGATGAGTTGGAGCACACTGAACATCAGGGTCAGTCAACAGCATAGGAGATGGAATAAATGCTCAGATAAAACGCTAGGAGCCAAGAGGAGAGAGTGGGGCAAAGCAAGCAAAATAATGGATTGGGATATGGGTAACAGGTAAGGAGCCTGATAATTGAGACAGACTCAGTCTAGACCTTGAACCTGGATATCATTCCTTGTGAGGCAAGAACTGAACCAACAAGATGCCTTGCAGGTATAACACAATTTTGGAAATACCTGCAATGAAGTGTGAATGGATGAACAGGAAAAACACCTGTCAGAAAGCAAATCCTAAACACTTCTCTTTCTCTCCTTTCCCTTTTTGTCTCCTTTTAGTAGCAGAGGATGGAGAGAAAGAAGAGGACAAAAATCGAGAGCAAAATAATAGGGAGAATAATTTCAATTCCATTTATCTCCCATACCAAGCCCTATTTTGTGTGTACACTTCCCAGTGACTATTTAAGGAAACCAAGGCCTTCTGTGCCTGAATCTTCATTAGTCACATTGCTGAAAACCGGACAAAAGCTTTCTTTTCTTAGTTCTAGAAAAGAATCCAGGATTCATGATTATGGTAACCACAGTAATACAGATAAACAGTGAAGAAGAATTCTCCTAATATTTTAGCATTTCATGAGTAATCAGCTTCCAATTTCTGCATTTTTCCTCTAATATTACCTGATTTGAATAACACTGGGTTATTTACTGTGTAATTCTCCTGGGGGTTCAAAATAAAATCAGAATGAAATGCTATTAGCTTGTTTAAAGCACTAAGATCAATGAGGAGATACGACCTCCTATTTTCCCATTATAAAACAAAAGGCAGGAGGAAGAATTTTTTATTTTGTGGGTTTGTGATGTGGCCTTCACAGGTCAATCAATGTCACTGATTCAGTGTGAATGAAATTAATAAAATAAACTATAAAATTGTTCACTTTCATTAAGCTCCAATTTCTCTTAGTCTTGCCCCTGACATTATTCTCATAAAGGTTTAAGCATGAAAACACCACGGCTGAAGGCAGAACACTGGCTAATAAACATTAGCCAACAAAGTTTAATATTACCTCAAGTAAGGAAATAAAAATGAGTATATAAGCAATGGTCAAGGAAACAGTGGCGTATTACAACATTTTAAATTGTCATTTTTTCCAATTAGAAACGTTATAATTCTTTAATAAGAATAAGAAGGTAATCTATAATATTAAATTGACTTTATATACTCACATGGAAGGAACCTGGAAAAGTCATCTAAACCCCCTTGTGTCCACATACAACTATGTAAGTCTTGTGCAGAGAAAAGACAGTTTTACTAACTGTTAAGACTTCTGGGGAAAAAAATATTTTCAGACCCCCTGTGGTAAATCAGCTTCCAAGATGGCCAAACCCCTGCCTCCTGGTATCCATGTCCCTATGCAGGCCTCTCCCACAACTGAATGGGGCCAACTTATGCAAATGCTAGAACATAGCAAAAATGACAGTGAGATTTCCAAGGCAAGGTCATAAAAGACATTGCCTCTTCTGTCTTAATGTCTTTTGAATCATATGCCTTGGGGAAAGCCAGGTGAGAAACTGGAGCAGTCCAATGGAGAGAACTACATGGTGAGAAACTGAGACCTCGTGCCACCAGCCACATGAGTGAGCCAGCTCAAGCCTTGGGTGACTGCAGTTCTGGCCAATGCACTGATTGCAGCCTTAGGAGAAACTCTCAGCCAGAAACACCCAGCTAAGCTGCTCCCAAATTCCTCATCTACATAAACTGTGAGATAATAAATGTCTATTGTTTTAAGCTGCTATGTGTTGAGGCCCACAACTCAGACACATTCTCTTATCTCTCTCATCCACAGAATGGAAATGATCAAATTTACCTTGCAAGACTGTTGTATTCAACAAGAGAATGTGTTTTTAAAATGCCAATCCCTGCCTCATCCATGATAAGTGTTAAGCAACTATAATGTTGTGTGAGTACCATAATTTTTTAACTTTCTTTTACTGACCATCAAACAAGTATAAATTAATGAGGCAGATCTAGAAGTCATAAAAGGCATCAAAGTACTCACTGAGCAACCACAAAATAATGTTTCTTCAGAGTGATAGATTTTTACCTACCTTTCCTCTAGGAAAATTTTTTAAAAATCAAAATCCCTTAAAAATTTTCCCCTACAGCAGCTATGTTAACACTTGAGAGTAAATCTGTTTACTTTCTCTTTGACTTTTTCAGAAGTAGAATGAACACCAAAACTCAAACAATTAAAATAAGCTCATCAGCTTGACTTCTTTCTATCAGCAGTAAGAACAATGAAGTCAGAATATGTAGCTATTCAAATGTGATTTTCCCTGATTTGCTCTGATAAGTGGCTATTTGAAAGATGGTAAAAGCCAAAATTAAGGTATGTCAGTCACTAATTCAACAGACGAGAGATGTAGGATGGCAGTGAGGGCCTGGTGCTGGCAATATCCACCTGGACCTAATGGATGACCTTAACCAGATGACTCAAAGACCTTGGTTCTGTTCCCAGTTGGCCATTAGGAACTTCCAGTCACACTTAAATCCAGAGTACACTCTTCTGGCTTTCCTTCTAATACTTTGGCCACTTCTCAGTATCTTGTGCTGACTTCTCCTCTTATATTAGGGCTCAATCTCAGCCCTTCTCAGGGTATCTTCCCCTCCAGATTATTTCAGACTACTGAACTTCTTTTCTACATTTTAATGGCTCCCAGGTTTATCGTGCCACCTCACCTATTGTTTTTGCCCTAGACTCAGACATCTATATACCCACCCAACATCTACACTTAGGACTTTCATGAGTATTCCAACTTAACATGTTCAAAATTAACTTTTGATCTTCTTCCCCATATCTCCCCCTCCTCCAGTATTATCCATCTCAGGACGATCATTTTATAAGCAATTAGGAGCATCACATCACACACCTTCTTGGAAACTTCTATTGCTTTCCCATTGTTCATAAAGACAAATCCAAAAGCCTAGGCTGCCCACCACTGGTTCCTGTGAGAATTAGAAAAGCTGCCCCTTCACTGCCATCTCTGATTGTAATAGATACAAGTTGATGACTCTGAGTGTCAACAGTACCCTCTAGAGTAAGTCTATGGACAAGCGGGTGCAGCAGTCCCTGTGGACCTTCCCTTGACTCCCTAAAACTTCAAAACTCTTCTCTGACTGGAGACATTCATGCAACTGTTTCTTCTGCCCTCTACTCCATCTTCTCTAATTTTACCTCCTTTTTCAGGTCTTCAAAGAAATCTTCCCTCACACACCATCCCTAATCCGAAACTGATCCTCCTGGTATTTCTCATCATAAGAATTCCTTGTTGTTTGGAGCACTTACTATAGTGGGAATTCATTAACTATATGTGCCAATCTCCATTAAACCATACATTTTATGAAGGCAGAGATCAACTGCATCTGATATTTCTACCACTTTAACCTCAATGCTTAGAACAGTACCTGGTAATCCTGAATGCTAATTATATATTTGTTGATTGAAAAAAAATGGAAAAATGAATGAACATGGGGGAGTATATCCCACTAGCTCAATGCTTACTGGCTATAAAGGATCCTATTTGGATCCCAAGTTTGAGAGGAGCCCAGAAGTCAGATTCTGGCTACTCATCACAAGCTCAGCATTTCCTTCTCTACTCTCCATTTTTTCACAATGCAAAAAGCTTTAGTTCATTTCTAAGTGTTTTTTTTTTTAATTAACATGCGACCACTGTTTTAAATTCAAATATTTCATAAAAGTATATGAAGAAAGAAAAATCACCTGAATTCTGGCACCTTAAGATAAACATAATTAATATTCTGGTCATCATCTTTTTATTTTATTTTTTTGCCATACCCATGGCATGCAGAAAGTTCCTAAGCCAAGGACTGGACCCATGCCACAGCAATGACAACACCAGATCCTTAACCTCCTGTGCCACCAGGGAACTCCTGGTCATCTTTTAATGCATCTCTTTATGTGTATAAACATAATTTTATGTAAATGGTATACTATTTGCACATACTGTTCTTTCTCATGGATATAATCTTCTCAAGTAACCTATGTAAACACACCTTTCTCCGTTCTCACTCTTTAATCACATTTAAACGTACACACTGTATTTGCAGATATATATGGTAGTTTGTCATTATTTCTTTTGTAAACACAGAACTTTATTATATATATATATATACATATATATGCAATATATAGCGGAAAATTTCCCGGTGCATGGTGCGAATATATCAGTTTATTATTCACCTTTTGCCCTCCAAATGGGCATTCACTTTGTTCATGGGCTTTTGCCATTACAAATAATATTATAATAAATATTGTAAATTTATGCTTATTTTCTTGTGCTTATATTTTTGTGGCATTGATTTCTCATTTCCACCAGCAATCAGTATAGAACTTTTCCTTCAAAATTTCTGCCCATAGCAGGAGCTATAAGTTCTCATTGATTTGCCAATCAATGAGTGAGAAGACCCAGAAGGATTATTCCCTGAGCCTAGTGCCCTAAGTTTCATGGATGAGGCATCATTTGCGGGGCGTGTACTTTTCAGAATGGATTCCTGTAACATTTCTGGAAAGCAGTCAAGCCAGTTTGGGGTTGCAAACTGCTCTGGTCCACCGTAAACTCAGTAACAGACCTGCTTGGGTCAGGCAGATCCTCATACCTCATGCTTGGTCTCCCAGATCACATACACCGCTTTTATGGGGGAAAGCACTCCACTGAGGTGCTTCCTTCACAGCATGCCAGATGAGGAGGACAGATTGGCAGGAGAGGGAAAAAGAAACCTTATGTCTCAGAGCTACAACTCACAACAAATAAATCCTCAGGATTGTAGTACAACTCTGATCCAAGAAACATCTGATTTGAGAAAGCCAGAGCAGGAAGTAAGGAAATTAAGGGTGCCGGCTAGAAGGAGAAATGGGAAGTTGTTTCTAGAAAAATTCATTTACTATTTGGCAAAGGACACTGAAAGGAAGTATACTTCTGGAGAAAATTTCCAGAGCTGGAGTAAAGATAGGACCCAGGGATGCTTGAGAGCTAGAAAAACCTCAGTAAAGGAAAACCACACAGGAATATAGACCTAGTTTTAGCAGGGAGGGTGGGAGAAAGGCTCAGAAGCTGCTGGACTCTGGGAGTCCCTAGCTCTCTCCCCATGCTCCTCTAAGCCCAACATGCTGGTCACTGGAAGGACCATCTTTCCTGCAGGGGGTGTCTACAGGTCCTGCAGAGAGCAGGGTAAAACAAGGTAGCACACCCAGGGGGTGACCACTGCAGAGCTGTTGCAAAGCCAGGACACCCACAGTATCTGTGCATACACGTTATCTGTTTTTTTCTTGTTCCTGTAACCTTTCCAAATGAAATCCATCTCTCTGATGGTTTTAAATTCATACAGTGCATATCAGCTTCTATGATTAAAATCCATCATGCTCATTAAAGTTGCTTCTGGAGTTCCTGTTGTGGTTCAGTGGTTAACGAATCTGACTAGGAACCATGACGTTGTGGGTTCAATCCCTGGCCTCGCTCGGTGGGTTAAGGATCCCGTGTTGCTGTGAGCTGTGGTATAGATCACAGACATGGCTCGGATCTGGCATTGCTGTGGCTATGGTGTAGGCTGGCGGCTACAGCTCCAATTAGGCCCCTAGCCTGGGAACCTCCATATGCCATGGGTGCAGCTCTAGAAAAGACAAAAAAAAAAGAAAAGAAAAAAAAAGCTTCTCCTGCTCTTGCCTGAAGGAAAGTGAAACCAGTGGAGGCCTGAAAGCAGTTGCAACTGTGCTAGCAGGGTCAGCCTCCAAGAAAGAACCCTGACTACTGACAGAGCGTATCCTCAGGGAATGGCAAAAGTGCAAATTAAATAGGAGAAAGCATTTCTCACCATCGGTTGGCAAGAATAAAATGAAATTTATAAGATCAAGTATTAAAGAGTATGGGAATAAAAACATCTTCATCTGTTTTTGGTGGGCAGGTAGGTGGCTATGGTGAATGGAAAGTAAGCTGGCAGTGTCTGTTAAATGCACACACCTTGGGCAGTCCTACTTTTGTGAAACTATCTTATAAATAAAAGATCAATATATAAGACTGTACATTCAGCTGAAGGTATATGTATGTGCCGATGGATTGTTGGCTCTGACTCCCAAGTTGAAAACAATCTGAATGCCCGTCATTAGGATAAGCTGGCATGTTCCTACAGGAACACAGAGAAATATGTGGAAAGATACGTCCCAGTTTTTCAACATTGATTATCTCAAACAAAGTGGAACTGGGGGATGGCATAATAAATGTGTGTAACTTGTTTCTAAACTAAAAAATTGAAAGGAGGAGGCAGAATGAGGGAGGGATGAATTGTGAGATTGGGATTAGCAGATGCAAACTATTATGTATATGGTGGACAAACAACAAGGTCCCACTGAATAGTGCAGGGAACTATATGCAATATCCTGTGATAAACCATAATGGAAAAGAACACGGAAAAGTGTGTGTGTGTGTGTATACACACTGTCACTTTTCTGTAGAGCAGAAATTAACATGATATTGTAAATAAGCTATACTTCATGATTTAAAAAAAAAAGTGAAAGGAAAAACATGTTTGTATACACACACTCCTATTTCTAACCAGCCTGGTATAATACTGAAAATGTCACTGTTAGGGGTTAATTTTTCTATTTCCAAAAATCTATTGTTAAAATACAGATATTTCTGAAATTGGCTTTTGGCCCTTGCCACCTGGGGAGATCATGTTTTGCTCACTTTCCAGCAGTGACAGCAGACTGAGGGGAGGCAGGCGCCCATATGAGGAAGACAGGGACAAAGCTCCTGGCCTGACAGTTGTGCATCTTGCCGACACTGAGGGAAAGACAGAGTGGAGAGGTGGTTGGGCCAGCATTTCTGGCCTTTGCCTGAGGCCAGTGCAACTTACAAAGCCACTCAGGTTTTCTTCCTGGTTCTCTGGGGGTGAGTGCCAGCTCCGAGTTGGCCCTCTGCCAGCTGGAAGGGCAGCTGACAGTGACCTTGAGGGGCATCCAGGGAGCTGCAGACCTAGCATCAGCTGAGTAGCAGGCATCAAAGGTGCCAGACATGGTTTCTTGCAATCAACTCGGGGAACAGGAGAAGTAATCATAAAAGTGTGATTTTTCTCAGCTCCAATAAAATGAAAATGCCTGCCCTTGTTATAAAGAGCCAGGAGAATCAATAAGAAGTTTAAGGAGACATTGGCAGGCCCCATGGGCTAACAAATCACTGCTTCCACCCTGAGAAACTGAGGGCGGAGGCACTGCAGCCTAGATGCATATATAGCAAAACTGCCTCCCCCGCCTCCTGCCACTCCCTCGTCACCATCTGTGGGCCATCCTTTAGTGAGTGCTTAATGCCTAAGGCTTTACATGCATCTTGTGCACTCTATGAGGATCCCATGAGATAGGGACTATTTAACCCCATTATACAGGTAAGGAAACTAAGGTACTGAGTGGTTAAGTGCTTTGCCCAAGTTTATAGAAATAAGAAGTAGTAGAGCTGAAATTTGTTTGACAGTCAGACTCCAAAGTCTAGGACAAAAACAGTATACCACACTGCCTCCATAGAAAGAGATAACACCTCACACTGCAACCCTGGATGCTGAAAACAAGAACAAAATATGTGTTCCTGGAAATGTCCCAACTCTGGTGGGATCGATCTATGAAAAACCTTGGCTCGAGTAAGGAAACTATGAGACCAGAAAGAATGCCGAAGTTCCAGGTGAGACGTGCGTGCAGGAAACAAGGAGTTTACAAGCATAACCAATGCTCTGGGACAGAATCTAGGAAAGCTCTGTAGAGTGAGGTTGCAGGTTTCTGCAGGGAAAAGTAACTCACCCTGGGATGGAAGAATGAATTTAGGTTTCTGCAGGGAAAAATAACTCACCCTGGGATAGAAGAATGAGTTTAGGACACACCCATAAGGGACTTGAGAGCATAAGTTGTTTGACAGGCTCTGGTCAAAAATTAAAATGAGACTAGCTACTTAAGCAAGACTTATATGACGGAATCTGTTTAGACTACTTTTCCTGTTATAATATGTATCCATGTATGGCTTTAGCTTTATTAGCACTGTCCCTACCTCACCTGAAAACATGGCAACCTGGTTTTGTAGCTCCAATGTGGAGACTTGTTTAATCTTCCTCAAGGACCAAGCTGGCCCACTTCCCAGTCTCCATCTTTTCTCTCTGAGCAGAGACGTATTCTGTTGCCTACCACATCCTGCAATTCTACTCCTGAATGTACACCAAGAGAAATGAAAACACAGGTCACACAAAAACGTGTACAAAAATGTTTGTAGCAGCACTGTTCATCATAACCCCAAGGTAGAAACAACACAAACGTTCATCAACAGGCAAAGATACAAAAGAAAAAAGAAAAAAAAAAGGCAAAGATAAAGTGGAATATTCATAAAATGGAATATTATGTGGGCATAAAAAGGAATGAAGTCCTGATACATGCTACAAAATGCATGAACTCCATCATATGCTGGAGTTTCCACCATGGCACAACAGGATTGGTAGCATCTTGGGAGCACTGGGACATGGATTCCATTCCTGGCCTGGCACAGTGGGTTAAAGATCCGGTGTTACTGCAGCTGTAGCTTAGATTGCAACTGTGGCTCAGATCTGATACCTGGCCCAGGAACTCTATGTGCCCCCGGGCAGCCAAAAAAAAAAAAAAAAAAATTAAAAAAGTTTACAAGCCAGTCACAAAGGAACATATGTTATATGTGTCCATTTGTATGAAATGTCCAGAATAGGCAAGTTCTTAGAGACAGAAAATAGATTCACAGTTGCCTAGGGCTGGGGAGTAAGGAGGAAATGGGGAATGACTACTAATGGATGTGGGGTTTCTTTTCTGGCATGATGAAACTGTTTTAAAACTGATTATGGTGGGGAGTTCCCGATGTGGCTCAGTGGTTAACAAATCCGACTAGGAACCGTGAGGTTGCAGGTTCAATCCCTGGGCTTGCTCAGTGGGTTAAGGATCTGGCATTGCCATGAGCTGTGGTGTAGGTTGCAGACGCAGCTCGGATCCCGAGTTGCTGTGGCTGTGGCGTAGGCCGGTGGCTACAGCTCCGATCAGACCCCTAGCCTGGGAACATCCATCTGCTGTAGGAGCAGCCCTAGAAATGACAAAAACAAACAAACAAACAAACAAAAAAACTGATTATGGTGATGGTTTCACACCTCTGTGAATATGCTAAAAATGATTAAATTTTAATTTAATCACTCTAAAAAAAGGGAATTGTCATGTAACTCTCAAAAAAGCTGTTAATGAAAAAGATAGGAGTTCCTGTTATGGCTCAGTGGGTTAAAGAACCATCGTTGTCTCTGAGGATACAGGTTTGATCCCTGGTCTGGCTCAGTGGGTTAAGGATCCAGCATTGCCGCAAGCTGTAGCATAGGTCACAGATGCTGCTTGGATATGATGTTGCTATGGCTGTGGCACAGCTGCAGCTCTGATTTGACCCCTGGCTTGGGAACTGTAGTTCCTGCTGCAGTTGTGGCCATAAATAAAGAAATAAAATTTTAAAATAAAATAAAAAGACAAAAAGGGGTCAGTGTGTGCCTGAAGGTGTGGGGCACAGAAATGAGGAGTCTCAATATGTACTGAATTATATTTGCCTTAAAGATTGCCTTTAGTGACTATTTTGCAGGGAATGTGGTCTTTCAAATAAGTCAGAACATAAAAACAGCTCGCAGAGGAATGTGTCTGGCATCTCAGACATGGGCCTCAATTTCATGCACCAGAGGAATCTGACATTGTTCCCTCACTGGGATGAGCCTCCTCTTCCACGGGAAGCCACAAAGCAGGGCAGCAATTAACCATAGCAATTAACCATGTTTTGCTTTGAAGATATCCTCTCTCTCTCTCTCTCACCTATACACACACAGGGAAAGCCCCTTTTCCACTACCACTCCAGATGTTATAGTAAAAGTACATTCTCTGTCTCTTCCTTTCATAGTTCAGCAAACAGCTTATTCATTTCATAAGGGCAAGCTATTTTTACCTCTCTGCGTTATCTTTTGCATTGCTATGTGTAAATTCACTCTCTTATCATCTCATTGAAATACAGTGCTCCTAACTCATCATATAATATAGGACTTTGCACCACTCTGTATCAGGACTCTAGTCCTACAGCCCCTCCCCAACACCCTTTGTTCAAGAAATGTTGGAGGCCAGCTCTGGCAGCCAGGGAATGTACACTTTTCCCAAAGGAGAGGGATGCGTGTCGGCTTTTGCAATGGAGACAGCCTCTTTGTCCCTTCTTTCAGGGTGCTGGACTGTTCAAATTTTATTGGCATAAGTGGTTGATCATATAGACAGTTTCTAACTACAGATTACATCATATAGTGTTAAAAGTACATTGGTTAACTTTCACATGGTACAGCAGCTATACATCATGTTCTAAGATCTTTGTTTTAACTAAATTTAGTGAGTACAATTTAAGGGCAATTAGGTACAATACGTCATGTGGAAAGGAGAAGACTCAGTACAAATCGTCCCATGGCCAGTCAGTCTCCACAAGTTGAAGAGGTCACAGACATAACAAATCTTGTTTTTAGACTAGTGCTTATCTTTAAAGTGTTACGTCAGGGAGACAGTATAAGAAAATATAAAACCAACTTAACTAGCTATCACTTAAAAGCTTCTATAACTCATAGCTAGGTGTCTTTTGGTCATCAATAATATATGTCTAACTTCTATGAACCTCATTAAAATCCCAACTCTAAAGTTTACAATATAACTAGTTAGTAAACAAACACTACGTTTTAATTAAGTTGGATTTAAATAGGGGAAAGTCCTTCAGGATGAAATTTTTATTATATTATTGTTGTAATTTTGTTAAATCACAAATCACCACAGGAAAATAAGAATGGAAAATAAGAATAATAAGCAAATAATCAGGAAAGACTGAGGAAAACTAAATAGCAAATAAAACAACAGGGAAAACTAGGTCACCCGGGAAACAATCCATGTTCTCCGTTGCAAACATGGAAATTGTTTTCCCAGGAAAGCCCCAATTCTTCCCCATCAACATCAAAATTAGAGCTGTGTAACCTGAGGCCTGCCCTCGGCTTGCACCATACTGGCAGGTCTCAGCCTGACCAGAAGCCCCCCTTTGGCATGTACCATTCAGGTGAACTCCCTTCCTTGGTTAGGAACCTGCCTTTAGGTTTTTCTGCCATTAGGCAAGGTCCTTTTTTTGAGTCCCTGCATCTTCTTGGCTCCCTGCAAAGAAAGAAAAATTCAGAGACTTTATGAGACTTTAGCCAGTGCCTTCAACGAAAAGAAGCAAATTTGGGGAACTTGGGGGAAGAAGGAGTTAATCTCTGCCTAGCACAAAGTATGGAGGAGATGCAATTTAAATGAGGGAGGCATCATCAGATGTGGAATCAGAAGCCGATGGTTGAAAAGGAAATAAAAAATGTGGCCATAACACAGACATCCAGACTTATGAGAGTCTATGTGAAATGCCCCATTTGAATCTGAAGAGGGCTGGTGCCCTGCAAGCAGGGGACAAAAACCAGCACAAAACACCTCACTTGTATGTATTTATAAAGTAATTTATAAACAAGAAAAAAATTATACTTCTAAATCATTATTTTTATTATCCTTAGTTTGGGCCATTGTTAGATGGACCTATGTATTCAATTTAATCCTGAGTTAAATTATCCAGCCACTCCCATCCCATACACCAATCTCACCCCATACACCACCACCACCATGAAAGCTGCCATCAACTGAAACAGCTCCTGATCAGGCCCAGTTACAGTGAATTAAACAGCCACTCCCAAAATCACATTTTTCAAGTTGGCCCACATCTGGAGTTTGAACATACCAGCTGACTGACAGAGCAATAGCACTTTTGGCCTGTGAAAAAGATTATTATATAAGCATAGCTCTGCCTGAGGTTGGAAAAAAGCCAAATTCCCAGCTAAGATGTCATCTGGATTTGAAATGCAATAAATCTCTTTCTAGAATAGATATGATTTTAAAAACAACAGACATCTGATGGCAAGTGCAGTTAACAGGAGGAAAAAAATGCTGACTTCAACAAAAAACAGCTTAAAGATCTGGGCATTTAGCCCAGTTTCAGAACATAGGGTAGTCAGTGCTATTATCTTTTCTATATGATTTTGACTCATTTCCTTCATTTAATTTTCCCTTCAATCCTAGGGGAGGCCTGGAAAGCAGAGAGCAAAAGCTATTAAACTGCTAAGAAGATATTATTCTGTCACTTTCCACTGAAATTCTCTCTCTTTCCACTGCTGAAAGCAGAAATAATAGCATCAGTAAAGTGTCAGGAGGATTGCTACTAATGTTCTTCTTTCACCCAAATCCTAATACCACACAATTAACAGAATGATAATATATAATAAAAAGCCATTCAAAGTCCCAAATATTTTTTATGGCCCCTCCTACAAAGAGCAAAATCAGGTGCAGATTTTCCCCAATAACCTCTGGACAGCACCTAAATAATAACAGAACAACAGAAGATTGGTACTCTAATGTCACAATTCATGAATACAATATGCGGTGCTTATAAAAATATAGTTTCCTGGTCCCATCACCAAACCTGCTGATTCATAGTCTCTGGGGCTGAGCTTAGGAATCTGTATTTAATACGCCTCCCCAGGTGATCTTGAAAAGGTAGTTTCAGACCACACTCTGGGAAACACTGCTATAAAATGTGTTTCACCTCAACCTGCTCTATATACTATCAGTTTAGATTTACACCTACTTAAGTATCCAAATCACAACTAGGCAGTACTCATGGTTCTACCATAGACACAGGGTCAGACAAAGGGGACAATGAACATAGATCAAGGAATCTTCTTTCAAACTGGTCCTAGTAACCCAATGGCAGCACCTCCACCTCACCCACCCCGACTGGGAAAAAAAAAAAGATTGGGTGAGAATTTGAAGCAAGAATCAATAGGATATACAGATCCTGGCCCAGAAAGTGCCCATCTTTTTCCTTGGTTTGCTGCCTTAAGGAGAATATACCTTAGCAAACCCTCAACAGTACAAGGCTTTGAAGACTCAAACGTGGATAGCCCAAAAATGACCTCAAACCACTTCAATGCCCTCTCAACCTCTTCCCTCTCCAGGTCCAACCAGAACATGTGCTAAGATAACTCTTCAGACTCTCCTAGGGTGATCAACCATGCTGGTTTTCTCAGGAGAGAGGGAGTATGCAAGATCCTGGACTTCCACTGCTGAAACTAGAAAAACCCAGGGCAAACTAAATGAGATATCTGACTTCAGTTATAAACAAGGACACAGCTTATCACTAGATGCCGACCTACACCTACTCAACAAAGATAGCCTCATCATCATCACCTGGTTTGGAACAAATTTAAGCAACTCATTCTCCTCCCAGAAGCCAGTTATTGGAAACAGAACTGGATCTCTAGACGATTGCAGAGTGTTCCTCCTGGAGCTCTTCCTATCTGCTCTCCCACAATTTGAACCACACCCCAACAGCCAGCTCCTCACAGCAAGTGTGTCACCAGCACCAGGGAGGCAACTCCATGGGGACCTCAGACCAAGGGAGTTAGTCTCGGCTAGGACACCACTCATTGAAAGGTCATCTCAAGATCAGGCCTAGGCCCAAAAGTTCTGCTTCAAAAGTAGAAAATTCATAATGTAAAGTCTAACCAGAGTGCTCAGAGCAATCCAGTCACCTTGGGTCCTTGCTCAAGTGCATCAGTCTTCAGAATCTGAAGCAAAAACCCAATTACTGCAAGGAAGAAAGTGAGTTTCCCATTCACCAGATTTATTTATTTATTTATTTATTTATTTATTTATTTATTTATTTAGCTAGGATTTTACTTTTATTTTTTATTTTTTTATTAATTTATTTTTTTCCCACTGTACAGCAAGGGGATCAAGCCATCCTTACACGTATACATTTTTTCCCCCACCCTTTGTTCTGTTGCAGTATGAGTATCTAAACATAGTTCTCAATGCTACTCAGCAGGATCTCCTTGTAAATCTATTCTAAGTTGTGTCTGATAAGCCCAAGTTCCTGATCCCTCCCATTCCCTCCCTCTCCCATCAGGCAGCCACAAGTCTATTTTCCAAGTCCATGATTTTATTTTCTGAGGAGATGTTCATTTGTGCTGGATATTAGATTCCAGTTATAAGTGATATCATATGGCATTTGTCTTTGTCTTTCTGGCTCATTTCACTCAGTATGAGATTCTCTAGTTCCATCCATGTTGCTGCAAATGGCATTATGTTGTTCTTTTTTATGGCTGAGTAGTATTCCATTGTGTATATATACCACCTCTTCCGAATCCAATCATCTGTCGATGGACATTTGGCTTGTTTCCATGTCCTGGCTATTGTAAATAGTGCTGCAATGAACATGCGGGTGCACGTGTCTCTTTTAAGTAGAGTTTTGTCTGGATAGATGCCCAAGAGTGGGACTGCGGGGTCATATGGAAGTTCTATGTATAGATTTCTAAGGTATCTCCAAACTGTTCTCCATAGTGGCTGTACCAGTTGACATTCCCACCAACAGTGCAGGAGGGTTCCCTTTTCTCCACAGCCCCTCCAGCACTTGTTATTTGTGGATTTATTAATGATGGCCATTCTGACTGGTGTGAGGTGATATCTCATGGTAGTTTTGATTTGCATTTCTCTTATAATCAGCGATGTTGAGCATTTTTTCATGTGCTTGTTGGCCATCTGGATATCTTCTTTGGAGAAATGTCTATTCAGGTCTTTTGCCCATTTTTCCATTGGTTGATTAGCTTTTTTGCTGTTGAGTTGTATGAGTTGCTTATATATTCTAGAGATTAAGCCCTTGTCGTTTGCATCATTTGAAACTATTTTCTCCCATTCTGTAAGTTGTCTTTTTGTTTTCTTTTGGGTTTCCTTTGCTGTGCAAAAGCTTTTCAGTTTGATGAGGTCCCATGGGTTTATTTTTGCTCTAATTTCTATTGCTTTGGGAGACGGACCTGAGAAAATATTCATGATGTTGATGTCAGAGAGTGTTTTGCCTATGTTCTCTTCTAGGAGTTTGATGGTGTCCTGTCTTATATTTAAGCCTTTCAGCCATATTGAGTTTATTTTTGTGCATGGTGTGAGGGTGTGTTCTAATTTCATTGCTTTGCATGCAGCTGTCCAGGTTTCCCAGCAATGCTTGCTGAATAGACTTTCTTTTTCCCATTTTCTGTTCTTGCCTCCCTTGTCAGAGATTAATTGACCCTAGGTGTCAGGGTTTATTTCCGGGTTCTCTATTCTGTTCCATTGGTCTGTCTGTCTGTTTTGATACCAGTACCACACTGTTTTGATGACTGTAGCTGTGTAACATTTTTTTAAGTCGGGGAGAGTTATGCCTCCTGCTTGGTTTTTGTTTCTCAGGATTGCTTTGGCAATTCTGGGTCTTTTGTTCTTCCGTATAAATTTTTGGATTGTTTGTTCTAGTTCTGTGAAAAATGTCCTGGGTAATTTGATAGGGATTGCATTGAATCTATACATTGCTTTGGGTAGTATGGCCATTTTTACAATATTGATTTTCCCAATCCAGGAACATGGAATATCTTTCCATTTCTTTCCATCTTCTCTGATTTCCCTGATTAAAGTTTTATAGTTCTCAGCATATAAGTCCTTTACCTCCGTGGTCAGGTGTATTCTGAGGTATTTGATTTTGTGAGGTGCAATTTTAAAAGGTATTGTATTTTTGTATTCCTTTCCTAATATTTCATTGCTGGTATACAGAAATGCAACTGACTTCTGAAAGTTAATCTTATAGCCTGCTACTTTGCTGAATTTATTAATCAGTTCAAGTAGTTTTGGGGTTGAGTCCTTAGTGTTTTCTATGTATAGTATCATGTCGTCTGCATACAGTGACAGTTTTATCTCTTCTCTTCCTATATGGATGCCTTTGATTTCTTTGGTTTGTCTAATTGCTGTGGCTAGGCCTTCCAAAACTATGTTGAATAGCAGTGGTGAGAGTGGGCATCCCTGTCTTGTTCCAGATTTGAGTGAGAAGACTTTCAGTTTTTCCCCACTGAGTATTATATTTGCTGTGGGTTTATCATAAATGGCTTTGATTATGTTCAGGAATGTTCCCTCTATACCCACTTTGGCGAGGGTCTTGATCATGAATGGATGTTGGACTTTGTCTAATGCTTTTTCTGCGTCTATTGAGATGATCATATGATTTTTTACTTTTCTTTTGTTAATATGGTTTATGACATTGATTGATTTGTGTATGTTGAACCATCCTTGTGAACCTGGCATGAACCCTACCTGGTCATGGTATATGATTTTTTTGATATGTTGTTGGATTTGGTTGGCTAAGATTTTGTTGAAAATTTTTGCATCTATATTCATCAAAGATATTTGCCAATAGTTTTCTTTTTTGGTGGTAAATTTGTCTGGTTTTGGAATGAGGGTGATGGTGGCATCATAGAATGTCTTTGGGAGTATTCCTTCTTCTTAAGCCTTTTGAAAGAGTTTAAGGAGGATGGGCACCAGTTCCTCTTTATATGTTTGATAGAATTCGCATGTGCCATTCACCAGACTTTAAACTTGCTTTTCCTACTAGATAACATCTAGAAGTTAGAGAAAAACTAACAAGTTAACAAAAGATAAATTTCAGAGAGTACTAAGCAGTGATAGAGTGAAAAAGGGAGGTACTTGCTAGACCATCTTTTTTTTTTCTTTCTACAGCCTCACCTGTGATATATGTAAGTGCTGGGGCTAGGAGTTGAAACTGGTACTACAGCCACTGGCCTACGCCACAGCCACAGCAACACCAGATCTGAGCTGCATCTGTGACCTACACCACAGCTCACAGCAACACCAGATCCTTAACCCACTGAGCAAGTCCAGGGATCAAACCTGCATCCTCAGGGACACTTTGTTGGGTTCTTAACCTGCTAAGCCATAATGGGAACTCCCGCTAGACCATCTTAAGTGGCTTCAAACTTGGCTATACACAGGAATGCCCTGAATGCTTCAGAAAGTCTGATGCCTGGGCCTCTCTCAGAGGCCTTGATTTAATCTGTCTGGGATGACTTCACCTTGGCTTGGAGATTTTTTTAACACTCCCCGGGTGATTCTAAGCAGTAGAAAACCCCTGCTTCAGGTAGAAAGGGAGGGTCTCACTGAGAAAGAGACTTGTGAGCAGAGCTCTTAGTGAGTAAGAGGGATCTGGGGAAAGAACATTCCAGAAAGTGCAACTCCTTGGAACAGGGATAAGCTTGGAGTTCCAGGAACAGAAACAACATGAGCCCCAAGAGGCAGGGGCTTTGTGCCTAGACCCTGGGCCTGACCAGTGCATGGAATATAGTTGAGGCTTTATATATATATGATATATATTTGTTGAGAAAATTAATTTTAAAAAGGCCAATGTGCCTGAAGTGAAGTCAACAAAAAGGAAGGAGGCATCTGGCAGAGGGAGGAAAAACAGGCATGGGGGAGCCTCCATGGCCCACAGGGCACAATCCTCCCTCTAAGTATAATTTAAAACTTTGGACACTATATTTAAACTAAACCCAAGAAGACTGAAAAGTAGAAAGAAGAATCAGAGAGAAGTCAGAAACTTGGGACCCAGAGAACAATATGGTGGTGAATTCTCTGGTTTTTTATTTTGCCTCCTGTTTCCCAGACTGGAAGCTGAATATGTCAGCAACCTGGAAACATTAACGGACAAAGATAAAAATAAAACAAAACAAACAAAAAGCCTGCTCTTTTCTACCAAAGGATTAGAAAGGAGGCAGCCTAACAAAATAGAAAATTTTAGACAATTACTCCAGTTAATTAGCACAGAAAACACTGTTACTCCACCCACACATGCTGAGAGAGGCCCAGACTTCCAACCTCACCATGTTGTAATGAAGGAAGGCATAGGAGAGAGTAAGGAAGTTCTCCACAGAAAGGTGGTGACAAGGCCCCAAAACAGTCTGTGGAGGTCACATAGGGAGAGGTAATATAATACTTCTACCTCTCACACCCAGGAGGTATCAGTAGGAGCCTACTGGGGAGCCAGAGATAATATCTTACCCATCTCCACTGTTGGGCATCAATGGAGATGAAGTGGGGAACCTGGGCCTCTATCTTCATTTTACAGTAATGAAGCAGTGCACTCACTTCCCTTATCAATGGAATCATAAAGCACCACCTAAAATAGAGGGATAATTAATATCTAGGACCTCATAATTCCCAAAACATCCAGGTTTCTATTGAGAAAGCACTCATCATACCAAGAACATGAAAACCTCAAACTGAAGGGAAAAAGACAATCAATAGATGCTAACACCAAGGTGACAGATGTTAGAATTATTTAACAAGTATTTTAAAGCAACGATCATAAAAATGCTCCAATAAGCAATTATGAACAGTCTTGAAACAAAGAATAATATAGAAACTGTCAGAAAAGAAATAGAAGATATAGAGAAGAACCGAACAGAAATTTTAGAGCTGAAGTAGTCAATAAACCAAAATTTAAAAACTCAATGAATGGCCTCAATAGCATAATAGAGGGGACAGAGGGAAGAAACAGTGAACTAGAATATAGAGCAATAGAAACTACCCATCTGAGAAAGTAGATTAAAAAATGTTGAACCAAGGCTCTGGGATCTGTGGAACTATATAACAAAAGATCTAACATTCATGTCATTAAAATTCTGGAAGGAGAGGAGAAAGATGGTGAAGCTGAAAAAGTACTTGAAGAAATAATGACTGAAAATTTCCCAGATTTGGCAAAAGACAAAAATATATAGATTCGAGTAGAATGAACCCCAAAGAAGATACTCTCAAGGAAATCCACACTAGGACACATCACATCATAGTCAATTTCTGAAAGAAAACTAAAGATGGGGAAAAACACCTTTTATTTTTTTTTATTTTTATTTTTTTAGGGCTGCACCCACAGCATACAGAGGTTCCCAGACCAGGGGTCAAATCAGAGCTGTAGCCACTGGCCTACACCACAGCTAGAGCAACTCAGGATCTAGAGCCAAGTCTGCAACCTACACCACAGCTCACCAAAATGCCAGATCCTTAACCCACTGAGTAAGGCCAGGGATGAAACCTGTGTCCTCATGGATGCTAGTAAGACTCGTTTCCACTGAGCCATGACGGGAACTCCCAGGACAAAAATCTTGAAAACAATAAACAAGAGAAAAATGAAACCTTATTTAAACTCATTTAAAATATAAAGTGAAAAAACAATTCAAACAATAGCAGATTTTTCACCAGAAATCATGGAGGCCAGAAAGAAGTAGCACAACACCTTCCAAGTGCTAAAAGAAAAGAATTGCCAAGCCAAAATCATATATCTAGTGAAAAAATCTCTCAAGAATGAAGGGTAAGCAGACCTACCCTAAAAGAGTGACTTAAAAAAAATGATAAAGGGGGGAATCTTGGAATTTCTGGAGGAAAAAAAAAAGGAAACAGTAAAAATATAAGAAAATACAATACATTTTTCTTCTCTTAAGATTTCTAAATTATGTTTGATGGTTGAAATCAAAATTTTAACAATGTCTAATGTGTTAAATGTATAAATGTATACAGAGGAAATATTTACAAGGATTATATTACAAATGGGGAAGGGTAAAGGAGATGAAAGTTTCTATACCATGAACTGGCAAAATGACAGCACCAGTAGACTGTGATATATTATATGTATATAATATAATGCCTAGAGCAACCACCAAAAAAACTATACAAAGAGATATATTCAAAAACACCTTAGGAGTTCCCATCGTGGCTCAGTGGTTAACGAATTCGACTAGGAACCATGAGGTTTGGGGTCAATCCCTGGCCTTGCTCAGTGGGTTAAGGATCCGGTGTTGCCGTGAGCTGTGGTGTAGGTTGCAGATGTGGCTCAGATCCCATGTTGCTGTGGCTCTGGCATAGGCCGTTGGTTACAGCTTTGATTCAACCCCTGGGAACCTCCATATGCCGCGGGAGCAACCCAAGAAATGGCAAAAAGACAAACAAAAAACAAAAAACACTACAGATAAATAAAAATGGAATTCTAAAAAATTATCAAGAAATCCACAGGAAAGTCGGAAAAGAGAAACAAAAAAACTGAGAGAACAAAGAGAAAAAAAGATAAAACGTCAGACTTAAGCCCTAACATATCAACACATTAAATGCAAACAGTCCAAATATACCAAGTATAAGACAGAGACTGGCAAACAAAATAAAACAAATTTGACCCAACTGTATGCTGTCTCCAAGAAACTCATTTAAAATATAATAATATACATGGGTTGAAAGCAGAAGAATGAAAAAATATGTATCATGAAAAAAACAGTGGTGACTGTATTAATATCATATAAAATAGAATTACAACCACAAAAATTACCAGAGAGGAACACTATATAATAATAAGAGTGAATCCAACAAAAAGACATAAATGAATGTTCATCAAAGAACAAAATACGTTTAAATTTTAACAGCAATTCTACACAATCTCTTATGTGTATACTGGGTCACTTTGCTATATAGCAGAAATTGACAGAATATTGTAAATCAACTTTTAATTATACTTTAATTTAAAAAAAGAAAATAGAAG
Source organism: Phacochoerus africanus (assembly GCF_016906955.1). Classification (NCBI taxonomy): domain Eukaryota; kingdom Metazoa; phylum Chordata; class Mammalia; order Artiodactyla; family Suidae; genus Phacochoerus; species Phacochoerus africanus. The sequence continues at coordinate 133,373,181 of NC_062545.1, read as the reverse complement.
ATGAAGGAACACTTTCCAATTCACAAAAAAAGTACAAAAAGAAAGGAAAGAAGGAAGGAAAGAAGGGAGGGAGTGGAGGTGAAAGAGAGAACTTGCAAGCAAAATCCCGCATGAATATATACACAAAAATCCTTAAATATTAGCAAATAGAATTCCGCAATATATGAAAATAATTGTGCACCATTCCCAATATTACTTCAACATTTGAAAATCAAACAATGTAATCTACTATATTAACACACAAAAGATGATCATATCAATCAAAGCAGAAAAGGCATGTGAAAACTTTTTAACTCAGTGAATTTTATTATATTTATAGTTGTACAGCCATCATCACAACCTAATTTTACAACATTTCCATCACAAACTTGAAATCTTTCAGCTTTTCACCACTGAGAATGATGTTAGCTATGGGTTTGTCATATATGGCCTTTATTATGTTGAGGTAGGTTCCCTCTATGCCCACTTTCTAGAGGATTTTGATCAGAACTGGGTGTTGGATTTTGTCAAAGGCTTTTTCTGCATCTACTGAGAGGATCATATGATTTTTATCCTTCAGTTTGTTAATGTGGTGTATCACACTAATTGATTTGAGGATATTAAAGAATACTTGCATCCTTGGGATAAATCCCACTTGATTATGGTGTATGATCCTTTCAATGTATTGTTGGATTCAATTTGCTAGTATTTTGTTGGGGATGTTTGCATCTATGTTCATCAATGATATTGGCTTGTAAATTTCTTTTTTGTGGTATCTTTGTCTGGTTTCAGTATCATGTATCATCATGGATGGTGACCTCATAGAATGAGTTTGGGAGTGTCCCTTCCTCTGCAATTTTTTGGAATAGTTTCAGAAGATAGTTATCAACTTTTCTCTAAAAGTTTGATAGAATTCACCTGGGAAGCCATCTGGTTCTGAACTTTTGTTTGTTGAAAGTTTTCAAATCACAGTTTCAATTTCAGTACTTTTGACTGGTCCATTCATCTTTTCTATTTTGTCTTGTAGTCTTGGAAGATTATACTTTTCTAAGAATTTGTCCATTTCTTCTAGGTTGACCATTTTATTGGCATACAGTTGCTTGTAGAAGTCTCTTATGATCTTTGAATTTCTGTGATGTCCATTGTTACTTCTTTTTCATTTCTAAGTGTATTGGTTTGAGTCCTCTCTCTATCAATTTTTTTGATCTTTTCAAAGAACCAGCTTTTAGTTTCAATGATCTTTTCTATGGTTTCTATTTCACTGATTTCTGCTCTGATCATCATGATTTCTTTCCTTCTGCTAACTGTGGGTTTGTCTGTTCTTCTTTGTCTAGTTTCTTTATAAGTGAAGGTAGGTTGTTTGAGATTTTTCTTACTTCCTGAGATAGTCTTTTATTGATATAAATTCCCCTCTTGGAACTGCTCTTGCTGCATCCCATAGGTTTTAAATTGTTGTATCTTTGTTACCATTTGTTTCTAGGTATTTTTTTAAATTTCCTCTTTGATTTCTTCAGTGATCCATTGGTGGTTCAGTAGCACATTGTTCAGTCTCAACATGTTTGTGTTCTTTGCAGTTACTTTCTTGTTGTTGATTTCCAGCTGTATAGCATTGTGGTCAGAAAAGAGGCTTTATGTGATTTCAATTTTCTTAAATTTACAAAGGCTGTATTTGTGCCCCAGAATGTGATCAATCCTAGAGAATGTTCTGTGTGCACTTGAGAAGAATGTGTATTCTGCTGCTTTGGGATTGAATGGTCTATAAGTATATATTAGGTCCATCTGGTCTAATGCATCATTTAAGGCCTGTGTTTCCTTGTTGATTTTCTGCCTTGATGTGCACTGCTGTAAGTGGTGTGTTAAAGTCCCCCGCTATTATTGAGTTACTGTCAATTTTTCCTTTTAAGGTTGATAGTAGTTTCCTTATATACTGAGGTGATCCTATGTTGGGTTGTTATATCTTTTTCCTTGGATTGATACTTTGATCATTATGCAATGTCCTTCTTTGTCTCTTATAATATTCTTTATTTTAAGGTCTGTTTTGTCTGATATGAGTATTGCTACCCCAGCTTTCTTTTGAATCCCATTTCCATGGAATATTTTCCTCCATCCTCTCAATTTCAATTTGCCCCAGAAATGAAGTGGGTCTCTTGAAGACAGCATATATATGGTTCTTGTTTTAGTATCAATTCAGCCAATCTATGTCTTTTGGTTGGGGCACTTAGTTCATTTACATTTAAGGTAATTATTGATATTTATGTTCTTATTGCCATCTTATTAACTGTTTTGGATTTGTTTTTTTGGTCTTTTTTCTTCCCTTCTCTTGTTTTCTCGTGGTTTGATGACTATCTTCATTCAATGTTGTGTTTGGATTGCTTTTTCTTATTTCTGTGTGTATCTGTTGCAGATCTTTGGTTTGTAGTTACCATGAAGTTTTGATATAGGAGTCTGTACATAAAAGATTATTTTAAGTTGTTGGTCTCTTAATTGCAAGTGCATCTCCAGTGTCCTGCATTTGCATCCTCCTCTTCTCATAATTTCTGATTTTGGTAGCATATTTGTGTATGGATGATTTCCTACTTTTACTACATGTATGCTTCTACTGGTGAGCCTTGTCCTTTGTAATATTTTTGTTTCTAGTTGTGGCCTTTTCTTTTCCCCCTAGACAAGTTCCTTTACTATCTGTTGTAAAGCTGGTTTAGTGGTGCTGAATTCCCTTAGCTGTGCTTGTCTATAAAGCTTTTGATTTCTCCTTCAAATCCAAATGTAAGGCTTGCTGGGTAGAGTAACCTTGGTTGGAGGTTTTTTGCCTTTCATCATTTTGAGTATATCATGCCACTCCCTCCCGGCCTGCAGAAAAATCATCCAATAATGTTAATGGGGTTCCCTTGTGTGTTATTTATTTCTTTCCCTTGTTGCTTTCAATATTTTCTCTCTGTCTTTAATTTTGGTCAGTTTGATTAATATGTGTTCCTCCTTGGGTTTATTTTATATGGCACTCATTATGATCCTTCCCCATGATGGGCAAGATTTTGGCTATTATCTCTTCAGATATTTTCTCTGGCCCTTTCTCTCTCTTCTTCTTCTTCTGGCATCCCTATAATATGGATGTTGGTGCAATTAAAGTTGTCCCAGCATTCTCTTAGACTGTCTTCATTTCTTTTCAGTCTTTTTGTCTCTTTTCTGTTTTGCATCAGTGATTTCAACCAGTCTGTCTTCCACCTCATTAATTCAGTATTCTGCCTCCTGTATTCTGCTGTTGGTACCTTCTAATGAATTTTTAATTTCAGTTATGCTATTTTGCGTCTCTGCTTGCTTAATCTTTAAACGTTGTTTCTTTGTTCAATGTTTCTTGTAATTTATCAATCTTTGCCTCAAGTTTATTTTCAAAATCTTTAATCATTTTTACTATTTAAAGTCTAAAGTCTAAAAAAAAAAAAAAGGTGTAGGAGGTGGAACAAGATGGTGGAGGAGTAAGAAGTCGAGCTCACCTTCTCCCACAAACAGATTAAAAAAACACATCTACATGTAAAACGGCTCACACAGAGCATCAACCGAATGCTGGCAGAAGAACTTAAACCTCCGAAAAGGGCAAGAAACACAACGTAACTGGGTAGAACAAAAGAATAAGAGAGAGAGAGAAAAGGAATCAGGACAAGACCGGCATTCCTGAGAGGGAGCTGTGAAGGAGAAAAGGAACCCACATCCTGGGAAACCACCTGACGGAAAGATCAGCCAAGTTGGAGGGACCTCAGAGTCGCCAGGAAAAGCAAAGAAGTTGGACTGAGAACAGCAGGGCAGAGAGAGAGACACACAGACAGTCTTAACCACCGGCTGGGATGCTACAGTCTCAGACACTTGGGTGGGGGCTGGGAGCTGAAACTTAGGCTCCAGAGGTTGGTCCCAGGGAGAGGACTGGGATTGGCAGTGTGGAAAGAGCCCAAGGGGCTGTGGAGCAGTGCACCATAGGTAGAGGAGCAATATGCTACGGGCTGGGGAGTGGAATGCCATGGCAGAGGGAACCCAGGAGAAGGTCCAGGCCCACAGGAGAGCCAGGCACCATTGTGGAGGAGGGGAGGAGGGGTGGATTACCATGGAAAACTCCCTGTGCCCAAGCATGCATGCATTCCTGTGGGCTCTCAGAGGGTGGGGTGGCTCTGGCGTAAGGCCATGGGCAGCAAGAAGCCACTTGCTAGCTGACAGGAGATAAGACAGCTCTGGCAAAGGCTGTGGGAGGCAAGAAGCCACTTGCTAGCTGACTGGAGACTGGGAGGCCCTGGTGCAGCCTGCATCTGGCGAGAAGCATCTTGCTCGTATACAGGACATTGGGTGCGCTTCTATGCAGGCTACTGGTGGCCAGGCACCTCTTGTGTGGGCTAAGGGGGATAAGTGCAGGTGGTACATACCAAGCACCATACACTGTTGTTCTCACTCCCCTGGAAACACACCCGACCTGCAGCAGCCAATGCTAAATGCTCTGGGCAGCGCCCAGACACTTGGTCACTGTCCCTTCCCAAGACCCTACAACTAGGAGCACCTGGTGCAGCACCTCCTGCAGGGCCTAAGTGGGACAGGGTGCTTCTTGTGTGATCTGCAGGTGGAGGGGGCAAACCACCACAGTTATCCCTGACTCCAGAGGTGGGCGTGGCCCAACGCCACTGGGTATACCTGAACAAAAATCACTTGCAGCCTCAACCACCTCAGAGGGCACCACAAAGTAGGACATTGCAACGGAAAACCACCTGCTGTTGCCCTCACTCCCCTGGGAGCATACCCGCCCTGCTTCTGCCACTGCCAAATGCTCTGGACAGTGCCCAGACACTTCATCACTGTCCCTTCCCAGGAACCTACAACTAGGAACAACTTGTGCAGCACCTCCTGTGGGGGCTAAGCACAATGAGGTGCTTCTTGCATGGTCTACAGGAGGTGGGGGAAAACCACCACAGTTATCTCTGACTCCAGAGGTGGGAGTGGCCTGCCACCGCTAGGGGTCTGTAAACAGGCACCACTTGCAGCCCCAGTCATCTCAAGGGCACCACAGAGGAGGGCACTGTGACTGAACACCACCTGTTGGTGCTCTCACATCCCTGGGAACACACCAGCCCTGCTGCTGCCACTGCTGAATGCTCCGGGCACCACCCGCATGTCTGATCTCTCTCACTTCCCAGGATCATGCAACTAGGAATAGCCTGTGCAGCACCTCCTATGTGGGCTAAGTGAGACGGGTTGCTTCATGCATGGTCTACAGGTTGTGGGGGCAAACCACTGCAGTTATCACTGACTCCAGAGTTGGTCATGGCCCACTACCACTAGGGGTCCCTGAAGAGGCACCATCTGCAGTTCTAATCACCTCAGAGGAGGCATTGCAATCGAATACTAGCTGTTGTGGCTCTCACTCCCCTGGGAACTCACACACCCTGCTGCTGCCAAATGCTCCGGTCACTTTGTAGATCTGCCTAGAACTCCTTACCACTTCCAAGGGCCCTGCAACTAGGAGTAGCCTGTGCCACCTTCCTGCAGGTCCTTGCTGCTGTTGAGAGCCCAGCAACAAGGCATTGACTGCTGGCCCTACCCATTGCCTCCTTCTCCCCCAAAACACGCTGAGCATCCTGGGGATAACAGCCTGCTCACACCAAAAAAAGAGACAGCTAATATTCAAACTCCCACACCAAAAATAAATAGTAACCTCCCCTCCCCCCCAAAAAATACAAAGGCGTGATCTTGCATAGAAGTAGTCTTACAAGACCACAGTTTGGCTTCCTCAAACTCACAGAAAAAGAAAAACATAAGCAAGATGAAGAAGCTCAGAAACCATTCCCAGTTAAAGGAACAGGAGAATTCACCCAAAGCAGTCAACAATGAAACAGACCTCCACAGTCCAACAGACATTGAGTTCAAAAGGGAGACAGTGAAAATACCGAAGGAGTTCAGGCTGAATATCAAGGAATTAAGAGAAGACACAAACAGTAATGTAGATTCCCTTAGAATGGAATTAGAAAATATAAGGAGGAGGCAAGAAAAACTAGAAAATTCATTTGCAGAGATGCAAACTGAGCTACAGGCAATAAAGAGCAGAATGAATAATGCAGAGGTACAAAGCAGCGGCATGGAAGATAGAATAATGGAAATCTCCCAATCAGGACAGCAGACAGAAAACCAAATTAAAAAAAAAAAAACATGAAAGCAGTATAAGAGATCTATGGGATAATATAAAGTGGGCCAATCTACACATAATAGGAATTCCAGAAGGAGAAGAAAAAGAAAAGGGGATTGAAAATATATTTGAAGAAATTATGTCTGAAAAATTTCCAAATCTAAAGGAAAATGATATTAAGATACAGGAAGCACAGAGAGCCCCCAAACAAGTTGAACCCAAACAGGCCCACACCAAGACATATTATAATAAAAATGGGAAAAGTTAAAGAGAGGATCCTAAAGGCAGCAAGAGAAAAGCAAAGCATTAATTATAAGGGAACCCTCATAAGGCTATCAGCTGATTTCTCTACAGAAACAATACAGGCCAGAAGGGAGTGGCAAGACATATTTAAAATGCTGAAAGGAAAAAATTTGCAACCTAGAATGTTCTATCCAGCAAGAATATCATTTAAAATAGAAGGGGAAATAAAGAATTTCTCCAACAAACAAAAGCTAAAAGAGTACAGCAACACTAAACCCACTCTAAAAGAAATAACCGAAAGGGCTTCTCTAAAGAAAAAACAAGAAAAAAACAGAAGTAAGAAGAAACAGAATGGAGGAAACCACAATTGGAAAGCAATCACTTAAATAAGCCAGCATACAGATCTAAACAGGAAGATGTTAAAAAAAAAAAAAAAAGACATCAAAATCATACGATGTGGGGAAGGGGAGTAAGAAAATTTAAATTCTTTTTTTTTAATTTTAATGATGTGTTTGAGCCTATATGACTATCAGGCTAAAGCAAACAGATATAAGAAGGGTTAACATACTTAAAAATAGGGCAACCACAAATCAAAACCAAATATTACAGTCACAAAAACTGAAAAGATAAGTACTCAAGCATAAAATAATTGGAAATATTCCAACCAAAAAAAGAAAGCAAGAAGAGAGAAACCTAGAATCAACTGGAAAATAAGGTTTAAAATGGCAATTAAACACATATCTATCAAAAATCACCTCAAACGTCAATGGACTGAATGCCCCAATCAAAAGACACAGAGTGGCAGATCGGATAAAAAAGAAAAAACCTTCCATCTGCTGTCTACAAGAGACTCACCTTAGGGCAAAGGACACATACAGATTGAAAGTGAGGGGATGGGAGAATATATTTCATGCCAATGGACAAGACAGGAAAGCAGGAGTTGCAATATTCACATCAGACAAAACAGACTTTAAAACAAAGGCCATAAAGAAAGACAAAGAAGGACACTATTTAATGATTAAAGGATCCATTCAAGAAGAGGATATTACAATTGTCAATATATGTACCCCTAAAATAGAAGCACCCAGATACCTACAACAAATACTAACAGACATAAAGGGAGGAATTGATGGGAATACCATCATAGTCAGAGACTTTAACACCCCACTCACATCAATGGACAGACCCTCTAAAGAGCAAATCAATAGGGCAACAGAGATCCTAAGCAACACAATAGAAAAGTTAGACTTAATCAACATTTTCAGGACATTACATCCAAAAGAAGCAGAATACACATTCTTCTCAAATACACATGGAACATTCTCAAGGATTGATCACATACTGGGGCACAAAGCTAACCTCAACAAATTTAAGAGTATAGAAATTATTTCAAGTACCTTCTCTGACCATAATGGCATGAAACTAGAAATCAACCACAGGAAAAGAAATGAGAAAAAACTGACTGCATGGACACTAAACAACAACATGCAACTAAAAAACCAATACGTCAATGAGGAAATCAAGAAGGAAATTTAAAAAGTACCTCGAGACAAATGATAATGAAGACACAACCACTCAAAATCTATAGGATGCCATAAAAGCAGTGCTCAGAGAGAAGTTCATAGCAATACAGGCCTTCCTCAAAAAAGAAGAAAAATCTCAAATTGACAACTTAACCCACCACCTAGATGAATTAGAAAAAGAAAAGCAAACAAAACCTAAAGTCAGTAGAAGGAAATCATAAAGATCACAGAGGAAATCAATAAAATGGAGATTCAAAAAACAATAGGGAGTTCCCATTGTGGTGCAGTGGTTAACCAATCCAACTAGGAACCATGAGGTTGCGGTTCAATCCCTGCCCTTGCTCAGTGGGTTAACGATCTGGAGTTGCCGTGAGGTGTGGTGTAGGTTGCAGACGCGGCTCGGATCCCGCGTTGCTGTGGCTCTGGCGTAGGCCAGCAGCTACAGCTCCGATTTGACCCCTAGCCTGGGAACCTCCATATGCTGCAGGAGCGGCCCAAGAAATAGAAAAAAGACCAAAAAAAAAAATAGAAAAAAAATCAATAAAACCAAGAGCTGGTTCATTGAAAACGTAAACAAAACCGACAAACCTCTGGCCAGACTCACCAAGAAGAGCAGAGAAAAAACCCAAATAAACAAAATCAGAAATGAAAAAGGAAACATCACAATGGAGACTACAGAAATACAAAAAACTTGAGAGAACATTATGAACAACTGTACACCAACAAATTTGACAACCTAGAAGAAATAGACAACTTTCTAGAGACTAAGAGCCTGCCAAAACTGAATCAAGAAGAAAAAGATCAACTGAACAGAACAATCAATAGAAATGAAATTGGCTATGTCATAAAAAGCACTCCCTACAAATAAAAGTCCAGGACCAGATGGCTTCACAGGCAAATTCTACCAAACATACAAAGAGGAACTTATACCCATCCTCCTTAAAATTTTTCAAAAGGTTGAGGAAAAAGGAACACTCCCAAAGACATTCTATGATGCCAACATCACCCTAATTCCAAAACCAGACAAAGGTACCACCAAAAAAGAAGACAACGGGCCAATATCTTTGATGAACATAGATGCAAAAATTCTCAACAAAAGTCTAGCCACCGAATCCAATAACATATAAAAAATATCATACACCAAGACCACGTGGGATTCATCCCAGGTGCACAAGGATGGTTCAACATACACAAATCAATCAACATCATATACCACAAAAAACCAAAGAGAAGTCAAAAACCACATGATCATCTCAATAGATGCAGAAAAAGCATCTGACAAAGTCCAACATCCACTCAAGATAAAAACTCTTACCAAAGTGGGTATAGACGGAACATGCCTTAACATAATCAAAGCCAGTTATGACAAACCTACAGCAAATAGAATACTCAATGGAGAAAAGCTGAAAGCCTTCCCACTGAAATCTGGAACAATACAAGGATGTCCACTCTCACCACTGTTATTCATCAGAGTATTGGAAGGCCTAGACACAGCAATCAGACAAACAAAAGAAATAAAAGGCATCCAAATAGGAAGAGAAGAGGTAAAACTGTCACACTGTATACGGATGACATGATACTATATATAGAAAACCCTCCAAACATTTATATGGAAAAACAAAAGACCCAGAATCACCAAAGCAATCCTGAGAAACAAAAACCAAGCAGGAGGCATAACTCTCCCAGACTTCAAGAAATACTACAAAGCCACAGTCATCAAAACTGTATGGTACTGGTATCAAAACAGACAGACTGACCAATGGAACAGAATAGAGAACCCAGAAATAAACCCTGACACCTAGGGTCAATTAATCTTTGACAAGGGAGGCAAGAACAGAAAATGGGAAAAAGAAAGTCTATTCAGCAAGCATTGCTGGGAAACCTGGACAGCTGCATGCAAAGCAATGAAACTAGAACACACCCTCACACCATGCACAAAAATACACTCCAAATGGCTGAAAGACTTAAATATACGACAGGACACCATCAAAATCCTAGAAGAGAACATAGGCAAAACACTCTCTGACATCAACATCATGAATATTTTCTCAGGTCCGTCTCCCAAAGCAATCGAAATTAGAGCAAAAATAAACCCATGGGACCTCATCAAACTGAAAAGCTTTTGCACAGCAAAGGAAACCCAAAAGAAAACAAAAAGACAACTTACAGAATGGGAGAAAATAGTTTCAAATGATGCAAACGACAAGGGCTTAATCTCTAGAATATACAAACAACTTATACAACCCAGCAGCAAAAAAGCCAATCAATCAATGGAAAAATGGGCAAAAGACCTGAATAGACATTTCTCCAAAGAAGATATACAGATGGCCAACAAGCACATGAAAAAATGCTCAACATCGCTGGTTATAAGAGAAATGCAAATCAAAACTACCATGAGATATCACCTCACACCAGTCAGAATGGCCATCATTAATAAATCCACAAATAACAAGTGCTGGAGGGGCTGTGGAGAAAAGGGAACCCTCCTGCACTCTTGGTGGGACTGTAAGCTGGTACAGCCACTATGGAGAACAGTTTGGAGATACCTTAGACATCTATACATAGAACTTCCATATGACCCCGCAATCCCACTCTTGGGCATCTATCCGGACAAAACTCTACTTAAAAGAGACACGTGCACCCGCATGTTCATTGCAGCACTATTCACAATAGCCAGGACATGGAAACAACCTAAATGTCCATCGACAGATGATTGGATTCGGAAGAGGTGGTATATATACACAATGGAATACTACTCAGCCATCAAAAAGAATGACATAATGCCATTTGCAGCAACATGGATGGAACTAGAGAATCTCATACTGAGTGAAATGAGCCAGAAAGACAAAGATAAATACCATATGATATCACTTATAACTGGAATCTAATATCCAGCACAAATGAACATCTCCCTAGAAAAGAAAATCATGGACTTGGAGAAGAGACTTGTGGCTGCCTGATGGGAGGGGGAGGGGGAGGGAGTGGGAGGGATCGGGAGCTTGGGCTTATCAGACACAACTTAGAATAGATTTACAAGGAGATCCTGATGAATAGCATTGAGCACTTTGTCTAGATACTCATGTTGCAACAGAAGAAAGGCTGGGGGGAAAATGTAATTGTAATGTATACATGTAAGGATAACCTGACCCCCTTGCTGCACAGTGGGAAAATAAAAATAAATAAATAAATGACAAAAAAAAAGAAAACCCCAAGGACTCAACCCAAAAACAACTTGAACTATCAACAAATTCAGCAAAGTAGCAGGATATAAGATTAACATTCTGAAATCAGTCACATTTCTGCATACTAACAATGAAATATGAGAAAAGGAATACAAAAATACAATACCTTTTAATATTGCACCCAAAAAAATCAAATACCTGGGAATACACCTGACCAAGGAGGTAAAGGACTTATATGCTGAGAACTATAAAACATTAATCAAGGAAATTAGAGAAGATGTAAAGAAATGGAAAGATATTCCATGTTCCTGGGTTGGAAAAATTAATATTGTAAAAGCAGCCATACTACCCAAAGCAATCCACAGATTCAATGCAATCCCTATCAAATTACCCAGGACATTTTTCATAGAACTAGAACAAACAGTCCAAAAGTTTATATGGAACCACAAGAGACTCAGCATCACCAAAGCAATCCTGAGGAACAAAAACCAAGCAGGAGGCATAACTCTCCTAGACTTCAGGCAATACTACAAAGCCACAGTCATCAAGACAGTGTCGTACTGGTACCAAAACAGACAGACAGACCAATGGAACAGAACAGAGCACCCAGAAATAAACCCAGACACCTAGGGTCAATTAATCTTTGACAAGGGAGGCAAGAACAGAAAATGGGGAAAAGACAGTCTATTCAGCAAGCATTGCTGGGAAACCTGGACAGCTGCATGCAAAGCAATGAAACTAGAACACACCCTCACATCATGCACAAACATAAACTCAAAATAGCTTAAAGACTTAAATATAAGACAAGACACTATCAAACTCCTGGAAGAAAACATAGGCAAAACATTCTCTGACACCAACCTTATGAATATTTTCTCAGGTCAGTCTCCCAAAGCAACAGAAGAGCAAAAATAAACCAATGGGACCTAATCAAACTGAAAAGCTTTCCCACAGCAAAGAAAACAAGAAGACAACTTACAGTATGGGAGGAAATAATTTCAAGTGATGAAACTGACAAGGTTAGTTTAATCTCTAAAATATACAAACACCTTATACAATTCAACAGCAAAAAAAGCAAAAATGGGCAAAAGCCCTGAATAGACATTTCTCCAAAGAAGATATGCAGATGGCCAACAAGCACATGAAAAAATGCTCAACATCACTAATTATTAGACAAATGCAAATCAAAACTACCATAAGATACCACCTCACACCAGTCAGAATGGCCATCATTAATGAGTCCACAAATAACAAGTGCTGGAGGGGGTGTGGAGAAAAGGGAACCCTCGGGAATGTAAATTGTACAACTGCTATGGAAAACAGTATGGAGATACCTTAGAAAACTATATATAGACTACCATATGTCCCAGAAATCCCACTCTTGGGCATATATCTGGACAAATTTTTCCTTGAAAAAGACTTATGCATCCACATGTTCACTGCAGCACTATTCACAATAGCCAAGACATGGAAACAACCCAAATGTCCATCAACAGATGATTGGATTAGGAAGAGGTGGTATGTATACACAATGGACTACTACTCAGCCATAAAAAAGAACAAAATAATGCCATTTACAGTAACATGGATGGAAACAGAGACTCTCATACTGAGTGAAGTAAGTCAGAAAGAGTAAGACAAATTCCAAATACTTATATCTGGAATCTAATATAAGGCACAAAGGAATCTTTCCACAGAAAATAAAATCATGGACTTGGAGAATAGACTTGTGGTTGTCAAGGGGGGGGGGGGTAGGATGAATTGGGAGCTTGGGGTTAATAGATGCAAACTATTGCTTTTAGAATGGATAGGCAATGAGATCCTGTTGTATAGCACTGGGAACTATGTGTAGTCACTTATGATGGAGCATGACAATGTGAGAAAAAAGAATGTATACATGTATGTGTAAGTGGGTCACCATGCTATACAGTAGAAAATTGAAAGAACACTGTAAATCAGTTATAATGAAAAAAAATTAAAATCACTACATAAAAAAAGAAAGAAAGAAGGTCTAAATAGGCTCTGGTGAAGAAATGCAAGTTCCTTCAAAAGAATAAACAAATTTGTAAATGGATTGCAGCAACATGGATGGAACTAGAGACTCTCATACTAGAAAGAGACTCTCTCAGAAAGAGAAAGACAAATACCAAATGATTTCACTTACATCTGGACTCTAATATATGGTACATGTGAACGTTTCCACAGAAAAGAAAATCATAGACATGGAAAACAGACCTGTGGTTGCCAAGAGGGAGGGGAAGGGAGTGGGAGGGAATGGGAATGTGGGGTTAGTAAAGGCAAACTATTGCCTTTGGAATGGATAAAGCAATGGGATCCTGCTGTATAGCACTAGGAACTATGTCTGGTCACTTGTGATGGAGCATGATAATGTGAGAAAAAAGAATGTAGACATATATGTGTGACTGGATCACCTTGCTGTGCAGTAGAAAATTGAAAGAACACTGTAGATCAGTTATAATAGAAAAAATAAAAATCATTATTAAAAAAAAAGAAAACAAGTCTAGGATAATGAACAGCCACCCATCAATTTATTTCTTCAGCAACTCAGAGTCTATCACTTTTTTTTTTTAACTAACCTGGCTGTTGGTTAGGAGCAAGTGATCAGTAAGGCATCAGAACACAGGTTGTAGGAGTTCCCGTCATGGCTCAGTGGTTAACAAATCTGACTAGGAACCATGAGGTTGCGGGTTCAATCCCTGGCCTTGCTCAGTGGGTTAAGGATCTGGCATTGCCATGAGCTGTAGTGTAGGTCACAGACGCTGCTCAGATCCCACGTTGCTGTGGCCCTGGCATAGGCTGGCAGCTACAGCTCCGATCAGACCCCTAGCCTGGGAATCTCCATATGCCACGGGTGTGGCCATAGAAAAAGACAAAAAAAAAAAAAAGAACTCAGGTTGTAGGAAAACACAGATCTTTCTCAACAAAACCAATCCATAAACCAGCCTAAAAATAAACAAGCCCCAGTGCCAAATGGTGGGTGTAGGGGAGCTTCTAAATGAAAGCAGTGGGGTAGGTGGAGGTCAGAAGATTTTAGTAGAACAATAAGACATAAGATAATTCATAACAACTTGGGCACATCTTCGCCCCAATGGGCACATTGCTAAGTACTATAGAGTGAATGTTTGTGTCTCCCCAAATTCATATGTTGAAGCCCTAACCCCAGTGTGATCCTATTAAGAGGTGGGGCCTTTGGGAGGTAATCAAGTTTAGACAAGATCATGGGGCTAGACCCCTCATGATGGAATTAGTGCCCTTCTAAGAAGAGGAAGAAAGAGAACTCTCAATTTCCATGTGGCACACAGCAAGAAAGTGGCCATCTGCAAGCCAAGAAGAGAGTCCCCACAAAGAATCAAATCTGCCAGAATCTTGATCATGAACTTCTAGCCTCCATAACTATGAGAAATAAATATTTGTTGTTTAAGACACGCACTCTGTGTCATTTTTGTTTTAACCAGGTAAGAGCTAAGTAAACACCTCATGTGGGGCAGTCAATGAGATCACCCCAAGACAGTAATGCTTTATGCTTACAGTCAACTTTAAAAACTACTTTTCCAAGAAGCTTACTGTGCTTTCATGGGATCTCAAGACTGAGGCGTTATTTAGTACCTAGATCTTTAATTAGTGCCTATATAAGCCCATTAACCCAGTGGTTAAAATTAAACGTGGGACAAGATCAAAATTTCAGTAACTAATTAGCCTGACAGTCCCCTGTGCAGCCCATTAAATGTAGGGGCCACCTAGATGGTGTCTGTGCCCACAGGAAGGAGCAAGAGGGGCCAGGCCCTGGTCTCCCCCCTCTTCAGACACTTGACCTTCACCTATGGGACCTGTCTTCAGCAAGGTAGCAGGTTCAGCTCCATAAGAGGGTCTGACCACTCTGGAAAGGAGAAATGGGCTTGCTACTGGAAGAAGTGTTCCGCAAATCAGCACCTTAACCCTACAGAATGTTTTCTGAGACCTCTAAGGTTCAAAAAAACTGTACATACACTCCCCTCTTCTTTTATTATTATTATTATTATTTGTCTTTTGTCTTTTTAGGGTCGCACCCATGGCATATGGACCTTCCCAGACTAGGGGTCTAATCAGAGCTGTTTCTGCCAGCCTACGCCACAGCCACGCCAGATCCGAGCCATGTCTGTGACCTACACCACAGCTCATGGTAACACTGGATCCTTAACCCACTGAGCGAGGCCAGGGATCGAACCCACAACTTCATGGTTCCTAGTTGGATTCCTTTCTGCTGCGCCACAACAGGAACTCCCCCTCTTCTTTTCATTCAAGTATCTGCACTGCCCTGTACTTCACATATCTGTTTACTCTTACAAGTTTAAAAAAAGAGAGAGAGAACTCTGGTGAACTTTTTGTTTTGCATTTTTAAAGCCCATGATTTTACTTTATATAGGACTCTATAATGGGTATTTTAGGTTTGGTTAAATTAAAAGTACTCAATACCTTTTCCTCCATAAAACTGTTTAAAGGGAAAGTACAGATTCTTAGATCTAGAGCCCCAGACATTCGGCAGGTGAAGTCACAGGAGGCTGAATCTTGTGACATCCCTGCCAAGTCATAGAGAAGGAATGGCTCTGTCATGATGCTGACCTCTAGCAGGTCTCTCAGCTCCCAGAGGTCCAGCAATCCTCTGGATGGAAGCCATTTGTCCCAAGCTATTTACAGAGTGAGTCTGCACTACCAAATTGTACTTCTCAATCCCTTCTTTCCTCTTTTCCCTTTTCCCCTCATCTTCATTTCCTCCACTTTTTTAAAAACCCATTTCTGCTTTCATTTTCCTTTTATCACAACCACTCTTGTTCAAAGGATGCCTGCTGCCTCCCTACAACAGCGCAATAGAAATCCTTCACCCCAATCACATTTGATTCTTAGAGATAGCCCCCATCACCACTTCCAACTTTGTCTCCAAATAGTCTCAACATATCGTGGGGGGGAAAATATAGACATCATAGCTGTCTCATTAACAAATATATGGGGTGCTGATGTTCCACTGTCTAGATTTTTTTTTTTTTTTTTTGCCTTTTAGGGCCACACCCTCAGCATATGGAGATTCGCAGGCTAGGGGTCAAATGGGAGCTACAGCTGCTAGCCTTTACCACAGCCACAGCAATGCCAAATCCGAGCCGAGTCTTCGACCTACACCACAGCTCATGGCAATGCCGGATCCTTAACCCACTGAGCGAAGCCAGGGATCCAACGGGCAACCTCATAGTTCCTAGTTGGATTCATTTTTGCTGTTCCCCAACAGGAATTCCTAGAAATTTTTTGTGTGTGTGTCTTTTTCTTTTTACATGCTGTACCCAAGGCATATGCAAATTTCCAGGCTAGGGGTTGAATCGGAGCTGTCGCTGCTGGCCTACACCACAGCCACAGCAATGAAGGATCTGAGCTTCACCATTACCTACACCATAGCTCACGGCAATGCCGGATCCCCAACCCACTGATCGAGGCCAGGGATCGAACCCACATCCTCAGGGATCCTAGTGGGGTTCGTTACTGCTGAGCTACAACAGGAACTCCCACAGAATTTTGTGGAGTCATTGGAAGGTATTAGGAGGTATTAGAACTGCTATAACAACTTACCACACATGTAAGTGGCTTAAAACAACATACATTTATTTTCTCACAGTTCTGGAGGCCAGATGTCCAAAATCAGCTTCCCTGGAGCTAAAGTTAAGGTGTTAGTAGGGTTGGTTCCTTCAGAAGCTTGAGGGGTGAATCTGTTTCCCTGCCTTTCTAGCTTTTGGAGGCTGCCTGCATTCTAGGGCTTATGACCCCTTCCTCCAATCACTCCAACCTATGTCCACTGTCACATCTTCTCCTTCTGTAGCTTAGCCTCCCTCTGCTTTCCTACATCATGGTTACACTTAAGCCTCAGCCAGGAAATCCGAGAAAAGCTCATCTTAAAATCCTAACTTCATTACATCTGCAAAATCCCTTCTGTCATGTAATATGCACAGGCTCCAAGGATTAGGATGTGGATATCTTGAGAAGCCATTATTTGGCCTGCCACAGTGGATTTATGTAACTCCGTCCATTTCTATTCCTTTCAGGAGAGTCAGTGGAGGGAAGTGATGTTATTTCAGAGATAACCATGAATCTATTATTTTTAGAGGAAAATGGTAAATTCCAGTACTTTATGAATAACATATTATTTGACATTTCACAACTTATCTCAACTTATCAATGTGTCCTAACACCAAAATTAGGAAGCTAACAAAGGGAGAGCTGATGTGGAAGAATTCTAAAATGACCCCAACATTCTCCACCCTAGTGCACACACCCTGTATAATCTTCTGCCCTTGACTGAGGCCTGTGAATAGGATGAAATGTCACTCCCTTGACTGTACCACATGACACATGAGACTCTACAAGAGCAGACTAGACTGAGATTCTCCTTGAAGAAGCAAGCTGCTATCTTGTGAAAGGGCCATGTAACTACAACCTGTGGGAGGGCTTCTAGGAGCCAAGAGTAACTTCTGGTGATACCAGCAAGAAAATGGCTCTAAGCCCTGTCCCAGAACTGCATGAAAATGAATTCTGCCAGCAACCTAAATGAGTGTGGATATGAGGACCCCCAGCCTCAGATGAGATCGCAGTTGGAGCTGACATCTTGAGATTTTAGCTCGGTGAGACCTTGAGCAGAAGACCCAGCTAACCTATGCCCAGACACTTGACCCATAAAAATTCTGGAATAAAAAAATGCGTGTTTGTGGTGATCTGTTATGCAGTAATAGTAAACTAATACAGTTGGCAAATACGAAATTTGAACAAGGAGTTAGTCACATGAGTAGACTTTGGACGGGTCAATGAACCATCTGAAATTACAGGAAAATTTTAGAATGCCCATACACATATGTACTTAACAAAGAAATGGATACATAATTTTCCCCAGATTCTCAAAAAGCCAGTGGCCCATACAAAGAGAGAAGACAAGATCAGGGGTCAAATGGAGAGGACAAAAAATAACTTTTTGAGATGTTTCCCTGGAGTTCCCCATCTGGCATGATATCAGAGTAGAGAGATTCCATAAAGGAAAAGTAGGAACTAAAAAACCTTTCTTTGTTCATATCCTTCCATCTCTTACCACACAGGGGAAGGTAGAGAATGGAGATATAGAGGTATATTCATTGCAAAGCATTTCTATAGAAAGAAATGCAATATAACTTCTCTCCCCCGATGCAGGCCTCATGGTCTTTAACAGCACCAGTACACAACAGACAGTGCCCACCACATGCTTCTTCGATTGTCACCTGGACTTCATGCTCCCTTTCCTCACACTGTACTGTGGTTCTTCATTGCTGTATGAATCAATGCTTCAAAAGCCCCCTCCCCAAGCTTCCCTGAGTGAACTCAAAGTCCTCTCCCTTCGTCTCAAGAGTATATCCACAAACTCTTTTTCACTCATTCAGATGTCCACTGCCTGGTAGAATGACACATTTTGTGTAAAACAAAAAAAAAAAAAGTCATGTAATGACTTCCTAGCACCAAAAAATCAACCTACCTGGAAATCTACCTGGTTCTTTGAATTCAATCCAACTAATGTCAACAGCCATGCTATGCACTGATCCCTACTGAGTGACCCAAAAGCTAAAATGGAAAGACACTAAAAAATAAACCCTGGATTAGCCCTGTACATAAGACTGCTGTTAAGTAGACAAGGATTAATGAAGCTATAATTATTTTATCCAATTCAGCATTTATTTCCTAAGCATTTGCAAATATGCAATTCACTGAGTTAGGCTCTATGGAGAATACAAAGTTTCTTTAAACAAGTTATTCCTGAGGTTAGAATATGATAGTGGCAGAGGCATAAAAACAACTCAGTAAACTCTTTTCAAGGTAGAAGAAATGAGTTGTATAATAGAGATACAAACAACATTGTGGGAAAAAGCAGAAGGTACAAAGCCTGACTTGGTGGACCTTGAGGACTGAATAGGTAAGGCTAGATGGAAAACTCCTTCCAAATTGAAAAAGCATGCAAAGACAGAAATCTAAAGGTGTATGATGTGTGCAAAAAGGGTGAGTATGAGAAGAGGGAGATAGGCTAACAACTGGACACAACAGGACATGAAGTTTGCAAGGCCAGGAAGGAACTCAACTATAACACGTCATAATAGACAAACTTCATATAGGTAATGAAATGCCAGGAAAGGACTTTTACTGTGTTATTGGTGTTGCTGCTGCTGTTGTGTGCATGCATGCATGCATGTGTGTATGTGTGGAAGGGTGTATGTGTAGGGATATGTGTGTGTGTTTAATCATAATAGAATCCACACAGTACTTTAACAACTCTGACAACAGAGATAAAAATGGTTTGTAGGGAGTTCCCTTGTGACGCGGTAGGTTAAGGATCCAGCGTTGTCACTGAAGCGGCCAGGGTCACTGCTGTGGGACAGGTTCGATCCCTAGCCCAGGAACTTCCACATGCTGTGGGTGCAGCCAAGAAAAAATGGTTTGTGGGAGCAAAAGATCTGAGAAATGAAAACCCATTAGAAATCCATTAGAATGACACAGGTTCTGATAGCTGACTCTGATCCAATACTAAGCACTATACTTATATCATCTCATTTAATCTTTGAGACAACTTCACAAGGTAGATATTAGTACTCACTTCATTTCCTGACTGAGAAAGATGAGGCTTAGAGAAGTTAAATAACTTACCCAAGGTAATAAAGTTGGTGGGTGGCAAGTCCCAGGTTCCCAAATCAACTCTGATGACTGAGCCCAAGTTTTTCCTCCATTATATCCAGATGACAAGATCTGGACTAGGGCAGGAGGAGGTGATAGAGGAAATATTTCAGGGATAGAATCAATTGGACTTGGTAACAGATTAGATTTTGGAGTAGAGAGTAATCAAATATGACTGAAAGATTTCTGGTCCAAGTATCTGCAGGAGAGAATGTCACTACCATGGAGATGACAGGATAGGGCTGAAAACTCCATCGTTGGCTGAGCAATACAGAGCTACTGAATCTATGAATCTCATGGGTGACTTGGCCTGTATATTACAACTTTACTCTGTAAGAATCTATCTGGTCATGCACTAAAGTTATTTTCATTAATGGATACTTAATGGCAGATCTACCTCTAAGTAGACCAACCAAATGGAAGGCACGGACATTTCTACTGGCACCCGGCACCTGCCCCACAACCACCAGCCAGCCAAACCTATGATTTCCATTCAGGTCATTAGACCACTTATTTTTCATCTTACTCTCCTTTTGGCCAATCTATTCATTAGCTGTATCTTTTTTTTTTTTTTTTTCCTCTCTGCTTTTTAGGGCCACACTGAGGCATATGGAAGTTCCCAGGCTAGGGATCGAATCAGAGCCGCAGCTGCTGGCCCATGCCTCAACCCCAGTAACATGAGATCTGAGCATCATCTGCGACCTACACCACAGCTCAAGGCAACACCAGATCCTTAACCCACTGAGCGAGGCCAGGGATACAAGTTGGATTCATTTCCGCTGCACCACAGCGAGAACTCCCATTAGCCATATCTTTATTACCAAGCAGAAATATGCAAAATCAGATGGTGAAATTCAAACTGATAAAAGTCACCCTATTGGTGTTCCCATTGTAGTGCAGCAGAAACAAATCCGACTAGGAACCATGAGGCTGTGGCCTCGCTCAGTGGGTTAAGGATCCGGCATTGCCATGAGCTGTGGTGAAGGTTGCAAATGAGGCTCAGATCTCGAGTTGCTGTGGCTGTGGCGTAGGCCAGCAGCTATAGCTCTAATTGGACCCCTAGCCTGGGAACCTCCATATGCCACTGGTGTGGCCCTTAAAACAAAAACAAACAAAAAAGTCACCCCCTCTAATGGTGCTGATTAAACATTTCCCAGGCCAGATGTTAAAATTGTAAGATAGGGAAGCTCCTGTCGTGGCACCGTGGTTAATGAATCTAACTAGGAACCATGAGGTTGTAGGTTCAATCCCTGGCCTCGCTCAGTGGGTTAAGGATCCAGCATTGCTGTGAGCTGTGGTGTAGATCGCAGACTCGGCTCGGATCTGGCATTGCTGGGGCTGTGGTGTAGGCTGGCAGCTGTAGCTATGATTCAACCCCTAGCCTGGGAACCTCCATAGGCTGTGGTTGTGGCTCTGAAAAGACAAAAGACAAAAAAAAAAGATAAAATGAAATCTGTGAGATCAACTAGCCATGCTTTTCCTAAAACCTAACAACTTGAAGAACTCAGAATTTATTATATAAAAGTTAGGCAGGGTTAAAATTCTGCTCTGGAGTTCGGAGAGAGGATTAAGATGGTGGAATAGAAGGACTGGAGCTCACCTTCTCTCCTAAAAACAACAAAATTCACAACTAAAGGCTGAGCAATCTCCACCAAAATGGACCGGAAACCTTAAAAAAGATACCCTACTCCAGAAGACAAAGAGGAGGACACATCAAGAGGTAGGAGGGATGATTTTGTGATATAAACAACCCCATACCTCCCAGGTGGGAAGCTCCACAGACTGGAAACTAACTGGTTCACAGAGACTCACCTACAGGAGTGAGAGTTCTGAGCTCCACATCAAACTCTCACCTGCGGGGATCTGGCACTGGGAGAAAGAGCCCCTGGAGCATCTGGCATTGAAGACCAGTGGGGCTTGTGTGCAGGAGCTCCACGGGACTGGGGGAAACAGAGACCTCATTCTTAAAAGGTGCACACAGACTTTCACATGCACTGGATCCCAGGGCAGAGCGAGGTCTCCAAAGGAATCTGGGTCAAATCTGACTGCAGTTCTTGGAGGACATCCTGGGAAAACAGGGGTGAATGTGGCTTGTTGTGAGGGAAGGACATTGGAAGCAAAGCTCTCAGGAATATTCAGCAGCATTCCTTTCTCTGGAGGTGGCCATTTTGGGAAAATCTGGCCCCACCCATCAGCACTGAGAAGCCCCAGGCCAAACAACAATCCAGGTGGGATCACAACCCCACCCATCAGTAAACAGCTGCCTAAAGAACCCCTCAGGCACCAGCAGCCACCTCTAATCCCATCCAGAGACGAATCCCCACCCACCAGCGGGATTAGAATCAGCTCCACCTACCAGTGGGCAGGCATCAGCTCCACCCATCAGGAAGACAACAGCAAGCCCCCATACAAACTTCAACCACAAGGGGGGCAGACACCAGAAGTAAGAGAGGCTACAACTCTAGTATCTGTAAAAGGTCACCACACCAAAAACCTATAAAAATGAAAAGACAGAGAAATAACTATAACCAGATGAGGGAGAAAGGAAAAACCCCAGAAAATCAGCTAAGTGATGAGGAGATTCTCAGCCTCCAGGAAAAAGATTTTAGATTGTTGATGCTAAAGATGATGCAAGGGGAGTTCCCGTCGTGGAGGAGTGGTTAACAAATCTGACTGGGAACCATGAGGTTGCGGGTTCCGGTCCCTGCCCTTGCTCAGTGGGTTGATGATCCGGGGTTGCCGTGAGCTGTGGTGTAGGTTGCAGACGTGGTTCAGATCCCACGTTGCTGTGGCTCTGGTGTAGACCAGTGGCTACAGCTCCGATTAGACCCCTAGCCTGGGAACCTCCATATGCTGCAGGAGTGGCCCAAGAAATAGCAAAAAGACAAAAAGACAAAAAAAAAGATGATGCAAGACATTGGAAATAAACTGGAGGCAAAGATGGATAACTTACAGGAAACACTGACCAAAGAGATACAAAATATAAAACTTGAACAAGAAGAGACGCAAAATACAATAACTGAAATAAAAAATTCATTAGAAGCAGCTAACAGAAGAATACAAGAGGCAGAAGAATGCATAAGTGAGGTGGAGGACAGATTAGTGGAAATTATGGATGCAGAACAGAAAAGAGAAAAATGATTGAAAAGAAATGAAGAGAGACTCAGGGAACTCTGGGACAACGTTAAACACACCAACATCCGTATTATAGGGGTGCCAGAAGGAGAAGAAAGAGAGAAGGGGACAGAAAAAAAATTCCAAGAGATAATAGCCAAAAACTTCCCTAACATGGGAAAGGAACCACTCACTCAAATCCAGCAAGCACAACGAGTACCATATAAAATAAAACCAAGGAGGAATACCCCGAGACACATATTAATCGAACTGACCAAAATTAAAGACAAAGAGAAAATACTGAAAGCAGCTAGGGAAAAGAAACAAATAACATACAAGGGAACCCCGATAAGGTTATCAGCAAATTTTTCAGCAGAAACTCTGTAGGCCAGAAGGGACTGGCATGACATACTTAACGTGATGAAAATAAAAAACCTCCAACCGAGATTACTCTACCCAGCAAGGCTCTCATTCAGATTTGAAGGAGAAATCAAAACCTTCACAGATAGGCAAAAGTTGAGAGAATTCAGCAACACTAAACCAGCCTTACAACAAATACTAAAGGAACTTCTCTAGGCAGAAAAGAAAAGATAGCAACAGGAAACAAAAATACCACAAATTACAAGGCTCACCAGTAAAGGTATATATACAGTAAATATATGAAATCATCCATGCACAATTATACCACCAAAATCATAAATCATGAGAAGAGGTGGGTACAAATGCAGGACACTGGAGATGAACTTGCAATTAAGAGAACAACAACTTAAAACAATCTCATATACATATAAACTCTAATCAAAACTTCAGAATAACTGCAAACCAAAAATCTACAATTGATACACAAACAAGGAATCTCTGGAGAAGAAATATATCTCATAGTAAATAAGTGCATAATCCACCATGAAAGGGGTCATTTGACAACATTCTTGGAATGCTGAAGTCTTCTTAGATCTGATTCTGATTTCCTCTCCATCAGAGAATTTATGATAATTATAATTAAATAATGCAAATGTACAATTAAATAATACAGTTCTACAATTGTATTATTAATAGCCATTTCTCTCCATGGTACAATGTAAGGTCTATAATGTCTTGTTTATCACATCAACTAGAATGGTGTAATAGCTATATTGAAGAATCAACAAGATGTAACAAATTGTGAGAACATATTTATATAATTACACTGTTTTTTAAACAATTTATGCATTTTATATTTTACTTATTTTCAGAGAGTGTATTATTTTTGCTATTCTTACCAGTTATTATTCTTTTTATTATGCTATACAAAATATTTAATGGTATATAAGGCTTTCTTCTTTATAAATTTTAGTTGCATAATATACACAATTTTAATATAATGCTAATTTTTAAAGAAAAATTGAAATGTAATAGATAATACTAAATAGTAAAAATGAAAGCCATCCAAAATGGGATAAAGTATAGAATAAATTTCCTATTTGTCTCAGCATATTTTCCATTCCACTTCTCCAGAGGGAGTCACTTAATCTGTTTCTTAAGATCCATGATATAATAATGTGTGAATGTAATTGTGTTTAAATATATGTATCTTATTCTGTTAAAAAAAATTAAAATTAAATTTAAAAAAAAAGTTAGGCACCAAAAAAAAAGAAGTTAGGCACCAAGAGGCTAGTTATAAGTTCAAGTGACTTATTTAAGGTTGCAGTTTCTCTGTGTGTTTCCACCAAATAGGATAGGTGGGTGATACTTCAAAGCTTTAATACGACTCATCTTCCTCTTCTTTTAAATTACCTTCCTTAGAATTGAGCATCTTTTCCCAAGATACTTAACTGTAGTAGTAGGTAACATCCCCTCTTTAATACTCCCCAAGAGTTGACAACCCCTCAGGAATTCCTTCAGACACTTATCAGTGACTACTCATGGGATGATGTGCTGATGAGAATAGTCCTAAAATCTGTGAAACCATCTGTTTTCACCAGACCAAGTCTTCCTCTCACCCTCACATTAATTAACATTAGGCCAATTGGCTGACTGACCCCTTCTTGAATAACAAACCTCAAACTTTTGCACTCCTTCAATCACCTTTCATTCTTGCTATGTATTGTTAACTGCACAGGAGTGGGGTTTGGCAGTTAATCCTGCCATGATTTGCAGTTAATCCTTCAGAAAGTTCCTGGTGTCAAATGAATCATCTTGCATACTTGAAAAATTCAACAATGTCTCTTCACCTTTTATCATCTTTACTTTCTTCAGAGCCAATAAGAACTGAAGTAATAGAATGCTCCTTCTTATCACTTTCATAGCCATTACATGAAGTTAAGAATGCTCATGAAATCCATCAAAATTAGGTACAAGCCCAGCAAACACTAATCCACCATAGACTAATACAAAAAGGAAGCCAGTCTACAACAAATACTGCATCTGTTGATGGTAGGCAGAGTTGATTTTCTTTTGTTAAGGAAGGTCACCTTGTTTCTACTTGTCCAAGTCGGGGGGGGGGGGGGTTTAAAGGTGCTATCTTGTTTTTTGACTGGTAAAAGTAAAAGCAACTATTTTGGAAAACATCTTGGATTATTATCACAATATGAATTTCAATGCCTGTTGCAAAGGCATTATAATTTGTTTGGCAAGATTTGTTTTCAGAGAAATAGTTGTCTTTGCAGAATTCATACTATATGCACAAATATTTTCATATCACTCTTAGCGCTGACATTTTAAAGGCTTTCCTGGGTAAATGCATGTGTTCATACACAAGCAGAGTTGACTCATTCATATTGAGTTTTCAATGCTATGTTTGTAGATAGTATGGAATATTAGGAAGGCCCCTAGATTGAAAGTCAGCAACTAGATTCTCATCCAATCTGTTACTCTAAGAGTTTGGTCAAGTCTATGAGCTTGGTTTTAGGAGCTTGGTCAAATCCTGACTCTTAATTTCTTCACATATAAAATGGGATTATAATGCCAATCCTCTTTATGTAATGAGTCTGTAGGAAAAAATGAAATAAAATATGTGAAAATAATTTGAAAACTATAAAATATGCTTAAAAATTTTAAATAGTCTTATAATTATGCTTAACTCTGAAAAGTTTCTCTCACATACACATATGCTCATCATCAACTGATTTATCTGGTGTGTATTTTTTGCAGATATTTGAATCTATCCTATATTCCTCCCAAAGTTTACTGTTTTTATAAAGAATAGTTTGAAAAAGAAGAAGAATATTGGGCAGTAGAATAAAAAGAAGTTGCTTCAGCATTCATACACCTATAACCCCTTTCATGGTCTTACTAACAAGCATTTAAAATTGATATTAAATGTATAAAATAAATAACGGATGTCACACTCCATGAAGAGGGGGTTGCAGGAATTCTTTTCCTTTTGAACTCAGGAACTCTCCTTGCTATCACCCTCTTGTACACAGGGAATTCAGGCCCAATAAGATTGGATTTCACACACCTTCTCTCTAATCTTCTAGAATACAGTTCTCAAACTGGAGTCCTACCAGTTGTTTTAATGCAAGCGGTATAATACTAACAATGTTTTTGCTTATATTAATTATTTTTATGCTTTAATTTCTATTGCTGTTATTAGTGGATGGCCTATTCAATACCTCATGAAAACTAGCATTTTCCTTAGCTTGTATTCTGGTGGGAAATTTTCACAATGGCCAGGTAGATGCTCTAAGAATACATAGTCTACAGTATCTTTTATTCCTTTGAGGTTATCTTAGAATTGAGGGCTGGGGGGTGGGGTGGGGTGGTGGTTACTTGTTCAACTTAAAAATAGTGTCATCTCTCCATTTCCAAACCTTGGCTGCCTCATCTGTTTTATTTTATCCTATTTTTCTTAATAAAGCAATTAAAAGTTTCACACACACACACACAAAGCAATAAATGAGTCTAGCAGCTCTGAGAACACCTAACGGAAATCCATGTTGGTCCCAGTGCTATTTATAGTTTATCCTCTTTTATTCTTTAGTTTATTGTCTTATTCGGCTTGGGCAGATTTCTTTTATCAAAGTTGCTGTTGCCAGGAAACATAGAAACAAGATGGAGAACAAAAGCTAAAAGCAGAATAGCTTCATCTTCTCCCCTTCCCATCCACACAGATACATTCAAATAAACATCCCCTGGAGTTCCCGTCATGACGCAGCAGAAACGAATCAGCCTAGGAACGATGAGGTTGCAGGGTCGATCCCTGGCCTCCTAATTCAGTGGGTTAAGGATCCAGCGTTGCCTTGAGCTGTCATGTAGGTCTCAGATCTGGCACTGCTTGGATCTGGCACTGCTGTGGCTGTGGCGTAGGCCAGCAGTGGCAGCTCTGATTCGACCCCTAGCCTGGGAACCTCCATATGCCAAGAGTGCGGCCCTAAAAAGCAAAAAGCAAAAAAAAAAAAAAAAAAGAATAAATAAAAATTTTCTAAAAAATTAAACAAACATCCCTAAACACACACTCATCTACAATCACATTCACCCAGACCCACCTATGTCCAAATGTAGGCTGTAAACATAACAGATGCCCCATCCAATGTGAGTAAATACCTATTGACCTTTATCAAATTAGCATCCATCTCTGAACTAGGTCACAAGTACTTTAACCCAGGCCTCCTGGCTCCCAACTCCACGCTCCTTCTACTATACATGGAGTATTTCCTGATAGGACTGTTCAAAAAATGAGACAAGTACATTTTCTTCCACTATAAATACTTCTTGCCTTTAGTTTTGAAACCACTTTAAAGACCTCTAAATAATAAAGCTCATCCTTATACCAAAGAAGAGAATGAGACAAAAAGAAATGATGAGGGAGGGTTGGCTGGCTGAAGAGCCATCCTTTGAAGTGAGCCAAACACTTAAGAAGCCCCTATATGTTCAGGCTCTGAGGACACAGTCCTTCCTAAATGTCATGGGGGAGGTAAAATGAGAGTAGGCAGTACTTGATGTACATGTGTGTATGTATGCCTGAAAGGTGGTACATCCTGGTGGAGATTATAGTGGAAGGTTATTGAGTGCTGCAACGGTACTATACTGGTACCAAAACTACCTTTCCTAGTGGAAGAAAACCATCTGAAAAAATGGGATCAACATACCATTTCAGAGACTATCAGTTTACCCCGTCACTTTAAAAATGATGACAGTGAAAGGTTAAGTTATTTTCCCAAGGCCACAAAAGAGATCAGAGACATCAGAGACAGAGCTAGGGTTTAAACTCTGCCCAGTGCTGAAATCTTAAACAATTATGGTGTTGCCTCATGGAAAAACCCACCTAACCTCATTCTGTGATACTGGGAAAATATGGTTATGGGAGCCACACATCCCTGACTAGTGGTCATTAGTTGATTTTGAGATGCCTGTGGAAAACCTAAAGCAACTTTATCCCAAAGATCTATTGAAATCTTGAAACAGTGAATTCCACCACACTTCACATCCTTGTCACAGATCCAAAATTGTACCTTCTCTTACATGATCATCCCTATGTTGCTCAGGGCTTCCTCTCCCTGAACTTGTTCTCCTCTACTCTCTTTCTTCTCTATTTTTTTTTTTTTTTCCGTTTTAGGGCTGCAGCATATGGAAGTTCCTGGACTGGGGGTCTAATTGGAGCTGCAGCTGCGAGCCTAGCTACAGTCTCAGCAATGCCAGAACAGAGCCACATCTGTGACCTACACTGCAGCTTGCAGCAACGACAACAAAGCCTTAACCCAATGAGTGAGGCCAGGGATCAAACCCGCATCCTCATTGACACTTGTTGCATTCTTTTTTCTTTTTTTGTCTTTGTAAGGGCCGCACCCACGGCAAATGGAGGTTCCCAGGCTAGGGGTCTAATCAGAGCTGTTGCTGCCGGCATACGCCACACCACAACAATGTCAGATCTGAGCCACGTCTTCGACCTACACCACAGCTCACAGCAATGCCAGATCCTTAACCCATTGAGCAAGGCCAGGGATCAAACCTTCGTCCTCATGGATGCTAGGTAGATTTGTTTCCACTGAGCCATGAAGGGAACTCCTGACACTACGTTCTTAACCTGCTGAGCCACAACAGGGACTCTTCCTTTTAAAAATTTTCTACTTTGCTCCCTTCCACCCACTTCTGGAACCATAGTAATCTACCCCCACCATTCTTTTGAAACTATTGTCTCCCAAGATCGTAACTGCATTCCTCTTTGTCAATCCAATGGACATTGTCTAGTCTTTCTCTGCAGGGTTTCATGCCTTCAATTGTTCCCTTCTGGAAGCTCTTTATCCTCCTGTTTCTGGGGCACTTCCCTACCACAGTGCTCATCCCACCATTGTGACCATGCCTTCACTGTCTCCTTCATGGGGCTCTTCTTTAGCTACTTTTTAAAATGTCCTCTCAGCTCCCTCTTACTAGGTGAACTCACGCACACTCTCATGGTTTAGTCATTTACTCTGATGACTTATACATTCATACTCTCAAGCTTTAGAGTCTTATATTTAACTAGACATTCCACAGGCATCTCAGATTCAACTGGTACCAAACTTAAAACCTTTTCTCCTACACACCCAGCTTCATCCCACCTGCTTTTATCCCTGAACTCAATCTCTTTCTTTATTGATGGTACCACCACAGACAACCCAATCTAGAAAACTAATCAATACCCTGAACTCTGCCTTAACCCAACCTTCACCCCCATATCTGCTCAATTCATCAAGTCCTGACAACCTATCTCCTTTATTTCTTGACTTTGTCACGAGCTCTTCACTCCTACTCTCCCCTCCTGGTCTAAGCCCTTATTATACCTTACCTAGATTTCTACAACATCCTCCTAGTTGGTCTTTCTGCTTCTAAGCTTGTCTCCATCAAGCCCTTCCTTCATACAGCCAATAGAATGATCTTACTAAAATATAAACCTGACCTTGTTCTGCCCTAAAACCATTTTGCAGCTCCCTGAGACTCAAAAAGACAAATTCCAAGCTTCCTAACAAGCCCCGTTCAGCCTTCTAGGATCCGGTTTCTGCCCACTCCTCCAGCTTCACCTTTCACCACTCTCTGCCTTATAATTAATGCTCCAGCCACTCTGAACTGCTTATGATTTCCATGGATCATAGTGTACTCTAATTATCTCCAGCATTGTACTTAGCACAAAGACTTATTAAGTGTCTATATTTCTATCTTTCCCAGTAGACTCTCAGCTGATTCCTAAGAGGAAGAACTACATTTTGTTCAGCTTTATATCTCCAGACTCTAACAAAGCAGTTGGCATGTGGTTAGTACTCAATTAATGTTGAAGAATGAATCTATAGAATCTACCATTTAGGGAGTTCCCTTGTGGTGAAGTGGGCTAAGGTCCAGCATTTTCACTGCAGCAGCTTGGGTTTGATCCCTGGCCCAGGAAACTTCCATATGCCGCAGGTGAGACCAAAAAAATAAAATAGAATCTTCCATTCAAAGGGCATGACATAACTTACAATACAAAGGACCTAATAGTATAGAGTTTTCAGGCAATCAGTCAAGTGGTCCAGTGGTGATTTGGCAGTTTGGGAGAAACAGTTTCATTCCCATACACCTTACAAATTTGAAATACAAAGTCAATTTGGATTTTTCACAGCAATCCTGTTGTGTTCATTTTGTTGTTACTAGTACTATTTTAGTTATTATCACCATCCTATATTAAAACCTATTCACTATTAGATTTCAAACTTACTAACATTCAAAGGGACTTAGGTAATTTTTTTTCTTTTTTTTTTTTTTTTTTTGGTCTTTTGAGGGCCACACCCGCAGCATATGGAGGTTCCCAGGCTAGGGGTCTAATCAGAGCTGTAGCTGTCAGCCAGATCCGAGCTGTGTCTGCAACCTACATCATACCTCATGTCAATGCTGGATCCTTAACCCACTGAGTTAAAAGGCCAGGGATTGAACCCGCAACTTTATGGTTCCTAGTAAGATTCATTTCGGCTGTGCTATGATGGGAACTCCTATACTTCAATTCTTTTTTTTTTTTTTTTGTCTTTTTAGGGCCACACCCAGGCTAGGGGTCGAATTGGAGCTGTAGCCACTGGCCTACTCCATAGCCATAGCAACATGGGATCTAAGCCATCTGCGACCTACACCAAAGCTCATGGCAATGCTGGATCCTTAACCCACTGAGCGAGGCCAGGGATTGAAACTGCCTCCTCATGGATGCTAGTCAGATTTGTTTCCACTGAGCTACAACAGGAACTTCTATACCTCAATTTTTTTAAAAGTACTTATTAAGTCATAAATGTATAATGAAAATAGCAACAAAAATACTAGAATTCACAATAATATTTTAAATATAAACAGTAAACCTCATTCTAGTAAGGTGAACATACAATGAGGACGATTTCACACAAGCAAAGGAGGTCCAATCAATTGCCAAGGAATATCTAACAACTAGATATCAGACAATTACTCCATTTCTAAATGTGGTTTTGTCATAAACCCTTATCACAGAGTGGCTTGAGGCAGTCAAAGCTTCCACATTATTTCAAACTAAATTTCAAAACTTGCATTGCAAGCTTCCTGTTAAACTACCTGAGTTTTTCCAAAACAAGTACAAAATAATGCTATCTAGCACAAAATTGGCTCATTCTGTCACTAAGGGCAGAAAAGAGCCCAAAACTACAGAAGCATTACTCCAAGTTTCACTCCTGGTACAAAACAAAGATTACTCTCTTTTTAAGAAACTCATAAAGGTAGCCACCAAGTTAATGACAAATTAAATGCTCAGAGGAAAATTGGACTAGGCAAGTATTGGCAAAATTATTAATGACTCTGATGAGTATCACACATCAATGATATCCAACATGGAAGAATAATTTTAATCACATGCATACTAGTATGTATTTTGTTTCACGGGTGAAATCAATGATGCACAGAGGAAGCACAGCAATTAGCATATGAGTAGAACATATTTGAGGGCAAAGTACTTACAAACTCTTGGTTTTGTCTCTCATCAAAAATCCTATCTATAAAAGAGGTTTTTCATTTAATTAACATTAATTTTTATAAGCTATTACAAAAACTGAAAAAAGTGCATTGGGATCAGTACTAATGGAATAACCAGCTAAGTTTCTAGTGATGAAGGAGGGTGCTACACAAATAAAAGTTTTACCTTTATGCCAAAACATCCACAGCTTTATTCACTACAAAAGATGACACACAAAAATATGTCTCCTAATCTCACCCAGTGTTGTAGGAAATAGCCTAAAATGTGAATATAATTGAATCACAGCTACTGTGCATTTGTTTTCTCAACATGCTCTGCAAAGAAACCAGCAGAGAGCCCTTGACTAACTGTTCCCCCCAGAAGTACTCTGGCTGTCAAGGGCACTCATGCCACCCTTCCAACTGAGGAGTGAGACTAAATCATTCCTGTTCCACATAGATAACATCAGGAGGGAGCAGCTCCATGGATTCAAGTGGCAAATGTCAGCGGTGTAGTTAATTGATTTTCCTGATCCTCTCGTTCAGGAGCAAAACATGTTTATTTTGAATATTGAGACTAAAGCATAATTTTCTTTGAGAAGACTGAAAGTCAGGTTTGAGGAATATCCTTGTAGACATGTAGGATTAGCATCTGATGAAATACTGACTCCACTCTTCCCATGAAAATTCATACCATCATTTCTGGACCCTGGTTCAATTTGAATTATCCAACATCCCAAACCGAAAGGGCTACCACACACTTGCCACCACTCCTGACAAATTACCATAACCAAGCAGGACCCTATGGGGCCTTCCCAGATTAGATACCCACCCATGTTCTCCATCTGCATTTCCTCTGTAAAAAAAAAACCAACTGAGTCAAAGAATACATTTAATCAGAGAAGTGAGAAAATGCAGAAAGGAAAACAGTCAAGCAAGACAGAATAGTTAACAGTTTAGCCATTCAACAAAGTCAAGGACTTTATAGTCTTCCTCAAGGACTACAGATAACATTCTGAGCCATGTCTTTCGAGCTGTTTTGCAGAAACTGAAACCCTCACCAGGTGAAAGAAGTTAACTGTAGGCTGCCCACAAGCACTAGACCCCAGACCAGTTGGAACCAGATGGTTGATGATGCTGACTCCCAATTACCTCACCACAACCAATCAGAAGAATGTCCTTGAGCTGATCATGCCCTGCTCCTTGAACAGTATAAGACCCCTCACTACCCTCCAGGGTGACACAGTTTTGAGGGTATCAGCCTGCTGTGGCCCCTTTTGCCTCACAAAGCAATAAAACTATTCTTTTCTACTTTACCCCAAACTCTGTTTCCACGTTTCTAAACAGCACTGATGAACAGAGGACAAATTTCAGCAATCTTATGAAGAATTTTCTATTTTATCCAGTGATTTTCATATCACTGGATATGAAACCAAATATCTTGCTAAAGATTAAATTGCAAATAATATCTTTCACTGATAACAGGAAAACATTTATTATTAATTTTTCAAGCATTTTTTTCAGCTTAACAGGCATTTATTACCTGAGAAGTATTAATGCTTTTGTTTTTTCTTTTTGGGGCCACACTCGCTGCACATGTAGGTTCCCAGGCCAGGGGTCAAATCGGAACTGTAGCCGCTGGCCTACGCCACAGCCACAGCCACACCAACTCTGAACCTTGTCTGTGATCTACACCACAGCTCACCGCAATGCCGGATCCTTAACCCACTGGGCGAGGCCAGGGATGGAACCCATATCTCATGGATACTAGTCAGATTCATTTCTGCTAAACCATGACAGGAACTCCACTTTTTGTTTTTGTTTTGCTTGGGGTTTTTTTTCTTTACTTTTTAAAATTATTTTTATTGGAGTATAATTGATGTACAATATTATATGTTACAAGTGTACAACACAGTGATTTACTTTTTTTTTTTTTTTTTTTGCTTATATACATAATAGTTCAGGGCATACGGAAGTTCCCAGGCCAGGGATCGGATCAGACCTTCAGCTGCTTGCCTACACTACAGCCACAGCAACTCGAGATCCAGCTGCGTCTGTAAACCTACACCACAGCTCACCAAAATGTCGGATCCTTAACCCACTGATCGAGGCCAGGGATCGAACCCTCATCCTCATGGATCCTAGTCAGGTCCGTTAACTGCTGACAAAGTTCATGAAGGGAACTCCATGATTTACAATTTTAATTACATTTTAAAATAATGATTCAATTTATCATTATTATAAATATTGGCTATATTCCCTGTATTGTACAATATATCTTCATAGTTTATGTTATACATAATAGTTCATACTTCTTAATCCTCTATCCATCTTGCCCCACCCTCTGCCCTTTCCCCAACTGGTAAACACTAATTTGTTTTCTGTATCTTGAGTCTGTTTGTTCTTTGGCATATTCACTAGTTTTATTTTTTATATTTCACATATAAGTGATATCATATAGAATTTATCTTTTTCTGACTTATTTCACTTAGCATAATACACTCCAAGTCCATCCATGTTGTGATATTTCATTTTTTTGTATATATGTACCACATCTTCTTTAATCATTCATCTGTTGATGGACACTTAGGTTGTCTGCATATCCTGGCAACTGTAAATAGTGCTGCTATGAACATTGGGGTGCATACATCTTTTCAAATTAGTGCTTTTTTTTCAGATATATACACAGAAGTGGGATTGCTGGGTTATATGGTAGTTCTATTTTTCATTTTTTGAGAAACCACCATACTGTTTTCCACAGTGGCAGCACCAGTTTATATTCCCACTAACAATGTATGAGGATTCTCTTTTCTCCACATCCTCACCAACATTTGTCATCTGTGTTCTTTTTTATGATTGCATTCTGACAGGTGTGAGGTGTTATCTCGCTGTGGTTTTAATTTGCATTTCTCTGATGATTAATGATATTGAGCATCTTCTCATATGCTTGATCACCTGAATGTCCTTTTTAGAAAAATGTCTATTCAGGTTTTCTGCCCATTTTTTATGAACTTTCCTCTTCATAAGCCTAAAGGTTTTGAAATATTCACCATGTAATTATTTTCCTTTCTTGTCACAAACAAATGGAATTAGTAATCTACAATTCTTACTTATTTTTCTTATGTAAATAACTATAATATTGTTATTAGATCTTATTATTAACAGAAGATATGCACACAATAAGAAAAGAGGACATGGAAGTTCCCATTGTAGTCCAGGAGAAACGAATCCAACTAGGAACCATGAGGTTGCGGGTTCAATCCCTGGCCTCACTCAGTGGGTTAAGGACCTGGCGTTGCTGTGAGCTGTGGCGTAGGTCACAGACATGGCTTGGATGACACGTTGCTGACGCTCTGGTGTAAGCCAGCAGTTGTAGCTCTGATTCGACTCCTAGCCTGGGAACCTCCATATGCCGTGGGTGGGGCCCTAAAAAGCAAAAACAAAACAAGAAAAGAGGACATGTAATGGTTGCAGAGTTCCTATGATAAATCTTCGTTCACAAATATTGTTATTTGCTGTTTAATGGACCCATCAAAGAGAACGTATTCATTGGAACTGCCTCAGATAAGGTATCAGAATTGTGCTTGAGTGTCCTCCTGGACTACCATCTCAGCCCCAGAGGAAGAAATTAAAGAGGTCTAAACACTTCCTGCCCTTGGAAGCAGTTACTAAGTCTTGTGCACAGAGCTTACTCCAGGGTCTTACGCAAACCTCTCATGGCCCACCCCCTTAAGACAAAGGAATCACACTAAGTGTTGGCTCCTGACTACTCTGACTTTTCGATGTAATCTTCCTTTAGCAAAGCTGCAAACCGGATAATACCTGATTGCTGCTGGGCACCAGCTTAGGGAGAATAACATTTGTTAAGTTTCTGTATCTTGGTGTCCTGCAACTCCAACAGAGTAAGCCTAGCAGAGATTGCAACCTCTGCACATCTAGAATTTCCAGCTCCATATAATAAGCTGAACTGTCCACTGGCTCAATTATTGCATATAAGAACCACGTAACCAGCAGTTTCCCGAAGTTGTACTGGACTTTATGTAACATAAATCCAACCACAAGAGCTTAAACTAAGAAAGGATTTTTTTTTTCTCATATAGCCAAAGTCCAGAAGAAGATGGGGTGGCCTGCTGAAAGAAGTCATCGAGGCAAGGGCCCAGCTTCTAACTTGGTATTCTGCCATTCTTAGCATGTGGCTTGTGTCCCCAGAGCTGTAAGATGGTTATTCCCTCCCAAGGTATGGCAATCATATGCTAGACAGAAAGGGGAAAAGTCCTAGCCCAAGGGCAAAGGCATGTCCCAGATTAACCTGCCCCTTTCTACTAGGGGGAGGGGGGGGAAGGTATTCCCAGAGCTCCATCCAGTAAGTAGTAAGTAAACTTCCCCTTACTGGATGACATGGGCCCCGCCCTCCACCTGAAAGGGAGTCTTGGAAGGCATTTTTATCTGGGCACATTGTTGCCTAAACAAAATAAGGGTCTTCTAAGAAAGAATAAATAATAAGAGGATAGATGCTGAGTAGGGAATGAGCAGTGGCTGCCACATGATCAAGAACACTTTAGGTTTTGCACCATTTTCACAAGGCAAAAGCTACTGGCTCAAATTTCAAACTG
This sequence comes from Phacochoerus africanus, assembly GCF_016906955.1. NCBI lineage: Eukaryota > Metazoa > Chordata > Mammalia > Artiodactyla > Suidae > Phacochoerus > Phacochoerus africanus. The sequence continues at coordinate 133,336,766 of NC_062545.1, read as the reverse complement.
TCTACTAACTACAGAGGTTTTTTTCCTCCAAGAAATAACTCTAAGTTCCTGATCCTTTATTATCAAACTTACTCTGCATGACTGACTTATCTTACCCTGCTCCCCCAAAAAGGATTGACCACACTCCAGAAAACATCACCTTAGTAACAATCACAAGAATTTACTGGCTCATCAGCATCCTCTGAAGGAACTGAGCAAACACTCTAGCTTTGCACTGTTTGCTAAATGTTCTTCCTGCTGATTCCAAGTAAGATTGTGTCTGTGCCATTTTTTAAAGCCAGGAGGGTCTCCAAAGCAAATCAGGTAAAGAGGGGTATGGAGGAGAATGGGAATGCAAAATAAAAATAAGGCTGCCCCTACCTCCTTGCTCCAAGGCAGCTGCTCCTGCCCATTAATTGAATCACCTGTTGTCTCCAAAGTAATTTAGAGACATCTAATTAATTGTGACATAAGTATCATAGGACTGGATAATTACAACACATCTGCCTTCCCAGGCACTGAAGACAATCCCCTGGTCTACATTATCCACCAAACACTATCCCTCCCTTCTAAAAACACTCAGTCATGTAGAACAAGACACAGAGAGGAAGACACAAGTACTCCAAATCTCAGACTGAGTAGATAATTCAAGGCAATTTCCCTGCTTTCACAGGGGAATGCTAAATAATGTGTCTTTAGAAATGGGAATATTGGATTTGTCTGCCAAGAACTGTGAGACTCAGCAAAGAACTTTACAGGAACGCTTCCCACCTGCTGGAAAGCAGCCCAGTAAAGGCAAGAATACTCGCCTAGAAGGAGCAAGATCTGGGGGCTTGCTGCAGCCCAACATGTCCAGATAAATTACTTCATCTCCCCTGATCCTGATTTTCACATCTATAAAATGACAGTATTGGGCGCTCCCTTGTTAAGGGTGGGCGGCGCGGCTGCTGAGTGGGTACCAGCACAGGGAAGTCTCCCTGCCTCCCTCTTTCCACTCGCTGCTAGTGCCAGAGCTTGCCAGCATGTCCGTGGTGCCGCCCAATCACTCACAGACCGGCTGGGCCCAGAGGGGTCAACCAGTACAGCAACAAGTACATGCAGCAGACCAAGCCCCTCACCCTGGAGCGCACCATCAACCTGTACCCTCCTACCAATTATACTTTTGGTACAAAAGAGCCCCTCTATGAAGACAGCTCTGTTGCCACCAGATTTCAGCACATGAGGGAGGAATTTGATAAAATTGGCATGAGGAGGACTGTAGAAGGGGTTTTGATTGTCCATGAGCACCAGCTACCCCATGTGTTACTGCTACAGCTGGAAACAACTTTCTTCAAATTACCTGGTGGTGAGCTTAATACAAGAGAAGATGAAGTCTGAAGGACAAAAACACTTAATGACAGAGATACTGGGTTGTCAAGATGGAGTCCTGCAAGACTGGGTCATTGATGATTGCATTGGTAACTAGTGGAGACCAAATTGTGAACCTCCTCAGTATCCATATATTCCTGCACACATTACAAAACCTAAGGAACATCAGAAGTTGTTTTGGGTTCAGCTTCAAGAGAAAGCCTTATTCGCAATCCCTAAAAATTACAAGCTAGTAGCTGCACCACTATTTGAACTGTATGACAATGCACCCAGATATGGACCCATAATTTCTAGCCTCCCTCAGCTTTTGAGCAGGTTCAGTTTTATATACAACTGAATTCCTGCACAGCAGAAAAGTAAGAGAAGCTGTCTCTGTGAGCACAGCTATACACAGTGTAGAATAAACATGCTAGCAAAGTGTTTTTGGTTTTATCTCTTTCCCAATCCCTAAATTGTCACCTACTTTCTGTTGTTTGAATAGTAAAGTTAATACGAAAAACCAGATTGTGGTGTACGCAAATGTTATAATGGTTAATTTACTTTTGGTTCTTCTCATAACTTTTTTAGATAACATTAAAGAAAATGGACTTCTTTCTAAAACAAAATTTAAAAATGACAACATTGGACAAAATCAAAGATGTCTGTGTTGTTTTCCCTCAGCAGTGGGCCAAATGAACAGAAACATAGAAATGTAGGGATGAATGATTTTTAAAATGTTAGTGAGTTGAGAGAAGCCACATTTGACATATGAATACTAGAATGACAAGGCAGAGGTAAGCACAAAAAACAATTGACTCATACCCGGTCTCCATTTTGTCAACCATCATGCCAATATCTGGGTTTCATAACATGTTAGCAGAATTAAACTATAGCTGCTGAAAACAAAATAACTACGTTCACCTTCAGCTGTAATGGCTGCTGACCTGGGCCTGCTAATAGCAGCATGTCACATAACGGTGATCCTTGGGAAGGGGATTTGTCCCTACTGGCCTACCGAATTGCGTGAGCATTCTAATTTAAACAAAGAAACAAACAAAACAACCCCAAACGTTTCCCAAGCTTAACTGCAGGAAAAGTTAGGCTGCTTTCTTTCCAATGGGACACAGGTTGGACCCCAGGGAATCTCCAAGGCTATTTCCTAACAGTCTATGAATCTAAACCAGTGGTTCTCAAACTTTAGTGCACCTATGAACCGCCTGAGAAACTTATTTAAATGCAAATTCCTCAGTCCCACTCCAGAGACTTTGCTTCAGAAGGCTTGGGATGCATCAGAGAAATGGGAATTTTAGAGAAGCAGCACAAGGTGACTGTGACATAGATAATCCAAAACCCATAGTTGAAGACACAATGGTCATTCCAAAGCAGCTGGGAGGGGTCCTTGTACTGGAAAGAGGCCTGGGTTTCCTTTCTCTTCTAAAAATTGCACCATCAAGAATTAAACTTCTAAACCAACATGATGAATATGTAAATCCTTGCCTCCAAGGAAGATGGAGATGACATGGGCATGAATGGAGCAATGCCTATTCTAGACACAGAGAGATAGATGGTTCACAATACATCCTGGCTGGAATGATGTTGCTGAATAAGACGGTCCAGCATTAGAAACTACGTGCAAACGAATTATTCATTCAATAGGTAAAAACAGGGCAGAGGTCCTGGAGAGCCCTGAAACACAAGCAGGACTTAACACAGCATCAAACAGTTAATTTCAAAAAGTTTGTCTCCTTTCTTCTTTTGCTTATCTAATACTTCTGAGTTGCCTGAGGATCTACCTTCCTAAAGGAAAATCTCACTCCCTCAAATCTCAGCACCTGGCTCAGTGATTCTCAGTAGGAAAGACCTGAGGCTCCTCACCCAGAATCCTAACTCCTCTTCCACAGGAGCACTTATGTCATTCCCCTCTCTGAGCTCTGCCATTAGTAGCTTCCCCAATGCTTTCTTACCCTCCTGGAGGATGTAGAACTTTGCAATGCTTTGACAAGATTTAAGTTGCCAGAATCTTATCCACTAAGCAAGCTTCCAGCTTATTAACTTTTTTCGGCCATGCCTGCAGCATGCAGAAGTTCCTCAGCCAGGGATCGAACCTGCGCCACAGCAGTGACCCAAGCAGCAGTGACAATGCCAGATCCTTAAGCCACTAAGCCACCAGGGAACTCCTCTAGCTCATTAACTTTTAATGAGAGAGGTAATGGCTTATAATTTATCACCTCCCCTGGATTAGTTAGGGAACTGGAACTCCAAGCAAGACCCTTATCTTTTCTGCCCTTTAATTCCCACCCCTTGTGGCACACTGCCAACACTCCTGGTGATGCAAGGCTTTGGGTCTCTGCCACTCCAAGGTGGAGACAATTCAGAGAGGAGTTCTACCGCCTCCCTCACAGCCCTGCTTCACACCCAGCAAAAATAAAATAAGCCCATTCCATTTTTCTCATTTAATAAATTAAAATGTTACAGGATCTTGATTCAAGTTGTCCCAAAATATGAGAACGCTAGGATCTCAAAAAATTGAAATTGGAAACTTCTGAATACCTTTCACTGGGATGTAAGCTCCATGAAGGCAGGGACTTTGATTCATTCCTATGTCACCATTACCTAGAGTAGTGCAGGCCATAGAGCAGGTGGACAGATAACACTAAAAAGAGCTACTTTCAGCATCTCCATAGACTTTCCATGGGCTGGGCCTAAGCCACATCCCCTCAATCCTGCATTTACAGTGGCAAGCAGGAGCCTGTTTCCAGCTCAGGAGAGTTGAATGTACACACCTCCACTTCAGAGAAATCACACAGCTTGAAATTGGCTGTGATGGGAATATTGACACCATGAAAACTGGCAAATGCAACAAATCAAGGCTTTTTTTTTTTTCACTAGACTGAGATAGTTGTTAGACATTTATCAACATACCACTGCCAGAGTTCCCGTTGTGGCTCAGTAGTTAACAAATCCGACTAGGAACCATGAGGTTGCGGTTTCGATCCCTGGCCTTGTTCAGTGGATTAAGGGTCCAGCGTTGCTGTGAGTTGTGGTATGGGTCGCAGAGGCAGCTCAGATCCTGCGTTGCTGTGGCTCTGGTGTAGGCTGGCAGCTACAGCTCTGATTAGACCCCTAGCCTTAGAACCTCCATATGCTGCAGGAGCAGCCCTAGAAAAGGCAAAAAGACAAAAAAAGAACAAAAAAAAACAAACAAAAAAAAACCCACTGCCCTTAAGACCTACAATGTCTCTTTTTGATGAATATAAGTGCAAGACCATTCAGCTTTCGGCACTTCCAATCTGGGAAATAAAGCAGTATTTGTCAACTCATTTTGTCAAAGTATCAATTCACTCAGTTCCTGATTTGGGTTTCCTGCAGGTCTCTATAGAAAAGACTGCACTGAAAATGAAGGGGCTCCTTTTCGAGGACATTTCCCATTTGCAGAAGGTTACAGTTAATTAAAGTTAACTGAGCAAAGTCAAAACTGACAAGGGAAGTGAAGGGAAGGGGTAAAGGGGAGATTGAGGAGGTGAGCCTCAGGCTCAGCCTCTGGAGATGCTGAATGCAAACAGCATGGAACATGGAACATACTGAACAGTATGGAATCATACATTCTGGGTTTGACTATAAATTACACTCTTAAATTTTATTTTCAAACATGTTTATAACATTTACTATGTGCCAGGCACTAGTCGCTTTGCCTAGCAAATGTTTACTCATTATTCTAGCTACAAGTACTAAACATAGCAAGTGTTCGCTATCATCCAGTCTACTGACTCTTGCCCTTTTGCTCATGAAAAACCAGAAGCACAAATCTGCTGACCACCCACTTCATGGTTCTGGGCTTGTTCATGGTGAGAAAACTAAAGTGGAGCTGAGGGCCACCTGACCATGGGTGAGTTGGACCTGACTGGATCTCCTTAGCTGTCCCAGACTAAATTTGATACTGTATTATATGTCCCTCCAAATTTACAATTGTGGAGTTAGAAAAAGACAGAAGCCAGGAGGAAGAAGCAGTTGGTATTGCCATAGGCCTTCTCCTCTTTGAAGGGGTAGAAGACTAGATTAGAAAACCTCTTAAATTCTTTCCAGCTATGTAACAATGATGATAATGAAGATAAAACAAACTATAAGGCTGGTTTCATGTACCTCTTCAGATATTACACACTGATAAGAAATTATCTCCCAGAACCAGGACAGTAGCAACAATAAATAGAAAAATCTTTTTATAGAGTAAATGATATACCGGTAGCATGTCCTCATGTTATTTTTGAGCCAAAATAGGCTACAGCACCAGAATGAGACTAAAATACTGATACTCAAGGTAGATGTTTTAAAATCAAAGAGAAAACAACAGTTTAGCTGAATAATTTAAGCTATCAAGATGGACTGATTTGCAAGCAACTTGAATTTTGGAATTCAAGCACACAAAACCATTATTTAATTTTCTTTCCAATAGATAGTCTATTTTAACAGAAAGTTAATCAAAATGTTTATCGAGTGTACATTATGTGCCAGCACTAGGCTAGGTGATACAGGGGAAAAAAGAAAGTATAAAATACAATCTATATCCTCAGGAATGGAAAGATTTACTTAGATGAAGAAAGAGAGAGAAAGCAATCCCTACTGGGGTAATGGCACAAAGAGAGAAGAGTAAGATTCAAGGTTAAGGAAAGCAATCTCCTGCAGTAAGAGGTCATCTTGGGTAGACAGTGTAGAGCCAAGCAGGATACATAAAGCAAATCAAGAAGGAGCAGAGGAACTGAGTTAAGTAACACAACTTAATGAAATTGTGCTTAGAGATGATAGCAGGGTATGGGGAGGAAGGAGACATGGTGAGTTTCTATCTTAACTTAGCATGTTTTCCATTGCCTTATTGAGAAACAGGATCTTTGCAGATGTAATCCTGGTAAGATGAGGTCATACTGGATTAGAGTGGTCCCTAAATCCAATGATAGTGTCCTTACGAGGAGAAGAAAGGGCACAGATAGATAGACACGACACAGGGAAGAAGACCATATGAAGATAGAGGCAGAGGAGTTCCCGTCGTGGCGCAGTGGTTAACGAATCCGACTAGGAACCATGAGGTTGCAGGTTCGGTCCCTGCCCTTGCTCAGTGGGTTAACGATCCGGCGTTGCCGTGAGCTGTGGTGTAGGTTGCAGACGCGGCTCGGATCCCACGTTGCTGTGGCTCTTGCGTAGGCCAGTGGCTACAGCTCCGATTGGACCCCTAGCCTGGGAACCTCCATATGCCGCGGGAGCGGCCCAAGAAATAGCAACAACAACAACAACAACAGAAGACAAAAAAAAAAAAAAAAGATAGAGGCAGAAAGTGGAGCAATGCTGGAACGCCAAGGATTGTGGGCAGCCAGCAGAAGCTATGAAGAGGGATGGAACAATTCTCCCTCAGAGCCTCCAGAAGGAACCAACCTTGCCCACACCCTGATTTTAGACTCTGGCCTCCTGAACTGTGAGAATAAACCTCTGTTTTAAACCAACTGATTTGCAATGGACAATTACAGCAGCCCTAAGAAACTGATGCAGCCATGCCCTGTGCAGTAAATGTGTGAAAATGGAAAAAATCAGATAAGAGCTTTCATTATTTCCTGATTCATTTATAATAATTACCATTTTATGTCACCTTTTGAGGTGGTTCACAGTCCTACTAGTCCTCACACTACACTTTGAAGTAGCTAGGAACTAGAAGACTTGGTGTAAATTATTTTAACTTACACTAGCAATTTAGAGTATCAAGACTATTGACTCCTCTCTGCCTCTTTTGGTTCTCCCACCAGTCAACACACACAACTGAAATACACACTGAATTCACACAGCTGTGAATTAACGGTTTTGACACTACATTAAAACTAAGATAGATATAACAGTCAGTCGTGCCAAGTCTTCAATGGACTGCAAAATTCTCCTCTTTGTTTTTTAATTCTAAAGAAATACTTTTAATAAGTCCAAAACCGCCTCTCCCCTCTACCTTTCACCTTCATACACCTTTTTTTTTTTAGGGCCGCTTATGGAAGTTCCCAGGCTAGGGGTTGAATCACAACTGTAGCCGCCAGCCTATGCCACAGCCACACCAGATCCAAGCTGCATTTGAGACTTACACCACAGCTCACAGCAATGCTGGATCCTTAACCCACTGAGCAAGGCCAGGGATCAAACCTGCATCCTCATGTATACTAGTCAGATTTGTTTCCACTAAGCCACGACAGGAACTCCCTTCATACACATTTTTTAAGGCAATTTAAAAAAAAAAAAAAAAAGAAGGGGGCCCACTGGGCTCGATATTCACACTAATTTTATATCACAACACATAAAATTCAGTAAAAGCTTATCATCCTATCTTAAAAACGGATAATGAGAGTGGCGAGGATTTAATGATATAGTATTGTGGAATTAAAGAAACCTCAGCTAAAACTGGACTGGGGACAGGCCTGTAGAGGGAGCTCTCAGGCTTCACCATGCATAGTCAATTACTCCAGAGACACCCACATCTCTAACAGAAAGGTGAAGCCTCCTTTACAGTTCAGCAGGAAGAGGAAAACTTCTTTTCCTGTCCCCAACAGCCCACCCAATCAGAGACTGTAAGAGCCCAACCAATGAGAAGCCTCCATACTCTGGACTCCCAGTTTCTTCCAATGGACTCTTTGGTTCTTATAGCCCCCCAACTCCCACCTTTTCCCTATAAAAGCAAGTTCCCCTGCCTTGTTTTCTGGATTTGCCTATGGTCTGTCTTGGTTCACATATCCTCTGTGGCAGTTCCTCTCGATATTCCTGAATAAACTTGAATAGACTTGTTTTTGCTGGTAAAATAGCTGACTGTTCTATTACAGAAGTTGACAGTATGGATGATGACTGTACTAAAGCAAAGAATACAAACATTAATAATATTTAACAATCATTGTGCTAGGTGTTTCACAGATATTAGCCCATATCCTCCCAACATTATGATACAGATAAGTAAGAAAAGTGATGCTCAATTACATTATTTATCCTTTCCTCTGCTTTCAATTATCAAGAACTTGAAAAGTGATATTAAAAATGTATTGGAGTTCCCATTGTGGCTCAGCAGATTAAGAATGCTATATCTCTGAGGAAGCCAGTTCAATCCCTGGCCTCACTCAGTTGGGTTAAGGATCCAGCATTGCCACAAGCTACAGTGTAGGTCGCAGATGTGGCTTGGATCCCATATTGCCGTGGCTGTGGCATAGGCCTCAGCTGCTGCTCTGATTCATTTCCTAGCTGGGAACTTCCATATGCCACAGATACAACCATAAAAGAAAATAATAAAATAAAGAATAAAAATGTACAAACAAAATTCCTAACACCACACCCTTCCTAGGAAGTCATACCATTGAAAAAGAAACTTGGACAAAGTTTTTTTTTTAATTAAAAGGTATTCATCACAGTATTATTCATCACAGTTCAAAAAAGAAACATTCTCAATGTCCAGAAATACAAGAATTTTTTTTTCTTTTATTCTTTTTTTTTTTTAGGGCCATACCCCCAGCATGTGGAGGTTCCCAGGCTAGCGGTCGAATCGGAGCTGTAGCCGCCAGCCTATGCCACAGCAACACAGGATCCGAGCCACGTCTGTGACCTACACCACAGCTACGGCAACGCCCGGATCCTTAAGCCACTAAGCAAGGCCAGGGATCGAACCCGCAACCTCATGGTTCCTAGTCAAATTCATTGCTGCTGCGTCATGAAGGGAACTCCAAGAATTGTTAAATGATTAAATAATTGAATATATCACATGTGTTTAAAATGATGCTTTCAACAAATGTTCAGTGACATGAGAAAATAGTCATGAATATTATCTTCTTCACAACTTTTTATGTTTTCTAAATTCTTTATTATTTTACAATGAGACATATTATTTTAAAAGTAATAAATGCTGGACCAAAGACAAAATGCTAGCAAGTAGCAGAACCTGGACATCCAGAACTGTCTGATTCTAGAGCCCTTTGGCCCACTACACAACACTGATCCTATCTAAAGTCCTCTTTTTAATCCCAGGAACATTATCCTCAAAAAAGGAACAAGTTTGGCATGAACTACTTTTTCACAAAAAAAAGACTATTATGACTATAAGCTTTCTTGGTTTTCTGATGCAATCTACCAGAGGCAGAGTTCAGTTTGAATAAATATATTATGCTGAAAGGCAATATAAACCAAGTGAGTCATTTATCCAGAGATAGACTGGCCAGAAATCAGTGAAGAGAATGGAAACTAGAGCTCACACTCCAGGCATTTCAGCTAGAAAGTTATTCATCAACAGATCCAAATACCTGGAGAAAAGGGAATTATATCAGCCAGCGTTTTACCCTTAATGAAGCTGACAATTCTTGTCCTCTTTTTCGTGCCTTCCTCTAGGATTCCTCGGGAATCTAGAACACAGAATGATGTAGCCGGCAGAAAACTACACTGCAAAGAACGGTTCCTTAAAAAAAACAAAAGTATTTACTTCATTTAATTTCAAGTAGTTCACATATTTTACATTCACTCCACACACATTTCAGAATACCTATTGTGTACAGAGGATTAAGATTTATCTCTGCAACACACACATTAAGACCATTTCGCAAATAAGGTTTTAAGTCTATTAGCCCTTCAACTTCCACCTTTCTCCATCATCTTCTCATATCTGCAAGTGCCATGGCAACAATGCATCTGATAGCAAATTGCATTTGTTGCCTGAGAGACCATGACTGCAGCTATGGAAAGCATTTTAAAATTTCATTAAAAATGTTTATTTGGCCATAGCCTAGTTTCTTTTGGATTTAATTTAATTTACTTTGAGGTCTGAGCCTCTCTAGCTTGAATAATCAGCTAATAATCCATCAAGTCCTCAGTGTCTGCATCTTTCCAGGCAGCTCTCCATCTCTATTCCCTGCTACTGTCAAGAAATTCCAACCAAAAAAAAGAAAAAAAAAAGTATCTGGTGTTGCCATGAGCTGTGGTGTAGGTCACAGACGAGACTCAGATCAGGCATTGCTGTGGCTGTGGCTCTGATTCAACCCCTAGCCTGGGAACCTCTATATGCCTCAAGTGCAGTCCTAAAAAACAAACAAAAACAAAGACAAAAAAAAAAAGAAATCCCAATTAGTTTAGTGATTTTCATGAGGCCACTCTCTAAGCTAGCAAGAGACTTTCTCACTCTGCTCCCAAGGGTGGCCAATGCTTGATGTGGTCAAAGTTCTGAATTATCATCATAAAAACTTACCATTCATCACTGTCTCTGTGGATCACATTAGTGAAAATATTTTCATAATGATAAAATATTTTACTGCTTCATTCCTATGAAACTATAATGTCAACGAATATTGTATGGGTCATCTAGACTAAATCACACAATGATAAACTAATTAAAAACATTCATTTCTCTCTTCATTTGCAGAGTGATAGTCAAGTCTTTCCTTTTTAAAAAGTAAGATTAGGAGTTCCCGTTGTGACTCAGTGGTTAACGAATCCCACTAGGAACCATGAGCTTGCAGGTTTGATTCCTGGCCTCGCTCAGTGGATTCAGGATCTGACGTTGCCATGAGCTGTGGTGTAGGTTGCAGACGTGGCTCGGATCCCGTGTTGCTGTGGCTGTGGCATAGGCCAGCAGCTGTAGCTCCAACTGGACCCCTAGCCTGGGAACCGCCATATGCCGTGGGAGCAGCCCTAGAAAAGACAAAAAGACAAAAAATAAATAAATAAAATAAAAAGTAAGATTAGAGTTCCTGTAATGGCTCAGTGGTTAACGAATCTGACTAGCATCCATGAGGATGCAGGTTCAATCCCTGGCCTTGCTCAGTGGGTTAAGGATCAGGCATTGCCATGAGCTATGGTGTAGGTCGCAGACGTGGCGCAGATCCTGAGTTGCTGTGGGTGTGGTGTAGGCCGGCAGCTGCAGCTGCAACTAGACCCCTAGCCTGGGAACCTCCACATGCTGCAGGGCCCTAAAGGGCAAAAAAATAAAATAATAAATAAAAATTTAAAAATTAAAATAAGATTATGGTGACTTTACCAAGTGATTTGGTATCCTTAAAATCCATCAATAAGAGAGAGAGGACAAGATGGCGGAGGAGTAGGGGGACACACTCACCCTCTCCCACAAACACAACAAAAAAAGCACATCTACAGAATAAATGACTCGCACAGAACAGCAACCAATCGCTGGCAGAGGAACCTAAACTCCAATAACAGCAAGAAGTTCGTGACATTACGGGGCAGAACGGGAGAAAAGAAGAGAGTGAGAGAAGGTGAATCCGAGCGGGACGGGATCCCGCACCCTGGAAAGTCACCTACCGGGGGAAAGATCAAACGAACCGGAGGAATCTCCAGATGCAGAGAAGAGTGTAGCAGTACGCTGGAGTATGGAAAAGCCAATCAAGAACCCAACGGACCATCTGAACTACGGGCACAGTCACCAAAAATTGAGACGCCTGGGTGGGGGCTGGGCACCGAATCCTCGGCTCCAGAGGTTAGTCCCCGGGAAAGGGCCCGGGGGACGCCTGGGTGGGGGCTGGGCACCGAGACCTCGCCTCCGAAGGTTAGTCCCCAAGAAAGGGCCGGGGGATGCCTGGGTGGGGGCTGGGCACTGAGACCTTGCCTCCAGAGGTTAGTCCCCAGGCTGGGGGGGGGCGGGGCGGAGCGGAAACTGCTTGGGAGGTCTAGAAACCATTTGACGGGGCAGAGACTGCCTGGGAGACTAGAAAACAAAGCTGTCGCAGAGGAAAGGAGCAATACTCTAGGGGCAGGGAAGTGGAAAGCTGCATCAGAGGGAACCTGGGAGAAGAGCCTGGTCTGTGCCCGTGCTGGGGAGGGGAGAGAAGAAGGGGTGGGTCCTCATAGAATACCCCCCACGCCACAGCAAGCTTACAGGCCCGCTAGCTAGCTGAAAGCTGTGCTTCCCAGTGCATCCCCTCCCCCCACCCCCACCACCCCCTATGCTCTCGCTGAACCTGGGGCTGCCTGCCATCCAGGAGGGCTGGCCTCAACAATTGCCTGAAGCCTACCACTGCAGGGGCTGTCCCTGCACAGGCCTGCTTGCCCTTTGGAGGGGCTACACTTCCGCAGAGCAGCACCAAACACCACCAGCCCCCAAGAAAAGGCCTGCAGCCCAGAAAAGCTGCAACAAGCCTGGCCGAGTCGGGAAAAGATCTCAGACGGTTTTTCTGAGTCGGGCTGCCCCGGGGAGGAGCCTCTTGGGTTTCCAACGGCCCTGCTACCCGCCCTAGCCCCCAGAGGGTGCCCCACTCCCGTGGAATAGCTGCTCAGCACCACCAGCCCCCTGGAAGAGCCCCTGCAGCCCAGAAAAGCTGCAACAAGCTCGGCCAGACTGTGCAAAGATCCGCCTACATTCTCAGGTCGTCCTTCTGAGTTGGGCTGCCCTAGGGAAGAGCCTCTTAGGTTCTCAGTGACCCAGATAGCTGCTCCAGCCCCCAGGGGGTGCTGCACTCCTGAGGAACAGCTGCCCAACACCTCCAACCCCCTGCAAGAACCCCACAGCCTAAAAACACCAGAGCAAGCTCTGCATGACCAAGTGAAATCTGCTACCATCGTGGTGTGGACCTCCCAGTCCTGTCTGCCCTCAGGAAGCCCTCCTTTGCTTCAAAGAAACACTGTTAGCCCCATCAACACTCCAGAAAAGCCACACTGCCTCAAAAAAGATTGACCAACAACGCCAGCCCTCAGAAAATATTCCACGGCAGTGACAAGGCAAACACTGCCCGATCATGGAGAGTACAACTCCCTCAGGAGAAAGAAAACAACAAGCAAGATGAAGAAGCTGAGAAACCACCCCCAGTCAAACCAACAGGAGAACTCACCTAAAACAGTCAACAATGAAACAGATCTCTGCAGTCAGACAGACCTGGAGTTCAAAAGAGAAACAGTGAAAATACTGAAGGAATTAAGAGAAGATATGAACAGTAATGCAGATACCCTCAGAAAGGAACTAGAAAATATAAGGAGGAGCCAAGAAAAACTAGAACATTCATTTGCAGAGATGCAAACTAAACTAGGGGCAGTAAAAACCAGAATGAATAATGCAGAAGAACGAATCAGTGATATGGAAGATAGAATAATGGAAATCACTCAATCCGGTCAACAGACAGAAAACCGAATCAAAAAACTGGAAAGCAATATAAGAGACCTATGGGATAATATAAAGCAGGCCAATCTACGCATAATAGGAATTCCAGAAGGAGTAGAAAAAGATAAGGGGATGGAAAATATATTTGAAGAAATTATTGCTGGAAACTTCCCAAATCTTAAGGATACTGGGTTCAAGATACAAGAAGCACAGAGGGCCCCAAACAAACTGAACCCAAAGAGACCCACACCAAGACACATCATAATAAAAATGGCAAAAGTTAGTGATAAAGAGAGGATCCTAAAGGCAGCAAGAGAAAAACATAATGTTACCTACAAGGGAACCCCCATAAGAATATCAGCTGACTTCTCTACAGAAACACTACAGGCCAGGAGGGAATGGCAAGAGATACTTAAAGTGCTAAAAGGAAAAAATATGCAACCTAGAATACTCTATCCAGCAAGGGGAAATAAAAATTTTTTCCAACAAACAAAAACTTAAAGAATACAGCAACACAAAACCCAGGTTAAAGGAAATATTGAAAGGGCTTCTCTAAACCAAAAAGAAAGGAAGGAAAGGGAAGAAAAAGAAAAGAAAAAAAAAAAGAAGAAGAGGAAGAACTAGGACTGAGGAAACCGCAATCAGAGAGCAGTCACTCAAATAAGCCAGCATACAGATTTCATCATGAACATGCTTCAAACAAAATAAAATTAAAAAGAAAAAAATAAAAAAGAGTCATCAAAACCATAAAATGTGGGCAAGGGATGTTAGGAAGTAAATAACCCTTTTTGTTTGTTTGTATGTTTCTCTTCTTAATTTTAATATAGTAATGAAGGGTTTGAACTTACAGGACCATCAGGCTAAAACACACAATTATGGGAAGGGGTTAGCATACTTAAAAAACAGGGCAACCACAAGCCAAAACCAAATATTGCATTTGCAAAAAAAAAAAAAAAAATACACTCAAGCAGATAATAACAGGAGACCATCCAACCAAAAAAAAAAAGAAAGGAAGAATGGAGAACCATAGAATCAACTGGAACACGAGGTTCAAATGGCAATAAATAATCACCTATCAATTATCACCTTAAATGTCAATGGACTGAATGCCCCAATCAAAAGACACAGAGTGGCTGAGTGGATAAAAAGGCAAAAACCTTCAATATGCTGCCTACAAGAAACTCACCTTAGGACAAAATATACATATAGATTGAAAGTGAAAGGGTGGGGGAAAATATTTCACGCCAATAGACATGACAGAAAAGCAGGAGTCGCAATGCTCATATCAGACAAAATAGACTTTAAAACAAAAGAGATAAAGAAAGACAAAGAAGGACACTATTTAATGATTAAGGGATCCATCCAAGGAGAGGATGTTACTATCGTCAACATATATGCCCCAAATACAGGAGCACCCAGATACATACAACAAATATTAACAGACATAAAGGGAGATATTGATGAGAATACAATCATAGTAGGAGACCTTAATACCCCCCTCACATCAAAGGACAGATCCTCTAGACAGAAAACCAATAAAGCAACAGAGATCCTAAAGGAAACAATAGAAAAGTTAGACTTCATTGATATCTTCAGTACACTACATCCAAAAAAAGCAGAATACACATTCTTCTCAAATGCTCATGGAACATTCTCAAGAATCGACCACATATTGGGACACAAAGCTAATCTCAATAAATTTAGGGGCATAGAAATTATCTCAAGTCTCTTCTCTGACCACAATGCCATGAAATTAGAAACCAACCATGGGAAAAGGAAAGAGAAAAAACCTACTGCATGGAGACTAAACAACATGCTCCTAAAAAACCAATGGGTCAATGAGGAAATCAAGAAGGAAATTAAAAACTACCTTGAAACAAATGATAATGAAGACACAACCGCTCAAAATCTATGGGATGCTGCGAAAGCAGTGCTCAGAGGGAAATTTATAGCAATACAGGCCTTTCTCAAAAAAGAAGAAAGATCCCAAACTGACAACTTAACCCTCCACCTAAATGAATTAGAAAAAGAAGAACAAAAAAGTCCTAAAGTCAGCAGAAGGAAGGAAATTATAAGATCAAAGAAGAAATCAATAAAATAGAGACTCAAAAAACAATACAGAAAATTAATAAAACCAAGAGCTGGTTCTTTGAAAAGGTGGACAAAATTGACAAACCCCTGGCCAGACTCACTAAAAAGAGGAGAGAAAGAACCCAAATAACCAAAATTTTAAATGAAAAAGGAGAAATCACAACGGATACAGCAGAAATACAAAAAACCATAAGAGAATACTATGAACAACTATATGGCAACAAGTTGGACAATCTGGAAGAAATGGACAATTTTCTAGAATCTTACAGCCTGTCAAAACTGAATCAAGTAGAAACAGACCAACTGAACAGACCGATCACTAGAAATGAAATGGAAGAGGTCATAAAATCACTCCCTACAAATAAAAGTCCAGGACCAGATGGCTTCACAGGTGAATTTTATCAAACATATAAAGAGGAATTGGTGCCCATCCTCCTTAAACTCTTTCAAAAGTTTGAAGAAGAAGGAATACTCCCAAAGACATTCTATGATGCCACCATCACCCTCATTCCAAAACCAGACAGAGATACCACCAAAAAAGAAGACTATCGCCCAATATCATTGATGAATATAGATGCAAAAATTCTCAACAAAATCTTAGCCAACCGAATCCAACAACATACCAAAAAAATTATACACCATGACCAGGTTGGGTTCATCCCAGGTTCACAAGGATGGTTCAACATTCGCAAATCAATCAGCATCATACACCACATTAACAAAAGAAAAGTCAAAAATCATATGATTATCTCAATAGACACAGAAAAAGCATTAGACAAAGTCCAACATCCATTCATGATCAAGACCCTCGCCAAAGTGGGTATAGAGGGAACATTCCTGAACATAATCAAAGCCATTTATGATAAACCCACAGCAAATATAATACTCAATGGGGAAAAAGTGAAAGCCTTCTCATTCAAATCTGGAACAAGACAGGGATGCCCACTCTCACCACTGCTCTTCAACATAGTATTGGAAGGCCTAGCCACAGCAATTAGACAACCAAAGAAATCAAAGGCATCCATATAGGAAGAGAAGAGATAAAACTGTCACTGTATGCAGACGACATGATACTATACATAGAAAACACTAAGGACTCAACCCCAAAACTACTTGAACTGATTAATAAATTCAGCAAAGTAGCAGGCTATAAGATTAACTTTCAGAAGTCAGTTGCATTTCTGTATACCAGCAATGAAACATTAGAAAAGGAATACAAAAATACAATACCTTTTAAAATTGCACCTCACAAAATCAAATACCTCAGAATACACCTGACCAAGGAGGTAAAGGACTTATATGCTGAGAACTATAAAACTTTAATCAGGGAAATCAAAGAAGATGGAAAGAAATGGAAAGATATTCCATGTTCCTGGATTGGGAAAATCAATATTGTAAAAATGGCCATACTACCCAAAGCAATGTACAGATTCAATGCAATCCCTATCAAATTACCCAGGACATTTTTCACAGAACTAGAACAAACAATCCAAACATTTATATGGAAGAACAAAAGACCCAGAATCGCCAAAGCAATCCTGAGAAACAAAAACCAAGCAGGAGGCATAACTCTCCCAGACTTCAAGAAATACTACAAAGCCACAGTCATCAAAACAGTGTGGTACTGGTACCAAAACAGACAGACAGACCAATGGAACAGAATAGAGAATCCGGAAATAAACCCTGACACCTAGGGTCAATTAATCTTTGACAAGGGAGGCAAGAACAGAAAATGGGAAAAAGAAAGTCTATTCAGCAAGCATTGCTGGGAAACCTGGACAGCTTCATGCAAAGCAATGAAACTAGAACACACCCTCACACCATGCACAAAAATACACTCCAAATGGCTGAAAGGCTTAAATATAAGACAGGACACCATCAAACTCCTAGAAGAGAACATAGGCAAAACACTCTCTGACATCAACATCATGAATATTTTCTCAGGTCCGTCTCCCAAAGCAATCGAAATTAGAGCAAAAATAAACCCATGGGACCTCATCAAACTGAAAAGCTTTTGCACAGCAAAGGAAACCCAAAAGAAAACAAAAAGACAACTTACAGAATGGGAGAAAATAGTTTCAAATGATGCAACCGACAAGGGCTTAATCTCTAGAATATATAAACAACTTATACAACCCAGCAGCAAAAAAGCCAATCAATCAATGGAAAAATGGGCAAAAGACCTGAATAGACTGTTCTCCAAAGAAGATATCCAGATGGCCAACAAACACATGAAAAAATGCTCAACATCGCTGATTATAAGAGAAATGCAAATCAAAACTACCATGAGATATCACCTCACACCAGTCAGAATGGCCATCATTAATAAATCCACAAATAACAAGTGCTGGAGGGGCTGTGGAGAAAAGGGAACCCTCCTGCACTGTTGGTGGGACTGTAAACTGGTACAGCCACTATAGAGAACAGTTTGGAGATACCTTAGAAATCTATACATAGAACTTCCATATGACCCCGCAATCCCACTCTTGGGCATCTATCCGGACAAAACTCTACTTAAAAGAGACACATGCACCCGCATGTTCATTGCAGCACTATTTACAATAGCCAGGACATGGAAACAAGCCAAATGTCCATCGACAGATGATTGGATTCGGAAGAGGTGGTATATATACACAATGGAATACTACTCAGCCATCAAAAAGAATGACATAATGCCATTTGCAGCAACATGGATGGAGCTAGAGAACCTCATACTGAGTGAAATGAGCCAGAAAGACAAAGACAAATACCATATGATATCACTTATAACTGGAATCTAATATCCAGCACAAATGAACATCTCCTCAGAAAAGAAAATCATGGACTTGGAGAAGAGACTTGTGGCTGCCTGATGGGAGGGGGAGGGAGTGGGAGGGATCGGGAGCTTGGGCTTATCAGACACAACTTAGAATAGATTTACAAGGAGATCCTGATGAATAGCATTGAGAACTTTGTCTAGATACTCATGTTGCAACAGAAGAAAGGGTGGGGGAAAAAATGTAATTGTAATGTATACATGTAAGGATAACCTGACCCCCTTGCTGTACAGTGGGAAAATAAAAAAATATATTTAAAAAAAAATAAAAAAGTAAAAAAAAAATCCATCAATAAGAATGACCATCATCATGTCAAGATAATACCTCCTTATAGTAAATCAGTTACAGCTGCAGGCTAGAGGGGGCAAGCACAGATACCTCTCCTTTCAATTATTCTTGAATTATACAAATATTAAATATAAGCAGAGATATTAATTTAGGTTTATAAGAGGAGACAGAAGAGAATATCTGAAGAATGAGAGCACTTAGTCAGGGAAGAGCTTTTATGGATGAAGGAAAAACAGAAGCTAAGGCAAAGAGACTGGAAAGAAAAGAATGTGCCCTGGTAACTATAGCTGGTTTGGAATCCCTGGAGTGTTTAAGAGATGAGCTGGAGAGGGAAACAGGCTGGAGTGCATAATGTTACTATAAGGAGCCAGAGGGAATGAGGGGTCCAGTGAAGGGTTCCAAAGAGGAGAATGACATGATCAGAGTTGTTGATTGAGGAACATTCAGGAGAGGATAAAATGGAAGTATGAAATTTAGGCTCCTCTCCCAAGAAACTTGCCTGTGAGAAGGAAGAAAGGCACTAAAGGGGAAGAAATGCAAAAAAGGATTAGGCAAAGGAGCCAGAGGTAGCAAGAGATATTAAACATAAGGGAATGAAAGAGATAACTTTTGGAGGATATAAATGTTGATGAGTTTCTTAGTGTTCAAATAAGAACTGAGGACCTTTACCTACCAGAGACCTCCTTCCTGCTCTAGAGAAACACTCAAATCTAGATCTGTCCAGAATACCAAGTCGTCTGGTTCCTAGCTATTCAGAGTACAGTCTGAGGGCCAAGTAGTATCAACAACATCTAGAAGTTTGTTAGAAACACAGAATCGTAGGCTCCGCCCCAAAACTCCTGAATCAGAACTTGCATTGTAACAAGATCTCTACCAGATTTACTTACACATTGAAGTCTTAGAAGCACAATTACAAACCAACTCTGGAGCATTTTAAGGAACTGTGGAGAACAGAAAAGGAAACAGAAGACTGAAAACAGGGAAAAATGGAGAATAAAAATACAGAAGAATTCACATTTGTCTACCTGACACTAGTATGAATTATTGTCAGGATGGCCAGAAGTTATCAGTGGAAGCCAGTATTCACACACAGAATAAATCATGCCAGATTCTTATTATTATCTATCAGTAAGCCTAGGAGATGTAGTAGACATATCTGGATTTCAGTAAAGTATGTGATAAAATGTCTCATAGTTTCATAAACAAGATTTTAAAAATATGACCTAGGTGATAGTTCTATTCAACACATTCATAATTGTTTTAATAATTATTCCAAAAGGGCTTTGACTAGTAAATTTAAACTGATATAGTGGAGTTCCCACTGTAGCATAGTGGGTTAAGATCCAGCATTATCTCTGTGGTAGCATGGGTTCAATCCCTGGCCTGGCACAGTGGGTTAAGTAAGGACCCAGTGTTGCCACAGTTATGGTGTAGGTCGCAGCTGTGGCTCAGATTTGATCCCTGGCTTGGGAATGTCCACACCTGTGTAGGTGTGGTCAAATAAATAAATAAAAATAAAATTGACTTAAATTACCAGATCTCTAGTTACAAGACTTCAAAACGTCTCTTCCTAGACCTTTCACCACTTTTTTAAAAATTGATAATTTAGACAGAGATACAAAAGATACATTGTGCTTACCACTGAAAGCAATAATATCACAGGACAAAATCAGGACCCACCCCCTTCCCCCACAAAATTAACAGACTCATACAAAGAACTAAAACATTTTAATTAAATTTGGATGAATTAAAATGATTAAAATTAAAATGTTAATCTTACCTCCTATGTTGAAAAAGGATAGGATGATGAAAAAGCAGCATACAGAACTACACAAAATAAGGGCTTGGGAGTTTTAGAGATGCTAAATTCAACACGAGTCAGTTTTATTATATTAACATGAGGTCAATAAGATAATATGTGAGTTCAGCTGAACCTACATGCCAAACTCTCCAACAAAATAATAGTCATATTTAAATTAAAAGGTGCGGGAGATGGGATTAAGATGGCAGAATAGAAGGACTGGAGCTCAACTTCTCTCCTAAAAACAACAAAATTCACAACTAAAGGCTGAGCAAGCTTCAACCAAATGGCCCAGAAACCTTAAGAAAGATACCCTACTCCAGAACACAAAGAGGAAGCCACATCAAGAGGTAGGAGGGGAGATTACACCATATAAGCAACCCCATACCTCCCAGGTGGGAAGCCCCATAGACTGGAAAGTAACTGTATCACAAAGACTCACCTACAGGAGTGAGAGTTCTGAGCCCCACATCAAATCCCCATGCATGGGGATCTGGCACTGGGAGAAAGGGCCCCTGGAGCATCTGGCATTGAAGACCAGTGGGGCTGGTGTACAGGAGCTCCATGGGATTGGTGGAAACGGAGATCGCATTCTTAAAAGGTGCACACAGACTTTCACATGCACTGGGTCCCAGGGCAAAACAAAGTCTCCATAGGAATCTGGGTCAAATCTGACTG
Source organism: Phacochoerus africanus (assembly GCF_016906955.1). Taxonomy (NCBI): domain Eukaryota; kingdom Metazoa; phylum Chordata; class Mammalia; order Artiodactyla; family Suidae; genus Phacochoerus; species Phacochoerus africanus. The sequence goes on along the minus strand of NC_062545.1, from coordinate 133,315,678 downwards.
CAGTTCTTGGAGGACATCCTGGGAAAACAGGGGTGAATGTGGCTTGTTGTGAGGGAAGGACATTGAAAGCAAAGCTCTTGGGAATATTCAGCAGCATTCCTTTCTCTGGGGGTGGCCATTTTGGAAAAATCTGACCCCACCCATTAGCCAGCACTGAGAAGCCACAGGCCAAACAATCCAGGTGGGATCACAGCCCCACCCATCAGTAAACAGCTGCCTAAAGACCCCTCAGGCACCAGCAGCCACCTCTAATCCCATCCAGAGACGAATCCCCACCCACCAGAGGGATCGGAATCAGCTCCACCTAACAGTGGGCAGGCATCAGCCCCACCCATCAGGAAGACTACAACAAGCCCCCATACAAACTTCAACCACAAGGGGGGCAGACACGAGAAGTAACAGAGGCTACAACTCTAGTATCTGTAAAAAGGTCACCACACCAAAAACCTATAAAAATAAAAGACAGAGAACTATTACTCAGATGAGGGAGAAAGGAAAAACCCCAGCAAATCAGCTAAGTGATGAGGAGATTCTCAGCCTCCAGGAAAAAGACTTCAGACCTTTGAAGTTGAAGATGATGCAAGACATTGGAAATAAACTGGAGGCAAAGATGGATAACTTACAGGAAACACTGACCAAAGAGATACAAAATATAAACTTACACAAGAAGAGATGCAAAATACAATAACTGAAATAAAAAATTCACTAGAAGCAGCTAACAGCAGAATACAGGAGGCAGAAGAACAAATAAGTGAGGTGGAGGACAGATTAGAAGAAATTATAGATGTGGAACAGAAAAGAGAAAAAAGATTGAAAAGAAATGAAGAGAGTCTCAGAGAACTCCAGGACAACGTTCAACACAACAACAGCAGTATTACAGGGATGCCAGAAGGAGAAAAGAGAGAGAAGGGTACAGAAAAATATTTGAAGAGATAACAGAGAAAAACTTCCCTAACATGGGAAAGGAACCACTCACTCAAATCCAGCAAGCACAACGAGTACCATATAAAATAAACCCAAGGGGAGTTCCCGTCGTGGCTCAGTGGTTAAGGAATCCGACTAGGAACCATGAGGCTGCAGGTTCGATCCCTGCCCTTGCTCAGTGGGTTAACGATCCGGCGTTGCCTTGAGCTGTGGTGTAGGTTGCAGACACGGCTCGGATCCTGCGTTGCTGTGGCTCTGGCGTAGGCTGGCAGCTACAGCTCTGATTAGACCCCTAGCCAGGGAACCTCCCATATGCCGAGGGAAAGGCCCAAGAAATGGAAAAAAGATAAATAAATAAATAAATAAATAAATAAATAAAAATACACCCAAGGAGGAATACCCCGAGACACATATTAATCGAACTGACCAAAATTAAAGACAAAGAGAAAATACTGAAAGCAGCTAGGGAAAAGAAACAAATAACATACAAGGGAACCCCGATAAGGTTATCAGCAAATTTTTCAGCAGAAACTCTGTAGGCCAGAAGGGACTGGCATGACATACTTAACGTGATGAAAATAAAAAACCTCCAACCGAGATTACTTTAACCCAGCAAGGCTCTCATTCAGATTTGAAGGAGAAATCAAAACCTTCACAGAGAAGCAAAAGCTGAGAGAATTCAGCAACACTAAACCGGCTTTACAACAAATACTAAAGGAACTTCTCTAGGCAGAAAAGAAAAGGCCACAACCAGAAACAAAAATACCACAAATGGCAAGGCTCACCAGTAAAGGTATACATACAGTAAAGACACGAAATCATCCATGCACAACTATGCACCAAAATCAGAAATCGTGAGAAGAGGAGGGTACAAATGCAGGACACTGGAGATGCACTTGCAATTAAGAGACCAACAACTGAAAACAATCTCGTGTATATATAGAGAGACGCTTATATCAAAACTTAAGAATAACTGCAAACCAAAAATCTACAATTCATACACAAACAAATAAGAAAAATCAATGCAAATACAACACTAAAGGTACTCATCAAACCAGAAGAGGAGAGAACAAGAGAAGAAGGGAAGAAAAAAGAGCAACACAAACAAATCCAAAACAACTAATAAAATGGCAATAAGAACATACATATCAATAATTACCTTAAATGTTAATGGACTAAACGCCCCAACCAAAAGACAAAGACTGGCTGAATGGATACCAAAAAAAAAAAAAAAAAAATCCACATATATGCTGTCTTCAAGAGACCCACTTCACTTCTAGGGACACATACAAATTGAAAGTGAGAGGACGGAAGAAAATATTCCATGCAAACGGGAATCAAAAGAAAGCTGGAGTAGCAATACTCATAACAGACAATATAGACTTTAAAACGAAGAATATCTTAAGGGACAAAAAAGGTCATTACATAATGATCAAAGGATCAATCCAAGAAGAAGATATAACAATCTTAAATACCTACGCACCCAACATAGGTCCACCACAATATACAAGGCAACTGCTAACAACCTTAAAAGGACAAATCGACAATAACACAATCCTAGTGGGGTCTTTAACAACCCACTTGCAGCAACAGACAGATCATCCGGACAGAAAATCAATAAGGAAACACAGGTCCTGAATGAAGCATTACACCAGTTGTACTTAATAGATATTTCTAGGACATTCCATCCAAAAGCAACACAATACACATTCTTCTCAAGTGCACAGGGAACATTCTCTACGACTGACCACATCCTGGGCTACAAGTCCAACCTTGGTAACTTTAAGAAAATTGAAATCATATCAAGCATCTTTTCCGACCACAACACTATACAACTAGAAATCAACAACAAGAAAAAAAACTGCAAAAAAACACAAACACATGGAGACTCAACAACATGCTACTAAACAACCAATGGATCCCTGAAGAAGTCAAAGAGGAAATTTAAAAATACCTAGAAGCAAATGACAACAAAGATACGACTCTCCAAAACCTATGGGATGCAGCAAAAGCCATTCTAAGAGGAAAGTTTACAGCAATACAAGCCCACCTCAGGAAACAAGAAAAAGCTCAAATCTCAACCTAACTTTACATCTAAAGCAGCTCGAGAGAGAAGAACAGACAAGACCTAAAGTTAGTAGAAGGAAAGAAATCACAAAGATCAGAGCAGAAATCAATGAAATAGAAATGAAGAAAACCACAGAAAAGATCAATGAAACAAAAAGCTGGTTCTTTGAAAAGATCAACAAAATTGATAAACCCTCAGCCAGACTTATCAAGAAAAAAAGAGAGAGGACTCAAATCAATAAAATTAGAAATGAAAAAGGAGAAGAAACAATGGACATCACAGAAATACAAAGGATCATAAGAGACTCCTACATGCAACTACATGCCAATAAAATGGAAAACCTAGAAGAAATGGACAAATTCTTAGAAAAGCACAATCTTCCAAGACTAAACCAAGATGAAATAGAAAAGATGAACCGACCAATCACAAGCACTGAAATTGAAACTGTGATTAAAAAACTTCCAACAAACCATGGGAGTTCCCGTCGTGGCACAGTGGTTAACGAATCCGACTAGGAACCATGAGGTTGCAGGTTCGGTCCCTGCCCTTGCTCAGTGGGTTAACGATCCGGCGTTGCCGTGAGCTGTGGTGTAGGTTGCAGACGCGGTTCAGATCCCGCTTTGCTGTGGCTCTGGCGTAGGCCGGTGGCTCCAGCTCCGATTCAAACCCTAGCCTGGGAACCTCCATATGCCGTGGGAGCGGCCCAAGAAATAGCAACAACAACAACAACAGCAAAAGCCAAAAAAAAAAAAAAAGGAAAAAAAAAACTTCCAACAAACCAAAGTCCAGGACCAGATGGCTTCACAGGCAAATTCCATCAAACATTTAGAGAAGAGCTAACACCTATCCTTATGAAACTATTCCAAAAAATTGCAGAGGAAGGGACACTCCCAAACTCATTCTATGAGGCCACAATCACCCTGATACCAAAACCAGACTAAGATACCACAAAAAAGGAAAATCTCACTGATGAACATCGATGCAAAAATCCTCAACATAATACGAGCAAACCCATCCTACGATACATCAAAAGAATTGTACATCATGATCAAGTGGGATTTATCCCAGGGATGCAAGGGTTCTTCAATATCCACAAATCCATCAGTGTGATACACCACATTAACAAACTGAAGAATAAAAACCACACGATCCTCTCAATAGACACGGAAAAAAGACTTTGCCAAAACCCAACACCCATTTCTGATAAAAACCCTTCAGAAAGTGGGCATAGCGGGAACCTACCTCAACATAATAAAGGCCATAGATGACAAACCCACAGCGAACATCACTCTCAATGGTGAAAAGCTGAAAGAATTCCTGCTGAGATCAGGAACAAGACAAGGATGTCCGCTCTCACCACTATCCTTCAACAGAGTCTTGGAAGTCCTAGCCACAGCAATCAGAGAAGTAAGAGAGATAAAAGGAATCCAAATCAGAAAGGAAGAAGTAAAACCATCCCTATTTGCAGATGACATGTTACTATACCTAGAGAATCCTAAAGACTCTACCAGAAAACTGTTAGAGCTCATTCACGAATTTGGCAAAGTCGCAGGATACAAAATTAATACACAGAAATCAACGGCATTTCTATACACTAACAATGAAGGAGCAGAAAGAGAAATTAGGGAAGCAATCCCATTTACCATTGCATCCAAAAGAATAAAATACCCAGGAGTAAACCTACCTAAAGAGACAAAAGACCTGTACTCTGAAAACTATAAGACACTGATGAAAGAAATCAAAGACGACACAAATAGCTGGAAAGACACACCATGCTCTTGGATTGGAAGAGTCAATATTATCAAAATGATACCTAAAGCAAAATGATACCTAAAGCAATCTGCAGATGCAATGCAATCCCTATCAAATTACCAGTGGCACTTTTCACAGAACTCAAACAAAATATTTTAAAGTTTGTTTGGAAGCACAAAAGACCCAGAATAGCCAAAGACATCCTGGAAAAGAAAAATGGAGATGGACGAATCAGGCTCCCTGACTTCAAACTATACTACAAAGCAACAGTCATCAAAACCGTATGGTACTGGCACAAAGATAGAAATACAGATCAGTGGAACAGGATAGAAGGCCCAGAATTGAACCCACGCACCTACAGCCAACTCATCTATGACAAAAGAGGCAAGAATATACAATGGAGAAAGGACAGCCCCTTCAATAAGTGGTCCTGGGAAAACTGGACAGCCACATGGAAAAGAATGAAATTAGAACACTCCCTAACACCATACACAAAAATAAACTCCAAATGGATTAAAGACCTGCACATAAGACCAGAGACTATAAAACCCTTAGAGGAAAACATAGGCCAAACCCCCTCCGACATAAATGACAGAAACATCTTCTCAGATCCACCTCTTAGAGTAATGACAATAAAAACAAAAATAAACACATGGGACCTAATTAAACTTAAAAGTTTCTGCACAGCAAAGGAAACCCTAAACAAGACGAAAAGACAACCCACAGAATGGGAGAAAATCTTTGCAAATGAAGCAACTGACAAGGGATTCATCTCCAAAATTTATAAACACCTTCTGCAGCTCCACACCAAAAAAAAACAAACAACCCCATCAAAAAATGGACAGAAGAGCTAAACAGACAGTTCTCCAAAGAAGACATACAGATGACCAAAAAACACATGAAAAGATGTTCAACATCACTCATTATTAGAGAAATGCACATCAAAACCACGATGAGGTACCACCTTACTCCAGCCAGAATGGCCATCATCAAAAAGTCTACAAACAACAAGTGCTGGAGAGGGTGTGGAGAAAAAGGAACCCTATTACACCGCTGGTGGAATTGTAAATTGGTACAGCCACTGTGGAAAACAGGATGGAGATTCCTCAGAAAACTCAACATAGAACTACCATTTGATCCAGCAATCCCACTCCTGGGCATCTATCCAGAGAAAACCATGACTAGCAAAGATACGTGTACTCCGATATTCATTGAAGCACTATTTGCAACAGCCAAGACATGGAAACAACCTAAATGTCCATCGACAGAGGAGTGGATCAAGAAGATGTGGTACATATACACAGTGGAATATTACTCAGCCATTAAAAGGAACGAAATACCAGCATTTTTAGCAACATGGATGGACCTAGAAATTATCATACTGACTGAAGTCAGCCATACAACGATATACCAACATTAAATGCTTTCTCTGACATGTGGGATCTGAAAAAAGGTCAGACTGAACTTCTTTGCAGAACAGATGCTGACTCACAGACATTGAAAAAGTTATGGTCTCTGGAGGAGACAGTTTGGGGGGTGGGGGGAATGTGCTTGGGTTGTGGGATGGAAATCCTGTGAAACTGGATTGTGATGATCATTGTACAACTATAAATGTAATCAATTTATTGAGTAATAAAAAAAGAAAAATAAAATAAATTATATTAAAATGGGCAGCAGAGATCTAAACTAGTTTTTACATTCTGTAACTTGAGATAGTACACAAAGATCCCATGGTCAAAATTAGAAATGCCTTATATTAACAATAAGAGGTCCTCATATGTAGACAAAATTGAAGTGGAGAGTACTTTTTTTTTTTTTTGGTCTTTTTAGGGCCAAACCTGTAGTATATGAAAGCTCCTGGGCTAGGGACTAAACCAGAGCTGCAGCTGCTTGCCTACATCACAGCTCAGAAACACCGGATCCTTAACCCACTGTGCATGGCCACGGATCGAATCCAAATCTTCATGGACAGTAGTCGGGTTCATTACCACTGAGCCATGATGGGAACTCCTGCCCACATGCTCCTTTGCTATCCGTATTCTAACAGAAGATCTGCATGCTAAATCAGTCACAATTCTCCCCAAAGCCAAATAGCCATTAGTTGGTCCTTCTGATCACCCATTTGCCCCCTTTATCCTCCTTTGTGCCAAGCTTAACATGACCCTTGACTGTATCATGTGTGTTCCCATAATTACATTGCTTGTGACTATTTTGTTAAAGACTTAGTCTACCAGTTTGGGATAATTGCTGCAGAACATACTTAGGCTTAAAACACCTAAGGGACACTGGTTGCCTGGGAAGTCTGGATTGGTGACAGGTGGTATTACAAGGCCTTAATTATTGAGGTATCAAGAAGCCCCAGAAGAAGATGGGGCCCGGCATGAATGGAAGAGCTGAAGGGAAAAGGAGCCCAAAGCATTAGGAATGGCATATGACAAGACCCCCAAAGATGGTGCATATCGTCTAAATTTTTTATTTCGATCTCAATTAAAGTTTTGTACTTTAAAAAAAAATCTGCATAGAATAAAAGGATGACTTAGTGTTTTCCTATTTGGGTAACTTCAGACAGTTCCATCATGTTTCTGACTTCCAAGTTTCTAGCTGAACCTCCATAATGAGATATGAGGTTGAGAGACAGAGAAACAGCACCTAAAGATAAGAAGTAGTCACATAATCCCACCACTACTTTTATAAAAGGATATACCTCAAAAGGCGACCAACCTCCTGTCTTTTTGAATAAGTAATTTAGTAATTACTTATAGGGTGTGGGTTCAGATGAAGAGGGCTGGTAAGGGCCAAATTAGGAAATAAGATTTTCTCATTCATAAAATTTTTAGGTGAATTTCTTTATCTAAGTTAGATCTGAGAAGGGGCCCTGCCTATTCATATTTACAGTATCGATTTTTTCCATATTAACTTCAAACCTTAAGCAACACTAGCCATGAAAAGATGGGCAGAGGAGTTCCCTGGTGGCCTAGTGGTTAAGGACTCAAAGTTATCACAGCTGTGGCTAGGGTTCAATCCCTGGCCTGGGAACTTCGGCATGCTGCAGGCATGACCAAAAGAAAAAATAGGAAAGGAAATGAAACAAAAGGAAAGAAAGTGAAAGGAAAGGAAAGGAAGAAGGAAGGAGGGAGGAAGAAGGAAAAAAAAAAAAAAGATGGGCAGAATTGGTACCAATAACCCTCAAATTAAATTCCTACTTCCAGAGTTCCCATCGTGGCTCAGTGGTTAACAAACCCAACTAGTAACCATGAGGGCGTGGGTTCAATCCCTAGCCTGGCTCAGTGGGTTAAGAACTGGGCATTGCCATGAGCTGTGGTGTAAGTTGCAGACACAGCTTAGATCCTGCATTGCTTTGGCTGTGGTGTAGGCCGGCTGCTACAGCTCCAATTAGACCCCTAGCCTGGTGAACCTAGAAAAAAAAAAAAAAATTCCTACTTCCTTCGAATCCCAGTCACTCTCTTTGCAAGAAAAAATTGGCTGAAAACAATGTGACTTCTCCCCTAGGAAGCAAAAAACCAAGTCTTCTAGTGATATGAGCACTAATCTTAAATAACAACCTTCTCCCTTTCATTTTCCTGACATCTGCCCTCATTGCCCAGCTCCTGGGGCTATAACAGGAGAGTGTGCATGATGCCCACCCATCATCTCCACAGACTCGAAGAAGTTGGCTGGTCATCCTTAATATCAGTGTTGAAGTGTGACTCACCTGTTCCAAAATCACTTAGAGTACTCATTAAAAATACAGGCTCCAAGATCCCATGCTAAATCCACTGAAACAGAATTTCTGATGGTGGAACTCAGGAATCTGCATTTTTAACAAGTTATTTTTATGCACACTAGGTTTAAGAATCTCTGCCTCACAATGATAATCACAAAGAGAGGCAAAAATGATTTACCAAGTCAACCCACCACTCAACAGCAGAGCCAGGCTAGTATCGATGCTCTTAAGCACCTGAGGTGAGCCTCCCCAACTAGAGCCCACTGACGTGTTACTGACAAGAGAAACAATTTGGGAGTTCCTGTCATGGCTCAGTGGTTAACGAACCTGACTAAGATCCACGAGGACTCGAGTTCAATCCCTGGCCTCGCTCAGTGGGTTAAGGATCCGGCTTTGCTGTGAGCTGTGGTGTAGATCGCAGACGCAGCTTGGATCTGGCATTGCTGGGGCTGTGGTGTAGGCTGGCAGCTATAGCTATGATACGACTCAACCCCTAGCCTGGGAATCTCCATATGCCGCGGGTACGGCCCTAAAAAGACAAAAGACAAAAACAAAACAAGAAAAACGATTTGGTGTTCTTCAGAGAAAAGTCCTGTTCAAGCTTAACAATAACGACATCCCACAGAGAAACAGCCCTCAAGTCCTTAATCCTGCCTTTCATGTGGCAAAAGCAGAAAGCTTCATTTTAGGGCTTCTCATAATTTGTAGAATCATCGTTGCTAAAGATTTTCAGCCTTGAGAGGAGGCCAAAGAAACAACGAGACAAATACAAAAGGTGCTATTTTCATCAATCAGTGAAAAGGTCTAGAAACCAAAATTTGATTATTTTGTCTCTGCTTGAGTCTCGCTTGAACTCTGTGTTCCTGGAAATTAAATTCACACTCAGGTTGACTTCAGAGAGTTATTTTTTCCTTTCCATTTATCAGCCTTTGGAAGTGTTTTTTTTTGTTTTTTTGTTTTTTTGGTTTTTTTTTTTGTCGTAAGACACTGCACAGGAAGCCCCCACAAAAAGTAGTTGTAATTAAAGGTGTAAATGAGCACACACAGGGATGCCCAGGGAACCAGGGAGTAAATATCGCAAACCCTCTAACATGAGGCATAAGTGTCCTCAAGCATTCTCACTCAAAAAATCCAAAGTCAATCTTAATACAAGGCACTCTCTTAATTACTTTATTCAGAACAATTAATAAATTACTTTATTTGGAATTTTGTCTAGAGAAGGTATTATGACCTGAAATTACCTCAGTGTTACCTTAGGCTTTTTGTAAAAGTCACCTGATGGAATAATTTTAAAAGGAGGCAATGTTATCATTCATCATTCCTGGGCACGTTAACTCACAACTGCAGTTTTATAAGGTCTTATCAAAAAGCTATATGTGATTATTTCATGGAGTTTGTGAATGGGGAGGGGGAGGAATGCCTTAAAGAAATCAGAATGGTTACCTGTGGCTTAAGTTGAAGTTTCATTTCAAAAAAAAAAAAAAAAAAAAAAAGAGGCAGAGTCTCTTGCTCACACTCACACAGCTTAGAAGTGTTGATTGGTCCTGAAAAATTGTATGAGGTAAGTCTAAAATGTTTCCAGCAAAAGCAGTTCTGATACCAAAGACGTATGTGGAAAGGATCTGAGCAAAATTCCTCCATGAATTTTAAGCAGAAAAAAGAGCATTTCTAAATTAACGTACTGCCTTGTCATTGGAATTGGAAAATTCCACCAAGGCATCAAGATACAACAGAGTATACCATAGTAAGGTATCAACAGGTAGAGACACAACTTTTTCAAAGTTATGTTCAAGTGGTTACAACACTTGAATCTTCACCTGGAGAGTATAAGAGAACAGACGGAGAGCTGTGAGTGGGCACTGAGTCCTGGCCACCCAGGCAAGAAGGGAGAGGGTGTCCATCTCTCCCCTCAAGCCTAGTGAGGGGTTTCAGCAAGCCCATGCAGACAGCTTGATGTGTCTCCTACAATTGGGGTTCACAATGAATTGTGACTGGTTCCTGTCTGAGAAACTTAGAGGGCAAGAAATAGACTGATGAGTTGCTCGAAGAAGCTAGAGCAAGCAGCCTGCACCCCAGAATCTGTCGGGGCCAAGGATGCATGCGTGTTCCCTTGGACCAGACGTGGGCCAAAGTATAAGCCCAATGGCATGGGGTCAGGTCACAGCTTGTCACAGAGGGAACTACAGGGGCAAACAGCTTTCAGCAGAAAGAAGGTACAGGTCCAGCAGCATTCACAGGGGCTGAGGACAGACTAAGCTATCAACCAAGAATATGGGAGGGCATCACCACTCTCAGAGGACAGGTGACAGCCCAGAGAACATGAAGCCACTTACAACAGGATCAGTCTTTCTGGCCCTTTCTGGCCCTCCTACATCTCTTGCCTCCACCCCCATAAATCCCTCAACCTCGCTTTAATCCTGACCAGAAACCTTGACCAGAAACTCAAGGCAGGGAAGAAAGCCAACCAGACTCTTTACCCAACTTCAAGCTTCTTCCAGGCAACAGGTCTGAGGTGGGGATCACGGGGAGGGAACTTTTCACTTTCAATCAAGTTTGGTGTTTTGCCTCTTCCATCAGACTTGCACACTTTATGTACTAAATTTAGAGTGTTTTGTGACCTAATAATAATTAGAAAAGTTGTAGCCATGCTTTTATTTAAGAAGTCATATATTGGAAAAGAATTTGAAAAAAAATGAATCTGTGTATAACTGAGTCAGTATGTTGTACAGCAGAAATTATCACAACATTGTAAATCTTCTGTACTTCAATTAAACTTTTAAAAGTTAAGAAAAAGAGAAGTCATATAAATGGAATTGAAATTAAAAGGAACGAACCACTGATGCACACAATTTGGATGAATCTTCAGGGAACAATACTGAGTGAAGAAAGCATACCAAAAGGTTACATACTGTATTATTCCATTTACATTGCTCTTGAAATGACAAAATTACAGAAATTGAGATCAAATTAGTGGTTGCCAAGTAAGAAGGGGTGGGAGCAAGAGGAAAGTGAATATGATTTTAAAAAGGCAACAAGAGGAATCTTTGCTGTGATGGAAATGTTTGTATTTTGACTGTACTGACATCAACATACTGGTTATGATATTGTTCACGCCATACACACAGGCCACATGTGTACCATTGAGGGAAACTGGGTAACGGGTACCCAGCTTCTCTCTGTATTAGTTCTTGCAACTGCATGTGAATCTACAGTTATCTCAAGATAAAATTTTAATTTTTTTTAAATGCTGAAAGTTGTGTATACAGCAGTGGAAGAAGTGATGACCTTTACTACACTGATTCCATTCTTAAAACTGAAAATACTTGGTCTGACTCATTTGTAGAACCCACTGCATTTAGTTGTGCAAAAAATCAGAGTTTTCTACTTCATATTTGCTGGCTGCCTTGGTGCATTAGTTTACTATTGCTGAAAAAACAAAGTACCACAGACCAGGCAGCTTAAAACAACAGAACTTTATTGTCTCACAGTTATGGAAGCTAGAAGTCTGAAATCAAGGTGTCGGCAGGGCCATGCTCCCTCAAACCTGTCAGGGAATCCTTCCTTGCCTCTTCCAGCTTCTGGTGGTTTGCCAGCCATCTTTAGTGTTCCTTGGTTTACAGTTGCATTTCTCCAATCTCTGACTTCATCTCCTTCTCTGTTTCCCCTGAGTGTCTCTGTCTTCACTTAGCTTCCTAATAAAGACATTAGTATTGCTGAATTAAGGGTCCACACTATTCCAGTATGACCCCATCAGAAGTAATTACATCTGAAATGAACCTACTGATACATAAGGTCACATTCTGAGGTAGTGGGGGGTCAGGACTTCTACATATCTTTTGGGGGGGGGTGAGGGTACACAATTTAAACCTTAACACTTGGCTAGAGTCAAAATCTTTTGTTTGTTGTTTTCAGGCCTTATTCAACATCTCTGTTCCTACCACTGAGCTTCCCAGATGGACAGGCAGAAGGATGAATGGTGGTTCCCTAACCACCAGTCAACAGAAACCCAAGAGCACCACTCCAACCCTACACACCTCAGAGCCATCTGTCTCAGTACAGGCAGCCCAATGTCACCTGTAGCTCCCTGATGACAACACTGCCTCTCAGCTACTCTCCCACAAGAAGGGTCAGGCCCCAGGCTGCTTCAGCAACCATTTTGACTCTGTCTAGGATCCAAAAACCTCTAACGGCTATAGTGACATCCCCATACACATTATGCTGTCAGGTTCAAAATGCTGCCTATCTTATTTCACAGGCTCATTCTAAATTAAATCAGGCTATAATTTCTGTACTTGTGGATTTTCTATCAAGAGACCTCTGTCCCTCTAGATATCTGTTTTTTATGATCACCACTCCAAGCCACTGAATATGACTATGTATCTAAGTCCTGGCTATCGGCAAAATTCATGCCCATTTCCAGAAAGTTCCTAACACTCATGCAAATCAACAACCTAAATGTCCATCAACAGATGAATGAATTAAGAAGATGTGGTACATGTATACGATGGAATACTACTAGGCCAGAAAAAAGAATGAAATAATGCCATTTGAAGAAACATGGATGCAACTAGAGATCCTCATACTAAGTGAAGTAAGTCAGAAAGAGAAAGGCAAGTACCATATGATATCACTTGTATGTGGAATCTAAAATATGGCAAAAATTAACCTATCCACAAAAGAGAAACAGGCTTACAGACAAAAAGAACAGACACAGAGGGAGAGGGAGGGAGTGGGATGGCAGGGAATTTGGGATTAACAGATGTAAACTATTACATTTAGAATGGATAATGAGGTCCTACTGTACAGCAAAGGGAACTATATCAAATCTCTTGGGATATAATAGGATGGAAGATATTATAAGAAAGGGAATGTATATATGAATGTACAGCAGAAATTGGCACAACACTGTAAATCAACTACAATTTTAAAAAAAGAAGAAAGAAGAAAGAGCAAGCATTACAGGGGACATGAAGAGAAAGCATGACTTTTGAAATCAGATGGATCTGAGTTAGAATTTTATCTCCTTTACTTCTTGGCTCTGTAACCTTAAGAAAAACCACTAAATTGTCAGTGGAAGTACAGGGTTCTCATGAGTTGTAAGTGAAATAAAACACAGATAAATCTTTTTTAAAAGAGAAAGAGAGAGATAGCAGCTATTTAATCAATTGTTCTGTTTAATTGTCCCCAAGCATCTCATTCAGTAAACAGTTATTAAGCACCAACTATATGCCAGGGACTGTTCTAGATGTTGGGAACACATCAGTGCATGAAACAAAATCTCTATCCTGGAGTTCCCGTCGTGGCGCAGTGGTTAACAAATCCGACTAGGAACCATGAGGTTGCAGTTCGGTCCCTGCCCTTGCTCAGTGGGTTAACGATCCGGCGTTGCCGTGAACTGTGGTGTAGGTTGCAGACGCGGCTCGGATCCTGAGTTGCTGTGGCTCTTGCGTAGGCCAGTGGCTACAGCTCCGATTCGACCCCTAGCCTGGGAACCTCCATATGCCGTGGGAGCGACCCAAAGAAATAGCAAACAAACAAACAAACAAACAAACAAACAAACAAAACATGTGGTTCATTAAAGAGTACCTGAAAAAAAAAAAACTCTATCCTCATACCTCTGCATTCTAATGGAGAGAGATAGAACACTGAAAAAAACAAGACAATCTCTGGGGTTGTAACTGCTAGAAGAAATAAATGTGATAGAAGCAGAGGGGGAACATCTGAGATGCAATCTAAAGGATGAACATAGCCAGCCATAGGATGTGTCTAGGGAAAAACATTCCAGGGCAGAAAAACAGCAAGGACAATGGCCTTTGCAAGTATGGACATGACATGTTAAAATTAAAGGGGGGTAAAAACTGTGCAGGACATCTCTGTTTTGCTCCTTTCCACCTCCTGCCACATGCTCTGTACCTTCTGCCTTTGTACTGTCTATTTAACTTGACAATGCCCATATGAGTCTGGCCCAGATTCTTAACCTGCCCTTGAATGCCTGGACTTGGTACTGACGAAGCTCCCACTGTCCCACCCACGCCCTGGGCTTGAATCAGCTGAGGACATGCATTTCACCCCCGCCCCCTGAAAAAAAGTGAACTGTTTCGGCCATCCTGAGAGCTGGCCACTGGACACAGTGAAATTCAAAGCAGAAAACATGGAAGAGCCCAGGCCCCAGCCAGGTGTCCAGGAGGTCATCCACACCACACACTGACTGCAGTGAGAGTTGTGTCTCCAAGGACTCAACCACAGCGTTGCCTGCCTGACCTCCTCAGAAGCTCCTACAGACATTCAGGAAGCAGAAACTGACTTATGACCCAGGTTCTGATGAGCTCATCATCTCCTAGAAGAATGCAGCATCTAACAATGGCAGTTTTTCCCTTTTATTTATTTTTTTTCTTTGCCATGCCCACAGCATGTGGAAGCTCTCAGACCAGGGATTGAACCCACACCACAACAGCAACAACACCAGATCCTTAACCTGTTGTGCCACCAGGGGAACTCCGTAACTCGAATTTTTTAAACGATGTTTACCTGAGATAGAAAAAGCATCAGAGTCTCTGTGCTGATTCAGGATTGATGTCACTGTATTTCTTGGTCCAAGAGAATCTCCTTTGGGCTTCTGGCCCTAAACACACACAGGCCTTTGACATCCCCATGGCTTTCAGCTTCCTTTCCTGGGCTGACCTTCCACCCCTGACCTCTTGCACTGCCAGGCTTACAGTGTCCTCAGTGAACATGAACATCTCTCCAGCTGCCGGCATGTCTCTGGCTCCTGTTCAACTCAGGGCTCAGCCACTCTTCTATCCTGGGCATCAGGCCCAGCCTGGCTAGGGAAGTCTGCTCACGAGTAAGCCACTACCCCTCTGAACTTGCTTATACAAATGCAGGATATAAATGGTGACAACAATACTATATATAAATCAGGATAGTTCTTTTGTGTGTGGCAGGAAGTCAACTTACAAAAAGTTTAAGCAAAAAGGAAGATGTGCATCTTTGGGGTTTGTGTAATTGTGGACAACACAGGGACCTCCAAGGACTCACACAGTACCATAACGATAGTTTCTCTCTATCTCCCTCCACCCCTCTCTCTCTCTCTTCTCACCCTGACCTCTGCCCTCATCCTCTACCAATCAAATGGCTCTGGGCTTCCTCCATCTCTGCTTAGCAGCTTCTCTGGAAAAGAGGGCTTCTCTACAAGCATCTCCATGTCAAGGGCTTACACCAAGCTTAGATGCGATGACCCACCCCTGTACTAATCACTTAAGACAAGGAAATAGGATCTGGGACCTGGACCATGTGCCCAACCACTGTCTCCCAGGTGGGTGTCAGGCTGAGCAGAATACTGTGAGGGGAAGTCATGTAAGGAACCACATGAAGTAGAAAGCAGCAGATACCACAGTCCAGTCCACTAAATATTCATTCTATAATCTTCCATCCATCTGCTACGCTCTGCTACAACGGCTGGAAAGCTAAAAATACCACTTTGCAGACAGCCTTTCAGTTAGAGTGCAGGCTTATATCCAGGTTCTGCCCAGCAGATGTTCCCAAGAAAAACAGATACGATTAACGTGAGGTGGTGGCTGGTGCAATCATCAGGTTTTCTGGTAAGCACAGGGGAATGAAAGATGCCTTTGGTCAGCTATGTCATGGGGCTCTTAGAGTCTAATCCCTACATCACTGGTGGTACATGACAACAGCTTCATTTCTGCTGGAACCAATGGGATGGCTGTGCATACTTCCTGACTGTGTCCCTAGCTCTGTTACCATCCAAGCTTGGTTCCCTGAATCCTATAAATTCTGTAAGCAATCTAATACCCTGAAATTAACTTCTTTCTTCTTGGTGTAGAAGTAAAACTAACACCTTGCCCTGCTGCATCAGGGAAAAATGTGCAAATTATGTCCAATGGCCAGAAGAAAACAAACTCACGTTGCTCCCTAAGTCCCACCCTCCCCATAAAATAAAGACAGTAAAAAGACCCAGGATTATACTGTCTAGCTCTGGGCCCTAAAATAATTGAAATCATGAACTTTTCCTATAAATTGCTGATTCCTATAAAAACTTTGTTGTTTGGCAACTTTATTGACTTTTACAACACTGATATCTGAAGATATGACACAATCTTTGAGGTTACAACACTCATATGAGATAACTGCCTTTTTCCCCACAGTGAACATAGTAATTATAAATGCAGTGATCTTGTAGTTGTTTTTAAACTTTTTTAAGATTTTTATTTTTTTCTATTATAGTTGATTTACAATGTCCTGTCACTTTCTGCTATACAGGAGAGTGACCCAGTCACATATACACACACAGACACACACACACACAAACATTCTTTTTCTCACATTATTTTCCATCATGTTTCATCACAAGTGACTAGATATAGTTTCCTACGCTATAGAGCAGGATCTCATTGGTTATCCATTCTGAAGGCAATAGTTTATATCTATTAACCCCAAACTCCCAGTCTATCCCACTCCCTCCCACTCCCCCTCAGCAAACACAAGTCTTTTCTCAGAGTCCACGAGTTTCTGTCTTTTCTATAGATAGGTGCATATGTGCCATATATTAAATTCCAGATATGTGATATCATGATATTTGTCTTTCTCTTTATGACTTACTTCACTCAGTATGAGAGTCTCTAGTTCCATCCATGTTGCTGCAAATAGCATTATGTTGTTCTTTTTGTGGCTGAGTAGTATTCCATTGTGTATATATACCATATCTTCTTAATCCATTCATGTGTCAATGGACACTTAGGCTGTTTCCATGCAATGAACATAGGGGTGTATGTATCTTTTTCAAGGAAAGTTTTGTCCGGATATATGCCCAAGAGTGGGATTGCTGGCTCATATGTAGTTCTATATTTAGTTTTCTGAGGTACCTGCATACTCTTTTTCCATAGTGGGTGTACCAATTTACATTCTCACCAACAGTGAAGAAGAGTACCCTTTGCTCCACACCCTCTCCAGCATTTGTTATTTGTTGACTTGTTAATGATGGCCATTCTGACCGGTGTGAGGTGGTACCTCATTATAGTTTTGATTTGCATTTCTCTAATAATTAGTGATGTTGAGCATTTTTTTTTCATGTGCCTGTTGGCCATCTGTATATCTTCTTTGGAGAAATGTCTATTCAGGTTTTCTGCCCATTTTTCGATTGGGTTGTTGGGTTCTGTGCTGTTGAGTTATATGTTGCTTGTATATTTTAGAGACTAAGACTTACCAGTTGCATCATTTTAAACTATTGTCTCCCATTCTGTAGGTTATCTTTTTTCGGTTTTTTTAAATGATTTCCTTTGCAAAAACTAAATCAAGAAGAAATAGATCAATTTAACATACCAATCACTAGAAACGAAATTGAATATGTAATAAAAACACTCCCTACAAACAAAAGTC
The DNA here is from genome assembly GCF_016906955.1 of Phacochoerus africanus. Classification (NCBI taxonomy): domain Eukaryota; kingdom Metazoa; phylum Chordata; class Mammalia; order Artiodactyla; family Suidae; genus Phacochoerus; species Phacochoerus africanus. Next base: position 133,297,814 of record NC_062545.1, on the reverse strand, counting down.
CAGAACCAGATGGCTTCACAGGCGAATTCTACAAAACATACAAAGAAGAACTTACACCCATCCTTATTAAGCTTTACCAAAAAGTTGAAGAAAAAGGAACACTCTCAAAGACATTCTATGAAGACACCATCACCCTAATACCAAAACCAGAAAAAGATACTACCAAAAAAGAAAACTACAGGCCAATATCCTTGATGAATATAGACACAAAAATTCTCAACAAAATTTTAGGCAACCGAATCCAACAACATATAAAAAAGATCATACATCACGACCAAGTGGGGGCTTCATCCCAAGTTCACAAGGGTGGTTCAACCTACACAAATCAATCAACCTCATACACCACATAAACAAAAGAAAAGTCAAAAACCACATGATCATCTCAATAGATGCAGAAAAAGCATTTTCCAAAATCTAACATCCATTCATGATAAAAACTCTTACAAAAGTGGGTACAGAGGGAACATACCTTAACATAATCAAGACCATTTATGACAAACCCACAGCCAATATAATACTCAACAGAGAAAAGCTGAAAGCCTTCCCACTAAAATCTGGAACAAGACAAGGATGCCCACTCACACCACTTTTATTCAACATAGTATTGGAAGTCTTAAATAACTGTTCTTATATATTTCATTTGGCAAGCTAGTCCTTCAAAAACCTGAACTCCTTGCAATCCATCTTTATAAATAAAATGTTGTCTTAGCTGAATGCTTTTATGGCTGTGTCTTCTTTTAACTCTACTGTTTGCAATCAAGAGCCCTGATAAATTCTGGGAGGGAGGCTCATCACTGGATGTGCTTGAGTTATTGAGGGAGAGAAATGCTGTTAAAGGGAAGGGATGTGAGAAAATAAAAACATACAATTGTCTCTAAATTATTTCATAATTCATATTATGATTGACTGGGAAAATGTGGAATTGTTACAAACTACAAAGCCCAGTATAAATGTCAGGCTGGGAGTTCCTGTCATGGCAAGTGGAAACAAATCTGACTAGGAACCACAAGATTGTGGGTTCAATCCACTCAATGGGTTAAGGATACGATGCTGCTGTGAGCTGTGGTACAGGTCGCAGATGCAGTACGGATCTAGCGTTGCTGTGGCTGTGGTGTAGGCCGGCAGCAACAGCTCCAATTAGACCCCTAGCCTGGGAAGCTCCACATGCCGAGGGTGCGGCCCTAAAAGGACAAAAGACATTAAAAAAAAAAAAAAAAGTCAGGCTGAAGCATTATCCTTGATTGGTAGTTACCATTTGGCAGGTAAGTTAAGAGTACGTACACTGCACAGAATGCATCCATCTCCCACTAGCAAAACTCTCCCTGTCTTTCCTTGTTTTATGACCCTCTATGAAGTTCCTAAACTGCCTGTGTGTAATGCTTTCCTAGATGAGGTGGCAACATTTGGACATTAACATTACTCATGGAGTCATCTATCTATTCAATAGGTACCAACTAAGTACTAGCCTGCAAAATCACAATCACAGGCCAGCACCAAGCAGCAACAACAGGACACACACAGGGAGGAAATTTAGACTGGATACCTGATTCAGTGTAGCCAGCAGCATTGGAAGAGAAGGGAGGTACAGACTATGGAGAGGCACAAGAGGAGATTCAAATGCACCTGCAACATTTTATTTTTACAAAATAAAAATATAGGAAACAAATATGACAAAATGTTAACATTTGTTACTTCTGAGTGGTGGGTTTGTAATTTAATTTTTTTTCTGTATTTATAAAACCCCTCTAAAGAAAAAGTTAGGTAGCCAGACAGAGGAACTGAATAGGTTTCATGCTTTGCCTCTAACTCTATAATTTTGCCCCTCAGGAAGAGCCTTTCATCAGAAATAATAATACATAATTTTTTAAAAAACTTAATTATAACACTGATGTTAAACCATTGCCAGAAATTTAAGTCCTAAATTGCCTGACATTTGTGATTCAGATGATTAATCTGAAAGATCTTCCACAGTGTCTTATATCAGGGAAGCAAGTTTTCGGTGTAGGCCAAAAAGAACTGTTTCCTAAGATTCCTTAAAATCAACTGTGGCCATCAATCAAAATTTCACAGGAATCCATTTGAAGGCATTTCCCTGAAAATTACTTGTGAATGCAAAAACAAAAGAAAACAAACAGAAAAAATGCCTGAGCAGGAACATTCATGAGTTTTCAGTTCTGGAGACCACGAAAGAAATGCTTTGTGTGTGTGTGTGTGTACAATGTGGGGCAGAGGATGTTAATTGAGAGAGTTCAGGGCTACACTCTTTGCTTATTGAGCCTTGGCCATGCCTCAGAGTATGTTAAAGGAAGCTTTATTTAAATGTTTATTTTCCGGGGGGATTAAGATGACGGAATAGAAGGACTGGAGCTCAACTTCTCTCCTAAAAACAACAAAATTCACAACTAAAGGCTGAGCAAGCTTCAACCAAATGGCCCAGAAACCTTAAGAAAGATACCCTACTCCAGAACACAAAGAGGAAGCCACATCAAGAGGTAGGAGGGGAGATTACACCATATAAGCAACCCCATACCTCCCAGGTGGGAAGCCCCATAGACTGGAAAGTAACTGTATCACAAAGACTCACCTACAGGAGTGAGAGTTCTGAGCCCCACATCAAATCCCCATGCATGGGGATCTGGCACTGGGAGAAAGGGCCCCTGGAGCATCTGGCATTGAAGACCAGTGGGGCTGGTGCACAGGAGCTCCATGGGATTGGTGGAAACGGAGATCGCATTCTTAAAAGGCGCACACAGACTTTCACATGCACTGGGTCCCAGGGCAAAACAAAGTCTCCATAGGAGTCTGGGTCAAATCTGACTGCAGTTCTTGGAGGACATCCTGGGAAAACAGGGGTGAATGTGGCTTGTTGTGAGGGAAGGACATTGAAAGCAAAGCTCTTGGGAATATTCAGCAGCATTCCTTTCTCTGGGGGTGGCCATTTTGGAAAAATCTGACCCCACCCATTAGCCAGCACTGAGAAGCCACAGGCCAAACAATCCAGGTGGGATCACAGCCCCACCCATCAGTAAACAGCTGCCTAAAGAACCCCTCAGCCATGCAGCCAGCCTCTAGTCTCACCCAGAGACAAAGCCCCACCCACTAGAGGGATCGGAATCAGCTCCACCTAACAGTGGGCAGGCATCAGCCCCACCCATCAGGAAGACTACAACAAGCCCCCATACCAACCTCAGCCACAAGGGGGGCAGACACGAGAAGTAACAGAGGCTACAACTCTAGTATCTGTAAAAAGGTCACCACACCAAAAACCCATAAAAATAAAAGACAGAGAACTATAACTCAGATGAGGGAGAAAGGAAAAACCCCAGAAAATCAGCTAAGTGATGAGGAGATTCTCAGCCTCCAGGAAAAAGACTTCAGACCTTTGAAGTTGAAGATGATGCAAGACATTGGAAATAAACTGGAGGCAAAGATGGATAACTTACAGGAAACACTGACCAAAGAGATACAAAATATAAACTTACACAAGAAGAGATGCAAAATACAATAACTGAAATAAAAAATTCACTAGAAGCAGCTAACAGCAGAATACAGGAGGCAGAAGAACAAATAAGTGAGGTGGAGGACAGATTAGAAGAAATTATAGATGTGGAACAGAAAAGAGAATAAAGATTGAAAAGAAATGAAGAGAGTCCAGGACAACGTTCAACACAACAACAGCAGTATTACAGGGATGCCAGAAGGAGAAAAGAGAGAGAAGGGTACAGAAAAATATTTGAAGAGATAACAGACAAAAACTTCCCTAACATGGGAAAGGAACCACTCACTCAAATCCAGCAAGCACAACGAGTACCATATAAAATAAACCCAAGGGGAGTTCCCGTCGTGGCTCAGTGGTTAAGGAATCCGACTAGGAACCATGAGGCTGCAGGTTCGATCCCTGCCCTTGCTCAGTGGGTTAACGATCCGGCGTTGCCTTGAGCTGTGGTGTAGGTTGCAGACACGGCTCGGATCCTGCGTTGCTGTGGCTCTGGCGTAGGCTGGCAGCTACAGCTCCGATTAGAACCCTAGCCAGGGAACCTCCCATATGCCGCGGGAGTGGCCCAAGAAATGGAAAAAAGACAAAAAAATAAATAAATTAATTAATTAATTAAAAAAAATACACCCAAGGAGGAATACCCCAAGACACATATTAATCGAACTGACCAAAATTAAAGACAAAGAGAAAATACTGAAAGCAGCTAGGGAAAAGAAACAAATAACATACAAGGGAACCCCGATAAGGTTATCAGCAAATTTTTCAGCAGAAACTCTGTAGGCCAGAAGGGACTGGCATGACATACTTAACGTGATGAAAATAAAAAACCTCCAACCGAGATTACTTTAACCCAGCAAGGCTCTCATTCAGATTTGAAGGAGAAATCAAAACCTTCACAGAGAAGCAAAAGCTGAGAGAATTCAGCAACACTAAACCGGCTTTACAACAAATACTAAAGGAACTTCTCTAGGCAGAAAAGAAAAGGCCACAACCAGAAACAAAAATACCACAAATGGCAAGGCTCACCAGTAAAGGTATACATACAGTAAAGACACGAAATCATCCATGCGCAACTATGCACCAAAATCAGAAATCGTGAGAAGAGGAGGGTACAAATGCAGGACACTGGAGATGCACTTGCAATTAAGAGACCAACAACTGAAAACAATCTCGTGTATATATAGAGAGACGCTTATATCAAAACTTAAGAATAACTGCAAACCAAAAATCTACAATTCATACACAAACAAATAAGAAAAATCAATGCAAATACAACACTAAAGGTACTCATCAAACCAGAAGAGGAGAGAACAAGAGAAGAAGGGAAGAAAAAAGAGCAACACAAACAAATCCAAAACAACTAATAAAATGGCAATAAGAACATACATATCAATAATTACCTTAAATGTTAATGGACTAAACGCCCCAACCAAAAGACAAAGACTGGCTGAATGGATACCAAAAAAAAAAAAAAAAAAAATCCACATATATGCTGTCTTCAAGAGACCCACTTCACTTCTAGGGACACATACAAATTGAAAGTGAGAGGACGGAAGAAAATATTCCATGCAAACGGGAATCAAAGAAAGCTGGAGTAGCAATACTCATAACAGACAATATAGACTTTAAAACGAAGAATATCTTAAGGGACAAAAAAGGTCATTACATAATGATCAAAGGATCAATCCAAGAAGAAGATATAACAATCTTAAATACCTACGCACCCAACATAGGTCCACCACAATATACAAGGCAACTGCTAACAACCTTAAAAGGACAAATCGACAATAACACAATCCTAGTGGGGTCTTTAACAACCCACTTGCAGCAACAGACAGATCATCCGGACAGAAAATCAATAAGGAAACACAGGTCCTGAATGAAGCATTACACCAGTTGTACTTAATAGATATTTCTAGGACATTCCATCCAAAAGCAACACAATACACATTCTTCTCAAGTGCACAGGGAACATTCTCTACGACTGACCACATCCTGGGCTACAAGTCCAACCTTGGTAACTTTAAGAAAATTGAAATCATATCAAGCATCTTTTCCGACCACAACACTATACAACTAGAAATCAACAACAAGAAAAAAACTGCAAAAAAACACAAACACATGGAGACTCAACAACATGCTACTAAACAACCAATGGATCCCTGAAGAAGTCAAAGAGGAAATTTAAAAATACCTAGAAGCAAATGACAACAAAGATACGACTCTCCAAAACCTATGGGATGCAGCAAAAGCCATTCTAAGAGGAAAGTTTACAGCAATACAAGCCCACCTCAGGAAACAAGAAAAAGCTCAAATCTCAACCTAACTTTACATCTAAAGCAGCTCGAGAGAGAAGAACAGACAAGACCTAAAGTTAGTAGAAGGAAAGAAATCACAAAGATCAGAGCAGAAATCAATGAAATAGAAATGAAGAAAACCACAGAAAAGATCAATGAAACAAAAAGCTGGTTCTTTGAAAAGATCAACAAAATTGATAAACCCTCAGCCAGACTTATCAAGAAAAAAAGAGAGAGGACTCAAATCAATAAAATTAGAAATGAAAAAGGAGAAGAAACAATGGACATCACAGAAATACAAAGGATCATAAGAGACTCCTACATGCAACTACATGCCAATAAAATGGAAAACCTAGAAGAAATGGACAAATTCTTAGAAAAGCACAATCTTCCAAGACTAAACCAAGATGAAATAGAAAAGATGAACCGACCAATCACAAGCACTGAAATTGAAACTGTGATTAAAAAACTTCCAACAAACCATGGGAGTTCCCGTCGTGGCACAGTGGTTAACGAATCCGACTAGGAACCATGAGGTTGCGGGTTCGGTCCCTGCCCTTGCTCAGTGGGTTAACGATCCGGCGTTGCCGTGAGCTGTGGTGTAGGTTGCAGACGCGGTTCAGATCCCGCTTTGCTTGGCTCTGGCGTAGGCCGGTGGCTCCAGCTCCGATTCAACCCCTAGCCTGGGAACCTCCATATGCCGTGGGAGCGGCCCAAGAAATAGCAACAACAACAACAACAACAAAAGACAAAAAAAAATGTTCTTCTATAATCAAACTGACAGCAAAGCAAGTCACATGAATTTTTTAGCTTACAAAAGCATATTAAAGCTATGTTTATACTATACTATAGTCTATTAAGTGTGCAATAGCATGATGTCAAAAAAAAAACAATGTAATACTTTAAAAACTACTTGGAATTCCCATTGTGGTGCAGTGGAAACAAATCCAACCAGGTTTCAACTTTGATCCCTGACCTCGCCCAGGGGGTAAAGGATCTGGCATTGCCATGGGCTGTGGCGTAGGTGGCAGATTCAGCTTGGATCTGGTGTTGCTGTGGCTGTGGCATAGGCCAGCAGCTGTAGCTCCGATTAGACCCCTAGCCTAGGCACGTCCATATGGTGCGAGTGTGGCCCTAAAAAGCAAAAAAGAAAGAAAGAAAAGAAGAAAGGAAGGAAGGAAGGAAGGAAGGAAGGAAGGAAGGAAGGAAGGAAGGAAGGAAGGAAGGAAGGAAGGAAGGAAGGAAGGAAGGAAGGCAGGCAGGAAGGCAGGAAGGCAGGAAGGAAGGAAGGAAGGAAGGAAAGAGAGAGAGAGAAAGAAAAAAGTACTTTATTGCTAAGAAATGTTAATCATTGTCTGAGCCTTCAGCAAGTCACAATCTTTTTGCTGGCAGGGGTTTGGTCTCCGTGTTGATAGCTGCTGCTGACTGATCATGGCAGTGACTGCTAAATGATGAGGTGACTTTGACAATTTCTTTCTTTCTCTTTCTGACTTACTTCACTCAGGATGAGAGTCTTTGTTTCCATCCATGTTGCTGCAAGTGGCATTATTTCGTTTTTTTCTATGGCTGAGTAGTATTCCATTGTGTATGTACACCGCCTCTTCCTCATCCAATCATCTGTTGATGGACATTTGGGTTGTTTCCATGTCTTGGCTATTGTGAATAGTGCCGCAATGAACATGCAGGTGCACGTGTCTTTTTCAAGGAAAGTTTTGTCTGGATATACGCCCAAGAGTGGGATTGCTGGGTCATAGGGTAGTTCTACGTAGTTTTCTAAGGTACCTCCACACTGTTCTCCATAGTGGTTGTACCAGCTTACATTCCCACCAACAGTGCAGGAGGGTTCCCTTTTCTCCACACCTGCTGCAGCATTTGTTATTTGTTGACTTATTAATGATGGCATTCTGACTGGCGTGAGGTGGTATCTCATGGTAGTTTTGATTTGCATTTCTCTAATAATCAGGGATGTTGAAAATTTTTTCATGTGCTTATTGGCCATCTGTATATCTTCTTTGGAGAAATGTCTATTCAGGGCTTTTGCCCATTTTTCCATTGGGTTGTTGGCTATTGTGCTGTTGAGTTGTATAAGTTGTTTGTACATTTTAGAGATTAAGCCCTTGTCAATTGTACCATTTGAAACTATTTTCTCCCATTCTGTAAATTGCCTTTTTGTTTTCTTTTTGGTTTTCTTTGCTGTGCAAAAGCTTGTCAGTTTGAGTAGGTCCCATTGGTTTATTTTTGCTTTTATTTCTGTTGCCTTGGGAGACTGACCTGAGAAAATATTTGTAAGGTTGATGTCAGAGAATGTTTTGCCTACGTTCTCTTTTAGGAGTTTGATGGTGTCTTTTCTTATATTTAAGTCTTTCAGCCATTTTGAGTTTATTTTTGTGCTCTTTTTTTATCTATTTTAGGGCTGCCCCTGCAGCATATGAAAGTCCCCAGCCTAGGGGTCAAATCCAATCTTCAACTGCTCACCTAAGCCACAGTCACAAAACACCAGATCTGAGCTGCGTCTGCGACCTTCACCACAGCTCACAGCAACACCGGATCCTTCACCCACTGAGCAAGGCCAGGGATCAAACCCATATCCTCACAGACACTATGCTGGGTTCTTAACCTGCTGAGCCACAATGGAAGCTCTGGCAATTTCTTAAAATGATAATACAACAATGAAGTTTGTCTCTTTGGTTGACTCTTCCTTTCATGAACAATTTAACAACGGCATGCAATACAGTTTGATAAGATTTTAACCACAGGAGAACTTCTTTCAAAATTGGAGGCAGGAGTTCCCGTCGTGGCGCAGTGGTTAACGAATCCGACTAGGAACCATGAGGTTGCGGGTTCGGTCCCTGCCCTTGCTCAGTGGGTTAACGATCCGGCATTGCCATGAGCTGTGGTGTAGGTTGCAGACGCGGTTCAGATCCCGCTTTGCTGTGGCTCTGGCGTAGGCCGGTGGCTCCAGCTCCGATTCAACCCCTAGCCTGGGAACCTCCATATGCCGTGGGAGCGGCCCAAGAAATAGCAACAACAACAACAACAAAAGACAAAAAAAAAAAAAATTGGAGGCAACCTGGAGTTCCCTTTGTGGCACAGTGGAAATGAATCTGACTAGGAACCATGAGGTTGCAGGTTCGTATCCCTGGCCTCGCTCAGTGGATTAAGGATCCAGCATTACTGTGAGCTGTGGTATACGTCACAGACTCAGCTCGGATCTAGCATTGCTGTGGCAGTGGTATAGGCCAGCAGCTACAGCTCCAATTAGACCCCTAGCCTGGGAACCTCCAGATGCCATGGGAGCAGCCCTAAAAAGACAAAAAAGACCAAAAAAAAAAAAAAAATGGAGTCAATCCTCTTAAACCCTGCCATTGCTTTATCAACTAAGTTTATGTCATATTCTAAATTTTTTGTTGTCATTTCAACAGTATTCACAGCAGTTTCACCAGGATTAGATTTCATCTCAAGAAACCACCTTCTGGAGTTCCCACTGTGGCTCAGCAGTAACAAACCCAACTAGTATCCATGAGGATATAGGTTCCACCCCTAGCCTCGCTCACTGGGTTAAGGATCCTGTGTTTTCATGAGCTGTGGTGTAGGTCACATATGCAGCTAGGATCTGGCATTGCTGTGGCTGTGGCATAGGTCAGCAGCTGCAGATCCAATTTGACCCCTAGCCTGGCAGCTTCCATATGCCACACATGCAGCCCTTAAAAAAAAAAAGAAAAGAAAAGAAAGGAAGGAAGGAAAGGAGGAAGGAAGGAACTACTTCAATCGCTCAAAAAGAAGCAACTCTTCATCTGTTCAAGTTTTATGATGAGAATGCATCAATTCAACCACATCTTTAGGCCCTAATTCTAGTTCTGTTGCTATTTCCATCATATCTATAGTCACTTCCCCCACTGAAGTCTTGAACCCCCCAAAGTCATCCAGGAGGGTTGGAATCAACCCCTTCTAAACTTCTGTTGATATTGATATTTTGACCTCTTCTCATGAACCACAAAAGATTTTAATGGCATCTAGAATGGTAAATCCTTTACAGAAATTTTTCAATTTACTTTGCCCAGATCCATCAGAGGAATCACTACCCATGGCAGTTATAACTTTATGAAATAAGGCTTGAAAGTCTAAAGTACTTCTTGATCCATGGGCTACAGAATGGATATTGTGTTAGCATGAGTGAAGACAACATGAATTTCATTGTACAGCTCCGCGAGAACTCTTGGACAAGAATATGCATTGCCAATGAACAGTAATATTTTTAAATAAATCTTTTCTTCTGAGCCATAGGTCTCAATAGTAGGCTTAAAATATTCAGTAAACCATGTTATAAGCAGTTGTGCTATCATTCAGGCTTTGTTTTTCCCTTTGTAGAGCACAAGCAGAGTAGATTTGGCATAATTCTTAAGGGCCCTTGGATTTTCGTAATGGTAACTGAGGATTGGCTTTAACTTCAAGTACCAGCTACGTTAGCCCTAATGGAGCCTATTCTTTGACATTTTGAAGCCAGGCACTGACTTCCCTTCTCTAGCTAACAAAGTCCTAGATGGCATCTTCTTCTAAGAGAAGACTATATTGTCTACATGAAAATCTGTTGTTTAGTGGAGTCACCTTCATTAATGATCTTAGCTAAATCTGCTGGATAACTTGCTATAGCTTCTACATCAGCACTTGCTGCTTAACCTTGCACTTTGATGTTTTGGAGATGGCTTCTTTCCATAAACCTCATGAACCAACCTCAGCTATCTTCAAAATTTTCTTCTGCAGCTTCTTGACCTCTAAGCCTTAATAAAATTGAAGAGAGTTAGGACTTTGCTCTGGATTAAGCTTTGGATTAAGAAAATGTTGTAGCTGGTCTGATCTTCTATCCAAATCACTAAAACTTTCTCCATATCAGCAATAAGACTATCTCACTTTCTTATCATCTGTGTGTTCACTGGAGTAGTACTTTTAATTTCCTTCAAGAACTTTTCCTTTGCATTTACAACTTGGCACAAAAGACCCAGCCTTCAGCCTTTTTGGCTTTCAGCATGCCCTCCCAAGTGAAATCATTATAGCTTTTGATTTAAACTGAGAAACATGCAACTTTTCCTTTCACTTGAACACTTAAGAGGCCAGTGTAGGGTTATTAATTGGCCTAATTTGTTGTGTCTCAGGGAAGAGGAAGACCCAAGTAGAAAGAGACAGGAACAGCTGGGCAGTAGTCAGAACACACATAACATTATGGATTAAGTTTTCAGTCATACATGGGTGTGGATTGTGGCATCCCAAAACAATTACAATAGTAACACCGAAGATCACTGATCACCATAACAAATGTAATAACGAAAAAATTTGAAATATCGCAAGAATTACCAACCATAACACAAAGACACAAAGTGAGTAAATGTTCTTGGAAAAATGGTGCCGAAAGAGCTGCTCCACACAGGGTCGTCACAAAACTTCAATTTGTAAAAAAACTCAATTAAAATTTAAGTGCAATAAAATGAAGCACAATAAAATAAGGTATACCTGTAAAAGAATGTTTTAACATGAGGGAAACACTGCTTTGCTTGGGGAGGGTTACATTTTTAATCCTGAACAAAAAAGTTCTATATTTCATTAGCACATCACCACAGACTAAGGTCCACAGCAAAACATGACCAGATAAAAGAAAAGCAGAACAATGGACCAAACTTTAAATATGTCTCCCTGCTCCAATGGACTTAGTTTTGTAGAGACATTTGTAAAGGTAAAACTGTTGCAAATATTTCTGAGTTAGTTGTTTTAGATTACAGTAGTTCCTGTTGGAAACCAACATTAATGTGGCAGAGTTATGATGTAGCCAGATAATTTATTAACATCCTAGCAGTTACAAATGACTGACCCCTAAGGGAAACAAGGTATATTAGCACTTATGAAAAGATGCCTAATTGCTAGACTAGTAGAATCCAGGAAACACAGGAAAAAAGCAATTAACTGATTATATTGTAAGTAAATCTCTATTAATACACTGGATAGGTCATTCATCTCCTCTTTGCTTCTGGGAAAGTCTGTTTTTAGATTATGTTTTCAAAGCACATAAAGTAAATTGCCAGGAGGGAAAAAGATTTACTTTCCTCTTATTTATTCCTTGTCAAAGGTTTATGAAGATTCTTCAGTGAGACAACAATATCAAAAGTTTTCAGAGGATCAACAAGAGTGCGAAGACAACTCAATTGGGGAAAAAAGAGTCTTTTCAACAACAACAACAGAAATGTGCTGGGACACTTGTATACTCACAGGTAAAAGAATGAATTCAGACCCCTAGTTCACAGTATGTACAAAAATTAACATACGTGGACCAAAGACCTAAATGTAACAGCTAAAACTGTAAATCTCTTAGAAGAAAGTGTAAGGGTAAATCTTCATGATCTTGGATTGGGCAATGGTTTCTTAGAAATGACACCAAAAGCACAAGCAACAACAAAAAACTTCAGATAAAGTGAACTTCATCAAAATATACAACTTTTGTGCTTCATAGGATACCAGTAAGAAAATGAAAAGACAAACCACAAAATGGAAAAAAAATGCAAATCATGTATCTATAAGGGTCGGTACCCAGAATATACAGTTGACCCTTCAATAACACAAGTTTGAACTACATGGGTCCACTTGTATGCAGATTTTTTTCCACTAAATATGTACTACAGTACTACATGATCCCATGACTGGTTAAATCAACAGATGCTGGAGCCATGAATACAGAGGACTGACTAAAGTTATACTTGGATTTTTGACTGCCTGAAGGATCAATGCCACTATCACTGGCATTGTTGAAGGATCAGCTGTATAAGGAACTCTTAAAACTCAAGGACAAAAAGACAACCCAATTTGAAAACGGGCAAAAGATCTAAAAAGACATTTTGCCAAAGAAGACATGTAAATGGCCAATAAGCATATGAGAAGATGCTCAACATCATTATTCACTACAAAAATGCAAATCAAAACTACAGTGAGACACTCCTAAATACCCACTAAGATGGCTATAATCAAAAAGATAAATAATAACAAATGTTGGTGATGATGTGGAGAAATTGGAACTCTCATACAGTGCTGGTAGGAACAGAAAATGATCAACCACTTTGGAAAGCAGTAAGGTAGTTCCTAAAAAAGATAAACTTAGAGTTACCACATGACCCAGAAATGTCACTCTTGCTAAATATACAAGAGAATTGAAAATACTATGTCCACAAAAAAAACTACAAAAAATTTTCAGAGCAACATTATGAGTAAGAGCCAAAAAGTGGGAAAAACCCAAATGTCCATCAATTGATGAATAGATAAAGAAAAGGTGGTATATCCATACAATGCAATATTATTCAGCCACAGAAAAGTAATGAAGTATATGCTATGACATGAATGAACCTTGAAAACGTTATGCTAAGCGAAAGAAGTCAATTATAAAGAACCACATATGACTCCATACATATGAAACATCCAGAACAGACAAATCCACTGACAGCAAGTAGATTAGTAGTTGCCTAGGATTCAGGGTATTGAGGGGAAATTCGAAGCAACTACTAAATGGGTATGTGATTTCTTTTTGGGGTGATAAAAATGTCCTGGAATTTGACAGTGGTGATGGTTGCATAACTCTGTGAATATACCAAAACCCACTGAACTATATACTATAATTGGGAGTAATTTGTAATACATGAATTTCAATCTTTTTAAAGTTTCTTTTTAAGTTTTCACAGAACTTAATTTCCAAGAGTTCCTGCTGTGGTGCAATGGGATCAGCAGCATCTCCGCAGTGCCAGGATGCAGGTTTGATCCCTGGCCCAGCACAGTGGGTCAAAGAATTCGGCGTTGCCACAACTGCAGTGTAGACTGCAACTGTGGCTCATATCTGAACACTGGCCTGGAAACTCCCATATGCTACAGGGTAGCCAAAAACACAAAAAAAGAATAAAATGGCAGAGGATGCATATATCTTATGGAAATCAAAGGCAACATGAGACAATCAGAGTCATTATATTAGGAGTTCACCTACCCAGGCTGATAACTATTAACCTCACCATTTCATACTACTTAGGTCAATTAAGGACACTTTATTCTTGATGTAGTCTACTAGGTTTCCAGCACAACAAAAACAAACAAAAAAAGTATAATAAGGCTCTTGAAGAGCGCAGTGGTTAAGGGTCTGACATTGTCACTGCTGTGGCTCAGGGTACTGATTTGCTATGGGTTGGATCCCTGGCCTGAGAACTTCTGGGTGCTGCGGGCACAGCCAAAAAATATATATCTCCAATATTATTACATTATCATTGGCTATAATTATGGCCAACACATTTATTATCATATATTGTTACATATAATAAGGCTGTTGATATTACATCATTATTGGCTATAATTATGGCCAACATATTATATTATTACATATAATTCTTAAAAATTATCTTGTTAATTATGAATTATGAGCAGAAACTAGTAATAACATTGTTCATATCAAACATTTAACTAAGGAACTCAAGAATTATCCAGCTGTTACCTTGCCAATTTCAATTAGTATTAAAAGCACAAGTATATTTCTCTATCAAACAAGTACCCATGAACATTGCTGGTGTCCAATACAATTTTGTTGTAAGATTTATAAACAATCATGAGAAAAAATGATATTTGTCTATATCATCTGTTAAATCAATTCAATAATCAATTTTCCCCCATCTTTCCTTTGAAATGATTACTTTAATAACTACCTCAAAGAATCAGGCAGCAGACAACTAGGATCTTTACTTGGGGTCATTAACTTCATATTGGTTCATGACAGACTATTGCTAAGGAAAGTAAAGCTAAGTTAATTATAGCCTAGTGGTGGAGAGCAGGCCGATTTCTCTATTTTAAAATAAATAATTTTTTAAAAAGATAGTAAATAAATAATAAAATTTTAAAATAAATTTAAGGGTAGGATACATACTTGTTAGCTATTGTCTACAGTGTTAATTTTCTTTAAATAGGAACAAATTCATTTATGAAAATCTCCTAAATGCCTCCAATGATGAATAAGAGCACAGAACAGACAATTTGTACAGGTAATAGGCTAGGTCATAACCACAGACCTTTTTCAAGTCAAAGCACCAGAGAGGTCTTCAGCTCTCCAAGCACTTGGATTGTGAATCCAAAGAGAATGGGGAAAAAGAAAGACAAAGATGAACTCTGAGAAGTCTGATCCAAAACATTAGCAGAAATAATGATTCCAATTATTTTTGAGTCTTTGATTTCATATTGTTCATTACTAAGACTCATGTGTGCTATATATTTACCAAAAGGCAATCTGAATTAAAGACAGATTTACCCAAGAATTCCTGAATCCGATGCAAGTTACCAGAACAGAAAGTACATGGGAAGCAGAACATTTATTAAATGTGCACTATTTGCTCTGTCCTTTACATACATGGTCCGTCTTCTATGTCAACAGTACTCGAATTTTAAGTCAAACTATGGGAAAACTTCTCCCAGCAACATCTTTCTTCAAGGTTAAAGCTACCAATGGGGAAACAAAACAATATACAGAATAAATGCAGAAATAAAAATGTAGTCACTTCTACTCTCCAATAACCTACGCTTTAAGTAAATGTGACAATACTATAATTTAAGTCTCAATAATATATACTGCATTGTGGCTGGTTTGTTGTTTGTTAAATGAATACTGAAAATATTGGGGACATAAGCAATTACATTCCACCCATAGAACACATCTTAACAAACACACACAAATCTAGACAGAGCCACACTGATGTCAACTCCTGAAAATGCCCTCATGATAATAAATTGAAGATAATTTATGCTAGAGTGGGATAGGATAATGACAATTAGAGAAATTATGAAGGGAAATTCCAAACACAATTCTTTCAGTCTTTTTTTCTTTCTTTCTTTTTTCTTTTTATTTTTGGATTACATTGCATTATTTATTTTTTCTTTTTTGTCTTTTGTCTTTTTTAGGGCCGCACCCTTGGCATATGGAGGTTCCCAGGCTAGGGGGCTAATGGGAGCATATGGAAGTTCCCAGGCTAGGGGTCTAATCAGAGCTGTAGCTGCTGACCTACATGACAGCCACAGCAATGCCAGATCTGAGCTGCATCAGCGACCTACACCACAGCTCACCACAATTCTGGATTGTTAACCCACTGAGCAAGGCTGGGGATCCAACCCTCAACCTCATGGTTCCTAACCGAATTCATTTCTCCTACCCCATGACAGGAACTCCTTCTTTTCTTTCTTTCTTTCTTTTTTTTTTAAATTGAAGTATAGTTAATGTTTCATAGTCTTTTTGATGTCAGTTATCTTGGTTGCCATGGAAACTCACAGGGTCTACAAAAAAGTAATCTCTTCCTACTTTGAAACTTTAAGACTGCTCTTGGCCATGATATCACACAGAATTATAAATGATCTTTTTATCTCCTTATAAATGCCACATCAGAGAATTTACATTTGAAGGGAAGCCACATGTTTACAAGGAATATGCAACATGTTCAACAAAACTCAACAAGAATAGAGATAGCATCATTTATTATTTAAAAAGTAGCTACCAGAAGTACAGGTAATTCTCACACTAGTAGACATTTTCCCTAAACCACTCATTTCAGTTCTTTGGTCTTTGCTTCCCCCAAGTATTCCTAAATTTGTTGTGTGTGATATTTTGTTTTTTAATCCTGTCTTTACTTTGTACTTCAAACAAAACATAGGGAGAGAAGCAGATTGGGATTTGTGTTGTTGGGGGGGTTAAAATATCCTAATATATTTATCCGAAATAAATATATATGTTTATTTTCCAAGAGCCTTATTTTGCTCATTTTTAAAATGGCTTGCTAATTCAGAACACCAACTTGCTGGTACACAACCCTGTAGAGTTAAACTCTATGTTGCCTTAGGATATTTTAAAGCCCCCAAACAAGACAAATCCCAATCTACGTCTCTCTGTGTATGAGACAGGAGCGCAAAATAAACACATCAGTCATCAGCAACAAAACAGAAGCTTTGCTTTTCGCTATTTGCAAACAAGAGCTAGGGCCAGCCCTCCGCTCTGGCACCCGAGAGGTGAGGCATGATGGGCACAACCCTGTGCTCATCCGCAAGGGCTGCCTGGAGAGTCTGACCTCTGCCGGGACCAAGCCCTACAGTAACTCTCCCGCTTCAAGCTCCGGGGCTGAAGTCCACAGTTCCTATCTAACTTCCCCGCAGGTACCCTGGCATTCTGAAACCTCCTTCAACTACCCGTACTTTGGCCAGGCACCCCGCAACCCACGGCAGCTGGGGCGACCCCCGATCCCGGCTCTGTCCGAGCCTGTGCCCTCAGGGAAGTCTACCAGGGAGGCGCCCCCGCGGACGGCTTACCGAGCAGCGAGCCTATGAAGATGACGACCTGCACGGTGGTGGTGAAGTGGCGGTACAGCTGCGCCTCGCCGAACTCCCCGAGCGCGCTGCGGTTGGCGCCTGCTGCCTCGGCGCCCGACGCGTTGCGCGGCTCGCTGGCGTTTCGGGAGATCCAGCTGCCGTTGTGCCCCATGGCGAGGATGGAGCTCCGGCTCTGTCGTCGCCCGCCCGGGCGCCTGCCCCGGACCCCCGCGCCACTCTGTCCTGCCCCGGGCGCGGAGGAACGCGCGGGTGCCTGGTGGAGTCCTGGAGAACCCCGGGCAGCGGCGGGTCCCCCTCACGTCTCCACATCGCCAGCCCCAGCGCCTGGGAGGCGGGGAGGGGAGAGGGCAAGACTTCGCCCCATGCCGGTTCTCTCCTGGGTCTCCGTCAGCGGCCTCATGAAGGTAGCAAGGGCATAGCCCGCTGAGCGTCGTCCGTCCCTCCTCCCCAGCGGGCAGCCCCGGCAAGCCTACTCAACAGGGAGGGAAATACAAGGGACATTTGATGGTCAAAGAGGGCGTTCTCCGTTCCTTTCACCCCCTGGGAACCAGGGCAGCCCTCTCGTGTCCCCCTCCGGCTGACAGGCTCAGCTCCTCTCCTCAGAGGGAAGAGGACATTTGGCTGAAGCCGGTTTTCAGTCCTGCTGGCTTAGAGGCCAGATGGCGATAAGAAACCCAGAAAATGCCCAAGTTAAGTGCTCGAAGCCCCGAGGGGACGCCCGAGTCCCCGACGGCGCGCAGGGCCTGGGTGGAAAGCCGTGAACCTCCCCAATAGTCTCGCCCTCAGCGCCCGGCAGTCCCCCAGGACGCCCGCGAGGTCTCCTCCGGCCCAGCCCTTCGCTAGGGGCTCCGACCTCCTGCCTCGGCGCCGTTAGTAGGGACCTCGTTCCGCAGTCCCTTTGCCTCTGCACGTCCCAGTGCCCCCTTTCCTGGCCCCGCTCTGGCCTTCGGCTGCTAAGAGGGAGACCTCAGGGTTTGATGTGACACGAGAACACGCCCCTAGAGGGGCTAAAGCACTGTCAGCGCGGCCGCCAGCCTCCCGGCGCTCGCTTTGGGCAGCTGGGGGGCTCGCGGCCCGCGGGGCGATCACGTGAGGCTCGTGGCCCCGCCCTCACGCCCAGGCTACCATGGGGACCGCGCCATCTTGCCCCACCCCACGGTCGTGACAGCCCAAGCAGTGAGCGTGGGAGGCGCTGAGGATCGGATGATCAGTGTCTGGCTGTGGTGAATAGGCTCACTTCTGCTGGGCTTCTTCGTTTGCTGCTGTCGTTACTGCTCCTTATCTCGTCATCAGGGGCTGCCTGAGGCAGATAATTCCACATCTGTTGCCACCTGGGCAGGGAGCCCAGTCTCCTCCATCAGGTCTTGGATGTAGCTGAAGCATTTAAGAAAGATGGGATTTAGAAATACGTGCATGGTTTCCTGGGCCTTTTTATTGAGTCTCATTTCTAAAACGTACGCGATATAACCCAGGTGCGGTGGATTCTGGGAATGAAGGCTTGAGGAGGGAGCCTTCCTAAGGGCTGATGCAAACGGTTGGGAAGCTGGGATGACCAAGTAAGCAATTAAAAATGGTAAAGAGACGGCGAATGGGAAAAGGATCGTGCATGGCATTCAGAGAAAGGATGGGAAAAGAGTAAAAGAGAAATGAGAGGAGAAGACAACTAAACATTTGCCTGATTTAACCTTATGGAAACTTTCTTTTTAATGAGTGAAATACATGGTACAAGGCTTTAATATATTGACTAGTAGAACTAGGTCCCTGGATAATACCTTTTAAGAATTTATTAAAATTACAGATTTATTTCTTGGTTGTCGCAAGGCTGATCCTGGTACTACACAGCTGCTTTGCTTTCATAGGTAACCCTTAGTATTTACTCTTCCTGAAAGGGCAAAGGTCCAGGTCTTATACATCTTTGGAGTCTCAAAATACTTGCACATAGGACTTCTTGTGGCTCAGAAGCTTAAGGATCAGCATCGTCACTCCTGTGGCTCTGGTTTACAGCTGTGTTGTGGGTTGGATCTCTGGTCTTTCCACATGCCGTGGGTACGGCCAAAAATAATAGTAATTATTATACTTTCGCATAATCCTCTGTGTAAGCAGTTTTTTAAAACATTTTTGGGGGGGGATGATGGAAAGAAAATTAATGATTAATTGTAGTTTTTTAAAAAAATAAGCCATTTCCAATAGTTAAAACCTGTTCTGGGAGTCTAAACATTTTTCGAGATGAAACACCTTACACTGTAATCATTACAAGACAGAATTTATAATAATAATGCAACAACATGGCAGTACACTCCTTAGGAAAAGTTAGGGAAGAATGTTCGTTGTGCGTTGTGTAGTAACAGTTGTAAAAATACCCCTTTACCCACCTTCACTTGCCATCGCTATTCAGAATTACTAAAAAGAAATAATAGTGTAGATAAAAGTGTAGAAAGATTTTTCAGGAGTTCCCTTCATGGCTCAGTGGTTAACGAACCCAACTAGGATCTATGAGCATGTGGGTTCGATCCCTGGCCTCCTCAGTGGGTTAAGGATCTGGCATTGCTGTGAGCTGTGGTGTAGGTCACAGACACGGATCAGGTCCCAAGTTGCTGTGGCTGTGGTGTAGGCCAGCAGCTGCAGCTCTTATTCCACCCCTAGCCTGGGAACCTCCATATGCTGCAGGTGCACCCTGAAAGAGAAAAAAAAAAAAGTGTAGAAAGATTTTTCAGTTTTTCAGAGCTTAAGAGTGTTTAACAAAGCAAGAAGCCTCTCTTGTTTTTGTATTCTGAGAAGATACCAGTAAATTCTCTCCAGCCCCTAAGTTGGTGTTAGGGCTTGGGTTTAGTTGAATCAAGAAATAACCTGATAAGCTAAGGTCACCATGATTCTCAGACTTGAGGAAGGATTGCCTTGTGAAAATACAGGACCAAGATGAGACTAGAATGGCATATTTCTTACAGCCATATGTTATACAAGTTTTTCACTGACTACAAAATAATTTAAGATCGATGTAAGAGGTTGGACATTATTTAAATATATGTCAAACGTCTATAATGGTGTTATTTATACCTCTGTGCTCACTACAAACTCAATGGCCTAAATTACAACAGCAGTCATTTGCTTTGCTCCCAAATAGGCAATTCAGGCAGGATTCATTGGGAAAGCTTATCTCTGCTCCACATAATATCAGCTGAGGCAGCTCTTTTATTTTTTTTGGCTGCTCCCATGGCATAGAAAAGTTCCCGAACCAGAAATAGAACATAAGCCACAGCAGTAGCCAGAGCCACAGCAGTGACAATGTCAAGTCCTTAACCACTAGGCCACCAGGGAACTCCATGGGGCAGCTCTAAGTCAAACCCAGGGTATGGAATCTGAAAGCTTTTTACTTCATATGTCTCACAGTTGATGCTGGCTGTTGTTGGGACCTCAGCAGGAGTCCTTATATGTGTCCCCTCCATTGGCTGCTTGGCCCTCTCACAGCCTGGCAGCTATGTTCCAAAAGTGAGCATTTCAAGACAGAGTCCCAAGAGGACGAGACAGAATCTCGTTGGCTGTCAGGAGCCATAAGGCTGCTCCAGTAAAGAGAGCAAAGCCACAGTCGGCACCTGCGTGAGGCTTGTCTGGTTAGCAGAGCTACAGACAAGCTGAAGAAAGAAGAAGGATTGTGGATGCGTGAGGCTTGTCTGGTTAGCAGAGCTACAGACAAGCTGAAGAAAGAAGAAGGATTGCAGAGCAATCCCTTGAAAGATATCGGCTCCAGGAAAATAAAAATGATATCCCCTAAAAAATATGTTAATCTATTTTTCTGTGTTTATCCTCCTTTTTCTATCTCTATTCACAGCTTTCTTACCGCTAAAGATTTGCCCTGGGTACATAAAACACTTGAACCAAAACAGAGTGAAGTTATTTAAACAATGTAATGGAAAAAGCCTTTGTTTTGGAGTAACAATTTATGGCACCTATTTTGTGAGAGTATACAGGGGGAACGTGATTTCAGTCCCTTTACTTAAAAAGAAGTTTGGGGCTGGGAAAATGTTGTTTGGCCTATAAATTGCTATTTTCTATAATAGATATATTTTTTATCAAATAACAGTGTCACCTGTAACTTTTATCCCTTATGGGGGCATTTGCTAATTTTTGGGTATAATACTCCTTTCTATTAAAATTGGTGGTTTGAAACTTACGTAAATCAGCACAATAGGTTATACGCTTAGCTTGCTGGCGCCAAATAAATCGTGGTTTTAAGAATGCCATGAGCCCAAGGCTTTCATGTGTTTTGTTAACCACATACAACTTTAGTTAAAGAATGTTAGGTATCATAGTTTATTACTTATTAAAGCTTTGTTTTCTTTATATAGAATAGAATAGCTACTGTTGTTGACCTTTTAAGAAAAAT
The DNA here is from genome assembly GCF_016906955.1 of Phacochoerus africanus. NCBI lineage: Eukaryota > Metazoa > Chordata > Mammalia > Artiodactyla > Suidae > Phacochoerus > Phacochoerus africanus. The sequence goes on along the minus strand of NC_062545.1, from coordinate 133,276,270 downwards.
ACAGTGTGAAACTTTAAGTTTGTAATCTTGAAGGAAAATCTGAAGTTGAAAGGAACATGTTTTAACTAACCTTCTTTTTTGTATCTTGGGTGGAGGGAACAAAAGGGCTTTAAATCAAATGTTAATGTCAAATCTTACACGAAACCTGATTGTGATAGGGTATAAAAACTGATGCTTTTCATTTAATAAATTGGGTCATCTGCAGCATGCAGCTGAGGAGTTGGCTCCAATTCTTTCCGCGCCGTTTGTAGCCCATCCTCTCCTTCGGCACTCCCTGGCTGCTGGGGCTGGACCTCGGCAGTTGGCTATTATGACTCATCTCAGAAGTCACATAACATCACTTCTACTGTACTGTTGAAGCAGTCAAAAGCCACCACATGTAAGAGGAGAGGACATAGGTCACAGTTCTCAATAGCGAGAGTGTCCATCATATTGTAAGAAAAGCATGTGGAATGAGATTGTTGCAGTTGTTTAAGGAAAATATAATCTGCTCTAATATCTATTTTCTTTTTGTCAAAAACAATCCTTTAGGAGTTCCCGTTGTGGCACATTGGAATGGAATCCGACTGGTATCCATGAGGATGTGGATTCAATCCATGGCCTTGCTCAGTGGGTCAGGGATCCAGTGTTGCTGTCAGCTGTGGTGTAGGTCGAAGACACTGTTGGGATCCCATGTCTCTGTTTCTGTGGTGTAGGCAGGCAGCTGTAGCTCAAATTCGACCCCTAGCCGGGAACTTCCATGTGCCACAGATACGACCCTAAAAAAGCAACAACAACAAAAAAATCCTTCAAAAATTCTGTTTTAGATATTTTTCTGAAGAGGTCCAAAAAATCACCTAAATTATAAATAAATCACAGTCCTCTTCAGTTACTTGCCATGTATAGATGCTACAGGGATATGAGCTAGCCAATGGTAACACCTAGCAGCAAACATGTACACAACCATGGCTGAAGGCAGGTGATTAGGACCACTAGCTGACACACTTATGTGCTAGGTAATTTTTATCTAAAACCTTCTGGAGCTGCACTAAAAGCAGATAATGGGAGATGCAGTAATAAAAAGGCAACCTCTGGCTCTTAGATAATGCTGTAATATATATGTAATTTTTCCTTACATTCTTCTCCCATAATGAATAGTATAAGAAGGCATTCTCCCAAGCTAAAAATACTTTGTGTTCCCCAGGTTTTAAATTTAGTTGTGTAGCACTCAGGATCCATTTCCCTATAGAAATAATAAACAGGCTGATAGGGTTCCCAAGCATGTCCAAAAACATACTGGTTCTTCAATAAATTTATGTCATTTAAATAGGTTTTTGGTGCGTACTTAAGCTTAGTATAGGTGACAACTCATTTTTTTTTTTCTTCCTTACATAGGCAAACCTACCAACTTCTTCAAGATAAGAGTCTGATGGGGTGGTGGGGGGAATAGCATAATGTTGGTATCAGTCAGACCTGGATTTAAATGCCTGCTCCCCAATTTCCATTTGTTACACTAAGCAGTTACATGACCTCTCTAAGCTCAGTTTCCTCTTCTACCAGATATGGATAAAGATGCCTATTTTGCAAAGCTCTGTTTAGAGGACAATAAAATGCAAAATTGATGACAATCTCTAACAGTACCTGGTACATCACAGGAAATCAATAAAGGTAACTATATAAGATTGATCCTTTTCTTGATGCTTAAAGACAACAGATAATCAAAAGGAGAAAGAAAGTATCTTTCAACATTTTAAAGAATTCTCTCTTTTTAGATATAAATAAAATACTATCTAACAAGTCTTGTATTTCAAAAAATGGAAGAACCACTTACTTTGCAGTTAACAAAGGACAAAATGGTTTTAGGGGAATTTTTGCTTGAAGACTTAGAAGTCCAGAATTTAACCGTTACACTCTTGGGCTAAATATGTTTACTTCATGGTTCTTAGTTTGGGATATGTTAAATTACCATCATTTTATTTCATACTTTATCAAGCAGAAGGAACCACACTGACTCTCCTACTTCTGGCTGCCAGGCCACAGAAAGCAGTAACAATAGTTAAGTGCTTTTACCTCCTACACTGAGAGGGGAAAGAGGGCAGGGCTGAAAAGGTATCCAGACTACTGGGCTGAAATTTCTCATGTTAGTCAAAAATCATAAGCCTACAGATTCAAGAAGCTAAGTGAAATCTATAAACAGGATAAACCCAAAGAAATCTATACCAGGATACAAACTTGGACACTAAGACAAAGAAAATAAACAACTTTAAAAGTAGCCAAAGAGAAATGCCACTTTATCTCTAGGGGAAAAACAATGTGAATGATAGCAGAGATTTTAATTGAAACCACACAGGCCAGAAGGAAGGGGCAAAACATTTTCAAGTCCGAAAGATAAGAACAATTAACCCAAAATTGTGTATCCAGTGAAAATATTCTTCAGGAATGAGGGGATCATAGTTGTAAAATATGGGGACAATGACCAACAGTCTGGGATTTTCTTCCTGGGGAAGTTAAGGGTAAACAATAAGACCAGGAGAATACTTTGGGGGAGCAGTGAGAGCACAGAGAAATAGAGACTCTTTCTTTGAGAACGGATCTAAGGCTTTAGAGAAGGCCTGGAGAATATGGAAATCTTGAGGTGCCCTGACAAATTGTTTCTGAGCCCCATTTATACAAAAACACACCTCCCACGCTGGACATTCTAAGGGTTTAGAGGTTATCTGCAGAAGCCAGTCAAGGACCAGTCTTTTCTTTAGAATAATCCCAAGCCTGCTAAGTTATTTCATGTAGGGCAGCCAAATGTAATGTGTGGATCTTGTCTGAATCCTAATACAAACAAAGCACTGTAAAACAAAAAACAAAAGTAAAAAACAACCTTTTAACATATTAATAGGGTATAATTGACATACAATAAATTGCATATGTCATACAGTTTAATTAGTTTTGATACATGCAAACACCTATGAAACCATCAGCACAATCAAGACAATTTCCTCTTCTCCCTCTGGAATGCCTCCCTGTGGCTCAACCCTGTCCTCCCTACCCCAGGCAATCACTTCTATTACTAAGTTTGTATTTTTAGAACTTTATATAAATGGAATCATACAGTTTATACTCTTTTGTCTGGCTTCTCTCATTTAGTGTAATTATTTTGAGATTCCTCCATGTTATTACTATATAGCCTATTTCTTTTTATTGCTGAATAGTGTTCCACTGATTGTATCAATACACCTCAATTTATTTTTACCTATATTGTCCAGAACTTTTTTTTTTTGGTCTGTCTTTTTTTTTTTTTTTTTTGTCTTTTTGCTATTTCTTTGGGCCGCTCCTGCGGCATATGGAGGTTCCCAGGCTAGGGGTCGAATCGGAGCTACAGCCACTGGCCACTGGCCTACGCCAGAGCCACAGCAACAAGGGAACCAAGCCTCGTCTGCAACCTACACCACAGCTCACGGCAACGCCGGATCGTTAACCCACTGAGCAAGGGCAGGGACGGAACCTGCAACCTCATGGTTCCTAGTCGGATTCGTTAACCACTGAGCCATGACGGGAACTCCGGTCTTTCTGTCTTTTTTAGGCCTGCACCAGCAGCGTATGAGGTTCCCAGGCTAGGAATCCAATCGGAAGTGTAGCTGCTAGCCTACACCAGAGCCACAGCAAAATGGGATCTGAGCCATGTCTTCGACCTACACCATAGTTCACGGCAATGCTGGATCCTTAACTCACTGAGCGAGGCCAGGGAATGAACCCTAGTATTCATGGATGCTAGTCGGGTTTGCTAACTTCTGAGCCAGGGCAGGAACTCCCTGTCCAGCACTTTTTAATGGCACTTAGGTTGTTTCCAGTTTGGGGATTAAGGGGCTATGACTATTCATTTACAAGTTGTTTGTTTGTTTGTTTTTTGGCACACCCACAGCATACAGAAGTTCCCAGGCCAGGGATTGTACCTAAGCCACAGCAGTAACCCGAGTTGTAGCAAAGACAATGCTAAGTCCTTAACCACTAGGCCACTAGGGAACTCCACTTACAAGTGTTTATATGGACATTCACTTTCATTTCTCTTAGGTAAATAAATACCTAACAGTGAATAGCTTTGTCATATGGTAGGTATATGTTTAACTTTTTAACTAAAACTCATGATAGGCCTAAATGTAAAACTTAAAACCATGAAACTTCTAGAAGAAAACACAAAAGAAAATCTTTGTGAACATGAGTTAGGCAAAAATTTCTTGGATAGGACAACAAAACATGATGCACAAAAGAAAAAACTGATAAACTGAATTTCCTCGAAAGTAAGAACTATGATCTTTGTAAAATACTTGAGAACAAAAAGGTAAGCCATAGACTACGAGAAAATCTTTGCAAATCACATATTTGATGAAGGACTTAATCCAGAATATATAAAGAATTCTCTTGAGTTTCCATGTGACTCAATGGGTTAAGGATCAGCTGTTGTCACTGTTGTGGCTCCTGTTGTGGTGATGCAGGTTCGATCCTTGGCCCAGGAACTTCCACATGCTGCAGGAGCATCAAAAATAATAACAATAAATAAACAAATGACTCAATTTGGAAAAAGAGTAAAAGATTTGAAAAGACAGAAGATACATGAATCATAAATAAGCAAATGAAAAGCTCAACATCATTAATATTAGGAAACTGTAAATTAAGACACAAAGAGATATTACTACATACCAAATTCAATGTTTAAAATTTAAGACTGACAATAACAATTACTGGTAAGGATGCAGAGTAATTAGAACTTTCCTAAACTGGTGGGAATATAAAATGGTACAACCACTTTGGAAAAGTTTGCCAGGGTGTTTTTCTGGCGAAAAAAAAAAATTTTTTTTTACCGCACCTGCAATGTGTGGAAGTTCCCAGGCCCAACACAGGACCCACACCATAGCAGTGACAATGCTGGGTCCTTAACCACTAGAGTACCAGGGAACTCTGTAAAATCTTGACTTTGAAATAATTTCAAACTTACATAAAAGTTATAAGAATCATCTAAAGAATTCTCATATATCCTTCACCTAAATTCCCTATTGGTCAACATTCTACACTTATTATCTCTTTCTCTATTTCCTGAGTCATTTGGGAGCTAATTGCATACATTATTACCCCTTAAGATTGGAGTGGAAATTTCCTAATAACAGGACAGTTTCTATTTGAAGCTGTACATGGTACTGTTAAACCACTAAAGCCAGGAAATTAACACTGATACAATACTGCTGTCTAATTCCCCTTCAAATTTTGCTGTTTGTTTTGATTATATTCTTTATAGGTCGAGCATCCATTACAGATTCTAATTTTAGACAAATGGAGAATTTTGAACATAAATTGGGTATTAAATGATGGTAAGCAATTGTTATATTTTTAAGGTATAAGGACAATATTGTTATGTTTGTAAATGTCCTTACCTATTAGAGATATGGACTTAAGTGTTTCTAGAAAAAATGATACAATATCTGAGATTTTCTTTGAGATTTACTCCTAGGGAGATGAGTGTGTGGGGTGGTGGTGGAGAGAAACGAAAAAAGAGTGACAAGATATTTATACTGTTGAAGTTGAGTGATGAGTACAGGGGGGGTTATTATAATATTTCCTCTACTTTTATGTACATGTTAAAATTTCTATGATTTTTTGAACAGACTGAAGATATATGAATTATAAATAAGCAAATGAAAAGGTGCTCAAAATCATTAATCATTAGGGAAATGTAAATTAAGACATAATGAGATACTACTATATACCAAATACAATGTTTTATTTTAATTAATTAATTAATTAATTAATTAATTTATTTGCTCTTTAGGGCTGCACTCTCGGCATATGGAGGTTCCCAGGCTAGGGGCCAAATCAGAGATGTAACTGCCGTCCTACACCACAGCCACAGCAACGCCAGATCCGAGCTGAGTCCAGGACCTACACAACTCATGGCAACGCCAGATCCTTAACCCACTAAGCAAGGCCAGGGATTGAACCTGCAACCTCATGGTTCCTGCTCAGGTTCGTTTCCACTGCACCATGATGGGAACTCCAATTTTTAAAAATTTTAAACATTGTATTTATAGAGTTTTTTAATAGACAGAAGATGTATGAATTATGAAAGGAAAAATGGAAGGATTTTAAGGACTGGAATGATGTGATGCTATTTTTTACTTAGAAGTATTCTTCTGGCTGTAATAGGAAGAATGGCTTAAAATGGGGCATGAAAATAATGACTGGTTTCTGAGCTGTTGAAGTCACTCAGGGAAGAGATGATAGTGGCCTGAACTAAGTTAGTGGGATGAGGTGAAGTGGATGAATATGAAAAATGGTGGCTATCTGGCTGTAAGAGATGAGAGAAAGAAAATTGAAGATCACTCTTAGTTGGCTAGGGGCAATAGAGTCCCGTTTACCCAGACAGGGATCATTGGAAAAAGAACAGGTCCCCACCAGTGAAGGCAAGAGGAAGATGGTTTGAAGGGCAATGGGTTAAACTAGTGCCTTTGTTTATCTGGCCAGAATTGATAGAATAGATAGATTACAGCAAGATACTTAGATGACCAGAAGATACTTGGTCATTATTTAGCAAACAGTATAAGGGTAAGCAAAGTAAGTATAAGGAAATGTCACCTAAACCAAATTTGAGGTAATACATGATTATTTTAGATCAATACACAGCATTAGTAGCCAACTGAAGACGAAATACAATGACAATGTCTGGGGAGATAGGTTGTTTTATAAACTTGAAAAAATATGATTGGAGGCAGAATATAACAGAAAGACCGCCTCAATTCACATTAAATAAACGGCATGCAACATAATTCTCTTCATGGGAATGTTGCTCATCAGGTGCCTGAGTGGAAAGACATCTTTCAGTTGAAATTGCAAGGTGGTACTGGAGATCTCTAGGGTGGGCATGTAGGGACAGAGAACGCATGCATTGGGATGCTGAATTTATGGTTAAAGGGATGAGTTTGAGGGTCTAAAACCGGGGAGAAGGGGAATAGAGGTAACGGTCTTTGCTCCTGGTCTTCTGGGAAGGCTCAAGGTGAGTCAGTGAGTGGCTAGAAAATCCATCAAAGTCTGCCCTTAAGAGTTTCGTCTCCTACCCATGCCAGAGTGAAGGAATTCCAGCAGGCACTTCTGTTAAAGAGACATTTCGTGAAAACCATACCATTTGACGTTATCGTCTCATTCCGATTGATGTGCTCTCCCACGCTCCTGCTGGTTCCTCTGTTCAGATTCCCCCAGCAGAAGAGGGGACAAGCCTTTCCCTAGCCTCGTCCCCTCGCTCTCACTTTTCACGCGCTAATAGCGCTTCCCGAGCCGGGCCTCGCCTGCGCCATGTTTTGCTCCGGCCGAAATCGGGCCTCCAGGAGCAGAGCCCCACCTCATCCCTGACGCAGTACAGCCTAGCGGTGCAAAACCCCCTTGCGGACCCCCAGCGCCGAGGTCCAGCCCGGATCCTACCCTAGGAGCGGAGCCCCACCCCAACCCCGACCCCACCCCTAGCGCAGCTCCCGGCTCACATGCCCACTCCCATCAGGGAGCTCTGGGTGTTCTCCTTCCCCCAACCGCGGAGCACCACCCTATCACTGACCCCGCCTCTGGCTTGAAGCCCCGCCCAAACCCGCCCCGGGTCTTAGCCCCGCCCACCGGCCCGCCCCCGGAGCGGAGCCCGCCTGGGGCCCACCGGCCAACGCAAGGCCTCTTACCTTGCCCACAGGGCTGCCATGGCTGGGGGCCGCGGGGCCCCCGGGCGTGGCCGGGACGAGCCTCCTGAGAGCTACCCGCAGCGACAGGACCATGAGCTACAGGCCCTGGAGGCCATCTATGGCGCCGACTTCCAGGACCTGCGGCCGGACGCGTGCGGACGGGTAGGAACTTGGCTCATCGGGTCCCGGTGGCGCGCTGCGGCCCAGCCTCCTTTGGCGCGATTTAGCCTGGCCAGGCCCACCTGGCCCGGTCCGAGCCGAGCCGCAGACCCCGGGATTCTGGAGTGCTTACATCCTTCACGATTCCACCCACGCTTACTTTTTGTCCCTGAACCCGCAGGCGCTCGGCAGGTCTACACAACCCACGCCTGGGCCGAATTCTCTTACAGCCTTTTTCCCAGGTCGGCTCCTCTCTCTTACCTGGCCCTGCTGGTTCCCACTGACATTCCATAACACCCCTGCCTACTTACAGTCTTGCCTTTTTTTCCCCCTGAAAGCCCTTGAGTTTGATACAACAGTGCATTCATAGGGACCTATTGCAACTTTGTTCTGGGAAGGTTTTGGGGGCTCCTGCAAAGATCTTGCTGATGCCTTCATTCAGAACTTTCAAGTCTCACCCTTATATGTGTGTTCAAAACTATTAACCATGTAATCTCACTGTACTCCTCAGGCATCCTCATTGTGTTGTGCGCTATGGAGGAACTTGTCCTCTGTACCTTCCTATAACGTACTTAGTATGGAATACATTCTTCTTAGCTATAGTGGAGAGGGAGGGTGCTGAGTCCAGATCTTTTTAAATGGCATTTGGTTTAAAATATTATTTTCTTTTTTGTCTGGAAGTAAGTTAAGGCACATTATAGCCTGCTGATACTGACAGTTTTCCCTCATCCTTGAAAAATTATCTAGCAAACTTATGTCTATGAGTATTATTTTAAAAGTACCTTGCTTCATCTTCTGGCACTTTACAGCATGTGCCTTATCAACACATTCAGGATTTCCTCAAGAAACAGGATCTTTTGGAGCAGTCAGAGCAAAACATTCTCCCTCTCACCCAATGTGTTTTGTCCTTCATTAACTCTGTATTGTTCTAGGTATTGGGAATACAGCCCAGCACAAACCAAACCAAACCCCGTTCCCTCAGGGAGCTTACTTTTCTAGTGCTTAATTTCAAGTTTTTTTAAACCTGAAATAATGAAAATGTAAATATTCCCCTTAAACATGCTTATGAAAAAATAGCAGCATAACTTACTGGTGATCTGATAACTTTTCCATTCCCAAACATTGAGAACCAGGAAGTGGGCTCATTAAGCCAGAAATATGTGTCACCAAGTGTACATTGGAACTCAATACAAGGCCCCTACGACTTCATTCTGAACCACTTTATTTACTTTATGCAAGCGTCATTATCTGGTTCTAAGACTGCAGGAAAACATAAAAGAAGAAAGAGCCTCTGTAGATAGGGATACTGATAATCTTGGAATTTATACTTGGTGGCCTTTATAACAAGATAGAAGAGTAAACAAGACAAGACAAAAGCTATAATAGGCAGGCAGAAGAATTCAGATAGCTGTGGCCTCAGGTACCCTGGCAAATAGCCTCAGGACTTTTCTGGACCTCACAGGCCCCCACAGGCAAGTAATTTGTGGTCATAAGGATGAATCAGAGTGTAGTCATTCAACAAGTACTTATTACTTGCTATTCACCAATCTTTAGGAAAAGGTTATATGAGTACACAATCCTTTATCCAAAACTCAGAGGACTTAGGGGTTTCAGAATTCAGAAGTATTTGTGTTCATGGTCATGTGTGCACATCCCTTCTTACCTAATACCTCCCTCCTTGTCTGGAGCAGCATCCAAAATCAAACACAGCAGAATGTGTGAATATCGAAGTATTCACACTTAAGGGGATGAAGAAAGACTATTAATAGCCTCGTGTCAGTTCAGGCCAAATTTGCTGCAAATAAATTCAAACAGAATTATTAACCTAAATAAACTTGAGGTTTTTTAAAACTTCTTTTTGTAGGATGTGTTATTTATAATATAGATTTTGGTAGTGTATGTGTATTATTTATAGATAAACATCTTGGGAGTGCATGCTAAAAATTATCTTACATACTAAAGTTTGAACACTGCTAGTTTAAAATATAATTTCCTCTACAGTTATGAGCTTATTGCTAACTTAATTATCTAGGCTAATTTTCTGTCAGCCAAAGGTCTGCTTATTTATAATTTGATAGCTATTGCAAACTTCCCTCCTAAAAGCTTACCCCTGTCTCTGGACCCATCAGTAGTATATGGGTGCTACATCTTCACCAATATTGTAGATGTCAGACTTTTTCATCTTTGCCAGTAGATAGATGAAACATTTTTACTTCTTTAGTTACAAATTATGAGAACCACCTTTGTCTGTAAGCCATGGACTTTTTTTCTGTGAACTGTTCAATGTTCTTTGGTTTATTTTTACACTCAGTTGTCTATTTCCCAATTCATATATCAGAGCTATTTATATATCAAGAAAATTAACATTTGGGGTCATATATTGCACATATTTCCCTCTAATTAATCATCATGCATTTTGATATTTAGGTAATTTATGCAATTTTAAAAAACTTCAGTGTAGTCAAAATGACCTTTTTTTAAAATTGTTGTTATATATTTCCTATGGGTTTTTTTCCCCCCTGCTTGAGTGTTACCAAAAATGAATTCTTTAAGGCTTTCTTTTTTGGCTGCCCCATGGCCTCTGGAGTTCCCCAGCCAGGGATTAGATGTGAGCCATAGTTGCAACCTACACTGCAGCTACAGCAACGCTGGATCTTTAGTCCACTGTGCTGGATAGAAGATGGAACCCTCTGGGGATCCTCATCCCAGAACTCCAGAGATGCCGCTGATGCCATTGTGTCACAGCAGGAACTCCAAGGCCTTATTTTAATTCTTTCACCATTTTGTTTTTAAACTTCCATCAAATAAGTATAGAAATCGCTTTCTTTTTTTCTTTTTTTTTTCAAGTTCTTACCTCTGTCCAAGTAGGAATCCAAGCTGCCCTCTTCCCACCCCCCACCCCCCTAGCTAGCCAGTTAAACTAATATAGATGATTTTTTTCAATTGTTTTCACTAATTTGAAATGCCACCTTCACATTATGTGAGAGTAAGCTAGCTTCATAAGGATAGAGTTTCTATATTTGTTCATACCTATATGCTTAATGCCTGGTAAAAAGCTGAAATTTTTTTATTGATTCAAATAATTCCCAAATGTATTGGAGTCTATTTCTTGACTCTCTATTCTATCCCAGTAATCTATTTAGGTACTGTGACTATGTTGCTTTCATTACTGTACATTTATGACGTCTTAGTATTTAGTGTGGTCATCATTTACAGAATATTCCTGACTAATTTTACTTTAGTTTTTCCTTATGAATTTTAGAATCAACTTGGCTGGTTAAAAACTTATATTGGCATTTTTACTGGAATAATGTTACTTGTATTTAATTTGGGAAAAATTCACATTTAAATATTTTCATGTTTAAAATGGAGTCATAGTTACTAAACTTTATGGAATCTAGCAGGTTTTTTTTTTTTTAACTCTTACCAGTTTGACAAATAGGCAAATACTTGTGAACAGAAGATGAATGAATGAACTTGGTGATTTGTACAAAGTCAGTTAGAGAAAGTATTCATTCTTAGAAAAGGAGATATGAGGGAAGTCAGTGATTAAGGTATTTGACATAAAATCTAGAGGAATATTATCTAATTTCCATTTTCTGAGCTTTTACTATTATCATTTTTATTTTTGGCATCTTCGGAGACTTAAAATCAAAGACTTGCCCAGATTATCTAGCTTGCACATGTTAACTTATTTCTGGATTTGTTGTTTTTTCACACAGACTAGTTTATTCTTCACATTATAGGATATGAGATCTGAAGCAAGTGAGAAACAGTAGGCTATGTTGAGCCAAATCTTGCCATCAGAATTTAAGGAGCTGAAGTCCGTGGTGGCGCAGTGGGTTAAGGATGCAGTGTTGCCACCGTTGTGGCTCAGGTTGCTGCTGTGGCACAGGTTTGATCCCCAGCCCAGGATGTTATGCATGCTGCAAATGTGGCAAAAAGGAAAAAAAAAAAAATTAAGGAGGATATGATGAGCAGAATGTAAGTAACAATTCTAGACCAAACACCTGAAAGTGGTTTGAAACATGTAGCTTTTTTTTTTTTTTTTTTTTTTTAAGGGCTGCACCCTTGGCATATGGAGGTTCCCAGGGTAGGGGTCCAATTGGAGCTACAGCTGCTGATCTCCACCAGAGCCACAGCAACACCAGATCGGAGCCATGTCTGCAATCTATACCACAGCTCGCGGCAACACTGGATCCTTAACCCACTGAGTGAGGCCAGGGATCAAACCCGTGATTTCATGGTTCCTAGTCGGATTCATTTCTGCTGCGCCAGAACGGGAACTCCCAAATCATGTAGCTTTTTAAAATATCTTTTTGTTAAAAACATACAACATAAAATATGCCAGCTTTACTATTTTTAAGTGTATAGTTCAATAGTGTTAAGTATATTTACACAGTCATGCAATGGAAAATTTTGTTTGTATTTTTATTTAATTTCCCAAACCTCATTCATCTTCATGTTCCTGTTCATCTTGTAAACCAATGAAGTTAATCACAGGCTGTCAATAATCCTCATGCTTCTGCCTTGGAACCAAAAGATTTGCTGCTGTGTGGAATGGCTGATAAAATTCTTCTTAGTTTTTAATAGTTCTATCCTTCACTCTAGAGGTTTTCGCAGAAAAAGACTTGTGCTTACACCAGTTTGTGTGGAGGGCCCTGAGTGAGGAAGTGCCCAAGAAAGCACATTCAGACTGAGATACTGGGTGTGCTGTGCTGAGAAGGGGGCCCCCCAGTTCAGTGTTCCTAATCCTTCAGGGTGTATTAAGATCCTTGGGAGTTCCCATTGTGGCACAGCAGAAACGAATCCAACTAGGAACCATGAGGTTGTGGGTTCGATCCCTGGCCTCGCTCAGTGGGTTAAGGATCTGGTGTTGCCATGAGCTCTAATGTAGGTCACAGACACAGCTCGGATCTGGCATTGCTGTGGCTGTGGTGTAGACTGGCAGCTATAGCTCTGATTGGACCCCTAGCCTGGGAACCTCCATATGCAAAAAAGATCCTTGGATTTGGGGCTTTTTTTTGAAGAGTTAATTAAAAAAAAAAAAAAATTGAAGGGGATGAGTTCCAAATGAACACGACCTCTCTTATGTTTTAGGACTGAGTGTGTTATCTTTCACTTTTAATTTTTTTATTTTTATTTTTTGTCTTTTTAGGGCTTCACCTGCAGCATATGGAAGTTCCCAGCCAAGGGGCTGAATCAGAGCTACAGCTGCCGGCCTACACCACAGCCACAGGAACACCAGATCCAAGCTGTGTCTATGACCTACACCACAGCTTACACCAACACCAGATCCTTAACCCACTGAGCCAGGCCAGGAATCAAACTCACGTCCTTATGAGTACTAGTTCGGTTTGTTACCCCTGAGCCACGATGGGAATTCCTCTTACACTTTTTATACCTTGAGGATTTTGTTTGGCTATTTTACAGTAGTTCATTGAGAGTAGCCGACTACTTCAGTTTTTTTGCTTCAAAACGGAAAATCTGTCATTGCTCCTAGCTGGATGCTTGCATTTTAACATCTTGACTTGTACCTCTTTCACCTGGGACTGCAGGGTCTTGAATACTTTAAGACCATCTGTGAGGCATTTCCCCTTATTTTCTTACCTTCTTATTTATTTAACACTTTTAAGCTAGGTGAGTCAATATGGATTTTTTTTTTCCTTTTACAGCCACACCCTCGGCATATGGAAATTCTTGGGCTAGGGGTCGAATTGGAGCTGCAGCTGCTGGTCTATGCCACAGCCACAGCAATGCCAGATCCAGTCCACATCTGTGACCTGTGCCGCAGCTTGAGAAACACCAGATCCTTAACCCACCGAGCAAGGCCAGAGATCAAACCCACATCCTCACTGACATGTTGGGTTCTTAACCCTCTGAGCCACAATGGGAACACAAGTCAACATAGATTTAAAGCAGTATTCCCATTTGCATTCTAAAATAAAGTTTTCATTGGTCAACCTCCAAATGAGAAAAGGCAAACTAATGTGTATGTGAAGATGTATTAATATAATATTAATTGACCCTTCTTAGGATGAGACTGTACTCTATTCTATTTTTGTACTTCCTCCTACTTTTGTTACTAAAATAGCCTGTATTTTCTAAACTGATATCTATAGTAAAAAGGAGCAAAAAAAATTTTCTTGATAAAATTATAGGTTGGTGGTCATAGTACCTAAAATTTGTGGCCTGTGAGATGACAAAGCCTATAACGATTAGATCTGGTGGAGAACCACTGGCAAAGTTTTGCTTAAGTCTGTCTAACTAGCCTTTCTTTCAGTTTTCACCTCTCTAAAATGGAGATATGTAATCTTTTCTATGTCACTGGACTGCCCTTGGGAAATGAATAGCAATAACACAGGCAAAGACTGGTTGATAGGATTGACTTCAGAATAACCCAACATGGCACTTGGGGGTAGGGGCAGCACAGGTACACAAGATTGGCTATGAATTGGTTATTGTTGACACTGGCTGGTGAGTACATGGAGTTCATTATGTCATTATCAGTTTTGTTTGAAGATTTCCATATTAAAAAGTTTTTCCAAAAGTGAGGCTGTTGGGATCAAGGCAATAGTTTTTCCTTTTCTTCTTAGCAGCTGAGTATTACTATTTTTGCTCCTCTTAGCCACTAAATGCTTCTCCTGCTAAATTCTGTCAAATGAATAACGCAGATTATTGACCTGCCCTGGTTGAAGAAGAAACAGGAAGTCAAGAGCTTAACAGGCTCAATGTCATTCTCATCCCTGTGAGGCTCCTTGGAGGAAACCCATCTCCACCTGCTTTTTTTCCGCATGTCCTCCTGGCATTCTTGAAGAAGAGACCTCCTCTTAGCAAAAGCCAGTCTGTTGATCTTGTGCCCAGAATCTGTCACCTTATGCCCTCTGAAGGGCTTTGCTCCTTTAGATCGTAATTTGGTCTCTTTACCACTCTTCCATAACATCCTTGTCAACACCCTCACATGCTCTAGTAACTCCCAAGTTTAAAACAGAACAAAAGAAATTTCTCCCTTTGATTTCACACACACACACACACACACGCACGCACGCACGCACGCACGCACACACCCTAGTCTATGGTCCCACTCTATATACAACCCAAACCTCCTTGAAGGAGCTCTCATAGACGTGCTGTTGCCTCTTCCTCATCCAGCATTCACTCCTCAGGTCTGCATTTGGTGCCCACAGAACCCGCTCTGGGCATGATCACCTGAATCCCCATGTTACCCAAGCAGTGAATGCTCTCTGTCCTCACTCTACTCAACCTCAGGGAGCATCTGGCAAGACACTAGCCTTCTGTTTTCCTCCCTCAGGGCCCAGTCTCTTTGTTAGCTTTCTTTCACATCCACTCTCCTCTCTCTCCTTTGCCCCTGACAGAGGCTGAATTGTTAGAGTAGCTTTTGACTTCTGCCCTTACTCTTCCCCTTTCATTCTTAACTCAGTGACCAAAGCCATCTTTTAAAATGTGTGCTAGAGTATATCGTTTCCACTTTAAATCCCTGACAATTATATAACCTGGCCGAAAGGCCCTTTGTGATCCAGCTGTCCCGTACCACACCTGCTTCACCTGGTTTCCCTCTTCCCTCCTGTGTGCTTGACACACGGGCCACCTTTGAATCTCTTTACATGCTCTTTCCCAGTCTGGAATACTCGATCACCAGCTTGTCTCTGCTTAAGTGTGTGATCCTCAGATAGGTCTTCCCTGAGGAGGTCTAAGGATGTTTCCTCACACACCCCTTCAGGTCATTCTCTGAGTGTAGGGGATGCAGAACTTTAGCTCTTTCCTCCTAAGATCCCTGGCTGGGTCTGACAATTAAATTGATGTAAGAAAAGCATATAGATGTGTAATTGATGTAGGAGAAAAGCATATAGACTTTCACACATACATAGGAAGCCCCATAGCAAAATGAAGATCCAAAGAAATGGCAAGACCTAAGTGCTTATATAGTAGGTTGAACAAGAGAGGCAATTGTAGGAAAGTAATTAAAATATACAGGGAGAAGTTCCCACTGTGGCACAGTGGAAACGAATCCTACTAGAATCTATGATGATGAGGGTTCAATCTCTGGCCTCCCTCAGTGGGTCGGTGATCCGGCATTGCCATGAGCTGTGGTGTAGGTCACAGACTCGGCTCGGATCCTGTGTTGCTGTGGTTATGGCGTAAGCCAGTAGCTGTAGCTCTGATTCGACCCCTAGCCTGGGAACCTTCATATGCCCCAGGTGTGGCCCTAAAAATATATATATATTTGTAGATATAGATATATAGATAGATAGGAAGAGGAGTTCCCATTGTAGTTCAATGGGTTAAGAACCTGACATAGTATATGTGAAGATGTGGGTTTGATACCTGGCCTCTATAAGCATTTGGCATTGTCATGAGCTCTGGTGTAGATAGCAGATGCAACTCAGATTGGCATTGCTGTGGCTGTGGTGTAGGCTGGCAGCTGCAGCTCCAATTCGACCCCCTAGCCCAGGAACTTCCATATACTGCAGGTGTAGCTGTGAAAAAGAAAAAGAAGTTCCCTTCGTGGCGCAGCGGAAACGAATCCGACTAGGAACCCTGAGATTGTGGGTTCGATCCCTGGCCTCCCTCACTGGGTTAACTGTGATCTGGGTTAACTGGGATCCGGCATTGCCATGAGCTGTGGTCTAGGTCACAGACTCAGCTTGGATCTGGCATTGCTGTGGCTGTGATGTAGGCTGGCATCTGTAGCTCCGATTGGACCCCTAGCCTGGGAACCTCCATGTGCTGCAAGTGCGGCCCTAAAAAAGCAAAAGAAAAAGAAAAAAATATATATATGGGGAGCCACGGAAGATAAGAGTTACTTTAATAAGGTCTTTTTTTACTGACTTATCTTGGGCTCAACTCCCTGTTTCCAGTAATAAGAATATTTCTTTCTTCTGATACAGCAGGGCATTTTTTTTGGCCTCTCCCACAACATGCAGAAGTGCCTCAGCCACAGCAGTGACAACTTGAGGTCCTCAACCCATTGAGCCACCAGAGAACTCCTAGGAGGGCATCTTTGACATGGAGTTTTATCTCCTGTTTTCAGGAAGAAGAGGGAGGTTAGGATGCCCTTCTTGCAATTGCTGTTTTCAGGAAACTTTAACCCAATACAGTCCTTACGCCCAAGTTGCATATTTTGGCTTGGCCTATTCTATCACCATTCAGGGATATCACATCATCTCTTCAATAGCATTTTCTAAACTTGTACATACATGTTATGTATGTTTTCTCCCACTAGGCCAGAAGTTCCATGATACCTGAAACCACTCTTTTCTCAGCTGTGTATGCTAATAGCACCTGACAGAGTCAGCAAGTGCTCCGTAAATGTGGGTGATGAGGCATGATGGGTGGCTGAATGGATGAAGGCCTTGAGGTCACAGGATGTTTATCCTCCCCAGGACCGCATTCACAGAATTGTGCTTTCCTGGAGCCTTGACACAGCTTTGGTCAAAGATTATTATAAATCCATAGAAAAACTGAGCTTACCTATCCTATATACGTAGTTGATTGTATAACTCAGGCTATCATGTGTAAGGTTTGCATTATAAATTTTGATTAGAATTGAGTGTTGCTGAGTACTTTATTGCTCCCAAAAGAGTTTTTATGTTTTCTCTTTTCTAATAATGCTGCATTTCTCTTCTTGCCCTGGCTGCCACGAGATTCCAAGGCAAAGTCAAGGCTCAGTCACAGCAACTCAGCATTGGCATTCACAGGGGAGTGGCTAATGGACTAGAAACAGGTTCGGGAGTTGAAGTTCAATTCGAAGTCCCACCTTGTCACTGCATTTGTGGGCAAACTGAAACTCTCAGCCTGAGCTGCCTGGTCTGTGAAATGGAGGTGACACCTACCTCACAGAGCTGGTAATGTGCCTGGACCAGACACATACCTGTGCCCTCAGCCTCCCATTTCTCATGACATACAGGTCAAATAAACTGCCTCAAATCCTATTTGGAAGAGGCATATATAAATAAAAGACAATAGAATATTTAAGTATTTGGTGGAATTAGTTGGTTGAAAGCATACACAATTTTAGAATTCTCAGATTTCTCCATGTCAAGGTTTTCACTTATTATTTTGCTATTTGAGTCTCAGTTGAAGAATCCCCTGCTCAAGGGGCCTTCCCCAACCCACCTGTTTGAATACCTTCTCCTCTTCCACTACTGTGTTCCAGGCTTGGCTTTGTTTTCCTTTTTTTTTTTTTTGCGTTTTTTTTCTTTTTAGGGCCAAACCTGTGGCCTATAGAAGTTCCCAGGCTAGGGGTCAAATTGGAGCTGCAGCTGCCAGCCTACACCACAGCCCTAGCAACACCAGATCCAAGGTGCATCTGCCACCTATGCTGTAGCTTGCAGCAGTGCCAGATCTTTAACCCACGAGCATGGTCAGGGATCAAACCTGCATCCTCATGGACACTATTTTGGGTTCTTAACCCGCTGAGCCAGAATGGGAACTCCTTAGCCGTGTTTTCTTGACAACACTCATCTCTGTTGGACATTATTCATTTGTCTCCTAGTTAGTGTCATCTGGCTGGGTTCATGTCTGTCTAGATTGGCCCATGAGCTCCCAGTGTCTAGGACAACACCCGGAATGTCATTACCCAGTAACATTTGAATGAATGGAGGGTACATAAAATTTCAAGTCACTCCTTTGATGGCTTGGAAAATAAAAATGCATTCTTTGTGGCACTGGTTTTGTTGGCACAAATGCGTTCTCTGTGGCACCATTCATGCTTTAGGAAGATATGACCAAACACCTATATGACATAAAATTATGTGTAATATTTGAAAAGTAGAATTTTTGAGCTGAAATAATGATTATCTTAATCATTAATGACTGGCTCTCCAGAGAAAAGAAAAGATGTTCTTTTTTCTCTTTTAGGTCAAAGAGCCTCCAGAAATCAATTTAGTGCTGTACCCTCAGGGCCTGACTGGTGAAGAAGTATATGTGAAAGTGGATTTGAGAGTTAAATGCCCACCCACCTATCCAGATGTGTGAGTACATTTATAAATAGCTTTGATGTGATTTCAGCTCTCAGTTTTGAAAACACAGAAACAGGGTGAAGTTGATTATATTTTCTTGTTCTTGCTCACCTGTTCCATGTAAAAATTTTTTCCTATCACCTGCCTTTCATCAAAACTACATCAGCAATAGACATTTTCATGAAACCTGTCTCCTGTTAAGTCAGCTTATAGTTAGTAGTCTCTGTGGTTACTAATATTTGCTCTGTGACTAATGTTTGCTTCGCCTGATGTGTTTATTCGATTCTTCATAAACTAGGAAGAGGAACTGTTTAGAAGAAAAAAATAAGGTGTGGTGACTATAAAAGCTTGTGTACTTTGTTTTAAAGTATGACTGGCATCAGGGTTTAGAGTAGCCTTCTGGGCCTAATGGGACCTTTAGTTCCTAGTGTGAAGGAAGATTGAGAGTTGCTCATTTCTGGGGAGCTCTGCCAGCAAGTCTTCACTGAGCTGTTCCATCGCTGGTCTCTACACATGAATGCCAAGACAGTTCTCCAGTCTGTGAGACAGCCAAAAGCCTCACATATTTCCAAACACCCCCTGAAGGTAATACGCCCTCTGGTTGCAAACTCCTGGTAGAGAAAAAGCATTAGCTATGAGGACTCATGTGATTTGTTTGTTTGTTTGTTTGTTTTCTTTCTTTTTTTTTTTTTTTTTTTGGCTGTGGTGTGCATTGTTTGATGTGGAAGCTTAGTTCCCAGACCAGGAATTGAACCCAGGCCACAGTGATGAAAGTGCTAAGTCTTAAACTCTAGATCACCAGGGAACTCCCTCGAGTATTTTTTTTTTTTTTCCAGGGCTACATGTGCAGTATATGGAAGTTCCTAGGCCAGGAGTCAAATTGAGCTACAGCTGCCAGCCTACACCACAGCCATAGCAATAGCAACGTGGGATTTGAGCTGTGTCTGCGACCTACACCACAGCTCATGGCAATGCCAGATCCTTAACCCACTGAACAAGGCCAGGGATGGAACCTGCATCCTCATGGAGCCACAACAAGAACTGAGCCACAACAAGAAATCCTTGAGTCTTCTTTTTTGGAAGCACCATGCATAGTCTATGTAACCTCTCTCCAGACATTCCATGTAGAAAAGCAGTTTGACTTGGTGATGTTTTATGGTTTGAGCTTGTTGTATGGAGAATCAGTGACAGATAAAAGGAAGTGCTGCCTTACACAGTGTGTACTAAATTTGTGGAATTTGTTATTTTAAGAGGTGATAGAGAACATGAAAATACAGAAAGGTCAAAATGAGCTCCTCAAAGTTCATAACTCACTTACTCCAAACTCTATACATAGAATAAATATAGCAGGTATATAGAAAGTTGGTTAATGAATTAATTAAAGGGTGATTAATTTTATGAAATAAAAATGAGACAGTGCCTCTCTAGGTTTTATTTTTTTACCTTTTTTTTTTGGGGGGGGGGGCGCCCACAGCATGCAGAAGTTCTGGGTCCAGGGGTCAAACCCATGCCACAGCAGTGACCTGAGCCACTGCAGTGACAAGCGAGATTCTTAGCCTGATGAGCCACCAGGGAGCTCCTCTAGGTTTTATTTTTCCTCACAACAAATAGGTGGTGTCTTTTCCAATACCAGCCAGGTGTCCAAACAATTCAGTTCAATTCTGACACTAGTTATCCATAGTTATTGATAGGTGGGTTAGGCGCTCAGTCCCACAAGACTTCAGATGCCAGTTGCAAGTTCCAGGACTTCTCATCAGCTGGTTATAAATTCGCAGGTTCCCATGACCGCACCCCTCCCCAAACACACAAGGTTTGATAATTTGCTATTACAACTGATAGAGCTCAGGAAGGCACTTCACTTACTGTTACCAATTTATTATAAGAGATACAGTTCAGGACCCCCCAGATGGAAGAGATGCTTAGACAAGGAATCTGGGGAGGGTCAGAGAGTTTCCTTGCTCTCTTGACATTGACAGATGTCCCCTGTGGGGAGGGGACAACCACCCCTGGTTGAGAACCACTGCATTAGAGTTTCAGGTAAATCTTCATGCATCCACTTGGAAGAAGTATTATGGGCTGATTATTTAAGAAACAACATGAAAATACTTATTTTTTTTCCACTTTTTTTTTATTCTGAAATTTTATTTTTATTTTTTACAGAATAAAATATATACATTTAAACACAATTGCATTCTGCAAATACTTATTTAAAAAGTTAAAAAGGTAAATGTTATAATGTCAGGTCCATACAATTATGAATTATGTAGCAAGAGCATAAAGAGAACGTTGGAAAATTTAAAGCAAGTTTAATTAGTGTTGCAAGTGAATTTTTCACCATTCTATTAATATTGCTATATAAAGACTGCTTGATTTTTTTAAAATAATTATGTAAGTCTTGACTTAGGAGAATATTCCTAATCTTTGGAGATGATGTGGTGCAGGAAAACTTTTCTTTTCTGCAAAATAGATGCCACTGTGAGAGAGAGAACCCTGGGTTACATGGACCATATGTAGACCCAGTACCTTCTTTCAGGTTTCCATCTATCCAAACAGATGATGATTGTAGCGATCTGTCACACTGAAGCATTGAGAGAATGCATAAGTATGTAAACAGTAAGGCTTCATCAAAGTAAAATCCCATGAATTACTCAGAAATGCTTGGTGGGAAGTGATGAATCATCTTCTCTTCTGTACAATTAAATGAAGCCTACTTCATCTCCATGAATTGTTATTGGATGTTTATGGGTTGGAAATAAGTGGGACCCCAAGGGCTGGTTGTACTTTCCCCAGATAGGAGGTGGTGACTCTTAGTTGCGCTCTGTAGGGATGAAGAGGACAGTGTGGTAGGCATCCTTAAGAGTTTGCAGAGTGCACAGGACTAGATGTGTACATGACTGAGTGAGAGTCAGAATGAGCAACTGGGACACAGCCTGTGGTGGAAATATTGACTGGATCGCTGTGGCTCCATCTTGCCCAGTTATTCTTGTCATGCCTTATTCTAGAGCACACAAAGGTACAAAGTATTTGGACTACTGCAGGTAAGCTGTCAGAGTTAATGGACACTGGGGGGTGAGCAAGGATCGAGTGTTACCATATGAGGGAGTACACCATTCATTAAGTTACCAGGCTAGAGTCACACACAGAGCTGCAGTGATTTTTTTAAAGTAGGCAGTAAATAGTAGTTGATGTTGGAAATTTGAATCAGATAGTAAAGCTGAAATCAGAGACTAGGAGTTGGAGAGACACTTGATCAAGCCCCAGTAAGTGTGGTCATCTGTGGGAGCAGAGCCCCTGACAGTCCGCGTGGACAACGGGCCAGCCCACTTCTGCCCCACAGCCTACAGGTGGCTCCATGTTGAGCACAGTGTTAGTGGAGATGCTGAAGTAGAGTTGAAACCCTGTTGACATGAAGGAAACCTTGCTGGAAGTACAGAGGGTTTCACAGATGAGGCCCTTATGAAATCCCCAAGCTTGGAACTTAGCAAATATTAATGCAGATAATCTATACTTTCTGAAATAACTCCTTTTTCTTTCTCTCTTTCTTTCTTTTCCAGAGTCCCTGAAATAGAATTAAAGAATGCCAAAGGTCTGTCAAATGAAAGTGTTAACTTGTTAAAGTCACGCCTAGAAGAAGTGGCCAAGAAACATTGTGGCGAGGTATGCTTTGTTAAACTGGAATTACAAGAGGACAGTAAAAATTTCATCATGTTCACCAGGGCTTGCCTTCTTGCCTTGTCTTTGGGTTAAAGGCTTTCCCATTGTACCTCACATCTAAATTTCACTAGGATGTTTTGTTTTTTATTGCTATCTACAAAAGGAAGCATTGCAGTTTGTATTTCTTTAGTTTATAGTGCTTATGAATGACAAATTGTAGAGTGTATATAGATGGTACTATTGATGCTTAAGAATTCTTCTGAAAACACTCCATAGAAACCTGGCCATACCTTTGGCAAACTTTGGAGCTGGCATCATGACCTGATCTTGACTTGAACCTTCATGTTGGAAAATGTTTGCAGGGTGATTTCTGATCAAACTTTGCCACCTCTCTCCTTTTCACATCAGAAGAACTAATTGTTTTCCTTCTTGATAGTTAGTGACACACTCACCTCCTTCAATGTCCCTTTTATAGTTGAGCATTTATACCTAGTTCAGCACTGATTCTTTTTTAATCCTCTGACATCAGGGGCTACATGAGCTCCCCCTTGGGTGGCAGAATTCTCTCTGGAGGGCTAGGCTGGTGACTTCTCAGGGCAGAGTTTTGTGGTGTGCATTATCTCTGTATACTGTGGGTATTATCTCTTAAGTATAATCGTCACTTTCATGTAAGACCACTCAGTGTTGTTTCCATGTCTTGGCTATTGTAAGTAGTGCTGCAGTGAACGTAAGAATGCATAAATCTTTTTTTTTTTTTTTTTTGGTCTTTTTGCTTTTTCTAGGGCCGCTCCTGCGTATGTGGAGGTTCCCAGGCTAGGGATCTAATCGGAGCCGTAGCCACCAGCCTATGCCAGAGCTACAGCAACTTGGGATCTGAGCCGTGTCTGCAGCCTGCACCACAGCTCACAGCAATGCCGGATCCTTAACCCACTGAGCAAGGCCAGGGATCGAACCCGCAACCTCATGGTTCCTAGTCGGATTCATTAACCACTGTGCCATGACGGGAATGCCGAGAATGCATGTATCTTTTTGAATGAAAGTTTTGTCCAGATATATGCCCAGGAGTGGGGATTTCTCAGTCATATGGTAGTTCTATATTTAGTTTTCTGAGGAACCTTCATCCTGTTTTCCATGGTGGTTGTACCAATTTACATTCCCACCAACAGTACAGAAGGGTTCCCTTTTCTTCACACCTCCTCCAGCATTAATAAATCTATTTGTAGACTTATTCATAATAGCCATTCTGACCTGTGTGAGGTAGTACCTCATTATAGTTTTGATTTGCATTTCTCTAATAATTAGTGATGTTGAGCATTTTTTCATATGCCTGTTGGCCATCCATATGTCTTTGGAGAAATGTCTATTCAGGTCTTTTGCCCATTTTTCAATTGGTTGTTTGTTGACTAGATTAAGAAAATGTGGTACACATACACAATGTAATACTACTCAGCCATAAAAAGAACTAAATAATGCCATTTAAACAGCAACATGGTTGGAATTAGAGATTCTCATAATAAGTGAAGTAAGTCAGAAAGAGAAAGACAAATACCATATGATATCACTTATATGTGGAATCTAAAATATGGCACAAATGAACCTATCAATAGAATGGAAACAAACTCATGGACATAGAGAACAGACTTGTGGTTGCCAAGGGGAAGGGGGAGGGAGTGAGATGGACTGGGAGTTTGAGATTAGTAGATTCAAACTATTGCATTTGGAGTGGTAAGCAATGAGATCCTGCTGTATAGCACAGGGAACAAACCCAATCACTTGTGATGCAATATCATGGAAGATAATATGAGAAAAAGAATGTATATATGTGTATAACTGGGTCACTTTGCTGTACAAAAGAAATTGACAGAACATTGTGAATCAACTATGAAAAAAAAAAATCACTCAGTGTTTTTGCCTAGGCAGCTCACACTTAACTATTTCTTCCTATAAAAACTGAGAGGAATTAAGTACGGACTAACCCTAGGCCTCTAGATCTATTTTGGACCTCTAGAAAAGTGACCTCTAAGAAAGTATTTCACTCACATTCTGTAACACAGTCACAGCATCCCCTGAGGTGCTTTTGGGCTATAAAACTTTGCTCACCTAAGCTGTGTTTTTAAGAACTTCAGTGATGGCTAAGGTACCCAAAGTGCTTGCAGAATAGCTCAGACCAAAAAAAGAAGAGTAGGCCTTGGGAATTATTCCAAAGTTCTTTCCAGTTTAAGTTCCTTCTAGTGTAGTGTAATGACTAATTGAAAAATAATATGCATTTGTATTGAAAATTCACCTCTGCTTTCTTGGATTCATGATTTGTGATATTTTAAAAAATTTTTTGCAGTACAGTATTAACTATAATCACTATGCCATACATTAGATCTGCAGAACTTATTTATCTTATAACTGGAAGTTTGTACCCTTTGACCAACATATTTCCCCTTTTTTCCCACCCTCTACCCTTTCCAGCTCCTGGTAACACCATTCTGTTCTCTCTGTCCACGAGTTCGGCTTTTTTCTTTCTTTCTTCTCTTTTTTTTTTTTTTTCTTTTTCAGGTGCCTAGATGCTGCATGTGGAGGTTCCCAGGCTAGGAGTCAAATCAGAGCTACAGCTGCCAGCCTACACAGCAGGCACAGCAATGTGGGATCTGAGCTGAGTTGTGACCTACACCACAGCTCACAGCAGCACCAGATCCTTAACCCACTGAGCAAGGTGAGGGATCGAACCTGTGTCCTCATGGATGCTAATCAGATTCATTTCTGCTGAGCCACCATGGGAAGTCCAGTAGTTGTTACTTTTAATTACTAAGTAATATTCCATCTTATCAATGCATCACTGTTTGTTTAGCCATCCACCAGATGAAAGATGACCAGATTGTTTCAAGTTTGGAGCTGTTAAAATTAAAGCTGCTATAAACATTTATGTACAGGTTTTTGTATAAACATAAGTTTTCATTATTTGGAATAAATACCCAAGAGTACAATTACGAGTGTATGATAGTAGCAGGTTTAGTTTTTTTAAGAAATGGCCAAAAGTTTCCAGATTGGCTGTACCACTTTACAGTCTCACCAACAATATGTGAGTGATCCAATTTCTTCATGTCCTTGCCAGTATTTGATGTTGTCACTTTTTTATTTTAGCTCTTCTAATGGAAATTGTGATGGATAATTTTATGTGTCAGTTGGCTAGGCCAGGGTACCCAGATATTTGACCAGACATTCTTCTAGATGTTTCTGTGAAGGTATTTTTCAGATGAGATTAACATTTAAATGAGTAGCCTCACCCAATCAGTTTAAGGCTTTAACAGCAAAAGAATGGCCTCTCTGGAGGGGATTGCCAAGAGATGGCCTTCCAACTTGAACTACAACATCAGCTGGGTCACCAGCCTGCTGGCTTACCTTGCAGATTTTAGACTTACCAGCCTTTATGATCACACAAACCAGTCCTTTAAAATCAGTCTCAGTCTTCCTCTCTCTCTCTCTCCCTCTCTCTCCCTCTCTCTCTCTCCCCCCTCCCCCTTCCCCTCCCCATATGCACATACATCTGTATCTGTGGATGTTGCATCTGGGGACTCAGGCAACCATGGATCAAAAATATTCAGGAAAAAAAATCCAGAAAGTTCCAAAAAGCAAAATTTCAATTTGCCTCATGCCACAACTGTTTACATAGCATTTGCATGGTATTTACAATTACTTAATGGTATTTTCATGCTATTACGTATTGTAAGTAATCTAGAGATCATATAAAGTATGTGCGGAAGGATATATGGAAATCCTGGTAGGTTATATGGAAATACAGCATCATTTTATATAAGGGACTTGAGCATCAGTGGATACCAAGGGATGACTCTGTGTGTGCGTGTGTGTGTGTGTGTGTGTGTGTGTGTGTGTGTGTGTGTGTGTGTGTGTGGAGAACCCTGACTAATACAGGTGTGTTTTTCAAGGTGAGGTGGAGTGGCTACTATATAAATACGGAGGTCAGGAGAGGCCCCTGATAAGGTGACATTTAAGCAGAGACCTGAGAGAAACAAGGGAGTGAACTCTTTAGGTCTGAGGGAGAGGAGGACCAGAGCCAGTTTGGAGAGTAGCTGTTATTTACATGCAGTCTTAGATGTTTTTATCAGATTTGTCCAGAAAATGCTAGTAAATAGGTTAGCAAAAGAAAAGCACTGCATGGCTGCTGGCTCCTTTCTGGTATAGAAATCATTTCCCTTAATGTAACGGAATCTGCCTTCTTTCGCCAGCTTTCCTTCAAAGAGGTTTTCATAGAATAATTTGCCTCTTAGGCTCTAGACTACTGTTTCCCAACTGTAAATAGAAGTATATCCATTGAAAGCCCCGGCTTCTGGTATAATAAAAAATACGTTTGGAGTTTCCTTGTGGTGGCACAGCGGGTTACAGATCCAGCATTGTTGCTGCTCTGGCATGGATTCAGTCTCTGGCCTGGGAACTTACTTACACATGCCGTGAGCGCACCCCAAAAAACATTACTTTAACTTCCCCCGACAATAGCTATGGTTTCTCTTCAAGAGAATGGTGAACACCAAGCGAACTAACTTTTATATTCTTGTGTACAGTGACTTCTGTTACTTTTTTACCACTCTGTTAAGTCCTTTATTTTTTTTTTAAATTTTTAATTTTTTTTTTTCTTTTAGGTATACAGAAGTTTCCAGGCCAGGGATCGAACCCGAGCCATGGCTGTGACCCGAGCTGCAGCAGTGACAATACCAGATTGTTAACCTGCTACGCTACCAGGGAGCTCCTGTTACATTCTTTCTGAAACAAGAAATTTTAATCTGCTTCGTTGTAATTGAGGAAAAAGAAATTTCAAAGTCGTCTTCATCTGCAGGAAGAGCTTGGCACTCTTGGTGTTTTGAGGGTTGGGGTAATTAGTCAGTGTGGGGTTCCAGAAACCCTTGTTCTGTTGATTTACCAACTTAGGTATGATTTAGGATTCCTAGGGGAGGGAAAAGTGGCTTCCTGTGTTCACATAGCTTGTCTGTGGGCGGGGGGCTTTTTTCCTTCAGATACTGTGAATGCTTCCCTAGGTGGAAATGAAATGCTTCCTAGGTATTGATTAGCCTCCTACTGGCCCTTTACTAGCAGGGAGATGTGAGGCCTTTAAATATTTGCCTCTGTACCCCAGTAGGATGTTTTCCGTATGCTGTATAGATAGACAAAAGCTCTCAGCATTATGATTATTCTCTGCTCAGCTGTCATCGTGTAGGCAGGTTTTCTAGTTGGGAAGATAGTTTTTACTTTTATGAAGTCTTAAATATTTTACCAGATTTATTAATACGGAAAACGATTTTATTGGATTTATTCTACAGAAAATGCCAATCAGTTAACTAGGACTGCAGAAGAAAAGCGAAGCTTTTTATTTATCTAGATAGTGATTTATCTTGAGATGAGTGCTATAAAAGCTTTTTCCTGCTGTGGTTGCATCCTATAAGTAATTCAGAACATGTCACATTAAATGACTGTCCCCATGGTGAGAGGGGCTCGGTAGGCCTGCATGTTTTCCTGTAGTCTCACCTTTGGGCCCTGTCTTCCCATCACTTGACCATTTGTGGTTGATTTCCACCCTTATGTTTAGGTGATGATATTTGAACTGGCTTACCACGTGCAGTTATTTCTCAGCGAGCACAACAAGCCCCCTCCCAAGTCTTTTCATGAGGAAATGCTGGAAAGGCAGGCTCAGGAGGAGCAGCGGAGGCAGTTGGAGGCCAAGCGGAAAGAGGAACAGGAGGTGAGACCCTGGTCACCACGATAACCAGCCTGGAGGACTGCGAGTGCCTCTAGGTTTTTACTGTCCCTGCCTACGTGCTTATTGGGATTTATTTAAGTTTTGCTCAGCATTTGATCCAGGAATCATGGATTCACGTGAGAGGAAGCCCTCTGGGTAACCAGGAACTAAATACTGTGAATGGTTCTGTGCCTAGAACCTGTGGTCTTGGTCTTTAAAATTAAAAAAGAAGACGACGTCAGTTTAACCAAACTTCTTGTGCTCTTTCTGCACTTGTAAAGCTGTTGAGGACTTCACTTGGTTTTAGAGTTTCTTCTCTTCTTCCCTCTATGGGACAAGTATCTCATGCCCAAATCAGTAGCCACGAGCAGAGACTGAACTTTTTTGGTTTTGACCATAGTAGTGACCTGAGCCACAGCAATGATAACCCTAGGTCCTTAACCTGCTGAGCCACCAGGGAACTCCTGAAATTTAACTTTTTATGTTTACTAACCATTTGTCTTTTTTCTTTAATCTACTTGCATAAGGATGTACCCTCCTGTGGTTCGTTTGTTTGTTTTCCTTTTTAGGGCCGAATGTGTGGCATATGGAAGTTCCTAGGCTAGGAATAGAATAGGAGCTGCAGCTGGCCTTCATCATAGCCACAGCAACGCCAGATCTGAGCCACATCTGTGACCTACACCACAGCTCATGGCAACCCCGCATCCTTAACCCACTGAGGGCGGCCAGGGATAGAACCCATGTCCTCATGGATACTAGTTGGGTTAATTACTGCTGAGCCATGACAGGAACTCCTCCTTGCTTTTCTTAGGTCCTTATTCCTGCTTCATTTTGTTCATTGTGTGCTTGTGCTAACATTGTATTTTTGGGTCCCATTCATTTTGTTAATGCTTATCTCCTATTGTGTAGACTAGCTATCATTTAGGGTTTAAAGTTCCTTGATTGATTTTAAGAAGACACATTTTTATTAGAAAATAAAGATATTTAGCTAACCATCTTACTTTGGTATACTGCTATAATCAGCTGTAAGTTTGTGGTATGTTTTTATATCTTGTATTATTTCTGTTATAGTTTTGGTAAGTCTGTTATTGGTTTTGGTATTTACAACGTAAAATTTTAGGGGACTCATAAAAAACACCATTTTTCTCTACCTAAACTCAGATACGCATATGAGCAATAGCTAGATGAGCCAAATAGGTAAAGATCAAAATGTCACATTTAGGAGTTCCCTGGTGGCCTAGTGGCTAAGGACTCTTGCTGCTGTGGCTCGGGTTTGATTCCTGGCCCGGGAACTTCTGCATGCCACAGGTCAGGGCCCCCCAACACACACAAAGAAAATGCCCTTTTTAATACTGAGAAAGCTGATTGGGGAATGCAGCTGGAGGTCTGTGGTTGGGGCCCATACCCAACAGCAGAGGACAGCCACAAGTGCATGTCCTCTGCAGACAGGCAGACATCAAAGAGAAGGGGCTCAGTCCATGGTGGGGAGAAGTGAGAGGCTGGTGGTATTCCTGCAGCGAAAGCTCCTCCACATGGAAACCCGAGGGGTGGGAAATAAGTGTCCCTCCCCCCACAGCCTTGGCATCCATTTAAGTGGGAAGCCTGTTGCATAAGATCTCTGATATTCGGGGGGTGGGGGATGCGCTGGGGTCGTGGGATGGAAATCCTATAAAATTGGATTGTGATGATCATTGTACAACTATAAATGTAATAAATTCATTGAGTAATAAAAAAAGATCTCTGATAAAACTGATGTAACTACAGTTTGTACTAAAGTTCTAGACGGTCAGGTCTCTTAGGAGAGGAGGGCTTGAGTTATTGAAATGCAAAAGTTTTTTTATGATTTCAGAATTTATATGTGGTATGGCCTTCAAAGATCAGCATTTGATGGTGTTATGATTTATTTCAGCAACGTGAAATCCTTCATGAGATTCAGAGGAGGAAAGAGGAGATAAAAGAAGAGAAAAAAAGGAAAGAAATGGCTAAGCAGGTACTCTATCAGTTCTGCTCTACTCCAGGAGTTTACATTTTGCTAAATAGAATACCTTTTTCCTTCCATTGATGAAATTTGAATTATTGTGTCTTTAAAATACTTAAATGTCTGAGACATCAGGGCCCCTGTCCTTCCTCCCTCATTATTCTTTTTCCCCTCCTTTGTTACTATCAGAAATAAAACTTAAAATGAAGCACTAAAAAAGCCCCCAAATATCATTCATTGTGTGTTTTAGATTCTTCAAATAGGTAGCAAAATTTAGAGTTGTATATTATCTGTAGATGCCTTAGACTTATGTAACTATAGTAGTTTATCAAAAATGTCAAAGGGAAGAGGAGATTAAAGCTTTGGTAATCAACCGGAATTCTTAATACTTGGAAAACAAAACTGTCTGCTCATACTAAAGACTGAGTGGAAACCACATGGATCTGCCTGAGATTTTTTTCTGAGATGGAAAAGGATTCAACAGAGCAGGTTTAAAAACCAACAGCGGAAAAGCATAAAGTCCTTTTTCCTGTATTTTTCCTAAGTCCAACTCAATCAAAAAACCAGTTACACATGTTTGGGGAAATCCACAGAGAATTTTGCTCATTCTCTTTTATAAAATTATGGCATTTAATGTAAGGGAAACAATAGGGAGCAGTGGGAGGAAAGCACTGATGTACCAGTAAGTAAGCAGCACCTGGCTGAAAGCTTTGGCTCTTTTACTGCCTGGCCCCGTGACCTTGACAGGGACATTCTCTGTCACTCATTTTCCCCATTCTTTAAAATGGGACAGATAATGCTTCCCTTTCTGTCTCATGTAATTATTCCCACAGGTAAATGTACTGCCGTTTGTGAACATACAAAGCTGTACACAAATTTACTACTGTTCCCACCAGCTCTCCTGTCTTATGTCTGATTTGCCTTCCTATCAGCCACTCTGCTCTTTGTTTTGTTTTTTAATTATGTATGTATTTATTTATTTATTTGTCTTTTTAGGGCCACACCTGTGGCATATGGAGGTTCCCAGGCTAGGGGTCCATTTGGAGCTGTAGCTACCGGCCTATGCCAGAGCCACAGCAATAGCAACACCAGATCCAAGCCGAGTCTTCGACCTATGCCACGGCTTGTGGCAACGCTGGATCCTTAACCCACTGATCAAGGCCAGGTATCAAACCTGCGTCCTCATGGATACTAGTCAGGTTCACTAACCAATGAGCCACAACAGGAACTCCCTATTTTGTTTTTTTAACAGTGTTCAAAATAGTGTAATGTTGAAGTCAAGATAGATAAAGGAACAATGCTACTTCTATCAATAGTCAGAAGAGACTATTCAAAAAACGGAGACACCCCCCACACTCCATATATATAAAACTGATTTTTTTGACACAGGTACAAATATAATTCTGGAGAAGAGATAGACTTTTCAACAAATGGTGCTAGAACATTTTGTTTTGTTTTCCATTATGGTTTATTACAGGATATTGATGTGCTTTCTTTGAATGCCTCCTTCTGTTCATCACATGCTCTTCTAACTTTTTATGTATTCCATGATTCTAAACATTTTCATTTATAAAATTCACATTATCTTGAAACTGTTACCTGGCCTTCAGTTCTTGAACCAGTACATATTTGGACATTACATTTTTAAAAGTTGAGTTCAACTTTTATTACACCTGGAAACATTCAGCTTAAATAAAATTTGCACTCTCTACATAGGAAAAATTATGTACCATGATTGTCTTTCATTTATGACTCATGTCTAAAGTAACTTTTACTTTTCTTTTTTCAAGGAACGTTTAGAAATAGCTAGTTTGTCAAACCAAGATCAAACCTCTAGAAAAGACCCAGGAGGAAACAGAACAGTTGCCCTGCTACACGGAGGCTCTCCTGACTTTGTAGGAAATGGTAAACATCGGACCAACTCCTCTGGAAGATCTAGGTAAGTCCTTGAGATTTCCGATCTGGAAGGATGAAAAAATGTAAAAGGATCAAAACAACCTGTAGTGAAATTTGGTGGAATTGTCACATGATAATTTTAATAACTTCCAAAGCCTATATATCTTAGTATGTTAGGTAGCAGTGTAAAATAAAATTTTCCTGTGTTTTAACACTTTCCAGGTGTCTTTCATGAAGCCATTTATGATTCATTCCCCTTTCTAATAGTTACAGTACTTTCCAGTCTTGCCTCCAGTGTATTTGATCTGACTTTTAATAATCTAATTTTCAGTCGTGATTTAAAAGCTTCTCTTCCATCGGAATCATCATACAGTCAGATTTCACACTGTGTGAGTTTTTGGCCTGTAGTGCCTAGGGTCCCACCACAGGTGTGGACAATGCTCCAAAATGGGCACAGGTGTAGAGAATGCTTTACGAGAAGCCTCAGCTTTGCTTTTTAGGTGCCTCAGAAGCTTTTTAGGAGCCTCGCCTTTGCTGCCAGGGCTCCCCTCCCTGTTGCTACTGAGGACAGTGGGCTTCCCCATCATTGACAGTGGGTTCCTGGGTTGTTCCCTGTCATCAGAGGTCACATGAAAGATACTGTCTCTTCCTCCATATCCTCTTCCACTAGAGAATTGAGACTTCTCTATTTGCTGTGCCCCCTATGGACCAGAAAGGAATTTTAGTACAGAATCCATTTGTGAGTACGTGGGTGATTGAGTGGTATAGGTATTATAATTCAGCTTCTTTATGTGTTTAAACTATTTCGAGTGAGAATCTAAGCAGCACTCAAAACCAACATTTTCTTCTATAAAAAGAAATATTTTGGGTACCAAACTAAAGGCTTATATAATCTTTTAGGTGATAGTTTGTTTATAGGAATTCAGTTCTTTCCCTAATTATCTACTTTAAAAAAAAAAAAATCAGCTCAGAGATCATTTTGATACTAACATTTGACCACCTGCTGTTAAAGTGAACTAAATGTTTTCTTGAATGTGGTTTCTGGTAACAATTCCTTTTTAAAATTATAACTTCTTGCTCCAATTTAGATTATTTTTCCAACTGGGCTTCCATTAGGTAACATAGTTTAAAGTTGTCAGAGTATTTCACTAGGAAATATATGACACATTCCTTTTGTGTTAGAAACAGTGGAAATAAATCAATGCCACAAGTAAGGACATATAAAAACAATTTTTTTTAGTTTAAACATTTTCTTTTTTGTGGCTAACTATAAAGAGTGGGCCCAAGATTAGACTTGCTTCTGAGATTGGAAATCATAAACAAATTATTCAAGAAAGAATGGGAAATTTTCTTTCTCTTTGGCATAGGTAAAACAACTTTCAAGTAGTGCTTGTGAAATGACATTTGTATGTCTTGGATAGAATGACACCTCATGAGCATTGAAGAAGAAATTGTTTTCCTCTATTGTTTGCCAAGGTTGTTGCACAAACCTGCATGGAACTCTGGCACCATGTCGGCTACTGACTAGAAAAGAATCAATCTTTCTTAAAGCATAGTTTTCATGCTTCTTTGGTTAAGAAATAAAAAGTCCTTGATATACGAGAGTACTTTATGACATACTCTTGGTTCTTTTTCTTCCTTGCAATTTACTAGTCTTTATGAGGTGGAAAGCCAAAGGAAATAAGCAGAGTGTTACATTTTACTCTTTCACTTAGTAGCTACATTTGTTAGAGTTGGCAGAGATGGCCTTGTCATCAGTATTGTCAGCAGGCAGTATTCAAATTGACTCCAACTAAAAGCAATACAATCTATAACCAGATACTTAATGAGCACTTACTAAAGGCCAGACACTGTTCACAGTTATGGGGATTCAATAAACAAGATCAAGAAGGAAGCTGGTTTCATAGAGCTTATATTTGAGTTGCAGGAGACTGTCCACAAGCAAACAAGAACATGTCAGATAGTGACTAGTGCTCTGCAGAGAATTTAAATAGGCTGTATTGAAGGAAGACTGGGTGGCTACTTTAGATTGGGTGTTTGAAGGCAAGGGTTGAAGGATTAGTCCTGAGTGACTAAAGGACAGTGGCTTTAGATTGGAAGGGGTACTGGCTCTGGATGACGAGGAGGAGCCAGCTGCCCAGCTGAAGAGCTGGTGCAGAAGACCCAAGGGCGGTCTGAGCTTGTCCTGCCCAGAGTTCATCAAACTGTGTAGTGAGGCTAGAATGAGCTGGTGTGGAGACCGTGGTTCCGGGGTGGGCGGGGTGTGTCACAGAGGCCTCTGTTGGCTGGGTCAGGAGTCCAGGTATAATGAGAAGCCTTTTGAGGTTCTAAACAGGAATAAAATATCATCAGATTCACTCTAGGTGAAGTTCTTCCTGGCTGCTAGTGGAGAGTAGACGGCAGGGGAGCAGCAGCAGAGGAAAGGTTTCACATCTTGTTGCTTCTCCCTCTCCCTTTCCCTCACCCTCGGTGGAGCCAAGCTCCTGCCCACCTCAGGGCCTCTGCTGATCACTCTCCTCACATGGCTGGCTCCTCCTTATCATTCAGTTCTCTCCTCACTTGTGTTCTCCCCTCAGAAACCTTCCCTGAACCCCACGCCACTCCCCTGCTTACCCACTTGTTCTCTAATTCCCTATTTATTTATTTATTTGTTTTCCACTGTACAGCATGGGAACCAAGTTACACATGTATGTATACATACTTTTTCCTTCCATTGTTGTGTTGCAGTGTAAGTATCTAGACATAGTTCTCAATGCTACACAGCAGGATCTCATTGTAAATCCATTTCAAGAGCAATAGTTTGCATCCGTTAACCCCAGGCTCCTGATCCCTCCCACTCTCTCCCTCTCCCATTTATTAAATTTCTCTATAGCAGATACCGCTAGCTGAACTTCATGGTCATTTGTTTCCTTTTTAATGTCTTTCTCCTCTCATGAATGTGTAAAGTTCTTCAGAGCAAGGACCTCACCTGTGTTTCCCTCAGGGCTTGAAACAGTGCCTGGCAGAGACAGTACGTGCTCAGTGAACATCTAATCAAGGGAGGGGAGACGGGAAAGCAACCAAAAGGGAGAAACTGTCTTTTTGGCCCTGTAGGGTCTGAAACCTCTTTAACCAGGGCGATTCTGCTTTTCTTTTTAAGTGGGGTATATCAAAAATCAGTATTTATTTATTTATTTAGTAAGGCTTTATTTAAAGAAAGGTTTCCACTGCTTAAAACAAGAGAAAGAGGAGTTCCCATCATGGCGTAACGGAAACAAATTCAACTAGGAACCATGAGGTTGCGGGTTCGATCCCTGGCCTTGCTCAGCAGGTCAAGGATCTGGCATTGCCATGATCTGTGGTGTAGGTCACCATCTTGGCTCGGATCTGGCATTGCTGTGGCTGTGGCATAGGCTGGCAGCCGTAGCTCCAATTGGACCCCTAGCCTGGGAACCTCCATATGCCATGGGTGTGGCTCTAAAAAGACAAAAAGAAAAAAAAAAGAGAGAGAGAGAGAGAAAGAGAACATAAAGCCACTCACTGTTCTAGCAGAAAGAATTTAAAGGCCTACTACTCAACGGTCTGGATGCCTAATTTAGTCTTCTAAAATTGAACTGTGTCTTAATTCTCTGTCATTTATAAGACCTAGTTAATGTTATTTGGCAGTTTTGTTTAATACGCCCTTTATCCTTGTGTACTACCACAGCTACTTGGAAAAACTGATAACGTGGTTATCAGTACTTCTAATGACATTGCAAACCCCCTTGAACATTCTGTAATCTAGAATTAATCATTGGCGAATGACGCCAGTGTTACTGCTTCTAAATGCCATTTGCTTGTATTGGGATGGCTATTTCTGCTGGAGTTTGGGTTCTGTTTTACTTTTTAATGAATTAGATTCCAGAGGGTTGTTCAAACCCAATTCTGATGAATCCAAAGTCGATAGTATCAGCCTCCTATATATACACATTTTGGCGTATAAACAGGAAACATCAATGACATTGGATTTTGCTTCTTTATTTCTTCTCTTCAAACTCTTTATGATTTACTTTAAAAAAATTCTTATTATTCTTGATTTACAGTGTTCTGTCAATTTCTGCTGTACTGCAAAGTGACCCAGTCATATATATATTCTTTTTTTCACATTATCTTCCATCATGTTCCATCACAAGTGATCAGATGTAGTTCCCTGGGCTATACAACAGGATCTCATTGCCTATTCACTCCAAATGCAATAGTTTGCATCTACTAACCCCAAACTCCCAGTCCATCCCACTCCCTCCCCCTCTTTCTTAGCAACCACAAGTCTGCTCTCCAAGTCCATAAGTTTTTTTCATTTCTGTAGAAAGGTTCATTTGTGCCATATTTTAGATTCCACATATAAGTAATATCATATGGTATTTGTCTTTCTCTTTCTGACTTACTTCACTTAGTATGAGAATCTCTAGTTGCTTCCATGCTGCTGCAAATGGCATTATTTTGTTCGTTTTTATGGCTGAGTAGTATTCCATTTCATATACGCACCACATCTTCTGAATCTGTTCATCTATTGTTGGACATTTCGGTTGTTTCCATGCCTTGGCTATTGTGAATAGTGCTGCAGTGAACATAGGGGTACATGTATCTTTTTCAGTGAAAGCTTTGTCTGGCTGGATCATATGGTAATTCTGTGTTTAGTTTTCTGAGGAACTTCCATACTATTTTCCATAGTGGTTGTACCAATTTATACTCCCACCGACAATGTAGGAGGGTTTCCTTTTCTCCACACCCTCTCCAGCATTTATTTGTAGACTTAGTAACGAAGGCCATTTTCACCAGTGGGTGATTTACTTTTTATCCTTCAAAACTGTTCCTGCTCTCAAACAATCTATCCTATGTGGCATGTATCACATTTGTCATTTTCTTGACACTTTCACTTTTAAAATGATCTCTATTTTTATTTCAATCCTAATGACACATCTTTTCTTACTAGCACTCTTAACATTCTCATTGCACTTGTACCTAACAGTCATGCTGGGGTGATTAATGTTCTAAAACACCTTAAAACCAAGCATTTACAGGAGTCCCCACTGTGGCACAACAGGATTGGCAGCATCTTTGCAATGCTGGGATGCAGGTTTGATCCCCACCCCAGCACAGTGGGTTAACAATCTGGTGTAGGTCACAACTGTGGCTCAGATCTGATCCCTGGCCTGGGAACTCTATATGCCTTGGGTTGGCCAAAAAAAGAAACAAACAAAAACAAGCATTTACACACTGCAAACTAAAGAACTTAAAGGTACTAAGACTGGAATTCCTATTGTGGCTTAGCAGTAACGAACCCTACTCATATCCATGAGGATGCAGTTTCAATCCCTGGCCTTGCTCAGTGGGTTAAAGGGTACGGCATTACCGTGAGCTGTGGTGTAAGTCACAGATGTGTCTTGGATCTGGCATTGCTATGGCTGTGACATAGGCCGGCAATTGCAGCTCCAATTCGACCCCTAGCCTGGGAACCTCCATATGCCACACCTGTGGTCCTAAAAAGCAAACCCCCCCAAAAAGAGGACTAGTCATTTTAGTCTTGGAGGGGGCAGAGTTTATGTGGAGATGCTTCCAGATTGTTTATAAGTCTAGCGCATGGTTCTACATCTGATCCTTTTCTCCATGAATTGCATGTGCCCCTGGTTGCACAAATAACTTGAGAAGCAGAACTTTAAACAGAGCCACCATGTATTAGTCATTCCCTGGTGCTTAGAATATGTGGATACACATGTGGTCTGAGAAGCTCAAATCATAATAGGTCTTGCCAGTGTGGGAGGGGTGAGGGGAGGGGAAAATGTCTAGGATTGAAGGTTGGAAGCCCAGTTAATAATGGGTATTTCAGGAGCTCCCACTCTAGCGCAAGGGGATGAGTGGTGCTTTGGGAGCCCTGGGATGTGGGTCTGATACCCTGCCAAGCACAGTGGGTTAAGGTTCTGGCATTGCTACAGCTGTGGCTTAGGTCATCACTGTGGCTCAGATCTGATCCCTGGTTCGGAAACTCCATATACCACAGGGCAGCTAAAAATGGAAAAAAATAATTTTTTAAAAATTAAAAATAATGAAATATTTCATGTGTCCAGGAGAAATTTGTTGATGACCTGAACAGTGCAGAGAAGTTGGAGAGGAGAGCTGACACTTGGGAATCAATTAGATGCAGGAGATCTAGGAGCTCAGGGAGACTTAGGTGTTTTTTATGAGTCAGACCAAATGGATGACTATGCCTCCAACCAAAAGAACAGAACCAAGGGGGAAAATCAGATTGAGAGTGGGTAGGAGGGAACTGGTGGTTTTAATGACCTTGCAGGGGCATGAAGAGTAAGTAAAAGGTGCAGATGTGGAGACGGCAGATGTATAAGTTTGAAAATGAAGAACAAATTTGGGCTGGGATTGAGGGAGAGAAGAATGGATGTGAGAGAGTGCCAAGACCAGCTCAGCAGGTGAGGGCTGAAGAATGGGTGCTGTGAAACTTAAGGAAAAAGTTAACATAAAACAAGACACAGAGACATTTATCTTAATTAAACGTGGGAACTGGGGAACTCAAGGTCTCAGGGACCAAGATTGCTGCCTTAAGAAACCACACTGCTTTTATTGTGCTCTTTAGGATTAAGTCAAGTGAGAAGGGGGTTTTAGGTGCAGGATATAGTTTTTTATTATTATTATTATTTTAAAAGTCACATAGCCCGTAGCTGGTTAAGCTTTTATTCTGACCTTTAGGCATTTCACAATCATTAGCATTGAGGAAGCTTGGCGTCAGCTATCTATGCATAGCATCTGGAGAATCACCATTGTGCTTCTGCAGACAGCCATGCCTGGCGTGCCTATCTGCAGCAACACTACTGCGTGCCTAGGTTTGTACCTCAGTTCTCCTTGCTAATGCATATCTTGCTAACTAGACGGCTCATAAACCCCTTGGGACCATGAGACTCATCTTCCTCTTATTCTTTAGAGGACATATCATGCTGTGCAAACCAAGAGCCTATCTGCACAGATCCAGCATGCCTAGACCAACACATTATGTCCTCATTCAGCTGACCATGAATAACTTATGCCTTCAGGTCTTTGTTCTTAAGCTTAAGTCATTTGCCAGCACTGCGACTATTTTTCAAGCAGGAATATGGAGTAGAGTAAAGCAGGACAAGATGGAGTTTTCAGCATAGAAAATAAAAGAAAAGAGGCTAGGAAAATACTGTAGAAACATGTCTCCTGACAGGAGAGATTTCTAGGCTGAAGAGAAGGAGCCAAAATTGAGGGACAGATTGAATATACAGGACAAAGGGACTAACTGATGGACCAGGAGCCCAGAAGAGACTCCAGGGAACTGAGGACAGGGTAGCTGACCTTCCTCAGAGTCTGGAGAAAACAGAAAATGTGCCAACGCCAAGTAACTTTCTGGGTGGACCCACAGAAAGTGTGTGTTTCACTGCTTGTTGCTTTACATTCTCAGTGAAAGTGGAAGTCAAGGTCATGCTCGGAGTGAGAAGGCTGCTTCCCAGAGACCTGTCCATGTGCCTTATCAAAACATTTCTTACCCCTGTCCAATCCTGACATTCTTGAAGCAAGCTCTCTCCCTTGCTTCATCCCTGCAACCTCCCTCCCTATTTATTCATCATTTTGCATTATCATCTAGTTTCCCAGCTATTGCTTCACACTCAGGAGAAAAAAGGCAGAAAAGGAGAAAAAGAGGGCAAAGGGTTGGGCTTTGAAGGTTTTGAAGAAGTCATGAAGGGGAGTGGCAAAGAGTATCTACAAAGACAAGAAAGAGAATGAATGGACATTCAGTAGTGGGGAACCCAGCTGGAGGCCAGGGATTTGTAGTGCTCCAAACTCTCATTTTGCAGTTTTCTCCAGATGTGCATATGCATGACATGTGGGGTCAATATGAGATTGAGCAGAATCACTGCTATAGAACTTCTGTGATGATGAACGTGTTCTCAATCAATGCAGCCCAGTATGGCAGCCACCAGCTATTGGGACTGTGGTATATAGGCATACCTCAGAGATGTTGTACGAACAGACCACCACAATAAAGTGAGCGTAACAATAAAACGAGTCATGAATTTTCGGCTTCCCAGTGCATATAAATTTTGTTACTGTAGTCTTTTAGGTATACAATAGCATCCCTTTTAAAAAAAAAAAAACAGTGTACATACCTTAACTTAAAAATACTTATTGCTGAAAAACGCTGAACATCATCTGAGCCTTCAGTGAGTCATAGTAGTAACCGATCACAGATCACCAGAACAAATATAATAATAGTGAAAAAGCTTAAAATAGTGCAAGAATTACCAAAATGTGACAAGAGACATGAAGTAACCAAATGTTGTTGGAAAAATGGCACTCATAGCCTTGCTTAATGCAACATTGCCCCAGACCTTCAATTTGTAAAAAACGAACAAACTGACAATGTAGCGTCTGTAAAGTGCAATAAAATGAGGTATCTCTGGGAGTTCCTGTTGTGGCGCAGTGGTTAACCTATCCGACTAGGAACCATGAGGTTGTGGGTTTGATCCCTGGCCTTGCTTAGTGGGTTGGAGATCCAGCGTTGCTGTGAGCTGTGGTGTAGGTTGCAGACGCGGCTCGGATCCCGTGTTGCTGTGGCTCTGGCATAGGCCGATGGTTACAGCTCCGATTAGACCCCTAGCTAGGAATCTCCATATGCCGCAGGAACGGCCTTAGAAAAGGCAAAAAGACAAAAAAAAAAAAAAAAGCAGTATCTCTGTTCTTAAATGCACCTACTGCAGTTTATTTTATTTTTTGTCTTTTTGTCTTTTTAGGGCCACACCTGTGGCATATGGAGGTTCACAGGCTAGGGGTCTAATCAGAGCTGTAGCTGCCAGCCTACACCACAGCCACAGCAATGCCAGATCTGAGCTGCATCTGTGACCTACACCACAGCTCACGGCTCCTTAACCCACTGAGCTAGGCCAGGGATAGAACCCGAAACTTCATGGTTCCTAGTTGGATTTGTTTCCGCTGTACCACAACAGGAACTCCAAAGAGCTGAATTTTTAATTGCATTTAATTTGAATTGAATTTAAGTAGCCGCATGTGGCTACTGGCTACCATGTTAGACACATAGATCTGGAGATGGGGTTTGCAGAGTCCAGGAGGAGAAGACTGAGTGGGGAATGGTGGTGGAGGCGGGGGAGTTGGGTAACTTTCCCATTAGCACCTTCAGCTCAGTTTCCAATAGAGTCAGATGTTGGACACAGAATGGGCTAGTAAGCAGGAGAAAATGGAGGGGTGAGAATTTTCTATGTCAGTCTTAAATTAAAGAAAAAATAATCATTGTCCAAATTTATTTTTAAGGCGAGAACGTCAATATTCTATGTGTAGTAGTGAAGATTCTCCTGGCTCTTGTGAAATCCTGTATTTCTCTGTTGGTAGTACTGATCAGCTCCTGGTGCACAAAGGGAAATGTATTGGTGAGTAAACTAGCTAAACTCATGTAAATTATTCTAATGACAAAAGTTAATTGTGAAGAGTTCCCTTGTGGCACAGCAGGTTAAGGATTCGTCATTGTCACTACAGTGGCTGGGTCACTGCTGTGGCACAGGTTGGATCCCAGGCCCCAAGAACTTCCACAGGTGCAGCCCCCCAAAAAAGAAAGTTAATCATGAGAACAGGTTAGAGTAGACACTGTGCTGTCTAGACCAGCACAGTCCAAGGAAGACTCTTTACTCTGATAGTCATTCTAGCTTCTGTTACTGATGACACTCAGCTTTTACCTTCTGTAAGGCGGAAATAAAAACTCAGGCTCTTGGAAAGATTGTTGGCAGAAAGATAATTTAAAATTTGTCATTGTTAGAATTAACCACACTTTTCAAAACCAAAATGGTTGAGATATTAGGACTCAGTAGAATTTTACATCATGTGCATCTATTGCTGATACAATATGTGTAACAAAAGGAGTTCTAATGCCTGTGAACTTTAATGGTCAGGTCTCATTTTATTAGTTTGTTATCCACATGCGTAGCATTTTCCTCCTTGGCATGCTGTAACTGACCAGGAAAACCACTTTGTTTTCTGTGTGTTTTATTTAGTAGTTTAGCCATCTTATTCAGCAGATGGCCATTTGAAGTGTTTACATTAAAATCAAGTTTTCAGTATCTACTCCCTTTGCCCTAGATGTACAGCAATTTTTATCAGTCACACAGATCATTTGCATATGGTAAATTTGACAACTAAGTTTAATTTCCATTCCCATGAATATTCTTAGCAGAGCGAACAGTAGCCAAATTATCTAAACTGAGTTTGCTTTCTTTTGGTGTCTTTTCTCCTTCCTCTTTGAGGAGATACAAATAAATAGGG
Organism: Phacochoerus africanus; assembly: GCF_016906955.1. Classification (NCBI taxonomy): domain Eukaryota; kingdom Metazoa; phylum Chordata; class Mammalia; order Artiodactyla; family Suidae; genus Phacochoerus; species Phacochoerus africanus. The sequence goes on along the minus strand of NC_062545.1, from coordinate 133,233,871 downwards.
GAGTTGCCAGAGAGAGGGCAGCAGGTGGAGGAAGAAGAAACCAAGTATCTGAAGAGTGATCTGGACACAACTTTGGCTGATTGAGGTAGCTGGTAGCAGGTTTCCACAGATGCACAGAGCTTATACTATTCAGACACAGTGACCATTTGGGCTGGTTCAAAACCTTGGTAGAAATGATTGCTTTTAGTCCTGAGACTGTCCTTGACTCTGAGGCATTTCTTTTTTTTTTTCTTTTTTTGCTTTTTAGGGCTGTGGAGGTTCCCAGGCTAGGGGTCCAATCAGAGCTGCAGCTGCCAGCCTATGCCATAGCCACAGCAGTGCCAGATCTGAGCCGCATCTGCGACCTACACCACAGCTCAGGGCAACCCCGGATCCTTAACCCACTGAATGAGGCCAGGGATCAAAGCTGCAACCTCATGGTTACTAGTTGGATTTGTTTCCTCTGAGCCACGATGGGAACTCCTCTAAGGCATTTCTAACTCGTGAATTGGCAGCATAAAACGCAATAACTTTTAATAACCTAGGGACATCAGGAAGGCAAATTAATTCAACAGCTTAATATCTTACCTTGGTCTCCTAGTCTCATTGGTGCTCATTAGGCAGATTCACCTTTGTTAATACCCTCATTAGGAGACACATTTGCAGTCTGAACTTTTTTTAAAAAAAACCACCAAGTAAATTATTTGTTTTCTCACAGCAGGTGTAGTTTTTAAAATATGTCCTAATTTTCTAAGAAATGCTTTTGTAAAAGATCAGCTCATTAATATTTGCTTTTCAATTTAATGCTGTTAGAAATAGAGGAAATCAAGACCTGCCCCATATATATTAAAGCACTATAGAGGCTTCTGTATAAATGATTTCTGTTAGCATATAGTAGAGCATCAGTCTCTGAGCTCCTTTAAACATGTTTTCCTTCAGCCTCATTGCAGTGTGTTCTTTTGTCCCCATCACACAAAAGCACCGAGAGGAGGGTGGCAGTGATAAAATTGTAATACAAAATAAAAACCCCACCAGCAAATATGAAATATCCTCTTAGTCCCAGTTAGGGAGATAAATATTCCAAGACATTACACCATATAATTCACAAATTCAATTAGGCTTTATGTCAGTGCCATAACCATTGTGTCTCCAGTGTGTACTGCACGTACCCATATTCCACAGGTTGCTTCCTTTGGTTGATAAATTTTCAAACATCAGGATTTTTTCCCCCTTAGCTAAGAGTGTCTGGAGTTATTTATGAATAGCATAACAAATCAGCTTGATTAAAATCTCTTAAATTGTCAGCATTTCTGTGAAGTAAAACTGCTTCTCTAGATGAGCTAGTCAGCCACATTTCCCTAAAGTATTTTTGCTAAGATCACTTTGTCTTATATATACAGGTGACTTCATCTTTCATTATGAAGATAATGTAGCACCATGGAGAACTATTATTTGTACACTAAGAGACGAAGAATACTGTATATCAAAGAATACTGATTGAACTGAGAATCAGTCAGTTCTCAATTGGGGCAATTTTGTCCCCTAGGGGACATTAGGTGACATCTGGAGATGTATTTGATGAGTAAGACTAGATTGGGTAAGACTCATTTTGTGGATAGAGGCCAAATATTCTGCTAAACATCTTACAGTGCACAAGACAACCCTCTTCAACAAAGGATTATCAAAGGACCAAATGTCAGTAGTGTCAAGGGTGAGAAACCCTGTGATATACTCTGTGATTTGGCAAATAGGAAAAAAGGGTAGAGGGAACTAGAAGACAAATAAAACAAAATGGTGATGGTATGGGATTTTCTTTGAGTTTTTTATTAAAATACAGTTGATTTAATTTTTAAATTTTTTAAAATTAAAGTATAGTTGATTTACAGTGGGTGATATTTTTCTCCATTTCTAACTTTTTGGTGATTTTCTATTATAGTCTTTAATAAAAATTTTTATTTTTGTAGATTTTTGAAAAATTTTGGTATTATAGAAATTTAGCTCTCCCAGGTACAGGTAGAAATCCTATGCCTATCACTAAATAAATGTTTTTCTTTTGCTTCAAATTTGAACTGTCATTTCTGGTTCCTTCCCACAAAGCCATTGGTCAGTTTGTGTTTACTGAGCATATTCATACTTCGTGTTTAAAAAAATCATTGGTGTATTCAAACCTCCAAGTTCCCAAAACCTGTTTTCACTGTGCACCCTACTCTACATGATGGCGCTGTCTTGCTGGACCTGCTTCTAAACTCCTTCTGTCCCATTAGTTAGTACTAGCCACATGGGATACACTACTGCACCAGCAGGCATGGTCATCAGAGGTAGACTGGTTATGAAAGTAACATTGTTAGTAATGGCTAGTAGAAGAAAACACTGGCCTGATACTAAGATCTCATTGCTAATTCTTGTCCCTTTGCAAAATTTAATATTATAGGGCTCAGAGTGTATTCTTAAATACTAAGCGGTGGTTACAAAAGAGCATGTGTTACATAAAATCACATTTTTCATAGTTAGTACATGGCATCCACTGTGGAACAAATGACTATCCTGTCTCTTTTTTTTTTTTTTAATGCCCACAGAAAATGTACCAGTGAGATTTAATTATATTTTCTTTCAACATGCAGGCAGTGATGAGCAGCTTGGGAAATTAATTTACAATGCTTTGGAAACAGCCACCGGCAGCTTTGTCTTATTGTATGAGTGGGTCCTTCAATGGCAGAAAAAAATGGGTCCGTTCCTTACCAGTCAAGAAAAAGAGAAGATTGATAAGTGCAAAAAGCAGGTAGGCATCCCAGATGGCTCACTGATCAAAAAGCCCAATCTCCAACTTAAGGAAGATGATGAAACAAAACAGCTCTGCATTTGATTGGCAAGCAAAGATGACCCAGTATGCCGAGAAAGCTGTTTAACCAGAGGGCATGGTAAAGGACCAGCACCTTCCTTACGGGTTTTCTCAGCCCCTGCTGCCTCTTTCAGAACTTTCACACAGCATGCTCAAAGCTTTCGTAGCTGCTTCTCAACCTCCTCCCCCCTTATTATTCTATTAGTAGCTCTCTATCCAGTTGGGACAAAGAGGGCTTCATAATTGTACTATTGGCAATTATTTGCATTTTCCCTAATCTGAAATATTGTTTCACAACTAAATTTTAAGCGACTGGAGGATTTTATAGTTCATTTATAATCCTGGGTTTAAAGAAAACATTTAGGAGTTCCCGTCGTGGCGCAGTGGTTAAGGAATCCAAGTAGGAACCATGAGGTTGCATGCGGGTTTGGTCCCTGGCCTTGCTCAGTGGGTTAACGATCCGGCGTTGCTGTGAGCTGTGGTGTAGATTGCAGACGCGGCACGGATCCCTCGTTGCTGTGGCTCTGGCGTAGGCCGGTCGGTGGCTACAGCTCCGATTAGACCCCTAGCCTGGGAACCCCCATATGCCACGGGAGCGGCCCAAGAAATGGCAAAAAGACAAAAAAAAAAAAAATAAAGAGAACATTTAATATTGCATATTGCAGTGTTACATAATAAATAAAGAGCGTATAAAACAGTAGGTAAGGCATTGTGTTTAGAAACGTATGTGTATTCCTATGACAAAAAGAAACACGAAGTAAATACACTGAAATCGTAACAGTTGTCTTTGGGTGGTACATTGGGTTTTTTTTCTTTTGTATTAGCACTTACTAAAATTTTGACAGTGAATATCTATATTTTTTTGGTAGCTCCCCCACCCAACTGCCACAGTTGGTGGGGACCATGGCATGGCACCAAGAGTTGTTTTTGTTTTTTGAGCTTTTTTTAGGGCCACACCTATGGCATATGAAAGTTCCTGGGCTAGGGGTAGAATAAGAGCTGGAGCTGGAGCCTGTGCCACAGCCACACTGGATCCAAGCCACATCTGCAACCTATGCTGAAACATGCAGCAATGCAGGATCCTTAACCCACTGAGCAAGGCCAGGGATCAAACCCAAGTTCTCATGGATACTATGTTGGGTTCTTAACCCACTGAACCACAACGGGAACTCCAGACAATGAATCTTTATAATCAGGAAAGTTTATTTTATTTTTCCTTTTAGGGTGGCACCCATGGCATATGGAAATTCCCAGGCTAGGGATTGAATCGGAGCTACAGCTGCCAGTCTACACCACAGCCACAGCAACACCAGATTCGAGCCATGTCTGTAACCTACACCACAGCTCATGGCAACGCCGGATCCTTAACCCACCGAGGGAGGCCAGGGATCGAACCTGCATCCTCATGGACCCTAGTCAGGTTTGTTACCACGGTGGCTCAGTGAGTTAAGGATCCAGCATTATCATTACAGCTGCTGTTCAATCCCTGATCTGGGAACTTGACCTGAGATTCCTGGTTCAGCCCTCCCTCCCCAAAGAAAATTTTAATGTGTCTTTTTTCTGGGGCTGTATCACAGAAGCTGCTTTTAAAAGCTGTCTCTCTTTTCCAACTAGTAGGTTGACTTTGTGGTTTAGGAGAGAATTTAGTGAAGAGCATTCTCCTTTTCTCCTTTGAAAGTACAGTTTCTATTAAGTATTTTACTGACCAACCCAGTATTGTTTTATGGAATTTTTTTCTGCATCAGATTCAAGGGACAGAAACAGAATTCAACTCACTGGTCAAACTGAGCCATCCGAACATAGTGCGCTACTTTGCAATGAACCTCAAAGAGCAAAATGATTCCATCGTGGTGGACATTTTAGTGGAGCACATGAATGGGGTCTCCCTCGCAGCCCACCTGAGCCATTCAGGCCCCATCCCTGTGCATCAGCTCCGCAGGTACGCAACCCAGCTCTTGTCAGGCCTCGATTATTTGCACAGCAATTCTGTGGTGCACAAGGTGCTCAGCGCATCGAATGTCTTGGTGGACGCAGAGGGCACCATCAAGATCACAGACTACAGCATTTCTAAGCGCCTGGCAGACATTTGCAAGGAGGATGTGTTTGAGCAAACCCGAGTTCGTTTTAGTGACAGTGCCCTACCTTATAAAACGGGGAAGAAAGGGGATGTCTGGCGGCTCGGCCTTCTGCTGCTCTCCCTCAGCCAAGGACAAGAGTGTGGCGAATACCCAGTGACCATCCCTAGTGACTTGCCAGCTGACTTTCAGGATTTCCTGAGGAAGTGAGTATCACTGAGATTCTCCCTGACTGCACTCTACTCCTCTACTTCTGCTTGTGCTGGGAGGTGCCAGATAGCTAAGTCCTATGTGTAAGCCAAAAAGTGACTATCAGGATTAGAGTTAATTCTTTGTTCTCTCAGTCCTTTCCCAGCCACATTGTTATGTTCTGTTTTCTCCCTTATGTTTATCATTCCTCTAACTCCCATGTTCTTCTGAATTTACTTGGGCTTAGTAATAGATTTTCAGACTACTTCTGGGTGTACCCTAGGAAGTCACTAGGGAGAGATGCCAAAATGCAATACCTCTCTGTCTTTGCTGCTGGTTCCTAAGGGGTCAAAGACAGGACCTTTCGCTTAGAAAACAGTTTAAGGAGTGCCATTCTGCCCCTTGTTCCTCTTAACCATTCTTCATTATCAGTGTCCCATTCAGCTGGAATTCCTTGCTCTAGCCAGAGAATTTTTTGACACCTATAAATTACAGGTATACATTTAATTACAGAGCCAAGTGGTTTTTTGTTTTCTTTGTTTTGAGGTGTGGTTGATTTACAGTATTGTTAGTTTCAGGTATATAGCATAGTGATTCAGTATTTTTGCAGATTATACTCCATTATAGGTCATTATAAAATAATGGCTGTAGTTCCCATATAGTATGTTCTTCTTGCTTATCTGTTTTATATGTAATAGTTTGTAGGTGTTAAAACCATACCCCTAATTTGTCCAAGTTTTATCCACTTTGAGACAGCCCTTATTGAGAGATTTTCCTGTGGCCAAAAGTCTTTGCCCAGGTCCCTCAGTTCAGTGATTTCTTTTTTTTTTTCTTTTTTAAGACTGCACCAGAGGAATATGGAGGGTTCCAGGCTAGGTGTCAAAACGGAGCTGTAGCTGCTAGCCACAGCCACACAGGATCCGAACCATGTCTACGACCTACACCACAGCTCAGAGCAATGCTAGATCCTTAACCCAATGAGAGGAGCCAGGGATCGAACCCACATTCTCACAGATACTAGTTCAGGTTCATACCACTGAGCCACAACAAGAACTCCAGTTCAGTGATTTCTAGTTTAGCCTTACCTCTGTTCTCAGTCCAAGCTACACCTAGGTTTTCTCAGTTTCTCTGTTAAATAAGATCCTTGCTCTCTGGGTTTTTCTAGATATTCTCCCACTTCAAGAGAAGTGGACTTGGATGGGTTTTTTCCCTACCTGACACTCTGTCTTCTCACCTTTTTTTCTTTTTCCCAGTCATTCATTTTTTCCTCACTTCATCACTCACTACATTTCTTTTCTTTTACCCTTTAGATTTCTTTTTCTGTTCCCAACCATCCCTACTGCCTTTCCTGTCACTCATTGTCTTAGCCATTACAGAAGTGATAGCAGCTGCACTTACATTTAAATAAGATGGATAGTTTCTGTGTACTATAAAATAGAAGTGGATGTGATATACATACAGTTGTAGAAAGTCTTTCTGGATGCTGGTTTTTTTTGGGTTTGTTTTTTTTTTTTTGGCTTTCTGTCTTTTCTAGGGCCGCACCCATGGCATATGGAGGTTCCCAGGCTATGGGTCTAATTGGAGCTGCAGCTGCCGGCCTACGACAGAGCCACAGCAACATCAGATCCAAGCCACGTCTGTGCAACCTACACCACAGCTCATGGCAATGCGGGATCCTTAACCCACTGATCAAGGCCAGGGATGGAACCTGCAACCTTATGGTTCCTAGTCGGATTTGTTAACCACTGAGCCATGATGGGAACCCCCTTTATTCCCTTCTTAAAGTATTAAACATCTAAGATTTCTAAAGAAATTTTTTATGATTTCTCTTAAGTGCCATAGGACTTTAAAAATATTTATAAATGCACCCTGACAATGAGGTTGACTAAAATGACATCAAAGGGAATATGGTGATAGAACCACTGAAGCAAAGACTCATTTTGTTCTTCAAAATGTCATCATTAGCTTTTGGCCCTTCCTCACTGATCAAGATTGAGTAAAGGTTAGCAATAGCATTATGTATTTTTAAAAACAACACTGAGAAGTTTAAGTAGAACATATTTTTCACATTTAATAGTAAAATGAGGAGTTTCCTGGTGGCTTAGCAGGTTAAGGATCTGATGTCACTGCTGTGGCTCAGATTACTGCAGTGGTATGGGATCAGTCCCTGGCCAAGGAACTTTCACATGCTGTAGGCAAGACAAAAAAAAAAAAAGTAAAATGAAGGACTCAGTAGCTAAAACGTTCCTAGTTCTCAGAGAAGAGCTCTAGTCTGTCGGTTTTGAACTTGAGATCAGCACTACTTCTTATTCTGTTAATAATGCGTCCTCTAGGCTGAGTCATATATTTCTCTCTCCCTGTTGTAGTTAAGAAGCAGCTCCAGGGAAGTGTTTTACTACCTTTGTTGTCCACCCCCAGTTAACAAAAGAAAAAAAAATATTCCCAGACCAGCATAGGAGTGGCATTTCATTTGTAGTAATTTTACTTCTTGGCGAACATTCTTTGGAGAAAGGTTTTGTTTAATCTCTGTGATGGGAAAGAGCCCTGACTCAGAGCCAGACAACCAGGTTCCTAGCCCACCTTTACCCCTTACAGGCTGAGCAACTTAAGTGCCCAATCCTGAATTTCCTCCCGTGGGAAAAAAAAAAAAAAAAAAATGGGGATAACAGTAAAGGTGTCTCTTGTTAAGTAATGAGGTGACTTTGGGAAAGCACCTACAGGTGGGGGCTGGTTGCCAGGGAAACCCAACTGCTTGACTTAGGGCTTTGGAACTTTTCAGTCCCACCCCCAACCTCAGTGGAGGGGAGAGGGGTTGGAGGTTGAATGGATCACGAGAGGCCAGTGATTTAATCAGTTGTGCATATATATATATATATATATATATATATATATATATATATATATATATATATATAGCAAAGCCTCCATTAAAAGCCAGAGAGGCGAGATTCAGAGAGCTTTGTGTTGGTGGACACATGGAGGCACCAAGAGGGCAAGGAGGTTCCAAGCCTCTTCCCAGATACCTTGTCCTGTGCCTTTCTTCCATCTGACTGTTTCTGAGTTATATCCTTTGTAAAACACTGGTAGTCTAGTAAGTAAAATGTCCGAGTTCTTCGAGCTGCTCTAGTACATTGAACCTAAGGAGGGAGGGCGTTGGACTCTGGTCTGCAGCCCATTGGTCAGAAGCACAGGTGGACAACCTGGACCTAGAATAGGTATCTCAAGTGGAGCTGAGGTGGAGCAGTCTTGTAGGACTGAGTCCTTAACCACTGGGATCTGATGCTGTCTCCAAGTAGATAGTGTTAGATTTGAGTTGAACTCTGAAACACCCCTCCCCACAGTAGAACTGGATACAGAAACTTTTATGTGGTCAGATGAAAAAAAGCAAGATGAATAATATGTACATGATGATGTCCTTTAAAAAAAATCAATATTCACAAATTAAAGCTATATGTCTTTTTTGGATGTTTATCTAAGGTTTTATTCTTACCAGTAATGCGTTAATATTTGCAAGGAGGAGGTATTTTACTGTTGTAATTTAATTAATTTTAGATTTAGGGGAAAATACAGTATCTTAGAGTAATGCTTTTGTTGCAATCTTTTTTTTTTTTTTTTGGCTTTTTAGGTCTGCACCTGTGGCACATGGAAGTTCCCAGGTTAGGGATACAACAGGAGCTACAGCTGGAGGCCTAGGCCACAGCCACAGCAACATGGGATCCAAACCGTGTCATGACCTACAGCTCATGACAACACTGGATCCTTAACCCACTGAGCAAGGCCAGGAATCACACAAGCATCCTTATGGATACTAGTCAGGTTTGTTACCGCTGAGCCACAACGGGAACTCCTTTTGTTGCAATCTTTTCTTGCTCTCTCAAGGTATGAAATTAGGAGTGCTTTACTTTTTAGTACTGTGACATGAAAAAATTAAATGTTATCCTTTATGATGCTCTCTGTCATCACTTTAGGAGTACAGATTTTAAGTCCATAATTCACAATGACTTATAATTAGGGTCAAGTGCTACCAAGCAGTGCTACTCAGGTCATTGTTATGAAAGCCAACCGGCTTAGTTTAGTTAGAACAGTGGCTCTCAGACTTTCTCTTGGGTTGAAACCACCTGGAGAGCTTGTTAAAGCACAGGTGACTGCTCAACCCCCAGATTTGCTCATTTACTGGGACTGGGGTGGAGAAGAATTTGTAGTTCTAATAAATTCCCATGTGATACTGATGCTGCTGGTCAAGGACCCAGCTCTAAAAAAGCACTGGGTGAAATGTATAGCTTGTTTTCATTCATTTAACAAGTTGCAAGTGATTAGTTTCAAGGAATGATAAGTAAAAAAAAGTGATAAAATGTAACTTTCAAAAAGTCATTCTTAATTGTCACCAACATACTTCATACTGTGATGAACATGCTTTATCTAAAGTTTATCATATTGGGCCACAACCTGTGATCAGCTATCTGATTTGCTTATCCTTTAGGAACTTTTATTTATGACTGGTCCCCAGAAAGGCTTAGTTTAGCATGATAAGTCATTAATCTGTTAGTGGGAATGAAAATTCATAACCTACTTGTGCTATCTTAACCTAGACTTCTAAAAATGTCATTCCATGAAGGTCAGTCTTCCTGCCTCTAGAGACTGTACCTTTTTTTTTTTTTTTTTTTAATTCACCCACTTATACCCAGCCTGGTTTTCAGCATGTAAATCCTGCAGGGATGTTTAATGAAATTCACTTATGAGTGGACTTAGGTTCATAAGTAAAATGAATTCTCTAATGTGTATCTTTTAAAAATAAGCCCATAGTTCAAAGCCTTGGCTTAATTAGCATTTATTTTGTGTCTTGCTGAGATTCTTTTTTTCTCTCTCACTGAGGTGTGTCTGCTTAGATGATAAGGAAAGATGGAGTCCTCAGCAGTTATTAAAACACAGCTTTATAAATCCTCAGCCCAAAATGCCTTTACTGGAACAAAGTCCTGAAGGTGAGTCTGTTAGCGTTCTTTTCTTATAGCCTATTTGACATAAATTATTTTGAAAGTATTTGTAAACCTAAGGCTGGAAGTGACTGCATGGATCATTTATTTTATCTATTTTATGCTGAGCTATCTATAAATGCATTCATTCAACATGTGCATGAAAGCGTTTTAACACCTTCCTGGTTTTTCCCATCTCTTGTATTGTATTGTATGGTATTTTTTAAGGCATTTGGAAGTTCCCAGGCTAGGGGTTGAATCAGAGCTACAGCTGCCATCCTACGCCACAGCAATGTCAGAACCCAGCCTCGTCTGTGACCTACATCACAGCTCACAGCAACGCCAGATTCTTAACCCACTAAGCAAGGCCAGGGATTGAACCTTCGACCTTATGGATGCTAGTTGGGTTTATTTCTGCTGAGCCAGGACAGGAACTCCTTTCCTGTCTCTTCTGATGGAGTCTCCAGTGGTTAGCCTCTTAGTGTTGAGTAACCCTTCTTGGGCACGTCACTCTTACAGCTATGAAACTAGATTTCCCTACTGTTATTCAAGCATCAGATGAAGGAACCTCAGTAGAGATTGAGCTTGGCTTCTAGCTCTATTGTTCAGTCATTTCTTTCCTCTTAGTTACCCCTCCCTGAAAACTAGGGCAAACTGTATATTTCTACCTGCTTGAAGAAGGACAAGGTGAGGAAAGCCTTAAAAGGCCTGCCAGACAAGAGAGATTTTTTCAAACTCCCAGTCCCTGGTTGTGGCCCCTTCCTCCCACCCTTGCATCGTGGTTATTGGATGTTGCAGCCCTTCCTATATTTCTAATGCCTCAGTTGCCTCTGCCTTTTGTTTTCTGTCAGATTCTGGAGGACAAGATTACTTGGAGACTGTCATTCCTAGCAACCAGCCACCCAGTGCTGCGTTCTTCAGTGAGACACAGAGACAGTTTTCCCGCTATTTCATTGAGTTTGAAGAATTGCAGCTTCTTGGCAAAGGAGCTTTTGGAGCTGTCATCAAGGTGTGGTCCTGAGTTGTCCCCAGTCCCTTTTTGAGCTCTTTCTCTGTTCCATTTCTGCAGACTTATGGACTGCTATTTTGAGAATAGGGAGGGAAGTGAATAAGACCATTTGAAACTATCATCAGCCTCCCCTTCGTGGAGTTAAAGGCTTTATTTAAGGTTATACTGGACACATTAAGAACGCATCATTTCCTCTTCCCTCTCCCGATGCAGTACATTAACGTGAAAATCACATGATTATAAGGGCACTTCAAGTGGAGTCAAGACCTCTACACAAAGAACATTTTTGTGTGCTTTGGTTCGGAAAGAAAATTGTTCTCTCTTGCTCGCATTTGCTTTTAGAGCTGCTGTAGCTAAAAGGGTGATGGGGTTAGAACCGAAATGGAATTCAGACTGGGAAATGGCCCCAGATGGTCTTTGATGGCTTTTATTTTCTAGCTCTTATTGAGATGGAAAACTACTGATGTGTACCGAAGATGTGCTGCTGTTAGTCTTGCCTTCTTCATTCCAGGCTCTTCGGGTGACCTTTATTATCATCTGCCCCTGGGGAGAGAGATTTCAGCTGTTATTGTATAATTAAGCATTTTGTCTGAATTTAGGAGACCCAGATTACTGTTATCAAATCCATATGAGATTTGTGTCATCTTACACATAAGAAGGTGGCCCACTACTAGTAGGGCATGTGTCTGTTTAGAATTCTGAGAGTATTATTAGGAAGCGGTATTTATATTACTAGAGAAGGCCTTTTACACTGAAGAAAGAATGAAAGTAGTTTTTCTGTGGTAGTCAAGGACAGAAAGACAAACTTAAGCAAGTTTTCCAAAAGGAAGTCATAGTAGCACAGGAAATTTTCAACTTTCTTCTTGAAAGTAGAGACATTACAATTGAGTGATTAAATAGATCTACTTTGGGCAGGCAGATATCCTTTTCAGGTAATCATGGTTATCTTTAAGAGGAGTGGATAATGGGAGTTCCCGTAGTGGCTCAGTGGTTAACGAATCCGATTAGGAAACATGAGGTTGCAGGTTCGATCCCTGGCCTCGATCAGTGGGTTAAGGATCTGGCGTTGCCGTGAGCTGTGGTGTAGGTCACAGACGCAGCTCGGATCCCGTGTTGCTGTGGCTCTGGCGTAGGCCGGCGGCTACAGCTCCGATTCAGCTCCTAGCCTGGGAACCTCCATATGCTGAGGGAGTGGCCCAAGAAATGGCAAAAAGAAAAAAAAAAAAGGAGTGGATAATTGAAGTATATATTATCCCTTTAATTCACACCATAATTTTGATCAACTCCCTTTAACTTCTTTATAGTTTAGAATCTTGAATGCAAAACATGATCAAACTTCCTTTCCTTACAAGTACTTAAAAAGTGCCTAGTAAAGTTCATATAACCTTAGTAACTTAAACCTTCATGTTTTTCTTGTGGTTTCTCCCTATGAGAACCCCAGAGCCTTCACATCCCACCTCTATTTTCAGGTTAAGGCCATCTCCTTAAAGATCTAGCATTTCATTAGCAGTTGGACCCATTACTGTTGATGTACTTTTTTGGGGAAAGGGCTGAGCCTGAGGCATGCAGAAGTTCCTGGGCCAGGGCTCAAACCCTCATCACTGCACTGACAGTGCCAGATCCTTAACCTACTGAACCACAGGCAAAAAACCCACCTATGCATTTTAATAAATGAATTCCTAGGAGTTCCCAGTCAAGGACATAGTGCTTACCAAACCAGACTTGAGTCAGCTCACCCAAGTGCAATAACGACAATCTGCTGACACTGGGATGTATTTAAGGAAAGTGCAGGATTTATTGCAGGTGCCAAGCATGGAGTAAGGGCAGCTCATGCCCAAGAGACCCAAACTCCCCAGTGGATTCCAAGGGAGCGTTTTTTAAAGTCAAGATGAGGGAGAGGGTCACAGGGTGTTATGATCAGCTCATGCACAGTTCTCTGATTGTTTGATGGTGAAGTAACAGGATAGTGTCAGGAGTTAACATCATCAGTCCTCAGGCTCCAACTGGTCTGCTCATCATGCAGTTCCTTTCTTCCATCTGGTGGCAGTTTTAGTTGTAGTATTTATAAAAAAAAACTCAGGAATGTGCATTGTTATCTATGTTCTTCAGGAAAGAACTAAAGATTCTGTGACTACTACATGGCAAATTCACTTTTTATATTGTTACCAGTTATCTTGGCCCAGTTGCCATTTTTTTCTTACTAAATGTTCACATTCTTCCGGTCATTGTTGAGTCAGCCTTTCCTGACACAGGGGAGGCCTGGGAGATGAAAGAGTTTTTTTGTTTGTTTGTTTGTGTCTTTTTTACCATTTCTTGGGCCACGCCTGTGGCATATGGAGGTTCCCAGGCTAGGGGTCGAATTGGAGCTGTAGCTGCCGGCCTACGCGAGAGCCACAGCAACGCGGGATCCGAGCCGAGTCTGCAACCTACACCACAGCTCACAGCAACGCCGGATCATTAACCCACTGAGCAAGGCCAGGGACTGAACCCGCAACCTCATGGTTCCTAGTCGGATTCGTTAACCACTGTGCCACGATGGGAACTCCAAGACTAAAGTTTTTTTTACAAGTGGGCATTGGACTTAGGGGCACCTGTCCCAGGAAGGGTCCTACGTGGTTACAATAGCATATGTGATGTGTACTGAAACTTGAGTTTGGGAGACAGTGCCAAAACTTCCCCATGGCTTCCACTCTCTTAACATAGCAGTAAAAGAACACAGTGCGGTCATTTTGGGGGGAGCACATTTCCTAGTTGAGGCTGCGTGCCAGGTGGTTCACACCTTGTCTTTTAATCTCATGACATTCTTATAAAATAGGTTCATAATTACCCCCATTTTCTAGATGAGGGAACTGAGGCTCAGAAGTTACATCATTTTCCTGAGGTTACATACATCAACTAAGAGATTTCAACCAGCATTCAGACCAACACCTGTTTTACTCAAAAACATGTTTCTCACCACTATCTAAGAAAGATACTCTGAAACTCAATTTTATAGTATTCCTTTCTCATTCCTAAGAGTAGTTTTGGGTATAGAAAGTAAAGCCTCTTGATGCTCTATTTTGTCTTTTGTAACCAACTAGTTTCTCCCTCTGGTAATGGTCAGGTTGTTGGTTTTCATCACTTCAATTGACCTGCATGGTTGGGACTAGAATGTTAACAAAATTGTATAAAAAATACTTTGGGCAACCCAGTTGTATAGTGAAACTGCCTCTATGGATGCCTCTATGTAGGCTATGGAGATTTGCCTTTGAAACATTTTCTTGAATTTTTCTTGTGTTTTTCTTTTATTCTTAATTGTATTATTCTGGTTTCCTTACATGACCTCAGTTGTAATTCTTCGGTCCTAGTAACAAAATCAGTGGGCAATCATTGTGTTAATGCCATTTGCTTTTATTTACTAAGCACCAGTCTCTGTGAGGCTTTGACACAGGTACTTTACTCACATCATTTCATTTAGTCTCACAGTCACCTTTGAGGTAAGGGAAGTGGCAAAATGCCATTTCATAGATTTAAAAACTGAGTTTCAAGGAAATTAAGTCATTTGCTCAAGCTCTAATAAGTTGAGAATTAGAATTCGCACACAGGTCTTTAAAACTGTTGGAGTTGAGTTTGTGTTTTAGTGACTTTAAGTGTAAAAAAAATTTGGAGAGAAACTAAAATCATCTTCTAAAACTTTACACTGAGTTTAGAAAATAAATTTTTTTAAAACAAGGTTGAAAAGGCGACGAGGTTTAATTGGAAATTTAGATAGCAGATGTGATATTGGAAAAGCAAGGATGTAAATGTCAATAAAATGAATGATTAAAATGGAGATTATTTCCCCCCATCCCCACCTCCAGAGTCTTTTAGCAAGCTGAGTACATTCTAGTTTGGGATGAGATGTTTTCTCAGTTTTTGGCAGTCAAGACTTCCTTCAAGCTTAAGAGCTGCAGACATGGTGACTCACAACTCTGGGTTCCCCTTGGGAGGGGACAGATGACCCAGTGTGAATGCCAATCTGCGAGGGGTTTCAGAGTGGCTGACCTACCGGCTCCTCTACCTTCCCACTCCACAGGTGCAGAACAAGCTGGACGGCTGCTGCTACGCAGTGAAGCGCATCCCCATCAACCCGGCCAGCAGGCACTTCCGCAGGATCAAGGGCGAGGTGACGCTGCTGTCGCGCCTGCACCATGAGAACATCGTGCGCTACTACAATGCCTGGATAGAGAGGCATGAGCGGCCGGTGGGACCTGCGACGCCGCCCCCGGACGCGGGGCCCCAGGCCCGGGACGAACGAGCCTTGCCCCAGCCGCTGGCAGGCACCAACGACACAGACGGCCTGGGTAGTGTGGAGGCGGCGGCACCGCCGCCCATCCTTAGCAGCTCGGTGGAGTGGAGCACGTCGGGCGAGCGCTCCGCCAGCGCCCGCTTCCCTGCCTCTGGCCCGGGCTCCAGCAGCGATGAGGACGATGACGAGGAGGAGCATGAGGGCGTCTTTTCACAGTCCTTCCTGTAAGAGCTTCCGTGCCCTTAAGTCTGGTCCCCCTTGAGACCTCACCAGGGAAGCGGGAGTCAGTTACAAATACAGTCTGGCAGACCATGTTGAAATATATGGATATAGAACTAATTTTTAGAGAATAACCAAATTCAGTCCAGAGGTTTTTCTCTCTCTCTCACACACCCACACACACACCCACCCAAATCTAAAGAGATCTCCAAAATCCAAGCCCTGGAAAAAGGAAAAATAGAAATTTCTTCCAGTCCCTCCATCTTAAAACATCTATTAAGATTTCTCAAAGAGTGTTCTTTTTAGATAAAGGCTTCCAGTTCCATGGAACATACAGGTCCTAATTTGGAGTCTTCACATAAGGCCTACTGCAGTTCTAAAAAGGGTTACCACACCAATAATTATGATCTTAAAAGTTTAATGCAGCTCAGAATCCACCCAGGTCATTTACTTTCATGGTTTTATTTCATTGTATCCAACTGGATACAGTTTATCATAACTCTTAGCTATTGAAGTATAACAGGGAATTTGATTTCTTTAGTCTTTCTCTATTTCTCTTTTTAAGACCTGCTTCAGATTCTGACAGTGACATCATCTTTGACAATGACGATGAGAACAGTAAAAGTCAGAATCAGGTAAATATATAAATAGAAATTACGCTATTTTATTTATCATGGGGTGGGTACATAAACAAATGTTTAATGTTATAAGCTTCAGGTAAAATAGTAAAGCCTTCATCTTTTATGCAAATATAGGAACTATCAATTTTAAAACATTTAAAATATGCTACTCATATGTTTACCAATAGGTCTTAATTTATCCACATAATAAATTATGCTTTTAGAAGAGATGGATAAATTGACATGCTGGGGGTTTCTTTGTTTTGCTTTTGGTGAAACCATTTTCTGGAGGATTTGGGGAAACATTGTGTGGTCGGGGATGAGGATAATGGAAATTAGTTAAATAGACAGCCTGATTATGGAGTTCTGTGGGTCTCTCTCAAATCAGTTAATCTTGATTACTTGCTCTCATAAACTGTCCTCCAGAACAGCATTTAATACTGTGGGTCATGATCCTGTAATGGGTTTTGAAATGTTTTGAGGGTTACAGCCAGCTTTATTTTATTTTTAATGCTGTAGAGAGAAGTGTAGAATACCAAATACATCTCAGTATTACAGGTTAACTCTGTGATGTAAAATACCTGGTGGTCTGAAAGATTTGAAAAACACTGCTCTAGGCCTTGGACCCCACTCACTTCTCAATCTTCCTCCACCCAGGGCAGCAGAGCCCCTCAGTGCTGATGCATGGAGTTCAGGGTGAAGCTTTTGTGTTAACTTCCACGGCTATCAGTTGTTGCTATAGAGAAACTTGCTGCAACCAGGGATTGGATGCAATGCGTTTATTACCAGGAGTAAATATGTAATTACAAGCAGTTATAAGGATGCATTCACAGTAGATAAAGAAAAGTCTACACATAGGTCCTCTTAGAGAAGCAGTTAAATTGGTTTGAATGAGGCTTGAATGCATTAGCCAGCATTTTTTAAAGTACTTCCGTTTTCTATTAAAATCCCCTTAAGCCCCTGAGGAAGTTTAAGGAATAATAGCATAAATAATCTAAACTACTCCTTCGGTTTTAGCATTAGTTTTGCATTTAATTATTATGGGGGCACCAAATTTACAATTCTGGTTTTGCTTGATTAAGGGAACTATCCCATGGGTATTCTAATTGATGGGTAGAAGCCTCTAAGAGATTAACAATCTTCTACAGATAGTCCCCAGAATAAATAAATGATTCGAGAGTAGAACCTGACTGTTCCAGAGCAGAAGGTTTTTTTTTTCTTCAATGAAGAAAAAGTACTGGAAAACGTTTCCACACCAGAAAAATGCAAATCAGGAACAGTTAAATGCTACCTAATGCTTTTTCCATACTTTTGGGTAGGAGGCAATATTTAAATGTCTAGTCTTTTTAGGGCTGCACCTACAGCACATGGAGATTCCCAGGCTAGGGGTTGAATCAGAGCTGCCACTGCCAGCCTATGCCACAGCCACAGCAACACAAGATCCGAGCCACGTCTGCGACCTATACCACAGTTCACGGCAATACCAGATCCTTAACCCATTGAGTAAGGCCAGGGGTTGAACCTGAGTCCTTATTGATGCTAGTCAGATTTGTTTCCACTGCACCACAATGGGAACTCCCTTTTTTTTTTTTTTTTTTTTTCAGGGGACATGAGTTTAAAAAAAAAAAAAAATAGCTGCAGGGGACACACAGACTAACCATACGGAAAAGTAGCCTAGGAGCCTGGTCACCCTAAGTGGCAGCTTGTTGGTTGGTTTTCAATGCCACCTTCAAAAGGCAAGGTGGCCTTTACATGTAATATGATTACATTTAAATTGTTTTAGCTCAAGACGGATTTCTCATCTTTTATTTCCAAAGTAAGCCTATCATCAAAGAAAGGCATTCCGATAAAATTTAAGTCTTAAAATATTAGTCTGCATCCATTCTACCCTTCTTAGCCATAGAAAGATATCAGTGGTAAGAAGGAATTGACTTGAATACCTACCTGTTTCCTATTTACCCCATCATTGTTCTATACCAGAACAGACTTGCAACTATACAGTAAATCCTGGTATTAGCAAAATTGCCTTTTAAACACTGTCAGTGTTCTGCTCATTGACCCCCCCTCTGAGGCAGCAGGATAGTCATGTGTGTGATGGGGTGGGCACAAATGACTTGATGATGGTGGTGATGTGGTTTCATTTCAGCCCCATTGTGAGTTCTCATGTGCTCCTCTTGGTTTAGGATGAAGACTGCAATGGAGAGAACAGTTGCCATGAAAGTGAGCCACCGGCAACCACTGAGGCCGTGCACTACCTCTATATCCAGGTGAGGCCCCAGCATGCAGCTCAGTGGCATGGCAGCTGCCAGTAGTTGCTGGTGGGGAGGTTTAGGGAGGTGAGAGCAAGAAAGCAGGCAGAAGAGGGCTCACCAGCCCTGCTAAGAGTAATTGTCCAGAGAGGATTGTAGCATGGAGGCCCTTTCTCCCAGCCTTAAACTCCTGTGCCATATCAGGAGATGCCATAGGGCATTGGTTATGGGAACCAGGCTAACATAGGCTGGGTAAGTTCACATCTGGTATCCACACAGCTATGAGAGCTCAGGCAGGGTTCTTCAGCATTCTGTGTCCCAGGTTCCACAGTTGTAAATGAAACAAAAGCAATTACCTCAATGATTTATGAAGGATAAAAGAAGTAATGTTTGTGGGAGTTCCCTGGTGGCTTAGCAGGTTAAGGATCTGGTATTGTCACTGCTATGGCTCTGGTCCCTGCTGAGGCGAAGGTTCAATCCCTGGTCTGGAAACTTCTGCATGCTCTGGGTTGGCCAAAGAAAGAAAGAACGTGTGTGAAGTAATTACAGCTGTTCCTGAGTTCCATAAGCCCCAGACCATGTGTGTACAGAAACTCCACTTTGTCTAACAAGTTAAATCTGGGCAAATAAGGTCTGAGGCACACATCCTCATGGGTACAAAAGAAACACCAACCTGGCTTTAGGAGAGCGGCTTGTTCTGGATCCCCTGAGGGACAGGAGCCATAGGCAAACCAGTTCCAAAGGGGCATCGCTAAAGGGAAGCTTATAGGCTTTGGCCCGCCCACACTCCAAGGGACACATTCGGGACAGTGGGGAGCTCTGCCAGCAGAGTAACAGCCAGACCAAAGAGGAAAGCCTGCCTCTGGCCCAAATGAACAAGACTGTGGGTCCTTATCAGTATTTTTAGTCACATCTGCAAGGAGGCAGGTCTTTAAATGTGAGATCCAGCACTCTGCCCAAGAAGGAACACTCAGACAAGTACAGTGGTTCAGAAGAGGCTGGTCAGGTGATTGCTTTCCTGAGGGTGGAGCTGGCTTTAGGTTTTCCCTAAATAAACCACTCACACACACCATAAGGCATTTGTCCCTAAAACTGTTAAGTATCATGTGAGTTAATTTCTGAACAATTTTAGTGAGACAGAAGTACATACTGGAGGTGAGGTAGGGTCAGTGTGAGAGTCAGAGGCCCTCTCGAGGCCTGGAAAATGAGTCAGAGTTTGTAGATGGTTATTATGAGCATGAGAGGCTATTTCTCTCATTTAAAAACACATATTCCTGGAGTTCCTGTCATGACCCACGGGAAATGAATCCAATTGGTATCCATGAGGATATGAGTTCGATCCCTGGCCTTGCTCAGTAGGTTAAGGATCCAGTGTTGCCATGAGCTATAGTGTAGGCCATAGACTCAGCTCCAGATCCCACATTACTGTGGCTGTGGCGAAGGCTGGCAGTGGCAGCTCCGATTTGACCCCTAGCCTGGGAACTTCCATATGCCACAGGTACGGCCCTAAAAAGCAAAAAAATAATAATAATAAAAAGACATAATCCTCTTTTTAAAGCCAATAAAATCCTTCTTCAGGAGAAATCTCAATACTGGCACTGGTTTGAAATGTATAGGTTCGTTTCATAAATCAAATGCTACTTGATTAAAATGATATTGCATTATTTTCTGATAGATCAGTACGCTTAAGAAGAATGAGCTCAAGCCCTTTCCTGAACGTTTCGTTATTTACTATGTTTTGCTCTAGACTTGAAGGTCATTGTCATTAATTTAATGTACAAATGAGAAGGGCTAGTGATATCATTAGATTATTAATTAGCCCTTCCCGGAAATTTGAGTTTGGAAACAATCTTGTAAAAACAATAAATAACATTTTACTACTTAATGTTTAATTTTTTCACATTAAGTCACAAGGATTTTAAAGTCTTATTTTTTTAATGAATAATAATATGAAAAATAAAAATGGTTTTGTTCGCTCACTGAGATTATGTCTATTTCCCCCCAGTTTTTTGAAATACTCTTGGTTTCTTTCTTTCATTAAAAAATCAATAAATAAGCCTTTCCCACAAGTATTTAAAATTGTGGTACATGTCTTAAAAAAATGGAGGATCGCTTTAATGGTGGTAGTCCTCCTTCACTGAAACTCTGGATAATCAAATCCTGCCTGGTTTGTTCTTGTCCCTAGATGGAATACTGTGAAAAGAGTACCTTACGTGACACCATTGACCAGGGACTGTATCGAGACACCGTCAGGCTCTGGAGGCTTCTCCGAGAGATTCTGGATGGACTGGCTTATATCCATGAGAAAGTAAACTTAGCAACATTTTACATATAAAGAGTTAGGTTTAGATAAAACTTATGACAAAAAAGTCAAATATGGTGAGATCTGAGAAACACTGAAATAGGGAGAAGATGATAGGTATGTTGAAATAATCTATTTTTATAGAAGTAGAACAACATCTCAGAAGGCAAGAAAATATGGGAGTTTCTGTTGTGGCTCAGTGGTAGTGAACCCAAGTAGGATCCATGAGGACACTGGTTTGATCCCTGGCCTTGCTCATTGGGTTAAGGATCTGGCATTGCCATGAGCTGTGGTGTAGTTTGCAGATGCAGCTCAGACCTGGACTTGCTGTGGCTGTGGCGTAGGCTGGCAGCTACAGCTCTGATTCGACCCCTAGCCTGGGAACTTCCAAATGCCAAGGGTGCTGCCATAAAAAGACAAAAAAAAAAAAGAAAGAAAAAAGGAGGGGGGCAAGAAAATAATATAAAGCTTTAAAGTTCAAAGAAAACACTGAAGGATAAAAGAGGAGTCAGTAAACTATGGCCCACACATGGGTCAGATCTCAGCTTCCTACCTGCTTTTATTCAGCCTGGGAGCTAAGCGTGGCTTTTACATTTTTAAACAGTTGTAAAAAGTCAAAAGAAGAATACTTCACGCCACCTGAAGATTCTTTGAAATTCAAATGTGTGTCCCTAAAGTTGTTTTGGAACAGGGCCATGCCAGTTCATGTTTTGCCCATGTTTCTCAAATCTCACAATATTTGACTTTTTTTGTCATAAATTTTGTTCTTATGCTGCCTCTGTAGAGTTGAGTAGTCATGACAGAGCCTGTGTGGCCCATAAAGCCTAAGAAATTTACTGGCTGTAACTTTTTACAGAAAAAATTTGCCAACCTCTGGGTTAGGTGGAAATAATTGAACTTTGTGTGGAATGTGGATGACTCCTTGAGTGGTTTAGATAAAGTGAGAGTGTGATTAATACATGCCTAGTTATTTGATTTTAACCAACTTAGTGCTGCCTTTCCTAGGAACACGGAAGAACCAGAAGGTCATCTAGCAAGGATAGAGACGAGACATAACATAGGTTGCCACACATACGAAATGTCATTTTACAGCTAGAAATTGTCATTACAAGGTAAATGCTAAGGGACCTAGCTTCAGGATGAAATGCTACTTCCATTTTAGAAACAGGATTGTCAAATACATTAGTCAGTGTGGATATGTTTTTTTCCCTCTGCCTCAGTTTTTTTAACCTTAAAATGTTTATACGGAACCGTATTTATACTAAAAAGCCAGGATCTATAATTTACAGACATCTAGTTTATAAATGAGTTGGTGGAAGTGGAATTTGCAAAGTTGGACATAAAAATGACCTCTAATGAAGGCCATTAGAATCTATCATTGTGGGAGTTCCCATCGTGGCTCAGCAGTTAATGAATCCAACTAGTATCCATGAGGACACCAATTTGATCCCTGGCCTTGCTCAGTGGGTTAAGGATCTGGCATTGCCATGAGCTGTGGTGTAGGTTGCAGACACAGCTCAGATCCTGAATTACTGTGGCTATGGCCTAGGCCAGCGGCTAGAGCTCCAATTCAACCCCTAACCTGGAAACCTCTACATGCCACAGGTGCGGCCCAAAATAGACCAATAAAAACAAACAAACAAACAAACAAAAAAAACTATCACTGTGCTAGCATCCTGGGGTCCTTGACCCGTGCTTCCCCATGCTCTCTTCCTCATCCTCTAATCTACTCAGTAGCTGCTAACTATTTTCTGAGTGTTCAACAGTGTGCCACACCTAAAAATATAGAAAGGCACAAGCAAATGATAAACCCCATACTTGAGAGTGACTTACTGTTTTTTGCTTTTTTTTTAATTTTTTTTTGTTATTTCCCCAATACAATTTTTTTCTACTGTACAGCATGTTTACCCAGTTATACATACATGTATACATTCTTTTTTCTCACATTATCATGCTCCATGATAAGTAACTAGACATAGTTCCTAGTGCTACACAGCAGGATCTCATTGCTAATCCATTCCAAAAGCAATAGTTTACATCTATCAACCCCAAGTTCCCAGTCCATCCCACTCCCTCCCCCTCCCCCTTGGCAACCATAAGTCTATTCTCCAAGTCCATGATTTTCTTTTCTGCTGAAAGTTTCCTTTGTGCTGTATATTAGATTCCACATATAAGTGATATCATATGGTGTTTGTCTTTCTCTTTGTGACATCACTCAGTATGAGAATCTCTAGTTCCATCCATGTTGCTGCAAATGGCATTATTTTGTTCTTTTTTAATGTGTAAGTAGTATTCCATTGTGTATATATTACCACATCTTCCTAATCCAATCATCTGTCAATGGACATTTGGGTTGTTTCCATGCCTTGGCTATTGTGAATAGTGCTACAATGAACATGTGGGTGCATGTGTCTTTTTTTAAGCAAAACCTAAAGTCAACAGAAGGAAGGAAATCATAAAGATCACAGAGGAAATCAATAAAATGGAGATTCAAAAAACAATAGAAAAAAATTGATAAAACCAAGAGCTGGTTCTTTGAAAAGGTAAACAAAATTGACAAACCTCTGGCTAAACTCACAAAGAAGAGCAGAGAAAAAAACCCAAATAAATAAAATAAGAAATGAAAAGGAAGAAGTCACAACTGATACGACAGAAATACAAAAAGCCATGAGATAAGACTATGAACAATTGTATGCCAACAAATTTGACAACCTAGAAGAAATGGACAACTTTCTAGAGACTTACAGCCTGCCAAAACTGAATCAAGAAGAAATAGACCAACTGTACAGACCGATCACTAGAAATGAAATTGAATGTGTCATAAAAACACTCCTTACAAATAAGAGTCCGAGACCAGATGGCTTTACAGGTGAATTCTACAAGACATACAAAGAGGAACTTATACCCATCCTCCTTAAACTTTTTCAAAAGGTTGAAGAAGGAACACTCCCAAAGACATTCTATGATGCCACCATCACCCTAATTCCAAAACCAGACGAAGATACCACCAAAAAAGAAAACTATAGGCCAATATCTTTGATGAATATAGATGCAAAAATTCTCAACAAAATTTTAGCCAACCGAATACAATGACATATAAAAAAGATTGAACACCACGACATGGTGGGATTCATCCCAGGTGCACAAGGATGGTTCAACATATGCAAATCAATCAACATCATAACACCACATTGACTTACTGTGTTTTAGAAAGCCAAAACTTACCTTCATGTAATGGTAAAAGAGGTCACACCATGAAGTGTTTTTGTCACATTTAACTATTTCCTATATTAAAGTACCTGAAACAGCCAGCATTATGAGGATGCCATTAAGTAGAGGTGAAAGCAGTGCTCATGTAACAAATAATCACAGAGCCCTTCACGGAGCTGGGACTGCAAAGTTGAATTATTAGAATTAATGTGAAAGTCTTCAGGAATAAATTGGCGCTTGTAAATATTGGTACAGTTCCAATGAGTGGAGAAGAGCCTGGGCAGGGCAAAGAGCATGAAGAAAGGAATAGAGGAAGAAATGAAAGTCGTGTGTGTCCCCCTGACCCAAGCAAGGTTTTGTGATACAGCAGAGAGAGAGCATTGTGAACCTGGTGGAGGGGGCCCTGGGATGACAGAGAACCATTCGTGGGGTTTGCTGGAGGCTTTGTTTTTGTTTTTAATTCTATTGGCATATAGTTGCTTTACACTGTTGTGTTAGTTTCAGGTACACAGCACAGTGATTCAGTTATACATATATTCATTCTTTTTCAGATTCTTTTCTCATATAGGTTATTCCAGAATATTGAGTAGAGTTCCCTGTGGTATGTAGTTAGTTAGCTAATTGTATATAGTTGTGTATGTATATTAATCCCAAACTTCATATGATCCCTCTTCCCCATGTTTCCCCTTTGGTAACCATAAGTTTGTTTTCAAAATCTATGAATTTGTTTCTATTTTGTGAATAAGTTCTTTTGTGTCATTTTAAAAATTAGATTCAACATATAAGTGATATCATATGATATTTGTCTTTGACTTACTTGCTTAGTATGATAATCTCTAGGTCCATCCATGTTGCTGCAAATGGCATTATTTCATTCTTTTTTATGGATGAGTAATATCCCATTGTGTGTATGTACATCTTCTTTATCTATTCCTCTGGTGATAAACCTTTAGGTTGCTTCCATGTCTTGACTCTTATAAATAGTGCTGCAATGAACATTGGGGTCAGAGGGAACCATTTGCATTGGACCTGATCAGGACCACAAGCAGGTAGACTGTGAGATGGTG
This sequence comes from Phacochoerus africanus, assembly GCF_016906955.1. Taxonomy (NCBI): domain Eukaryota; kingdom Metazoa; phylum Chordata; class Mammalia; order Artiodactyla; family Suidae; genus Phacochoerus; species Phacochoerus africanus. The sequence goes on along the minus strand of NC_062545.1, from coordinate 133,208,876 downwards.
GCAAGGTCGTTGGCCGGACAGGTGGGGAGACATTGCAGAGGCTGGACAGTCTGGACTAGGGAGGTCTGCAGGAGAAGACCTCATCCAATTTGCATCACCAGGTTGACCTTTCAAATTAGGAAACAGGTATGATAGAAATTATGCTTAGCAAACAATTGTTGATTTCTTTGCTCTGTTCCATTAGGGAATGATTCACCGAGATTTGAAGCCTGTCAACATTTTTTTGGATTCTGATGACCACGTAAAAATAGGTGATTTTGGTTTGGCAACAGACCATCTAGCCTTTGCTGTGAGTATTTTTTAAATTACTGAAAACGGATCCAGGTGCTTTGATTATCCTAATGCTCTTAGGACTGAGTTCACTGAACTCTGCTGTGAAATCCCCAGGAAAGTATACAGGTCTAAAGGGATGATTGCAAATGATCTTTGAGGCTTTGAAATTGTGAATACATTTTCATGAGTGCGTTCCACTTGAGAGACACAAAATTATTACTTTGTGGATGGTATTTAGGTCATGAAACAATTGACATTATATGTCAATTAATGACACTTATAGCACAGTGTCTGGCTATAAGAATGTTAGAACTGTTGTTATTGATGTTGTTATTGATTCCCATTCATTGAAATAAGAATCTGTGGAGTGACGTCAGAAAAATAAGAGATTTAGGGTAACGCGTGAGACTGAGCCAGCCCTGCTGTAATGGGGGAACTGAGGCTCCCTAAGAGGTGTTGGTGGTGATGATGGAATCAATTAGGTTGACCAGCCTCTAGGAAAGAAGAGTAAAGATTGGCCCAGACAAAATAATAGCAGCAATGGGGAAGTTAGAAAGTGAGTTTGTTGTTAATATACCCATGTTCTTCCTAGAAAATAGGTTGTTTTGGCATTTGCAGTATGAAAAGAGTTTCTGTAAGCTTTTGGGGAGGTTCTGCCACGAAAGAGTTCTGCAGTGAATTGCCTTTCTCCTTCATCTCTTTAGATTTTTAGTGAGCCCCGTGTGAGTGGGCTAACGAAACTAAAAACATTTAAAGCTCAAAAAGGCGTGTTTATAGTAATTCTGTTTCTGTGTAATATTTTTCAGTCTTCATTGAGAAATGATGATCCATTCCTGGGTAATAATATAACATTTTAATTTGATATTTGGCTTATTTGTCATTTTAGGCTGATGGCAAACAAGATGATACATCAGATCATTTGATGAAATCAGACCCTTCAGGTAAATCCAGCAGATTGTATTTTTATTTAGTGTGTTAGCAGTCCACAAAATTTCTTTTTTTCTCTTTCATCTTTTTTTAACATATAACTGAAACTGTATATATGTAACAGGGGTTTAGAGGTACATATATACCTAAGAAAGCATCACCACAAGCTATGCCATAAACATAGCTATCACCTCCAAAAGTTTCTTCCTGCCCTCCTATTTATTATTATTATTATTATTAATTTTGTGATAAGAATAGTTAACATAAGATCTACTCTCTTGTGAAAATTTTAAATATACAATACAGTAGAAATTTCTCAATCTAAAACCTGTTCTTCATTTGTAAAGATTTTATTCTATAGCAAATTATAATTATTCATTAAACTAACAAAATTATGAAAATGGCTTTTGTATTTTTGTTTTCATTTTTGGCCACCCCATAGCAAATGGAGTTCCTGGGCCAGGGATCAGATCCAAGCCGCACTCATGCCCTAAGCTGCAGCTGCAGCAACACTGGATCCCTGACCCACTGTGCCATGCCAGGGATCAAACCCACGTCCCAGTGCTCCCAAGATGCTTCTGATCCCATTGCACCACAGCAGGAGCTCTGAAAATGGCTTAATTTTTTTCCTTCTTCACTATTTTGATTGTTGTTCAAGATTCTAAGAAATTAGAGCTTCAATGCGAATAATTCGCTGCTATGAGTAGGCAGTTATACTTGGGCCCAGGTAGTAATGGAAGGTTACCTCATGACCATGGGAGGTTACCTCATGGGGAGCCATCTGGGGTCTCCCTGCCTGGCACTGCCCCTTCAGAACAGCAGAGCCATCCTGTATGGAAAGAAGTGTGTGACCATCCGTGATTGCGGGTTAGAAACTTGGTGAAATGCATGCTGCTTCTTCCTTTGAAGAGTGTGAACAATTAACAGATCATATCTCACTCTTAAGAAACTTTTTTTTTTAATAAGCTTTTGCCTTGTCTCAAAGTCATGTTGTTGGAAAGCCTTCCCTCTGCCTTCTCCCATGCAGGTCATTTAACCGGAATGGTTGGCACTGCTTTATACGTAAGCCCAGAAGTCCAAGGAAGCACCAAATCTGCATACAACCAGGTAAAGCAGTAGCTTTGGGGGAAGAACGAAAGGTCTCGAGAGAGATAGTAGCAGGACTATCAAGATCACAGCATTTGGGGTTTAGCTACCAGCTGAAATAGTCAGGAGCATTCATTATATATCCAGAAGTATACTGAGTGACCACTCTAAATAGGACACATGCCCAGGGACATTGACTGAAGCTGGCACTCTTGCTGCCAAGGAGCCTACGGTCCCTCCATCCATGGGAAGAAGGTTTGAACTAAGTGGCCCGGGGCCAGCCCCCAGGAACACAGGAAACGAGGCAGTCAAGTAGTAAGACAACTTATTCCAGCCCTCGGGGAGCTTGTCCATTGGTGGATTAAACAGACAAAAAACAAGTTAAAAAATTTATTTTTGATCACAAATTGTGATAAGAAGTAAAAGTAAAAGAAATGGTGTCCAGTTACCAGAGAACAGTAAGGGACATCATCTTTCAATAGATTGACTAGAGAAAGCCTCCCTAAGGGGATGGCTTTTAGGATAAAGGAGGAGAAGCGGGACAAGCCACATGAAGTTGGGGGCTGAAGTCTGCCTGGGAGAGAAGAGGGGTGAGCAGAGGAAATGTACACAGAAAGGGAAGACTCTGGGCGAGAGCTAGCATGGCACACTTAGGACAGTCAGAAAGGTCTCGTTCAGCGCGGTGAGCTCTGGAGCAAGAGGCATGAAGCAGAGCTGGAGAGAAGGCTAGGGTCAGATGATGTGGGGCCAGCTAAGCTATGGAGGGAGTGTGCACAGGCAGCCACTAAAGGATCTTGAGCAAGAGAGTCCACTAGCTGTTGCTGGAGGCTTTGCAGCAGTCCAAGTAGGGCAGTTGCTATCTAGAGCCAGTGGCGGCAGTAGAGATGGGGAGAAGTGTGTGGTATGAGATACATTCTGGAGGGGAATTGACAGCTTTTCCTAATGGAGTGGATGTCAGGTGAGGAAAAGGAAGGAAAATGGGACAGTGCTCAGGTGTCTTCCTGGAGCAGCTGGGGGAAGGGTAGTTGACTGAGCTGAGGAAACCCGAGGCAGAGAGGAGAGGGAGAGGAGAAGATAGCAGGAAAATTCCACTGGGGGCATGTTAGGTTTGAAATGCCTGAGAGAAGCCTGACTAGAGATGTCCAGTCAGCTGTTAGAAACTCATGACTTGAGTTCAGGAGAAAGGTTGGAGTCAAAAGCATAAATTTGAGAGTCCCAGCACAGAGATGGCATTTAAAGCCATAAGACTGGATGAGATCACTTAGGGCAAGAGAATAGTGCTAAATGTTTAAAGTACATGAGGCAGGCAGTTCATGTCAAAGCATATCTTCAGGCTTGCAATGGAAACTCATGCCTGGGTTTTGGTTGTAACAGGGAGCGCTGAGCAGTGACAGAGTTGAAGCAGACTTGCAAATACCTAGGGAGGGTGAGGACCTGTGATGATGGACATGCCCGTCCCAAGGGAGGCAGGGCACCTTCATTGTCACCTATCTTTTTTTTTTTCTTTTATTTCTTTTTCTTTTCTTTTTTTTTTTTTTTTTGGTAACACCAGAGCTGCAGCTGCCAGCCTACACCACAGCTCATGGCAACACCAGATCCATAACCCACTCAGCGAGGCCAGGGATCAAACCCCTATCCTCATGGATACTAGTTGGGTTTGTTACCACTGAGCCACAACGGGAATGCCTTTTTTTTTTTGTCACCTTTGTGAGTTCAGTTTGAAAGAGTGTAAATGAAATCCTTAAAAGGGCCCTACCCTTTGGCCCAGCAGTTCCACCTTTTGAAAAGTATCCAAAGAAAACCAGGGCTGTCTAAAAAGATTGGTATGAACAGGGTTTGTCACAGCATTATTTATACTAGTGGAAAATAACAAATGTTTAAAACTAGGGAACTAGTTAAATAAATTATGGGACTTGCATGCAACTGAATACCATATGGCAACAGCATTTTATTTTTATTTACTTTTTAATAATACTAGAAGTTTTTTTATTTTTTTAAGTTTTATAGAAGTATAGTTGCAGTTATACATATACACATATCCATTCTTTTTCAGATTCTTTTCCCAAATGAGTTATCACAGAATATTCAATAGCATTCCTATATGTCATGAAAATGATGTTTTAGGAGTTCCCGTTGTGGCTCAGCAGTAATGAACCTGACTAGTATCCATGAGGACATGGGTTCAATCTCTGGCCCCACTCAGTGGGTTAAGGATCCTTTGTTGCTGTTGCTGTGGTGTAGACTGACAGCTGCAGCTCTAATTAGACCCCTAGCCTGGGAACTTCCATATGCTGTGGGTGCGGCCCTAAAAAGACCAAAGGAAAAAAAAATCATGTTTTAGAGGCCTGTTTTAGAAAAATGACAATAGTATTCAAAATATTCTTGCTGTATTAGGGGAATAAAAGTTACACAAACGACAGTGTGGTTCTAGTTTTATACTGTGTGTATGTTTGTGTGTGTGTGTAGACATTAAAAAAATCTCCACAAAACGGGCATATCTAAGCCACCAGTAGTAAATATCCTTAAGCAATGGGATCATGGGTGGTTGCTATTTTATTTTTGCTGCTTTTCTGTATGTTCCACATTTTCTATAGCAAACGCATGTAGGAAATAACACAACGGATGTTTGTTTTTAAGACTTCAGAGGTCACTGGTGATACTTGGAAAAGGCAGTTTTACTAATTCTTGCATCCAGATTCATTCAGGAGCTTTTCTGGAAAGTGGCTTCTCTGCCCATGTGCAGTATACCACGAGCAGCTCCCCTCAGCCTGTTGTGCTCAGCTGCCTCAGGCACATGACCTTCTGAAGTCCTCTTCCCTTGGCAGCTCCCAACCTGGAACCCTACACTGGCTAGCCCTTTCTCGTCTTTACTTGCACTTGCGTATTTTGTTAGAATCCATCACGTGATCTTTCAGCTGTGCCATATCTCCGTCCTCATTGGACTGGCTTTGCAGTCAGTGTCCGACCTTTGCTCTCAGCTGAAAACTTTGGTCTGTTTCTTTTTTGAGATGATTAGTAAAGATGCAAATTCTCATAATAGATCTTGGTTGTCCTTGCTCTTTAATGATTATTCTCAGTGTTTGGCCAGTGGTTATCTGTGTCTGTTTATATAGCTTAAACCAGTTACAATTAATTTTTAAGAAAAATGTTGAAGTCATGCCAAGTATTTTATCATCTAAACATAAAAATCTCTCCCATCTATACATTATACCTATAAACTTTTTTTTAGAACATGGCAAAGTTTTTCTAGTATGGATTATTTTTCACTTACACAGACTTTATCCCAACAAACGATGCTTGTCCTGTAGTTCCCTAGTGAATCATTGTTCCATCTCTGGGCTCTCTAAATACAATTCTTTTTCCTCCTCAGAAAGTGGATCTCTTCAGCCTGGGAATTATCTTCTTCGAGATGTCCTATCATCCCATGGTCACAGCCTCAGAAAGGATCTTTGTTCTCAACCAACTCAGAGATGTATGTATCAAATGTTTATTATCTCAATTTCCAGTAAACTGAATGCTAGCATCATTAGAATTTGATGCAGGGGAGTTCCCGTCGTGGTGCAACGGAAACGAATCTGACTAGGAACCATGGGGCTGTGTGTTCAATCCCTGGCCTCGCTCAGTGGGTTGAGGATCTGGTGTTGCTTTGAGCGAGCTGTGGTGTAGGTGACAGACGTGGCTTGGATCCTGCGTTGCTATGGCTGTGGCATAGGCCGGCAGCTCTAGCTCCAATTAGACCCCTAACCTGGGAACCTCCATATGCCGTGGGTGTGACCCTAAAGACAAAAGAAAAAAAAGAATTTGATGCAGGGTATTTTTCTAGTATTTATAATATAGAAGAGATGGTCCTAGTGTAATTTTCTATATTTCTAGTAAATGTAAATCTGCTTATACACTTATAATGATAGGAAGCTTTTCCCAGTTTTATTTATTTTTTTGAACTCGTACTTGGAGATATTGCTAGGTTATCTTTTAAAAAATATTTTGAGATCTACTTTATTTTTAAAACAAAGGAGTGAGTTCCCGTAGTGGCGCAGTGGTTAACAAATCCGACTGGGAACCATGGGGTTGCAGGTTCGATCCCTGCCCTTGCTCAGTGGGTTAAGGATCCGGCGTTGCCGTGAGCTGTGGTGTGGGTCACAGATGCAGCTCAGATCTGGCATTGCTGTGGCTCTGTTGTAGGCCGGTGGCTACAGCTCCAATTCGACCCCTAGCCTGGAAGCCTCCATATGCCGTGTCAGCAGCCCAAGAAAAGGCAAAAAGACAAAAAAAAATAAAACAAAGGAGGGGAGGAGTTCCCTTGTGTCACAGTGGGTTAAGGATCCAGCATTGTTACTACAGTGGCTTAGGTCACTGCTGTGGTGCAGATTCAGTCCCTGGCCCAGGAACTTCCACATGCCAAGGGCGTAGCCAAATAAATAAATAAATGTTTAAAACAAAGGAGGAATTCAAAAATTTTGTGTAGTAGCAATGCAGTTATAGCAGTGGCAATGGGTTATAAAGATAATAGATATTTAGATCTAGAAATTAAAGGTTCTGGCTGAATGGACCTGGTGTAGTAATACCTAAAGACCATGACCAGAAAGGAAATGGGGTCTGGAGGAAATATCAGCCACTTGAATTTTTTTTCCAATGAGATCCTCATTTGTGTGTTTCTTTTTTTTTTAAATCTTTTATTTATAGTATATTTTTTTCTAACATACAGCATGGTGACACAACTACACTTACATCTATACATTCTTTTTTCTCACATTACATGTTCCATCATAAGTGACCAGACATAGTTCCCAGTGCTACATAGCAGGATCCCGTTGCTAATCCATCCCAAACATTCTGCATCTATTTACCCCAAGCTCCCAGTCCCTCCCAGTCCCTCCCCTTCCCCCTTGGCAACCATGAGTCTGTTCTCCAAGTCAATGATTTTATTGTCTGTGGAAAGGTTCCTTTGTGCCATATATTAGATTCCAGATATGTGATATCATATGGTATTTGTCTTTTTCTGACTTACTCACTCAGGATGAGAGTCTCTAGTTCCATCCATTTTGCTGCAGATGGCATTATTTTGTTCTTTTTTATGGTTGAGTAGTACTCCATTGTGTATATATGCCATATCTTCCTAATCCAATCATCTGTCAGTGGACATTTGGGTTGATTCCATGCCTTGGCTATTGTGAATAGGGCTACAATGAACATGCGGGTGCATGTGTCTTTTTTAAGGAAAGTTTTGTCTGGATATATGCCCAAGAGTGGGATTGCCAGGCCATATGGTAGTTCTATGTACAGTTTTCTAAGGTACCTCCATACTGCTCTCCATAGTGGTTGTACCAGCTTACATTCCCACCAACAGTGCAAGAGGGTTCCCTTTTCTCCACAGCCCCTCCAGCATTTGTTATTTATGGACTTATTAATGATGGCCATTCTGACTGGTGTGAGGTGGTATGTCATGGTAATTTTGATTTGCATTTCTCTAATAATTAATCAGTGATATTGAGCATTTTTTCAAGTGCTTGTTGGCCATCTGTATATCTTCCTTGGAGAAATGGGATATGGACTTCTCATACGGCTCACAGCATAACTACTCAGCATTGCTTCTACAGTGGCTGTGGCTCAACCCCTGGCTCCGGAACTTCCATTTGTGTTCTTGAGATTGATCCTTGCCTCTGTCATTGCCCAACTTAAAAAGGACTCATGTTACGGTGGTTTTACTACCAGAACAGCATGGACAGCTGTGGTCATCATGCATCAGAGTAAATGAAATGATTACTAACTATGTCCTTGCCTTGACATGGAATGCTCTTTGAGGATTATGTCCTTGGTGAAATGCCTTTCTTTAGTCTAATATTCATGTCTATTCCCTCATTTCAAGAATATCTCAACTGTCAAGTTAATGTTATGATTGAGGTCTTATTTACCAGAGAGATGAGAAATTTGGAGGGGGGAAGCTTTTCATGTTGCTTTTCTCTTATTCTGTGTTGATGGTTTGATATTTTTACCCTTTTTTCATCTGTGTTTAATAAAGCTAGTTTATCTTTCTCTGAAGCCATTCGATCTTAAAATACTTTGTCCTTCAATGAGATGCTTTCTGTCACTTAGATGAAGTTAGTATTATGATAATGTGTATGTACTTGAAAGGATGGACATCGGGTTTCAAGATGGGTTTCACCTCCGTCTTCTCTTGCTAGCAAATTTTCATTTCTCTGTATGATTTTCTTACCTCTGGTGGATAAAATGCTTTCACTGTGGCAGTCTGCCAAGCACTTGCTGATTTGAACATAATATTTTTTTTTAGCCGACTTCGCCTAAGTTTCCAGAAGACTTCGATGATGGAGAGCATACAAAGCAGGTAATTTTCTGATACTTTAATTTCTGTGTTCTCCTCTTGGGTTTTAATTACTATTTTTCTTCTTCAATTAGTAATCTTCTGCCACTCATTCTTGAGTCACGGGAACAACGTGGAGAAAAAACTATCAAGAGATGGAGTACTTAAAATGTATTTAGACTTGAAATAGACTGTAATAATGCCAACAGTTGGCCTAGAAAATTAACAGACTACAGGGTTCTTTTTTTTGTGATTCATCCTGCTTTTGAAGTGCTGTTTGGTCTGTTGGCTTAGCTAGTGGGAAAAAAAGAGAATGTTTTTATAGCTCATTGTCTTAGACAAAGCTTAGGACTTTTAAGCAAAAAGAAAATATATTTTAAAACTATAGTTCTGTCTTAGGGTTAAAGTAACTCAAATTGTAAAGGAGAAGACTAGACAGTCAGATGTTACAGTAATTTAAAGCAAAATAATTTCTCTTCCATACTGTAAATACCTGTGTGTGTGTGTATGAGAGAGAGAGAGAGCGAGACTGTGTATGTATGCATGTAACTCATATCAAAATAAATATTGGCATCCAGCTAATAGTAAAGAATATTAATTAATGAAGTTATTGTACTGCTTCTGGTGTGTCTCTCTTCTTAGTGCTGGGCTGTTTGTCTTGCTGAAGGCTTCCATGGTTAATTCTCTTGTCAAGTAGAGTTTATTCCTTAAACAGACTTCTTAACAATTATAATCAAGGCAGAATACCTTATTTAAGTTGTTAACGCTGAAAACAGACAGCTAGCTGGAATATTGCATTAATTTGCTATTTCTTGATTATCGGTTAGGTATCTGGACTAACAAGTCACTTAGCTTTTCTAGACTTTAATTTTCCTCCCCTGTAAGATAGAGATATTAACTACCCTTTATTTATGTTAGTGCAAATATCCTTATAATTCAGCAGTGTTTAACATGACATTTTCTTATGGCTAGAGGGACCCATTCTGCCACAACTAATCACTGCATGAAGAACCATTAGAAAATATATTGAGTTGTGTTTTTACTTCTTTTGTTAGCTATTATCATTTATTTGAACTAAGCTGTCGTGTGTAAATGTTCATTTCACAGCCTTTCCCTGTAGCAAGGGCAGTATTTCTACACATTGGCAGCTGTGGTGGCTTAGAAACTTAAACTACAAACTCGAGAGCAACTGTACAAACCATTTCTCATGACAGTGATTATCCTCCTATTACAAGGACTCACTGAGCAGCCTTGAGCATTTGCCATTGGGATGTGCAAAACTGGCTGTAAACCCACAACCATTGCTATCTCCTGCATCACATTGTTGCTTTTTATCTGAAAGGAAGCAGGAAAAGCTTATAGATTGAGTATAACACATATGTTGCCACATACAGATATTAAACAGTATTACGATTTTACTGAATAGGATATCATTTTTAATCAGTCGAATTTAACACAGGTTTTCATAAAGTTGTATCATATCCATTCCTTTCTTTATGTGAAAAATAATTACCTGTGTTTTTACTTTGGCCTGAGACCAGGGATAGGGATTGTGGAGGAGGGTGTTTTTAAAGATAGAGAATTAGAAAATGCTTAATGAGGTTCATCTAAAAAGGGAGATTCTCGGAGTTCTGGTCATGGCGCAGTAGTTAACGAATATGACTAGGAACCATGAGGTTGTAGGTTCAATCCCTGGCCTCACTCAGTGGGTTGAGGATCCGGCGTTGCCATGAGCTGTGGTATAGGTCACAGATGTGGCTCAAATCTGGCATTGCTGTGGCTGTGGGTGTAGGCTGGCAGCTACAGCTCCGATTAGACCCCTAGTCTGGGAACTCCATATGCCACGGGTTCAGCCCTAGAAAAGACAAAAAAAAAAGGGCGGGGGGGGGGGGGGGGGGGGGGGGAGAAGGAGATTCTCTGAAGTTTCCTGGTGGCTCAGTAGGTTAAGGATCCTGCTGTTGTCACTGCTGTGGCTCCTGTCACTGCTGGGGCACAGATTCGATCCCTGGCCTGGGAATTTCCACATGCCAGAAACATGCTAAAAAATAAAGTCAAGTAGCCAAGTATTCAATACAAATAAATTCAGGTATTCCTCCAACTCCTTATGAATCTGTATTATAAACAAAAGAATTATAGATTCATTATGGAACCCTTCAAAAGTTCATGTTACTTTCAAATAGTTCCCTACTTAATAAGGTAATAGAGAATATAGTTTCCTGTGCTGTACTGTAGGTCCTATCCAATTTAATGTACCTTCAGGTATAGTAAATGAATAACATAAGAGAATTCAAGGGAGTGTTATAAATACAGATAATGTAAATGGAAAAGGAAAAATAAAAACAAGATGTTTTACACTGCTTTAAGGATTCCAGCAGCTCCTACCCATTGTAATTTATTCTAAAATTAGGCTTCTAAAAATACTTGTTTTATGTTCTTGTATCTTCTTTGATATAGTATTTTAGATACAGTGTTTAGAAGGCCTGACTTCTGCCTTTATGTAGTTGTTGAGTTGTGAGGTTTTTGGTCATTGATGGCAATAAAGTATAAAAAGGGCCTCTACACTTTCAAGTGGACTCGTATTATGCTGTCGCACAGCTCTGCAACCACAGAACTGCAGGGTGCGCAGGAGCCGGGACCGGGGGGCAGCGGGGAGAGGGAGAGTGGGAAACGACACATTCAGAGATTTCAGAAATACCCATTAAAATGCACCAAGTGGAAGAAGTGTATTTTTGAGGGTGGGCCGGAACCAACCATCACCTTGTTGGGAGATTTCCCAAGCAGCACCAAGGCATCCCATCACCTTGGTGTGGCTGGGTGTCGTTCTAGAAATCCGTCATCTCCTGGCTGTTGAACCACGACCCAGCCAAGCGGCCCACAGCCACGGAACTGCTCAAGAGCGAGCTGCTGCCCCCGCCTCAGATGGAGGAGTCGGAGCTGCATGAGGTGCTGCACCACACCCTGGCCAACGTGGATGGCAAGGCCTACCGCACCATGATGGCCCAGATCTTCTCCCAGCGTGTCCCGCCTGCCATCGATTATACCTACGACAGTGACATACTCAAGGTGGGCAGCAGCCATGCCTTGCAGGAGCTTCCCCTGGTCTACAGCGGGATTGAGGCAGTTCCTTAATTTTCATGGGTTCCTTCAATGCCTCCCAGATACGTGTTTGTTTTTTTTTTTAATTGAGGTATAGTTGATTTACAGTGTCATACTAGTTCCTGGTGTACAGCACTGTGACCCAGTATGCTTTTTCCAATTCTTCTCCATGATAGGTTATTCCATATATTGAGTACTGTTCCCTATGCCGTGCAGCCAACTTAAGTTCTTAATCTGAGGTTTGTATATAAGGAAGGTGTGCATACACATTAGTCCAGGAAGAGCCACAGTTTCAATCACCCAGCTGCCCAGTGCCAGATTCCCAACCAGCTCAGAGCCAGATCAAGTTAGCCAGTAGCTCCCAATGCTGGCTGCACATCAAAGTCACCTGTGAGGCCCTTGACAACACAGAGCCTCGGGCCCTACATCTGATCTAGTGACTTGGAATCTAAGTGTGAGGCACTTCGAGAATCTCAGTTGAAAAGCATCCAGCTGGTTCCTCAAGTATAGTCAGGTTTGGAAGCCTTCAACATTTTCTTTCCTAAAAACAAAAATGGTCTGAAACAGTATAGCAAAATGTTAAAATTTTATAAAGTTGAGTTAGTTAATAACATATTTGTTGTATTCTCTATATGTTTCTGTATGCTTAAAATGGAACCTTAAAAGAGTAGTAGAGAGGAGTTCCTTCCAGCACATCAGTTAAGAATCTAGTGTTATCACTGCAGTGAATCAGGTTGCAGCTGTGGTGCAGGTTCCTGGCCCTGGAGAACTTCCACATGCTGTGGGTGCAACAAAAAATAATAATAATAATAATAGTAGAGAAAATCATGGTAAGGTTCGTGGAAGATCAATTTAGATTTCAGGAGCCAAACAGTTTTTGTTGGCTGGCAATGTCAGTTGCAGGATTATGGCTGATTTTTTAAGTTTTGGTTGTTTGCTATTCTGCTGTTTCTAAACTTTCTATAGTGAAATAGTACTACTCTTTGTTTGTTTGTTGAAGGACGGGGATTGGTTTTGGAGGGTTTTTTTGGCCACGCTCTTGGCATGCGGAAGTTCCCAGGCCAGGGTTGAACCCATGCCTCAGCAGTGACCTAAGCCACAATGGAACTCCAAAATGGTACTACTTTTATAATAATAAATTTGCAAAATATATAAATGCCATGTAGTGGAGTTCCCATCATGGCTCAGTGTTAACGAACCCGACAAGTATCCATGAGGACTCAGGTTCGATCCCTGGCCTTACTCAGTGGGTTAAGGATCCAGCGTTGCCATGAGCTGTGGTGTAGGTCGAAGATGAGGCTCAGATCTTGTGTTGCTGTGGCATAGGCCGGAGGCTATGGCTCCGATTGGATCCCTAGCCTGGGAACTTCCGAATGCCACTGGTGTGGCCCTAAAAAGACAAAGTAAATAAGTAAATAAACACAAATGAATGCCATGTAGCTTTCAGGAGGCCCACCTATGAATTACCTGAATATGTGGGAGGAGATTTGATGCTATTAGGTGTTGGACTGGGCCACAGGATTCCTGAAAATGCTCAGGAAGGATGGGTGTACTGGCTTTCTCTGAAAAGGCATGCATCACCATGGCTAAGAGCTTGGACTTTGGACCCAGGCGGCCTTCCTAAAGTAGGATGTACTGCAAGATGTATGGTTTCTCCTCTTCTGAATATCCTCATCAGCAGAACGACTTGTTGAGATCTCTTTTATGATCTTGGGAATAAGCAATGTAACGCCTACTGCTAGTCCCAGAAAAAAAAATTTTTTTTTGGTCTTTTTTTGCTATTTCTTGGGCCGCTCCCATGGTATATGGAGGTTCCCAGGCTAGGGGTTGAATTGGAGCTGCAGCCACCAGCCTACGCCAGAGCCACAGCAACATGGGATCCGAGCCACGTCTGCAACCTACACCACAGCTCACTGCAACGCCAGATCCTTAACATGCTGAGCAAGGGCAGGGACCGAACCTGCAACCTCATGGTTCCTAATCGGATTCATTAACCACTGTGCCACGACGGGAACTCCAGAAAAATATTTTTAGTGGAGCCCTTTGATTAGGCTTTGATGACATTTTAATTGGTCATATTTTAGGGCAGTTTCTCCATCCGTACAGCCAAGATACAGCAACACGTGTGTGAAACCATCATCCGCATCTTCAAAAGACATGGTATGTCCTTCCTGAAAAAATATATGCCTTCTCAAAAGATGTGTCCTTCCCTCATTAGAAAGCACCTTGGATTTGTGGATTTGGCGCAACCATTTTTTTTTTTAATTCAGTTACAAGCCGTTGACACCTGTGAAATTTAAGCTTATTTGTATAATTCAGCTTGTTGAGGAAAAACAGATTTGAATATTACAACCTTGCTGCTAAAATATAGTCAGCTGGAGGAGTCAGAAATATGACTAAATTAAGAAACTTAACCTTAGGTGAGCTTTCCATTACTAAATTTAGAGAGACAAAGATGAACTGATTTCAACAGTCCCAGTAATCTGTCAGGTTTCTGTTCATTTTCATTTGTATCTGGAAAGAACAAGAACCTGATGATTAATTATTTTATCTCACTTGGTGTAGGCGCTGTCCAGTTGTGTACCCCACTACTGCTTCCCCGAAATAGAAAAATATACGAGCACAACGAAGCTGCCTTGTTCATGGACCACAGCGGGATGCTGGTGATGCTTCCTTTCGACCTGCGGGTGAGGCTGGGAACACTCTGCTGACAGCGCAGGTGCCATGCCTGGTCCCAGGGGTGCCACCTGCCTTAAAGGATTAGCCCCACCAATCCTTTATTCCCCCCAGGCTTATATTCTTAATGTCACCTTTATTTGTTTTTTTAGGTCCACATCTGTGGCATATAGAATTTCCCAGGCTAGGGGTCAAATCAGAGCTGCAGCTGCCAGCTTATACCACAGCCACAGCAACACTGGGTCCAAGCCACATTTGTGACCTACACCACAGCTTGCAGCAAAGCCAGGATCCTTAACCCATTGAACAAGGCCAGGGATCAAACCCAAATCCTCATGGATACTAGTCAGGTACTTAACCCACTAAGCCACAAGGGGAACTCCAGTGTCACTTTTAAGAAATATAATCTTAAGGGAGTTATCAGGGTGAGAGCATTATGGAGATTTGATAACCATTTGACCCTGTGCACAGCCACCCTGCCAAGAGCGAGAGTACTTATGGCCCTGGACCCCAGAACCCTGCACTGCAGGTGCCACATCTGCACGTCAGTGTTGAGCTCCACCAGGTGGCCATAGCCAGCTAACAGGGCCACTCAGACATATAAATAGAGTTTTTCCCTTTATTTCCTGGCTAGGTCTTCAGTAACCTTCAAATGTGTTAGTATCTAGAACAATTAAATTCTTGTAGCAGCAAGTGTGTCTGCTAATTGTGTGCCAAACTTCACTCCTGCTTGTTTTTGTATCCCCGGGGCTCCCTTTGACAGCCACACTCTGACCAGTTGGTATTGGCTGCTAACAAGCTCATTTGTATTGTGCATGCACTTCACAGACAAGAGTTTAAGATCCCTGACGTACAGAAAGCACTGCAAGGAGATGAGCAAAGGCTATAACCAGGCAGTTCTCAGATGAGCAAAGAGGAAATGCACAGGGCTAATGAACTTCTGAAAGATATTCAGCCTCATGGAGACCAGTGCACAACTTTGTTTAAAAAAAAAAAAAACACTGAATTGTAAACTTTGAAAGGGTATGAGAGTTACAAAGCAAAGCTGTTTTAAAAAAAAAAAAGAAGAAGTGTGGTTGGCCCATTCTGACACTGACCTTTGAAACTATGTTCCAGGTTCCTTTTGCAAGATATGTGGCAAGAAATAATATATTGAATTTAAAACGGTAAGAAACAATTAGGGGTTTCATTTGGTGGGTGTAGGAAAGAAACTGGAGAATAATGTTTCATTTCCTATGATCTTTACACAGTAAAGACTTGGGGGTTTAAAGTGTTGAGCTTGGAAAATGGTCAAAAAGCCCAGCCAAGGTACCCCTTTCTATGATCAGAACTAGCAGCCTCCCCTTTGAAGGAATGAAGCAGTTGGGTAGGTACCTTGTACATGTCCCCAGGCCACATTAACTAATTATTTTCACAAATGGTTGCTTGGAAAAACATCTGGATGTTCCTGGTCACAGATGGCCTCTTTAACAATTTAATTGAAGGGACAAGTGGCCAATGGACTCTGTGTGAAAACTACCTAAACAAACTGAATAAAAACTGCCTGTAGAGAAGTGGAGTGAATCCAGTGGGAATACTGAGCTCTAAGGACCTCCAGGCACTTACTGTTGAGGAGAGATTTTCTTTTTCTTTTTTTTTTCTTTTCAGAGCCGCAACCCAGCATATGGAGGTTCCCAGGCTAGGGGTCTAATTGGAGCTAAAGCTGCCAGCCTACGCCACAGCCAGAGCAGCACAGGATCCAAGCCGAGTCTGCAACCTGCACACAGCTCATGGCAGCACTGGATCCGCCCAATGAACGAGGCCAGGGATCGAACCCGCAACCTCATGGCTACTAGTTGGATTCGTTTCCACTGCGCCATGATGGGAACTCTGCAAATATATCTTTACATTCTTTTAAAATACCTCTATTTGGAGTTCCCGTCGTGGCGCAGTGGTTAACGAATCCGACTAGGAACCATGAGGTTGCGGTTCGGTCCCTGCCCTTGCTCAGTGGGTTAACGATCCGGTGTTGCCGTGAGCTGTGGTGTAGGTTGCAGACGCGGCTCGGATCCTGCGTTGCTGTGGCTCTGGCGTAGGCCGGTGGCTACAGCTCCGATTCAACCCCTAGCCTGGGAACCTCCATATGCCGTGGGAGCGGCCCAAGAAATAGCAACAACAACAAAAAAGACAAAAGAAAAAAAAATAAAATAAAAAATAAAATACCTCTAATTAATTTTTTCATTTTTCTTTTTATTTTATTCAACAATCTCTTCTACTTATTTAATTCCAGTAGGCAATGACCTTAAAAATGTGAGTTTCTCTCCCCAGATACTGCATAGAACGTGTGTTCAGACCTCGCAAATTGGATCGATTTCATCCCAAAGAACTTCTGGAATGTGCATTTGATATTGTCACCTCTACCACCAACAGCTCTCTTCCCACTGCTGAAATCATCTATACGATCTATGAAATCATCCAGGACTTCCCAGCACTTCAGGTTCCCTCCCATGTTCTAACATCCCAGGACTAGCCCAATAGGTAGTCCTTTGAGAACCGATGGGCCCATGCCCACAGCACCACTCTTCAGATGGCATTGGCAGGGAATCACATTGTCGCTAAAGTCCCTGGGGATGTTAATGTGGCTTTTGAGAGTGGTCCCAGGCTTTATCTTTGTCTTTTTTTTTTTAAGGGGAGGGAGTTCTTTCTCCATCCATTCTTCCAAAAATTGAGGAAAGAGGCTAAGACCCCTTGCAAGCCTGGAGCACTTTCATACCCTGTTGAGAAGCCTCGGAGGCTCCCTCCTGCACCCAGTCTTTTAACCCCTGGCTTCTTCACTTTGCATTGTCTCTGTGGACTTCCCTGCTGTGGGAGGCTGCTGCAAGCAGAGTGGTTGCTCTCCTCGGCCTTCCCTCCCCAGCTCCCACACACACACCCAGTTCACCCCCACTACCGTGAACACCAGGCAGTCACTGTGTGCTCCTGTCCAGAAAGCCTTCTCCACCCAGCCGTGGGCTAGCCCTTTCTTCTAGGGAGCCTGTCTGCCCCCTCACTCATTGGCCAGCCACCTTTTCTTCTCAGCCCTCATGGCACTGAGATGTCTTCTGAGATGAGACATCTAGTACTTTCTGGAGTTATTAGTTGTTTCCTCCAAGGGCTTCCAGGGCAGGGTCTGTGTGCCCCCCCATTTCCGTACACCCTGGTGCACCTGGCACAGCACACAGCCCACCCCCCTGCAAATGCTTATTTATTGATTGACTGGTGTGGACAAAAGTAACAATGCCTATTCCACCAGCTGTGATTATAGGTCAGTTACTATTAAACCAGGCCTGCTCCTGCTTTGAAATCTCTGTGAGCGCATCCAGACTTTTTAAGACGGCTGGAGACCAAAGTATTTCTGATGCATATAATGAAGTGTGAAATTATATTATATTCTTTGACTACAACAGTGTAAGAAGAAGGTACATAAAAAAGTAAACTAGGAGTTCCCATCATGGCGCAGCAGAAACGAATCTGACTAGGAACTATGAGGTTGCAGGTTCGAATCCTGGCCTCACTCAGCGGGTTAAGGATCCAGTGTTGCCGTGAGCTGTGGTGTAGGTCGCAGACGCGGCTTGGATCTGGTGTTGCTGTGGCTGTGGTGTAGGCTGGCGGCTACAGCTCCGATTAGACCTCTAGCCTGGGAACCTCCATATGCTGTGGGTGTGGCCCTAAAAGGACAAAAGACCAAAAAAAAGTAAACTAGGAGGCTATATGCTATAATTAAATCCTTCCATTGCATCAGGTTGGTAAATTGGTGATAAGCTTCTAGATTTGATCATATGCCTATATTGCTTTTATAATGAAAACAATAATTTCTCCATCCTAGGAAAGAAATTACAGTATTTACTTGAATCATACCATGCTACTGAAAGCAATACTCTTACACTGTGGGATCCCAGAAGATAAACTCAACCAAGTCTATGTTATTCTATATGATGCCGTGGTAAGTATTTAATTACTTCAAATTGATATTGAAGGATAATAATAATAGTTCATGACTGGTTTCTTAGGGATGTAACCATAAAACCGAATTGGGAATTGTCTCTCCTTCCCTCATTCCTCTCAGGTAAAGGAAGCAATTGGCTTTGATTCTATCAACAGTTAATAAGTGTTGGTTGAGCTTTTATTCTGTACTAACCTTGTATTACAGTGACCTTCAGGTTTCTTTTTTTCTTTTTAGGGCTGCATCTGCAGCATATGGAAGTTCCCAGTTCAGGGGTCTATTTGGAGCTGCAGTTGCCAGCCTATGCCACAGCAACACTAAATCTGAGTCGCATCTGCTACCTACACCACAGCTCAGATCCTTTAACCTTCTGAGTGGGGCCAGCAATTGAACCTGCGTCCTCATGGATACTAGTCGGGTTCATTACTGAGCCACAATGGTAACTCCATCCCAGGTATTTTTTTTAAGGCTAACTTCTGAAGTTTGAATTTTCTTATTTAATTTGTAATATAGTTAAGTTCTTCACTAACCTACTTCTTGAGGGAAAAAAACCACTGAGTAATTGGTCCTGGTACTTACCAATAATAGGTTTAAAAATAGTTAACCTTTATTGAGCATGTACCATGCTCAATGTGTATGTGCCAAGCATTGTTCTAAACCCTTTATTTACATGGATTAACTGGCTGTAACCTCACAAGTGCTCTTTTTATCCTTTAGAGAGGCCAAGAAAGGGAGTGTTAGTTTTGAGAAGAAAAGACTTATGCCCTGCCCTTAATTCTTCCAATCTGCCCGAGCTAATCAGGAAAGTCACTTATAGACTTGGATTGGTTGAACTGGGGGAGACTGGTTTAGAACTCCCTTGGGACCTCATTTATTGCTTCCCGTATGTGGAACTGGGGCAGCAGCACCTTCAGGCACTCTTTCTAGTTTAGTCACATCCTGGTATTCTTACTCTCTAGTACGTGTGCAGATAAAATAGTATGAGTGCAGAGCCTGGAGGGGAGACACTGAAAATCCTTAAGAGCATATATTTACAGTGCTGGGATGGAAGTGAATCCTTATCTTTTCTAATTTCTTTATGTTAGGGATTATTTTCATAATAAATAAGAGCATCCAAGAGATTCAGTAGCTAACAGTGCCAGACAGCCTAAGCTTAAGGCAGGATGAGCATGGAAGTCCATGGTGGCTTGCTGTTTTTTATACACTAAAAGGCTTAACTAACTTTTCCTTCGTCTGCCTGGTACACATCAAGGGCCCTACCTTTAAAGTTTGCTTCTCAGTGGTTCTTTTTTCCTCCCAAAGTGCTGCTGCTGTTTGGCAGGGACAGAAACAGCATAGTGTCAGTGAGACTCTGGCATAAACCCCGGGGAGGGTGCGGGGGGCTTCCGGTCACTCTTGGCCAGTCCTGCAGCCTGCCTGCCAGCGTGGGATATCACGCTCAGAGCCCATCTGTCCGTGGCTTGCATGAGGGAGATGTGACTCCCTCTACCCCAAGATAAGCACCCTAGTTAAGCCTGTCTACCTCTGGCCTTAACTCTGGGTCACCTCATCATTCAGCAAGTGCAACTCTCCCCTTATTCTTTTATGTCAGAGATATTCACATTTTCAAACAATGTTAGTTATAGTTTTATGTGAATTGGGGTAGTTTTTTCATCAGAGTTAATCTACTCTTCATGGTTAGGAGCAGTTTATCCAAAATGAAGGCGATACCTGTCAGAATTAGCCTGGATCTTGTTCAGGGCCACATTTTTTGACTCATTATTACCTTTTTATTCTCCATTAGACGGAAAAGCTGACAAGGAGAGAAGTGGAAGCTAAATTTTGTAATCTGTCTTTGTCGTCGAATAGTGTAAGTACCCTCTAACGGTGTGATTACAGCTCTCTCTGTCATTTTGTGGTTCCAGAAAATGTCACCCAGGCCTCGACATAGTAAGGAAGCCACACTTCCTGCCACCTCAGACCGACTTCCCCTTGAGCATTAATAGGTACCATGGCAACCTCTAGGATTAGGGAAAGAGAAACCGTGCCATGATCAAAGAATGTCTCTCCACGCCACTTCTGAATGTGCTGTAATCAACCTGTTCCTTCCTGACACTTTTCTTTCACTTCCCTTGTAAAGGCTGTGCCTGGTGGAGCCTCCTGTGAGCAGACCTTATACTGCTGGCCCTCTTCTGAAATCAATTCTTAGGGACTAGATTGAGGCTCGGAGCTCTGCAAATTCATGTGGGTGTCCACCTCCCCCCTCCACAAGGGACAGCCCACCCCACCCCACCCCCAGTCTTCTAACAGCTCAGAGTTGAATTAAGGGTTTTGCTCCTCCAGTCCATTTCCTAATCCTAAAATCTTACCTTTGATCGAATTGGCAATGAGGAAAATTTCACAGGGTAATAAACAGGTTTGCTGTATTCTCTCTCTAACCATCAGGTTGGACCTGGATCTTTAGCTCACACAATTAAGTCCCTGAAAAGGAGAAGACAGTGGGATTTCTTACATTTTCCTAAATATTTATATACAAGGATATTTTTCTTTTTTTAACCAGAACCCTTGTAGACCTTGGTCTGATACTCAGTTATATAATCCTGTGGTAACGAGCAAAATTCACATGTGGCATAGATTAAAATATGATTGTACACAGGCCAGGCAGAGTCACTTTTGGACATTTACAGTGTATCAGGCACAGTGCTAGGGATTAAAGACGAGTCATTTGAAGAGTCCACAGACCGCTTTCAACATCTTCATTCTTATTGGCCTTTAAAAGTCATGAGGAAAACAGCTATACTTCAATTTTTTTTTTAATTAAAAAAAAAAAAACTAAAGAAAACTTTGTGAAAACCATACATGTCAATAATGGAGCCATTAGAAACTTTAAAAGAAAAAGCATGAGGAGGTGGACAGCACATAGCCAGCCTCAGCCCTTTAGACAGTTTTCAAGGGTGCACATAGACCAGGGCTTGAAGAAACCACCCATACAATTTGCAGGTAGGGAGAATAACCCAGGTACATAGCACTGGGGCTCTAGAAGTTAAACCAGGTTAAAGTGTAAATGTAAGTACTGGAAGAGATATTAATAATTGCAAAGTGACCCAAGGGCATAATATGCTAATATGAAGGACAGCATGTCCCTAATACCTTAGATGCATAATACCCACTGCATGCCCATCTGCAGAAATAGTTCTGTGTATAAATGATGCAAAAAAAAGCCCAAAACGTTCTTTGAGCTAATGTCACATTTCAAAATATTTCACACTTGCGCAGGAGAGCTGCGTTGGTTGCTAAAATGTCAGCTTCAGAGTTCCCTGGTAGCCTAACAGTTAAGGATCCAGCATTGTCACTGCTGTGGCGCCTGTTTGATCCCTGCCCTGGGAACTTCAGCATGTCACAGGTGCAGCCAAATAAATAAATAAATAAAATGTCAGATCTTTTTTTTCTTGTCTTTTTAGGGCTGCACCTGCAGCATTGGAGGTTCCCAGACTACGGGCCTAATCAGAGCTGCAGTCGCCAGCCTACACTGCAGCCACAGCAACATAGGATCCGAACCTACATCTCAGCTCACAGCAACACCAGATCCTTAACCCACTGAGTGAGGCCAGGGACCATACCTACGTCCTCATGGGTACTAGTTGAGTTTGATAACCACTGAACCACGATGGGAGCTCCAGCTTCTCTTTTTGCTAAATCTCTACTTGCCAGTCATTTGATATTAAGCATTAATTCAAAGTTGTGTGTTTGATTAGTTTGAAATGAAAAGCTAGTGTCTCATAAAGGCATTTGGTACTCTCATTATTTTAAAAGGGAACTCTAAGGATATTAGAAAAAGGAGTAGAGGAGTTCCCGTTGTGGCTCAGTGGTTAACGAATCTAACTAGTATCCATGAGGACTCAGGTTGGATCCCTGACCTCGCTCAATGGGTTAAGGATCTGGTGTTGCTGTGGCTGTGGCGTAGTCTGGCAGCTACAGCTTCGACTGGACCCCTAGCCTGGGAACCTCCATATGCCATGGGTGTGGCCCTAAAAAAAAAAACAAAAGAAAAAGAAAAGGAGTAGAAATATTGCAGAAGAGTTTCAGATATCTGGCCCAGCTTTCATATTTTACAGATGAGGGACCTAAGGTCCAAAGAGCTCTGTGGCTTATCCCAAGTCATACGGAGTCAGTTGACAATAGGCTGAGGACCAGAATCTGAGGTGTTAACTCTAGTGCTTTTGGGAGTTTATTAATGGGGTAATTTAATGTTAAAATGTGTTGAGAGGAAAAAAATTATTAAGAAAAAAAATTAAAATTAGACAATTTTAAAATTAAAAATTCTTGTCTTTAATAAAGAAATTAGATTTTAACACTTTAAGGTTTTAAAAAATACAAGTAGTTTATTATCATTAAGCTACATTAAGCTAAGTCTTCATTCAGCTCTTAGCCTGTAGTCAGACTAGCTAAAATTTTGTTCCCTAGTTTTCATTTTAGCTCCTGGGAATCTTTCTGGTTTTATGATCATAGTTATTTCCTCTTACCTGCTATGTGCCAGGGACTGTGCCTGGCCCACAGATAGATAGTAGGTAGCTGCTGCCCCCTCCTGGGGAAGACGATGTGTACAGTTGGTAAGAGTTGGGATCTGGAATGGAGGTATGAGCTAGAGAGAAGAATGGGTACCTGCCTGTAGGAGGTGGTATCCAAATTGCACCTCAAGGCTACAAACAGGAATTATTCAAAAGGAAGGGAGGGACTTCCTGTCTAACTCAGTGTAATACTAGGACAAGTCAGACTTTGTCTTCCTGTCCATTGATGTGCCTGTAGGAATGGGAATTCATGAGAATGAGGAAGGCAGAGAGGAACAATACTGGCATGGAAATATATAATGGTGGCTCTGCTAGTGCCAGGGTCTGCTCTGCTGGAGTCAGCATTCTCTGTGAGTGTGTGCACCTAAAAATTAGTGAGAGCACAGTAGGTTAAGAATCTGACTACAGCAGCTTGGGTTGCTGTGGAGGCATTGGTTCGATCCCCGGTCCAGCGCAGTGGGTTTGTTTAAAGGATCTGGCATTGGCACAGCTTTGATGGAGTTCACAGCTATGGCTCAGATTCAGTCCCTGACTTGGGAACTTCTATATGCCGCAGATGCGGCCGTTAAAAAATTAACTGTGAGTAGTCAGTGGGTATCTAGGACACTTCTACAAGTTGCTTTCGAGTTGCTGGAAAAGGGAAATCCACAGAGAGTATTGTGGGAAAGACTAAAATTGGCTTTGACCAATTTTCTACCCTTTGGGAGGTGCGGAAGCTCTGTCAAGCACCCCTGTATGAAGGAATCACACTGCAAAGTGAGTTCTTGCCGGGATTGGAAGCTAACTGTGCCTCCTTTGCTTTCCAGCTATGTCGACTCTACAAATTTATTGAGCAGAAGGGAGAGTTGCAAGATCTAACACCCACAATCAATTCATTAATAAAACAGAAAACAGGTGTTGCCCAGTTGGTGAAGTATGGCTTAAAAGATCTAGAGGAGGTTGTTGGACTGTTGAAGAAACTTGGCATCAAGTTACAGGTTTGGCCACCATTTGATTCTGGTAGCACAGATTTGTGGCCTTAATAAATAGCACAAGGGGGAAATGGGTTTTATTTTATTAATGCTAGTAAGTGTTTTATTTTTCCAGAACTCTTCTCTCTGCATTTTGGAACATTTGATTGCTAGTAATGTTTTTGGCTTAAGTCAGAATCTTTGCAAGCATCAAAATTCCTGTTGTGCAGTAATTCTTCCCATGTCCAGCCTCAGAGAAGTGGTTATTCTTTCTTGGCAGGCTTGTGTTAAACAGACAATGTGCCAGATCTTAGTGAACATTTCGTTTATGCTAAACAGATTGTTCTGATACTCTTGCTAGGAGACGGTGTTTTCAGCATTGCCCATTCTAAATCTTGAGCCCCTGACACGTGTATGTGGTATTTCCTTTTCAGGTCCTGATCAATTTGGGCTTGGTTTACAAGGTGCAGCAGCACAATGGAATCATCTTCCAGTTTGTGGCGATCATCAGACGGAGGCAAAGGGCTATATCTGAAATCCTTGCAGCTGGTGGCAGATATGACCTGCTGGTGAGGGCCTGCCCTGCGTTTGTTGATTTGTTGAGGCTTAATTTCATTCTTTCTCAAGTTATGGTTTTGAAATTTGGAGTTCCCATTGTGGCACAGTGGTTAACGAATCTGACTGGGAACCATGAGGTTGCAGGTTCAATCCCTGGCCTTGCTCAGTGGCTTAAGATTCCGGCATTGTCTTGAGCTGTGGTGTAGGTTGCAGACACGGCTCAGATCCCTTGTTGCTGTGGCTGTGGTGTAGGCCAGTGGCTACAGCTCTGATTAGACCCCCTAGCCTGGGAATCTCCATATGCTGTGGGAGTGGCCCTAGAAAAGGCAAAAAGCCAAAAAAAAAGAAAGAAAGAAATTTTTCACTGCTGTATAGCACTGGAAACTGTATCTAGTCACTTATGATGGAGCATGATGGAGGATAATGTGAGAAAAAGAATGTATATATGTATGTGTGACAGGCTCACTTTGCTGTACAGTAGAAAACTGATAGAACACTGTAAACCAACTATAATGGAAAAAATGAAAATCATTTTTTAAAAAAGAAAAAATTAAAAAAACTTTTCAAACCTACAGAGAAATTGAACCAGTAGCATAAGTGGACACCTCTATATATTTTATCTAGGAATAGAAATGTTTTATGAACTACATTTGCAATGTTTTAATGTTTTGTCTCACTAACTATATAGATTGACAGAATTTTGCAAAGATAATACAGAGAGGTGTTGTGTTCCTTTTATCTAGTTTCTTCTAATGGTTAAACCTGGCATAACTATAATAAAATGACAAACCCAGGAAATGGACATCAGTACGCTGTATATGTCTGATTCTGTGTTGTGTTTTGTTGTTGTTATCGTTGTTGTTTGCTTTTTAGGGCCACACCTGAGGCATATGGATGTTCCCAGGCCTAGGGGTCAAATCGGAGATACAGCTGCTGGCCACAGCCACAGCCACAGCAATGTGACTTTGTGCTGTTTTTATCACGTGTAGATTCCTGTAACCACCACCACAGTTGAGATACAAGACAAATGGAATAAAGAACCTTACCTCCCTTTATGTCCCTTACCTATTCCTCACTTATAATTGTCCTAAATATTTCCTCAATGTACATTGAGATCCACTTAAGACAGTGTTGTGCTTTTTGTTTCCATTGTAAAACTCTGAGAAAATCAAAAAAAAGGAAAAAAAAAGAACATCTACTGAATTTACACAAATTTCCAGTTTCTGATGAGAAATCTGCTGTTATTTGAATTATTTTTTCCCTGTAAGAAAGAAGATTCTCACTCAACGCTTCTAGGATTTTTTTTCCTTCGTCTTTAGTTTGAAGTTTAATTATGATTTGTCTTGGCGTGACTTTCTTTGGATTTGTCTTGTTTTGGATTGTCTCAGCTTCTTGAATCTCTAAGTTTGTCTTTTGCCAATGTACGTCCCCAACCAAGTCTCAGCAGGCATCAGAGAAGGCTAAATGGGGAGCCAGGACTTTCATATCTGCTTGGGGGTAGTGTCTCCTCTAGCAGAGTAAGTGGAACCAGGATCCCCAACTTCCATCCCCTCCCAACCAGTAACAAGGCCCCCCCTCCCCACTGGGGTGGTATCATAGGACACTGAATGAGAAACTGGAACTTTCACCACTATCCAACACAGTGTCAGTGGAGGAATATTTCAGGCATGATTTCTTCTACAATTTTTTCAGCTTTACCCTCTTTTTCCTCTCCTTCTAGGACTCTGATGACACAAATGTTACATCTTTTGTTATACTTCTGTGGTTCCAGAACATATTGCTTTATAATCTATTTTCTCTGTTTAGATTGGTTTATCTTCCATTTCTCTGATTGTTTCCACTCTTATCTCCACTTTGCTATTGTGCCCAGCCACAGCAGGAACTCCAAACATCAAAAATTATTAAGGAGCTATTTTACATTCTTTTCCAGTCTCAGTCTTTGCATCCCGTGTGTTTTGCATGCATAACACAAGTCAGTTCAGATGAGACATTTCAAATGCTCAGGCCCCAAGTGACTAATGGCTACCATGTTGAAAAGCACAGAGCTAGATGCAGCATTCATTAACGTTTCCTGAATTTGTAAGTACATCTGCTTCCTGCTCTTGCTACACATGCATATGCACACACTTTTTTTGAACCTTTTGGTAAGTTGCTGTTAGAGTACATGCCCCCAATCATTGCTTTTCCTATAACTGCACTTTCTTCTCCATTTCATAACCAGAGCTGTGTGTCTCTCTCCACAGATTCCCCAGTTTAGAGGACCACAGGCTCTGGGGCCAGTTCCTACTGCCATTGGGGTCAGCATAGCTATAGACAAGATAACTGCTGCTGTCCTCAACATGGAAGAACCCGTAAGTTCTGGCTTTGCTTTCCAGTGTTCTTTGAGATGTCTTTCATTTTGTAGTCATTTATATAGAGCCCCAGCAGTGGTGGCTATAGACTGAGGTTTGGGGAGATTACCTTTGCCATGAGAGATAAGCCTAAGTCTTGGTGTCAGTACTTAGCCTCTGCTTTCTAGCTGGGGGATCTTAGTCACTAACCTTACTCTCCTCATCTGTATGATGCTATGGAAATGTGAGATATTACACTTGTTAGCAGACCCACATCAAAGCTCTTTGTTCATAAATACTGCTCTATTCTACGAAGCTAGAAATGTCTTTTTCCCCTATGTTTCAGGCAAGATTAGTTTTCCCGAGGAAAAGAATATCTTCTTGATGACTTAGGGTAGTTGAAATTATTTCTGTCTTAGAAGATTAATATAGGAGTTCCCGTCGTGGTTCAGTGGTTAACGAATCCAACCAGGAACCAGGGTTCAATCCTTGGCCTTGCTCAGTGGGTTAAGATTCTGGTGTTGCCGTGAGCTGTGGTATAGGTTGCAGACACGGCTTGGATCCCGAGTTGCTATGGCTCTGGTGTAGGCTGGCAGCTACAGCTCCAATTGGACCCCTACCCTGGGAACCTCCATATGCCACAGGAGCAGCCCAAGAAGTGGGGGAAAAAAAAAAAAAAAAGACTAATATAAAAATTTTTTGATTATGTCATTTTTTTAAACTATTGTCAATCAAAGACTTCTGCATTTATGTTGCTGTATAAGATTGAAGGTGCCTATTTTCACATAAGTGCTGGTCTCACCTACATGCCCCCTCAATGTAATCACTCTGTTTCCAATCCAGGTTATAATAAGCTCTTGTGACCTCCTGGTTGTAAGTGTTGGCCAGATGTCCATGTCCAGGGCCATCAACCTAACCCAGAAACTCTGGTCAGCGGGAATCACAGCAGAAATCATGTATGACTGGTCACAGGTAACGAGACAAAAAGCGCATGAGAGCCGAGTGCCAATAGTCATGGCTTCCGTAGCAAATCATCCTCTACGGCCCTAGTTGCTGCCAAATTCTTTCTCTCTCTAGTTTCAGTTGCTTCCTGAATAAGTTTCTGACTGTGTCAGTAACAAATTACCATAAACTTAGTGCTTCAAAACAACACTTGTATATTATCTTACCTGTCTGGAATTCAAAGTCTGCAATCAGTTTCTCTGGGCTACAATCAAGGTGTCCGATAAGCCTGGTCCCTTCTGCATGCTTTAGGAGGATGCACTTCCTTGCCTTTCCAGCTCCTGGGAGCCTTCTGCACTCCTCCATCTCTCTTACCTCTGCGGTGTGGCCTCCTCTTTCCACTCTGCCCTACGCTTCCTTCCTTCCATCTCTAACTGACCCTCCTGGTGCCCTCATACACGGACCCTTATGATCAAAACACTGTGCCCACCTAGATAACCCAGGATAATCTCCCCATCTCCAGACCCTTAACTTAATCAGTCTTCAAAGTCCCTTTTACCAAGTCAAGTGATAGCACAGGTTCCAGGGATCTGAATGTGGACATCTTTGCAGGACCATGATCCAACCAAGCACACTTCCCAAAGGCCTTCTGTGTTCAGTGTTTGTAGCTTTATATCCTCAGCCCTCCTACGGGAGGCCTGATGCCTTTTCTGGGTGTGAGGTGGGAAAATGGCACCACTGAGCACCTGCCCACCCTTTAGTATGGGGGGCTTTAGATGACTTACTTGCGTACAAGCAGATCAAGGAAGGGGCTGCATTTCCAAGAGGTCATCCAGGTTCACCCACACTGATGGTGCCCCAAAGCATGAAGAGGTGCCCTGGGAAACAGAACCCCACCCTCCCACCTGCTCCTTCCACATCACCTGCCAAGAGCTGCTGGCCATCTTTGTGTGTGTTATATAAAAATTCATGTAGAAGTGTACCGAGTATAAAATTATAATCATTTTATAGAGCAATATCCTATTCCATTTGCTTATGTTATTTATAAATTGTCAGAGAAGTATTCTGTGCTAGAGTAAAATTATCAGCTCAGGGTGATGGTGACTTCAGCCCAGTACAGGAGCATCCCCTGCAGGCTTCTCTGCTTTGATGCTTCTTTGCTGTATGCTTCAGTTCTTCTTTTCACCTTCTACTATTTCTCTTGTTGCCTTGGCTTTCCCCAAAGGCCTTTTCACTGTGTGTGTGTGTGTGTTAGTTTTGGGCACCTTCTATCAAGTTGTGAAGCTTCCAAAAACCTCTTACAGTGTCGTAATCCCATTGAGTGACTTGGCCCCTTAGAACAATAGCAGAAGCAGGAAATCAAAAGAAGTCTTGGTCTTCCTTTGAATTTGCATACGCTTCTTGCTTGATATTTATATAAACCCTGAAATCAGCATGTTGAGTAATTCCCTTTGAGAATACACTGAACTCACTGTTTTCATTCTCCTTAATTACTTGAAGCTGTTCCAGATGTTCTGTGTTTATTTGTTTCAGTCCCAAGAGGAGTTACAGGAGTACTGCAGACATCATGAAATCACCTATGTGGCCCTTGTGTCAGATAAAGAAGGAAGCCATGTCAAGGTAAAGACCAGAGGAAATCTCTCACAATTCAACAGTCAGATTTCCCAAACTCTATTAACTGTGAAGCCCCCAGCCTTCCCACTGAGGCCCTGGCCTTGGGTGCGGGAGGGAATCGATTATTTCATTCTCCTTTTGAATTGCTGGGCCTGTTTTTGGAGAACATGTATAAAAAAAGAGAGAATCTGAATCTGAACACTTTCCTTTGAACTTAAAAAAAAAAATGTAAAAACTATATCTGTTTTTTTTGTTTGTTTGTTTGTTTTTTTCTCTTTACCTTTTTCCCCTTGTTCCCTTTCTCTCAGAAAAAAAGAATAAGGAGTTCCCATTATGGCTCAGTGGTTGGCAAACCTGACTGGTGTCCATGAGGATGTGGGTTTGATACCTGGCCTCACTTGGTGGATTGGGGATCTGATGTTACTCTGAGCTCTGGTGTAGGTCTCAGACGAGGTTCGAATCCCAAGTTGCTGTGGCTGTGGTGTAGCCTGGCAGCTACAGCTCCTATTGGACCCCTAGCCTGGGAACCTCCAAGGCTGTGGGTACAGCCCTAAAAAGACAAAAGAGCAAAAAATAAATAAATAACTATAGCTGATACCTGCTGGTTGGCACATCCTCTGGCTACTTCCTAACCAATTTCACTATATTTCATTTAACTCATAATGCTCATAAATACATAACCTCATAACTTTTATTTTTAAAGGAAAAAATATTTTCCCCTTGTTTTTATCTTATAAATGTCTTTGGTTTTGATAGCTTTTGATAGTGATGTTGGCTTCATAAATGAGTTGGATCTTCTGTTTGCAGGATAATTTTGTGAAGAATCGGTCTTATTTAACCTCAGATATTTGGTAGAATTCACCAGTAAAACCAGAGGGGCCTAGATATAGAGCTGTCAGTTTGCCTCTTTCTCCTCAAGTGAGTTTTGGTAGTTTGTATCTTTCTCACTGTTTCCATTTCACCTGAGTTTTCAAATATTCCCTTTCACTATCTATGGGATCTGTAATGATAGCCCCTCTTTCATTCCTGATATTGGTAACTGATGTCTTCACCCTTTTTTTCTCCCAATCACCTGGGTGGTAGAGGTTTATCAATTTTGTCTTTTCAGAAAGCCAGCTTTTGATATCATTGATTTTTTTTCTTTTTTTTGTTTGTTCATTTTCTATTTTATTGATTTCTATTCTTTCTTTCTTCATTCTGCTAAATTTGGATTTAGAGATGGTAACTAGTTGAGGTTTGTTTTTTTTATCCACTCCTTTTAATTGAAATGGTTAGACCATTTATGTGTAATGCAGTTATTGAAATGGTTGGGTTTAAATCTATCATTTTACTCTTTGTTTTCTGTTTGTTCCATCTTCCCCCACCCCCATTTTCTCCTCTTTTCATGCCTTCTTTTCATATTTAATAGTTTTTAATTCCATTTTATCTCTGCTATTGGTTTACTGACTATAACTCTCATTTTTGGTAAGTTTTTTTAGTGAGTTCTCTAGAGCTTATAGTATATATGTCTTTAACTAACCACATTCTATCTTCAAAAAATGTGCCTTCACATATAGTGTAATAACCTTAAAAATGCATATTCCCATTTTCCCTCATCCTTTGTGCTATTGTTGCCAATTTTTTTCTACATATGTTATTAACTTCATAATACATTGTTAGTATTTTAGTTAGTTACTTTTTAAAAGATTTTTACAATAAAGGGGAAATGTCATTTACCCACATTTTACCATTTCTGAAACTGTTTATTCTTTTGTGTTCAGCCAAATACTCTGATTTCATTTTCCTTCTGACTGAAGAATTTCCTAATATTTCTAATTAGTCCAGGTCTCCTGGTGATGAATTCTCTCAAATGTGATTGGTCTGAGAAGGTCTTCATTTTGCCTTCATCTTTTGAGAGATGTTTTTGCTAGGTATAGAATTCATGATTTAAATTTTTTGCACTTTGAACATGGGTTTTATTGTCTTCTGACCTGATAGTTTCTGTTTATAAAATCTGCTTTGATCTTCTGTTTATAATGTACCTTTTTATTTTCCGGTACCTTTTTAAGATTTTCTTTCATCACTGGTTTTCTGCAACTTGAATATGATGTGCCTTGATGTGATATTCTTTATGTTCTAATACATGGTATTCACAGAGATTCATTGAACTGTAGATTTATAGTTTTCAACAAATTTGGAAATTTTTCAGACTAATTCTTCAGGTATTTTTCTGCCCCTTTTTCTTCTTGGAATCTGATTACAGTATGTTAACCATTTGATAGCTCATTGATAGCTCATTGAGGCTCAGTCTTTTGTGTGGTTTGTTTTTTCTTTCTGCTTTTTTCTGGATTATTCACTGATCTTTTCTGTAATATCTTATCTGATATTAATCCCATCCAGTGCATTTCTTATTTCAGATATCATAGTTTTTTCATCCCAACAAGTTACATTTGTCTTTTTTTTAATGTCTGTCCTATCTCGCTCCATCATGGTTCTTGTTTCCTTTATTTTTTTATAAGATTATAATAGTCCTTTTAGATTCCATCATCTTGACATTTCTAGTCTTTCTATCTATTGATGTTTCTCCTGGTTATGAGTCTTATTTTCCTTCCACTTTGCATTATTGGTAGTTTTTGGCTGGTTGTTGAACATATGAATTCTACTTTTTTGGGGGGTTTTTTTTGTCTTTTGTCCTTTTAGGGCCGCACCCGCGGCATATGGAGGTTCCCCAGGCTAGGGGTCGAATTGGAGATGTAACTGCTGCCCTACACCACAGCTCACAGCAACACTGGATCCTTAACCCACTGAGCGAGGCCAGGGATCGAACCCACAACCTCATGGTTCCTAGTCAGATTCTTTTCCGCTGCGCCACGACGGGAACTCCTACTTTTTTCTTTTTTAATGGCCACACCTGCAGTATATGGAAGTTCCTGGCCCAGGGATTGAACTGGAGCTGCATCTGAGGCCACAGCCACAGCAACACCAGATCTGCGCCACATCTGTGACATACACTGCAGCTTGTAACAAAGCCAAATCCTTAACCCACTGAGCCAAGGCCAGGGATTGAACCCACATGCTCACAATGTTGGGTCCTTAACCCACTGAGCCACACAAGAACTCCTGTACATTTTTTGGTGCTGGGTTTTATGTTCCTTTAAATACTATTGGACTTTGTTCTAGGATGTAGTTAAGATCCTTGAATTCTGTTCAGTTCTTTCTGGCTTGATTTTAAGTTTTGTTAGGGCAGATCCAGGGCAGCCTTTAGTCAAGACAGTACCCTTTGGAGGATTCTGCCTGCAGCCCAGTGTATCATGAGGTCTCTCTACTCTGATAAGAACAATAACTATTCTCAGCCCTGTGGATTTCAGAAATTATCATGCCTATTCATTTCTGGTGGTTATTTCCCCAGTCTTGGAGAGTTTCCTCTCACTCATGCACAGATCAGTTCTCTGCCAACAGTGTGAGTGGACTTGTCTGCAGAGCCCCAGAAATCTTTCTCTTTGTGTCGCTCTCGCCTCTCCAGTCCTCTGCCCTACAATTTCTAGCCATCTTGGCCTACCTGAACTCCACCTAAGCAACTCCTTAACTCCTGGTCTCTGTTAAGGTTCCTCCCCCTGCACTGCAGTCTGCAGATTTCTTCAACACAGTAATCTGGGGCACTTGTAGGCTCACTCTCTTTCTCTTCTCTCAGGATAACAGTCCTCCACTATTTGTTGTTTAGTGTCTGAAAACCATTGTTTATGTATTTTGTCTGGTTTTCTAGTTGTTTAAGGCAGGAAGACAATAGTTGTAGTAGTTAATTCTTCATGGGAAGATTTATAAGTCCCCAAAACTAGTCTGCTTGTTAATCGCAAACTCATAAATGACCCTAAGTCCTACTGATCAGGCCCCTTCCAGAGCAGTGATTGCTCCTGTAATATTACCATGAGACGAGCATCTAGCTTCTGCTAGATAATTCCAGCATCATAACATACTACTATAAGGATTATCAAATTTTTAAAACTTAAATTAGAATCTGCTTCCAAAAAAAAAGGGAGTTCCATCATGGCTCAGCGGGTTAAGAACCTGACATAGTGTCCCTTAGAATGCAGTTTTGATCCCTGGCCTTTGCTCAGTGGGTTAAGGATCCAACATCACCACACGCTACAGCATAGGTCATAGATACAGCTTGGATCCAGTGTGGCTGTGGCTGAGGCATAGACTAGCAGCTGCAACTCTCATTCATCCTCTAGCCTGGGAATTTCCATATGCCACAAGTGCAGCCCTTAATAAAAACACAAACAAAAAAGTAATCTTATACATTATTCTAGCCCATCCAGTTCTTTGGATTATTAACAGTGGGTCAGTAGCATCATCTTCCTATTTAAAGGGCAAGACATCACGTCCTCCCCACCCCATTCTGCAAGTGCATTTTAAAAGCATTCACAGTACAGGAGGGATTAAATTTAGGGCCATGAGGGATGCAGGCATATTTAAACCACAGGCTCTGCTCTCAAGGAGTTTATAATCTGGTAGGGATTAGAAGACATTCATTCATGATCATGAGCCAGAAAATGCTAAATGCCATGAGAATCCTATAGGAAAGTTCTCTGAGGGTTCATTAGCCTGAGACATTACAACAGAGGTAGCAGGGATATCTTCATAGTGGAGGTGGGATTAATGCTGGACCCTCAAGGATGGGCAGGATATAGGTACATGCTAAAAAGGCCTTTTAAGCAAAGGAATAGTAATGGTAATGGTCACTCTTTTAGAGATTTTTCCATAGGTAGAGGCAGCCAGCAGACAACTATTCTAGTGTCACCCCCAAATAGTCTGTTTGGGATGACACAGGATTGTGAAGAAGGGCACTTCAGCAGGAGAGAATGGTTCTGGCTAGCTCGTGGAGAGCCACAATACCCAAACAAGGAATTCAGACTTTATCGGTTAGTGGGGGGGCCAATGTTACGTTTTTGGTCAGAGTTGTATATGAGAGAAATTAATCTGCATGGATGCATAGCATGGAGTGAAGTGAGGGGAAACTGAAGATGGGGGTAGACAAGGGTAGACTCTCAGGCTACCCCAGGCCAA
Organism: Phacochoerus africanus; assembly: GCF_016906955.1. Classification (NCBI taxonomy): domain Eukaryota; kingdom Metazoa; phylum Chordata; class Mammalia; order Artiodactyla; family Suidae; genus Phacochoerus; species Phacochoerus africanus. Next base: position 133,174,551 of record NC_062545.1, on the reverse strand, counting down.
GGCAGGGTGCTGGCCATGGGAGTGAAGATGAAAGGGCAGGCACCATAAATGTGGGGTGACAGGACTGGGGTCTGGAAAGGAGGCGGGGAGGAGTTGTAGAAACCTTAGTGACTGACCAAGAAGATGTTTTAAGGGGAGAAATATGTCAAAGAACAAAATAAGAATGAAATTCGTCTTGGCCTTTTTTTAAAAATTCTGTCATTTATAAGATATTCTAATCTAGCCCAGGGTTTCTCAACAGCCCTACTTTAACATTTGGAGCTAGATAATTCTTTGTGGGGGCATCCTGTGCACTGTAGGGTGCTTAGCAGCATCCCTGGCCTCTGCCCACTAGATGCCAGTAGCACCCCCCACAGTTGTTGCAACCACAGATATTTCTGATCACATGTCTTGTGGGGAGCAAAATCACTCCTAATAAGAGCCACCAACCTAAACTGTTGACTATTAGTCTTACTGTGGTATTCTTCAGCCTGTTGGCTTTAGAAATGACACATCTGTTTCATTCTTTTTAAGGTTAAGTCTTTTGAGAAAGAAAGACAAACAGAGAAACGTGTGCTGGAGTCCGATCTGGTGGACCATGTTTTGCAGAAACTGAGAACTAAAGTCAGTGATGAGAGGACTGTCAGGTAACTTAGTAAACAGAAGCTCAGAAACTGCCTATATAGAATTTCTGTACATTTACTTTAAAAGTCAATTTGATCCTTTTGGGAAGCGAAGATAGGTCAGGATAACTTTTTATGAACCATTCTATTGCTTCTGAATAACTCAGCAGTTTAAGTGTATATCTTATTTTCAACATCTGTTCTAACACATCAGAGAACATTTTATCATTTTGAAAAGCCTAAGAAACCAAAATCTATCTGCTGTTATCTTATTTGGTCTGTTACTCAGTGAATTTCAGTAGTGTTTTGAAAGAGCTAATATTCTGGGACAGTATTCCTAATAATGTTCTGGGAAAAGATTCTACGTATTCATCATGGGAATGCAAATTGGTTCAACTCTCAGGATAAGAATTTAACAAAGTTAAAAGCCTTAAAAAAAACGACCCAGCAATTCCACTTTAGGAATTGATAGTAAAATTATTCCCTAGGGATATGTACAAAGATGCCTATGGAAGCACTGTTTCTAATAGCAATTCTCATACCCTTAAAAATTATTTTGAGGATGACCCCAGCGAGCTTTGTTTATGTGGACTTTATCAATAATTTTTGTGTTAGAAATGTAAACATTTTAAAAATACTTATTTTAAAATAACAGTAAAACATATCACATGCAAACCTAAATAATACTTTTAATGGAAAATAACTGTTGTCCAAAACAAAGTAAATTTAGTAAGAAAGAGGGGCATTGTTTCACGTTTGCAGACACTGTTAATGCATTGTTTTACATTTTTGTAATCGCGAATGCTTCAGTAAAAGAAACTATATTGTCTTAACTGTTTTTGCATTCAATCTGTTGTGATATCACACATTATATAATCTCTGGAAAATTCTAATACACAATCATGAGAGGATAAGAATAAAAAGGATAATTAATGTTTTAGGGTTATTGTGAAAATAGTTCTGACCTTGCAGATACCCTGTGAAAGTATTTCAGGGACCTCCAGAGATCCCTGGACCACACTTTGACAATCTCCCACTTGCAATATCACACTATTCATTAATAGAAGATTGTTTGAATTTTGGTTAAATACAGTGAAACACTGTGCCAGCCTTTTAAAATGATGATTCTAATAAAGCTGTTATTACAAGGAAGGATGTCCACAAATAAGATGTATGGTATGATCTCATTTTTGTTTCAACCAAGGTATATATATAGTCCATACAGAGAAAAATGTCTGTAATGATGGACCAAATTTTCAATTATAATTATTTCTGGTTAGTGGAATTATGAGGGATCTTTAATTTTCTTTAAGTTTTTCTATATATTTGTAACTCTTATATTTTTGGTTATAATCAGAAAATATAGTACTCTACTTTTTTTTTGAACTTAGATCAGTGACTCTCAACCAGTAGCGATTTTCCTCTCCAGGGGACATTTGGCAATGTTTGCAGACATTTTTGGTTGTTACAACAGGAGGTACCACTAGTATCTGGCAGAGACCAGGGATTCTGTTAAACACCCTCTAGTGCACAGAACTGATCCCATCCCAACCCCCAAATTATCTGGCCCACCATGTCAGTGGTGCCAAGACTGAGAAATCTTGGCTTATATAAAATAAATGTCCTTGCTAGCTTCTCCCTCCCTGGCCCCTACCGGTGCCCCTCTGCACCTAGCTTGAATAAATTCACCATTAGGGTTTTTTTAAGGGAATATGTTCTTGAAGTCACCAGGTATTACAATTAAGGATCCAAATCAAAGGCAGAGAAAACAAAAAATAGTCAACTAATAGTGACCATTAGTACAGGCAAACATTAAGACACTTAAATGGCTAGATTGGGCTTTAGTTTGAGCAGGGAAAGGTTTAAAGTTGTTCCTCCATGTGAATGATTATTCCCCTTTTTTCCCAAGATAGAGTGCCATTGTGTCTCTCAAAGGCTATAAATTAATTCAGTCTTTGAAAAAACATCCATTCACAGCTTTTGAAAGAATCTCATTTACTAAACATTCTCCTGTGGGTGATCTCCAGGGCTGCTGCCATAATGAAGGTGGGGCATTGCTTATGTTTCCTTGTATTATAAGGGGAGCAGAAAGAGCACCATTATATTTCATTGAAATTAGCTTTTTATGTTGAGCCAGAATTTCAAACCCAGGTGAATAAATGAGAATGTCGTCTTTAGAATGTTAATTTGAAATGACATCCTTTATCATTGTTATTTGTTCTTAACCAAAGCATAATTGAGTGCAAATTTTTTGGTTTTGTTATTCCTCCACTAATAACCAAAAGTTATTAAATATTTTTATACTTAATAGAAAAAAGCCTCCAAGTATAGCTCACTATAAATCATCTGTGTTGCTTTTGTCTCATTGACTGTTTATTCTAATTGTTTTTGTTTGCTTGTTTTTAGAGAAGGTTCCGATAATCTTGCAGTACAAAGTCTGAAGGGGTCATTTTCTAATGCTTCAGGTATAATTACTAATTGCAATCTAAACATAACAGTGCTTGTGTGCATTTGCTCTAAATACTTAGGACTGTGGCTAAGTCACCGCATCAGAAATATATTTTTTAAGTAACATATATACAATTAATTTTACCAAACTGAATTCATCCCTATGCTTTGAAACCCACATCTTAGAAAATGAAACCACTGGGAATTTGGCAACTCTTCCGATCCTGATATAGCTCTGTCTTCCTGTCTTATTTTTTACAAGTGGTTTAATCTCCCTTCAATTCAGTTTATTGTATAGATCGAATGTGGATAAATTTTCCCCATCCAGAAGATTGAAGACAAGTATTTTGAAATGCCTTATGGAAAGGCACTATATACGTTTGTTTTCAAGAAAGCCAAGAGGGAACAGTAGTGATAGTTACACCTTTAGTTTCACATCTGTCAACCTGATTGAAAATGTTCCCAATGAAGAACAGGAAGACATATTTGGCTTTAAAAGAATTGGGTCTTTTGGGTCCATTTCTGTTAGCACTGACTTCCTGTTACCATCAGATTTCAAATCTTTTGAGGAATTTAAATAAGTATTAGAGTCTGGGGCATATTAAGTTTGATTTCTTTTCCCTTAGGTTCATGAGGTTTGACTCATAATGCTTCCCCTATGCCTGTCACCTCCCACCTATGGAGAGAAGGCTGGTGATCTTGACAGAAGCTTCAAAACAGCTGAGGGTGATGGGTAGAGTTCTGGGCTTCTTAGCAAGTGAAGGCAGTTGCAGAGATAGAAAACAAGGCTCAGATAGAATCTAGTCCATAGAAGCACCCTCCAGTGTTTTCTAATCATCACTGTCATCTTTGTGGTGTGTTACAGAAAGTGAGACCACAGTGGGTTAAAGATCTGGTGTTGCCGTGAGCTGTGGTGTAGGTTGCAGACGCGGCTCGGATCCTGCATTGCTGTGGCTCTGGCTTAGGCCGGCTACAGCTTCGATTAGGCCCCTAGCCTGGGAACTCCATATGCCGCAAGAGCGGCCCAATAAATGGCAAAAAGACAAAAAAAAAAAAAAAAAAGAAAAGAAAAAACAGAAAGTGAGACCATATAAGGCCATAAGTTCTAAAACTCTCTTTCAGGTTTGTTTGAAATCCATGGAGCAACGGTTGTTCCCATTGTGAGCGTGGTAGCCCCAGAGAAGCTGTCAGCCAGCACTAGGAGGCGATATGAAACCCAGGTACGTGGTCAGTTTCCTCAGCTTTCTAATGTGAGCTACAGAGGAAGAAAACAGGAAAGGGAAAGAAGCAGCAGTTTCCTGGAAATGTTTTTCTTCCCACTTCCTGGTGGCTTCTGAAAATTTCATCATCACAAAGCATCCCTGGTGCCAGGATTCTGCCCCGTTTGTCTTCCAAAGAGGCGTCAGTGTACTCTGTAGGCATCTAAAAGCAGCTGTTGGTCAGAATTAGTGGATCTAAACAGAAACTTTCTGATCCGGCTCTAATTGCAGGTGGGGTTTGTTTTTGTTGTGAATAACAAGAGAAATCTCTCAGAAAACTTGAGGCAGATTTCTCATTGCATACATGTTTCCGGTTTCCACCATTTACCTGAGTCTGTGCTAAGTGCCAGGTAAAACAGATTAAGATGTGATGTTGCCCCAGTCCTTGAAGAGTTTGCATCCTTAGAAGCATAAGCATTATTGAGTTAGAGAATAGGAAGACATAAGTCATAGGATGCTGAATTAATGAGTGTTAGAGAGGGATATAGACATGAGAGAGAGACAGAGGTCAGTGTTTGCATGGATGATCAAGAAAGGCTACATGGAGGTGATCCCTGAAGGATTTAAACAGGCAGGGAGGAAAGAAGAGGGTATTTCAAATGGAAGGGAGGGCACAAAGGACAGTGCAGACAGGCTAATGAGCAGGGTTGTGACACTGGCCTCACTTGGGAAGAGGGTGTTAAAGAGATCAGTCATTATTTAGAAATGGGATTAGACTGAAATACAAAAGATCAAGTTACCTCATTATGTAAGCTTTCCTGGCTGCTTCTCAGAATGTTGGGTGGAAACTCATTTTTCATTAACTTTCTAACATATTTCAGTTCTGTGTTCCCACTGCTGTCACCTTCCTGTTTTTCTAAATTTAGCTTAGTACTAAAATCTCCCTGCTTCCACACGCACTATTTGACTGTATTGAGCATCTATTAGGTGTCATTTCAAAATTATAAATAAGCAGCTAGGTGGATTAGTTAACAAATGATCAAGATAGGCTATAAAATTTCATTTCCCCCAAGATCATAATAAGTTAGACAATCATCTTTCCGAATTGGATTAAAAACAAGTCCTTAGATTATATATTTGGGATCCCTTCTAGGCTTTGATTTGTCACCCATGACTGTTTCTTGGAATAAAAAATGAAATGGGGAGTTCCTGTTGTGGCACAGTGGTTAACAAATCCGACTAGGAACCATGAGGTTGCGGGTTCGATCCTTGGCCTTGCTCAGTGGGTTAAGGATCCGGCGTTGCCATGAGCTGTGGTGTAGGGTGCAGACGCAGCTCGGATCCTGCGTTGCTGTGGCTCTGGCGTAGGCTCGCAGCTACAGCTCCGATTCGACCCCTAGCCTGGGAACCTCCATATGCTGTGGGAGCGGCCCAAGAAATGGCAAAAAGACAAAAAAAAAAAAAGAAATGGCAAGAAAGATGGTCACTTTAACAGATTCTGAATTCTGACACCTTTCTTCTTATCAGGTACAAACTCGACTTCAGACCTCCCTTGCCAACTTACATCAGAAAAGCAGTGAAATTGAAATTTTGGCTGTAAGTCACGTCCTTTAACAGTTTGAGGATCACTTTTGCTCTGCTATCAGAGTAGTTTCCTCAGAGGTCAGGGCTCTTTTGCTCAGCTTCAGCAACATCGGGATGCAAGCCTGTTACCACTGTGAGAAAATGAGAGGTTTTTTGTTACTCCTACTTTCTTCCCCTGAAAGGTGGTGGGGGTGGGTAGTGAAAACAAAAATCATCATTTTCCTAAATGTTTCAGATAACAGTGTCAAACCTTCCAATGGAGTGTGAGGAGACTGGGCGTATTAGCTTACCAGGGCTGAGGTCTCATCTCTTAACCAGGGCCCAAAAGTAGCAAGGCAGCATCCCATTCACGTTGCTCCATCCAGAGTGACACCACAGTCTCAAGTCCATATGTGCTGCTAGGCTCCCTGACATGATGTACATTTTTGTGTATAACAGGTGGATCTACCCAAGGAAACAATCTTACAGTTTTTATCATTAGAGGTAAGCAAGACAAACTCCTCTACATGATGGCCTTTAAAAATCCCAAAGCTCTGCTGTCAATTTGTCAAAAGAAAATTGAAAATGGCATTTTCTTAGTGATAGTAGGTGTTTTTCTGGCAGTTCCAGGAATTTAGTAATAGTGTTCCTTTTATGTGATGTATATATAACCAAATCAGATTTTGAGGGAATCATACTTTTCTAGTGATTTTCTTTTAAATCTCAGAGATGATTTTATTGTGTGTTAGGCTCTGGAAGGTCTTGTTCTAAGCATTTTACAAATATTAACTCATTTAATCATAACAACCCCAAGGGATACATATTATTACCTTTTTTACAGGTCTCCATTTTACAGATAAATGGAATCATTTTACATTTTGTGGAGAACAGAAGCAGAGAAGTTAAGTATCTTATTCAAAGTCACCCAACTAGGAAGCTGCAGAGCAAGGATTTCTTAACCACTATATTATTCTGCTTCAAACAAACTGTTCTAACCAGGGAAGCTCATTTGTAGAACTAGAACTACATGGAAATCTTTTTGTAAAAATTAAATTAATTTAGGTCCTTTATGCTTTTTTTTTTTTTTACAGGTATACCCTTATTATCAGATAGCCTAATTGAACTTTTAAAAATCTTTATACTTACCTTTGCTATAAGAAAGTTTATAACCTAGAGGTGATTTTTACATGTCATACCAAAAAATACTTTCATCTATCCAGAATGTGTATCACAGATTACGTTAGATGAAAGATGAATTTTGCCCCAGAACTAATATTAAACACTACAATTTTCTGGGTCTTTTTAAAGTCACACTCTGTTTATATAAAATACTGGCCATATTCCCTGAGCTATATAATATACCCTTGTAGCTTCTTTTATAAGCTTACTCTCAGAGTTCCTGTTTGTGGCTCAGCAGATTAGGGACCTGACATCATTTTCTCTGTGAGAATGTGGGTTCGATCCCTGGCTTCATTCAGTGAGTTAAGGATCCACTGTTTCTACAAGCTGCAGCTCCAATTTGACCCCTGACCTGCGAACGTCCATATGCTGCAGGTGCGGCTGTAAAAATTATTAAAAAAAAAAAAAAAAAAAAGGCTAACTCTCCGCCTTCCCTTTCCCCATTGGTATTCTCTTGTCTGGTAAATAAGCACATAGCACTGTACTAGCAGTTTACTGCTTTATGAGACATACATATTCACATCAGAGGTGATATCTCCATTTCACATGAAGTCAACAGTTGGCAGAAATAACTGGTATACAAGTCACAGTGGCACACTGCGGCTGCAGCATTGTCAATCAGGATCTAGTAAGGTGGTCTTGGAGAGAAACTCAATACTTCAAAGAACCCAAGCAGTCTCCCCACTGGTTCTCTCTCCCTGTAACTGATCTCTTCAGTATAAAGGGGGAAATGGCATTGACATTTCATTAGTCACCCAGAAAAAGCCAGTTAATAAACCCTAGTACCAGTGATTAAGTCTTATCTATTTTTTCCTAGTGGGATGCTGATGAACAGGCATTTAACACAACTGTGAAGCAGCTGTTGTCACGCCTGCCAAAGCAAAGATACCTCAAATTAGTCTGTGATGAAATTTATAACATCAAAGTAGAAAAAAAGTAAGTTATTAATGCATTGCAGCTTTTGACATGGGAAAGATTCGAGGTTTGTTTTTTCCCAAGGGATTTTAAAGTATCAAATATTTTTATTGTCTTATTGAGGTTAGATGGCTAATAAGCTGCTATGTTAGAACTGCAACTGGTAACCAGTAATACTGCTCAGGAATGTGAATCACAGCCATGACCTTGTCAATAACAAACACAGTGGTCCCAGTAGCAACTATCCCAGTTATAGCTGTCATCACCCAGGTAAGTCCTAGAAACACTGAAATGAAAGAAAGCAGGTGTGACTGCTGTGCTTTATGTCCCCATACCAGAATGCCAGTTGTCCATGTGATCATCCACTTAAAAGGCAACAACAAAGCCTGTGAGGTGAATGATGGACTCCTTATGTAGACATTTATACTCTGGACGTTTGCCAGCCACAGCTCCTGTAAAACTTAAGTAATTTTTTTAGTGACTAGCCTTCCACCTTGCTTTTGATTATATAAAACTCCTATAGTTAAGTGTTCTAAAAATAATTTATCAACCCTATTCTCTACCCATTACACTCATCCTGTCTTTTCCCCTTTTTTGCAGGGTGTCTGTGCTATTCCTGTATAGCTACAGAGATGATTACTACAGAATCTTATTTTAATCCTAAAGAACAATCATTACATTGTTCAAATGGACAGGAGCTTATACTATAAAATGCTGTACATTCACTGTAATTTTAAATTAATATTCTAAGAAGCTGTCCTACAAAGTTGAGCTTTGTAAGTTTTTCATGTATATTATAAATTTATCTTTTTGAATATAATAAATGTTTTCATATATCTGCTGCTCTTTAATTGCCTTAGCACTAAAGGTTTTGTGGAGCTAGAACACAAGAAAATAGCCTTGTTCTTCTCTTAGCCCTACTGTCTAAGCACATGAAAATGTCCAAAGTCAAGGGCATAAAGAAATCAAATATCATCATTAACCTGGGATCTTTATTCTTGATGATTTTGTCATAAACTAAGTTTTGTTAAGCAAACTCTCAATTGGCTATGAGAACTCATTCGAATTTGCTAAAGGAACTAAGAAAACAAAATTACACAGCCAGTTGGGAAAAACACCCATGAAATAACACAGCTTTTTGTAAAATTGTCAGGTTTCAATTCCAATAACCCACAAGATAGGGCCTAAAGCCTATTTGTAATCCCACCATTCCAGAATGAGTAGCTATTGCCAGAAACTTTTTATGGAGTGGGAAAAGGAATAAAAGATAGTGATGATAAATACAGGTTTAATGGTACAGTGCTCTTCACAGAAGGCTACAGAGACTCTAAACTATAATCCAGGAATAAACAAACATACAACACAGACCACTTAGCCAGATCTAAAATAAATTGGCTTCTAAAATAAACTACCCTGTAAACAATGCAGCCTTTCTTCCATCCAAAAGTGACCCCAATCTCACATGAAAACAGTTATTGTACGGGAATCAAAAACCCAGCTTTGTAGCCAAAAGTAAAAACCAAATGAAAAACAGCAACTCAGTGGTTAGTTGGTGAAGGCGGGAAATCTGATGCCCTTTACTGTGCTGCTTTGCTCTTCTTACTCTTGCTCTTTTTGTCCCTCTTCTTCAACCCATCCATGTTAGCTCTCAACAGGTTCGAATAAGCCTAAAAGACACAGAGCATGACCTCAGTTGGGAAGGTGGAACATGACTTGGAGCAGCTGTCCTACTTCCATAGTGGATTTAGGGTAGCCAAAAATCAGAAAGCCTATCTGATAAAGCATGTAATACCATGTGACACTTGACTCCCAAGGAAAATGGTATCGCCCTCACATTATAGCAGCTTCTGCAACACTGACCCACAGTGAGCTGCACAATTTTACTTTTTTCCACAAAAATGGAAAACTCTAGGCAACTTCAGCTATACTGTAAGTAGAGCATATCTGAAGCATAAGACATCAAATTTAGCTATAAAAAAATAGTATCAGTATTGAAAGTAAAATCCATAGCCTGGCAGCTTTCAACTATGAACTACTGGTAAAGCATCACAGGAGAGCAGTGAACCTAAACAGCAATCTTAACCCAGTGCTAAATATTATGCTGACTCTTGCCCTGAGAAGGGGGACTTAGAGAACAGCCGAAACTCACCATCTGAAACTTATTCACTTCTTTGGAGCTCACCTGGAAAAGAAGGGGGAAAGGTCACCCTTGTCATCCATCCATACACCCTTGTCATCTGCCTCACCCAACAGCAACTCAAACGCCTCATGAAGACAACATCCTAATCTTTTAAAGTATTTCTTCTCAATCTTAGGAGTGATAATACACTAAAAGCTATTTTTCTACTCCACTTTCCGCTGCCTAAAGAACAAGCAAAGTAGCCCTGTACTTTTTTCCCCATGAGAATTGTACCAAGATGGGAACGAGGCAGAAGTGGGCTCCTTAGGAAACTGCTTCTCACCTCTGCTAAAATCTCTTACACAGATGACATTGACTTTCTCACCCTGGGAAAGATATCTCTGAGAGATATCAAAGGACTTGGTACTAACCTTTTGTGCATTTAAAATACTCCCTCCCATCTTATTTTAAACCTGCTTTCCATTCATTCAGGCTCATTTAAGTAAAATGCAAGCTACTGCAAGAAAAATTCTACCTCAGAAGAGTCCTTAGTTTTCTATACTTCATGATACCCAATTTTATTTTCAAAAGCCACATACGATGGCTTTTCATAAAAGTCTTCTCAAGAAAACTGATAAAGAGGGATTTAACAACTAATTATAGCCTAAACTCTCACAAATATCCTATGCCAATGTGACCAGAGGGCAGTGTGGCTCAGTGCCAGCAGAATAAAGAGTATTCATTTGGAATCCAAGGAGTCTCTTGCTTTGCTATATATTCAACCTCCTGAAAGGTAACATGAGCACTCTTGACTAAGTTATATGCTCTCAGAACTCCCTGGTGGCTTGGCGGATTAAGGAACAGGCATTGTCACTGCTGTGGCTCTGGTTGCCACTGTGGCAGAGGTTCGATCCCTGATCAGGAAATTTCTGTGGGTGTGACCAAAAACAAATAAATAAATTATAGGCTCTCAAATATGAAACCTAACATAACACATGTTTGGTACCTGAACCACAACAAAAAGGGAATAATCAGCTTAAAAGTAAAAGCATCATTTGGGGAGCTCCCATTGAGGCACAGTGGAAACGAATCTGACTAGGAACCATAAGGTTGCGTGTTCGATCCCTGGCCTCACTCAGTGGGTTGGGTTAAGGATCCGGTGTTGCCGTGAGTTGTGGTGTAGGTCACAGACATGGCTCAGATCTGGTGTGGCTGTGGCTGTGGCAGTAGGCCAGCTACTACAGCTCCAATTCGACCCCTAGCCTGGGAACCTCCATATGCCACGGGTGTGGCCCTAAAAAGCAAAAAAAGCATCATTTGGTACCAAGAAACTGTTCATTGAAGGCAGGAACAGTACAGGAACAAGGAATCAAATATGTCAACTGCTCCTTACATTGATACTATAAGGACCAATACGCTAATTTTACTCTGACAAGCGTTTGACTTTTACTTTCTTCATTTTAATTTTGCTCTTGAGTTTTCTACTACTAAGGTAATAAAAGAAGACCCTGATCCCAAAACAGGTGGGGAGCTACAAACTAGGCTTTATTTAATAGTTTAAAACAAAACAACAACAAAAAACCTGGTTCTGATATACCCTAACTTAAGTTCAAGTCTTTAACCTACAAAATCAGGAGTGTTAGGAATCCAACTCACCACAGTGCTGATCTTCTTTTTCCCATCAGTAGCTCTTAATAGACACTTGTTGTCCGCGGGCTCAAATCCCTCCACAGAACCTTTCCTTGGAATGGGTTTAGTTCGACCATCATCTGCGTGAAAAATGTATCCTGTTAAACACAGCCACAAACGTTGTTAACAGACAAAAAGCTAATAAGTAGGGAAGGGATACAAAAGATAACCTAATCCCCCTCCAATGATCTAGTCCTGTTAACTACGTATCTGCCATCACCCTAGGCATTGCTACCTTGAGAATCTATGTGCTACTTCCACAATGGGAACACTGTAATATCAAAGCAGATTAAATCTCACTAACTGTAGAGGAGTTTTGGGATCCTTGACAAAAAGGCCTGAAATGCTTGGACTCACTGGGACAGCCTCACTCAGGTGACTAAGTGCTGGGGACCGCATCAGCCACAATCCCTAATACTCCGGCCCGTCAGCTCTGGATGTGCCCAGCACAAGGTTGGGGGGAAGGTAGGGATGCACGGCAGACAGATTCCGTCTGTGGCTCCCAGTAACTGGGCCCCCGGACCGGGGAAACGCTCGGCCTCCTAGCTCCTTCCTGGCCTTGCTCAGTCCATAGCGTCTTACATTTCTTCAGGGTGATGAAGACGCTGCCCGACAACCGGCACTTCTGGAAGAGCCTCGTCAGCTCCGTCAGGAACTGGAACACAACAAGCCCGGCCCCGTTAGGCCCAAACCCCCTTCTCGCATGGCCAAGTCCCAGAACCTCCCACCAACGGAAACAGAGGTCCCAAGTAAGCCCCGAACCGCATCAGCCCCTCGGCCCCTAGACCAGCCAGCTCTCGCCATACCTGCTCACTCTCCAGTAGCACCATACCGGCACTGCGGGATCCGCTCCGTCAGCACAAGCCCCAAGCAGTCGGAACCGGAAGTTCCACCCTGGCTGGGCGGGACTTCCGCTATTTTTCTGCTCTGTTCTACCCAATCCCTGCTTCCACCTTTTCCCCGCCTCACCCACCCCGCGCCTGCGCTCTGAGACGCCCCCGCTTGTCCTTTGGAAGCTCGCGGGCTGTGCGGGATTTCACACAAGCAGTGGGAGGGAGAGTGAGGGCATGGGAAAGGTTCGAGGGAAACCTAGTTGTGTACGTTCAACTGTATGTTGGTCGAGTTTACCTGACAATTTGATGCTTCAATTTCCTTATAATAGTAACCACCTTTTAGTTGGTTGTGAAGAGTAAATGAACTCCTATTAAATCCCTCCAACAGTGCCTGAGGCATAGAATGTTCAATAACCGTTCGGGGTTTGCACCGTTAGCTGTTTCATTAGAATAAGTTCCTTGGCGGTCCACTGAACTCTCCTTCTCTGACCAGGCTGGGTGGCCCCAGCTCTAGCAAGACTGCTACCATCCCGGGGTTCTTGTAAGGGCAGGTCCAGGGGTGGAGGTTGGGCCAGAGGAGTAGCTTTGGTGGGGCATGCCTAATACTTTGCTTTTGCTTTTTTGGGCGAGGGATGTCTTTTTGTCTTTTTAGGGCCGCACCCGAGGCATATGGAGGTTCCCAGGCTAGGAGTCTAATCGGAGCTACACTACAGCCACAGTAACTTGGGAGCCGAGCTCCTCTGTGACCTACACCACAGATCATGCCAACGCCAGATCTTCAACCCACTGAGCAAGGCCAGGGATCGAACCCTTATCCTCATGGATCCTAGTTGGGTTCATTAACCACTGAGCCACGGAGGGAACTCCCGCTTTTGCTTCCGACCCTGCTTTTGCTTTTGGCTCTTCAGAAGTGGCAGTTGGGTTTTTAGACTTTTCATATCTTCCTGCCCATAATTTGCCCCAATCGGCCGATATTTTTAGTGCCTTATAGTTTCTTTGTATTTTCCTGCTGGAGGATATGTTTGTCTAGGTGCAAGCATTGCAGCCACTACAGCAAAGGGTCCCAGGTTCCTGCCTGTCTCAAGAGCGCTTGGAGCCATATCTTAGTTCACCTCTGGGCTCAGTGAGGAAACCTGGGGTCTAGGCCCTGCTCTGCCAGTAGTCAGCTTGAACCCTTACACCTTGGTAAAGGCAAGCTGAACTCATGCAACAGGGTTTTCACTGAGGGTATCTCAGCCTGTGCCAGGGAGTTAGGGCTATAGCAGGACATAGGACAAATTTCTTGGGTTAAAGGAATAAGGAGGAAATAATAAGAAGTATAGCTTCAGATAATGAGTGCTGTGAAGATAGCTAAACGGGATGATACAAATAAGAGTGACAAGGGGACAACTTTAGGTTGGGGGTCAGAGAAATCCCACTGAGGAGAACTCTGAGCTGAAAGCTAAAAGGACCAGCCATTCAAAAAGATCAGGGGACAGAGTGTTTCAGACACAGTGAATGGCTAGAACAAAGGCCCCAATGGGGAAACAAGCTGCCCTGTGTCCACAATGCTGAGGAGTGGCTGGGAGTGGAGCCCCCATGTGGAAGGCGGGGAGAAGGGAGAGTATGGAGAGCTTAGAGATGAAGCCAGTGACCAACTTATATAGGGCCTATGGTCGTGGAAAATTCAGATTTTTGTTCCCAATACAAATAAAGTCTCTCATTAAGAAAGTTTTAAACAGAGCAGTGACAATCTAATTTACATTTTTTAAAAAATTCCCCCCTGTCTGTGGTATGGAGAAGGCTCTGTAGAGAGACAAGGCAAGAAATGGGGAGATGATGAGAGGGTTGTATTAGCATCATATTGCTGCTGTAACAAAATGGCAGAAATTTAGTGACTTCAGACAACATGAGTTTATTCTTTTACAGGCCTGAAGTTCAGAAATCTAAAATCACTGTGTCTACAGGGCTGAATTCCTGGAAGCTTCAAAGGGAAATCTGTTTCCCCACCCTTCTAGAAGCTACCTGCATTCCTTGACCCATGCCCCTTGCTTTCATTGTCACATCTTCTACTACCGACTTTGATCCTCCTGCCCAGCTTTTTAAGAACCTTGTGGTTATATTAGGCCTTCCTAGATAATCCAGGATAACCTCCCCATCTCAAGATCCTTAATTTAATCACATACACAAAGTCCTTTAAACATGTAAGATAACATATTCACAGGTTCCAGGTATTAGGACAGATATCTTGGGAGAAGGGATGCGGGCTACCATAGAGGTTATTGAGAAAGTCCAGGCACTAGCTACATTTGCAATCAGATTAGTGTTTTGAAGGTGGAGTCAACAGGATTTATACTCAATTGTATGTGAACATTAAGAGGAAAAGAAATCAGGGATGACTCAGGTTTTTGATTCGAACAAGTGGTTAGATGGGGGTGCCATTTTCTAAGATAGGAAAGACTTGAAAAGTAAAAAGTTTTGTTAAGATGAAAAGGGTTTGGGGGAGCTTGTAATATCTAAGATGTCTATTACATATCCAAGTGGAACTATCAAGTCAGCAGCTGTGTACACATGTTTGGAGCTCAGCAGAAAGGTAAAAGTTGTAACTAAAAATTAGAGTCATCTTCATATGCCAGTGGGACTAGCACAGACTGAAACAGTCTGGTGAAAACCCCTCCTATAGGGCTGCCAGCCCAAGACCACCCTGCAATGACCACCACTATGAATAGCCTCTGAAGAGCCCTGGGCCTTGGTATCACCAGCTCAGCAATCAGAATCCTGGTTCTGAGTCCTGGCTTGGCCAATCCTAAGTCATATGCTTGAGCCCATGTCCTGGGATAGTTGAGGGAGGGACCCTCTGACCCTTTTATTCTCCTTGCCTTTCACCAAGACCCACACAATGGAGGATTACAAATAGGTTCAAAACCTGGAGAACAAAAAGGCAGCAGAGATCTGCTACACAGGACCATCAGGGTGCTGGACATTTGGAAGAAATTATGAAATCATCAGAGGGTGAACACATTTGAGATGTGGTGCCAGGAAATGTGAGGGCTCACTTGATATTTGTGGTCATGAATTTAAGTGGAACCAGTTACAGTGTTGTGTGATCAATAGGTTGGCCTAAATGATGACCGTTGTGCTCTGAGCCCCTACCATTCATTGAAATTTAAGCAGTGTTCTTTAAAGCTATGGGCTTGGTACTGGCGACACCATGGAGAAGGAAATGGCCCTGTGCTTGAGGGGCACAGAGCCTGGAAGCCATGATTCATCTGGGGCCTTGTCAGGATTAGCCCTCAATGTGAACACATCCCACTGCTTCCTGTGGGCTCAGTCACACCTCAGTTCTACTCAAGAATCAAGTCATGCAGGCCACTGTGTGACACCTCAAGGCCATCCCATGACAAGCTACTCCAATAACAGAAATACCCAAGTCTGTCAGTTTTAGCATCACTTGGCCTAGTACAATTCAACTAGTGACAGAATGTTCTTTGGGTTTTTCTGTGGGAAGTAATAAAAAGCACCTGTTCTGCAGTTCAATGGGCCACCTTGGATGCCACCTCTGCTATTAATTTGTGACCTCAAGCAACCTCTCAAGGTCTAATCTGTCAGCAAAATGGCAATAATAATACTTAGGTCACAGATGTTATAAAGAGAGTTGTTTTTTGGTTTTTTGTTTTGTTTTGTTTTTTGGCATGTAGCATGCAGAAGTTCCCAGGCCAGGGGTCAAACCCATGCCACAGTAGTGACCAGAGCCACAGCAGTAACAAGGCTGGATCCTTAACCCACTGAGCCACCAGGGAACTCCCTAAAAGAGTTTATAAAACACTATGTTTAAGACCATTAAGCTTGCTCTAATATGGTAAACATGGAAACAAGTTTAAATTAATTAAAATTAAATAAAAGAAAGAATTCAATTCTTTAGTCTCACTAGCCACATTTCAAGGACTCAGTAGCCCCATGCAGCTTGGATGGTGCAAATATAGAGCATTTCCATTATCATACATTCTTTTTTTTTTTTTTGTCTTTTTATCTTTTTCTAGTGCCGCTCCCAGAGCATATGGAGATTCCCAGGCTAGGGGTCCAATCAGAGCTACAGCTGCCAGCCTATGCCACAGCCACAGCAATGCGGGATCCGAGCCACGTCTGCAACCTACACCACAGCTCACGGCAACACCGGATCCTTAACCCATTGAGCAAGGCCCAATTGCTCAAACTCATAGTTCTTAGTCAGATTCATTAACCACTGAGCTACAATGGGAACTCCCATTATCATAGACTTCTAATGGACAGCAGCACTATTGTGGATGGCATTGAGGCTGGCCCTAGTAAATGCTCAATAAAAAGCAATGAACTGTGCTGTTATTTATGCACCAGCTACCTTCTATCATTTGGACACTACCATCGTCATTGCTGTCCTAACCATATATCATCTGTACTATTAGTTGATTTTTTTTTTTTTTTGCTTTTTAGAGCCGCACATGTGGCATATGAAAGTTCCCAGGCTAGGGGGTTGAATTGGAGCTGCAGATGCCAGCCTACACCACAGCCACAGCAATGCCAGATCTGAGCTTCGACTGCAACCTATACCACAGCCCACAGCAATGCTCAATCCCCACCCACTGAGCAAGGCCAGGGATCGAACCCGCAACCTCATGGATATTAGTCTGATTCATTTCCACTATGCCACACAGGAACTGCCTTTGTTTACTTATTCTATACTTAAGTGTAAAATTTTATTTTTACACTTAAGTATTCAAGTTTATTTAGTATCATCATATAAACAGAAAAACCAATATTTGTGTCATAAATAAAAGGATGACGAGTTTAGGACGTGGCTCAGTGGTTAAAAGAACTCAACTAGGGTCCATGAGGACATGGGTTCGATCCCTAGCCTTGCTAAGTGGGTTAAGGATCCAGTGTTGCCATGAGCTGTGGTGTAGTTCACAAACACGGTCAGATCTAGCGTTGCTGTGGCTCTGGCGTAGGCCAGCAGCTGTAGCTCCAATTTGACCCCTAGCCTGAGAGTCTCCATATGCCATGGATGTTGCCCTAAACAGACAAAAGACAAAAAAAAAGTAAATAAATAAATAATGAAAAGAGTTCTCTTGCGGCATAGCAGGTTAAAGATGCGGCATTGTCACTGCAGCAGCTCATGTCACTACTGTGAGGCAGGTTCCATCCATCCCTGGCCGGGAAACTTCCTTCCATATGCCTCAGGCACGGCCAAAAAAAAATTAAATAAAAGGATGATAGAAATAAGAACTATGAAACAAAATAATGTGGCACAATTAAATTTTTTTACTTAAAAATTAAAAGCAATGACTGAAAGCAGTAACAAAGTGAACCAATTTATAAAAATATGTACCTGAAAATTCCCCAATGAGAAAAAAGATGGGATTGTTTGTAACCAGTCAGAAATAAAGGTAGCTCAGTAAATGACGAAATGGAGAATCCACATTAATAAAACACAGATGCATTCTAATGTTGTCAAACACCCCAAATCCTACATTGTGACAAGGTTGGTGGCCTTCAGCCCTGAGTGCAGAAGCACAAATAAAGCAGGAAGCCAGGCCACTGGATCTAGGGCACACAGGCCATGGACACCTTCCAACTCCCTCTGACTCCAGGTGATGTGGGGAATGAAAACCAGCGCCCAAAGCCCTTCCCACATCCAGGCCTTTAGCAAGGGCCTGCACAGCACCAAGGGCCACGCAGAAGCCCTCAGTAAGAAACACAAGAGTCTAGGTATCTAGTTGAGGCTAAGTGAAGTGAGGCCACAGAGGTCCTGGGAAAGATAAAGAACACCACCCGGTGCCCCTCAGCTGGAGTGTCTTGCTTGTACCACCTAAAGCTGTCTCTCCCGAATGCTATGGTACCATGTGTCCTTTCCTTAGAGTACCATTTAGTTTATTAGCTTTTAATCGGGGTTAGGGTTTGAGTTAGGATCAAGGGTCTTATTTAGGCTAGGACTGATTAACTTACAGCTGCAGCCACTCTCATGCAATCAGGCTTTGCAAGCACCTGGAACATCAGGTGGTGGTTATAAACATGCATGCTGCATCCTAGCTGCTGGGTTCAAATTCTAGGCCTACCTCTCCTTGTGAGACTGCAGGCAAATAACCTATTACCCCTGGTAAAAAATAATTTAAAAAAATAGCAGTTCCCCAGTTCAGCAGGTCAAGGACTCAGCATTGTCACTGCAGCGGCTCAGGTTGCTGCTGTGGCACAGGTTCAGCCCCTGGCCTGGGAATTTGGGTGTGGCAAAAATAATTTTTTAAAACAATAAATACAATTAAAAGATGAAATCATGACCCTCATACACATACTCAAGATCTGTTTACCTTATCATTAAGAAGGGAACCAGGGATATATTACAAACCATTCAATGGAGAATCCAAAGAACAGATGCAGTTCTAGGACAGGAATGTTGAAATCAACTTGTAAATGGAAGCAAATTGACTTTTCCACAAAAGGAGAGTGTTGTCCTTGGAACAAACAGCATTTATTTGCGTATCCATAGACAGGAAGCATTGCTGTGCCATCAATTCTCTGCAACTTAGAGTTGCAAACAAGCTCAAAGGCAATGAAAAGCTCTAATCAGATTGCACAGAAGGATATGTCCTAAACACTGCAAAGTTTTCCATTGGAAATATCCACAATTTTTTTTTTCATTTATTCCAAATTTACTTAAGTCCTTTGGTGCCTCAGTTTTGTCATGGGTGAAATAGAGATGTAATTCAAGTCCTTCCTTCACAGTGTCCTGAAGGTTCTGACCTGCCTCACTGTAGCCCCAGTGTGCTGACTTTAAGGTCAGTTCAGGATGAAGGAGGGAGGGTATCAGCAAAACACAGCAGGAAATTGCGTTGGATGAGTTTGAGTGCAGAGTATCGGAAGTGAGGTCCTAAATAAAGCCTGGAGTCCTCCTGAGTCTGTGGGAGGTCATTAGCCTGGAGGAGGCAGAGGGCTGGCCAGAGGAAAATGAGGGTGTGTCCTAGAAGTCTAGGTGCCCAGAGTGTGAATAACCTCTTTATGGTTATGGCAACACACTCCGTGGACTGAATCCAATGAGACACACTTCTTTATTCTTACCATCAGTCAGTCAATCAACAAGTGTTCACTGTGCATCTTCTTGGGAAACTCAAACCTCCTGGGACTCCTGCCCGCATCTGAATCCCCATAATGTAGTCCTGGATTTAGTGTCCTGGAAAGACAGCATGAGATCACTGTATTGGGGGTCAGGGGGCCTGGGTTTGCCACTGATCCCTGTTTATGGGACCTTAAACAAAGTACTGTATAGCATCTACCTGAAAGGATTGTCCTCAGGTTTCAGTGAGATAATCCATGTAAAAGGCTCATGGTAAGTGCTCAGTAGATTAAAAAAAAAAAAAAAATTATCATTATGTTAAGAATTTAGACTAGATTGTTGAAATCACTTCCAAATTTCTAAAAGCTACTACTTCTCTCCCCTCAAACCCACCTGAGAGCTCTAGGGAACTTTCCAGAGCCCACAAGTGCCAGTGGTTTTCCCTTTGCTCAGGGCCAGTTAGGGTAAGTAAGCAATGCCACCAGGTCCTCCCTCCAGGCTGGCAGCTTGGGGGTGGGAGCAGCCTCTCTGGTCCCTGCCTGCAATGCTCCCTGAGGCCGGCAGGGGACGCCCTGACCTCACCACACAAGTGCAGCCAGAGGCAGCCCTAGCCTTCCCAGATCTTGTCCCATCACCTTAGACCATAAAAATATACAAGATGTGATCATTATTTTTCAAAGTCACTTCTGCTGAGGCTGGCAGTTTTGTGGTAATAGATATTATCCTCCATTCAGTCACTGAACATGAACTGAATGAGCACCTGCTCACACCAGGTACCATCCTAGGTGCTGGCGTCAGGAACTGGACCAAGTCCGCTTTAGAGTTCCGACTCCTTTTTTTCTCAGGCAACATCTGGCCTATATCTACTGAGAAATCACTAGTGCCAGGCTCACTTCTGGTTGCTTTAAGTATATTCTCTCTCGAACCCCTGCAACAGTCCTGTGAGCTGAGTGTTGTTTGACATCCATTTTCTGGCTGAAGACCCTGAGGCACCAGGAGGTGGAAAGATGTGCTTTGGTTACACCCCTAGGAAGAGGAGGAGTGGAGATTTGAACCTGGGCCAACTGACTTCAGAGCCAGTGGCTTTGCTGCACTGTCTCTGACGGGAAGAAGAACAGGCAAATGAGTGCAACATGAGGGCAGCGCAGGCTGGAGCAGGGCTTTCAGATGTCCACAAAGGTGGTGGGAAGAGGGTAGAAGATGGTGAGAGGGAGGAAAGTCTGAAAGGAGGCCAGCTCTTGGCACAGTAGAAAAACCTGAGAAGTTCCTGCTGTGGTGCAATTGGTTAGACAGTGTCTCTGCAGTACCAGGACACGCATTTGACTCCCAGCCTGGCACAGTAGGTTAAAGGATCCATCACTGCTACAGCTGTGGTAAAGGTCACAACTGTGGCTGGGATCTGATCCCTGGCTCAGGAACTCCATATGCCACGGGATGGCTGAAAAAAAAGAAGAGAAAAAAAAGAAAAAGCCCGGGTCTCTGCCTCTTGCCCACCCTCACTTGGTGTGGATCTGTACCTCACACACCTGCCCCCTCCCCACCCTCCCCCCACCCCCACCCAGTGGCAAAATCCTGCCTCCTGCATCCTCAATCCTTGGACTCTAGACCCAGCTCAGCCTCTCTGGCTGTGTTTCTGAAGGAAAGTCACTTTTTTTTTTTTTGTCTTTTTAGGGCCGCACCCACAGCATATGGAGGTTCTCAGGCTAGGGGTCTAACTGGAGCTCTAGCCACCAGACTATGCCAGAACCACAGCAACACTGGATCCAAGCCACGTCTTCGACCTACACCATAGCTCACGGCAACGCTGGATCCTTAACCCACTGAGCGAGGCTAGGGATCAAACCTACATCTCATGGATGCCAGTCAGATTCATTTCTGTTGAGCTATGACAGGAACTCCCAAAAGTCACTTCTTTAATGCCCAGGAGCTTCATTTCCTCAACTGTAAAATGGGACTCTTCCACGCACGCTGCTTCGGTGGAGTCGTATGTGAGAAAGCATGCGCAGAAAGGCTGGGTTTCATTGTTATTTTCCCCTTCTCTTCAAGCAGTGCCTGGAGTACAAATGCTCAGTCCTCCAAAACATCCTCCCCTCCACCCCCACCAAAACCCCAGTCTCTCACTAACCTCAGCTAGCTGTGCAGAGGCCACCCACCTGGTAGCTAAATCATGCTAACATGTTCATGACAGATGGTCAGGTACGTCACACCCACACACTCCAGTTTGGGAGGCAATTTAGGCAATATTAAACAAAGAGAAGACTCCAGTGGTAGGTGTCAGGCGCTATGGCTTTGGGGAGCATCAGAGGAATTCCCAGGACCCGACAGACCACACCCCATGGGCACCCTGGCCCCACGTACCTGGAAGGGTGGCTGTGTACAGAAGTGAGTGGTGGCCCTCATGAAACACATGTGAACTCTAACAGGCTCCCCCCTTCTCACTGATGGTTTCCTTCCTCGATGAACCTCAGGAAGGAGAGGGTGGCCACACCCATATCCTATGGGGGGAAACTGAGACCAAGAAAAGCAGGCGTGTTGTTGCTCAAGCTGTCCCCTCAGCAGGCTGGCGGTCTGGGGTGTAAGGAACCCCTTCCTCTTCCTGCCTTCCTCCTCTCCTGACTTTCAAGAGTTTAGTGAGTGGAGAAGGGGCACCTTTATTCCTGATTAGGGGTCCCAATTTTTAAAATTTCCTGTTTGGAAGCAAAGGACAGGAAATTATGTAGCCAGAGTTTCTATACAAATTACCCAGGTGTCCTAACTCCCCAGAGTAACAGACATTATTACTCTCTTGGCCTCGGTCATCATTCATCCCTGATTGTCCAGGGAAGCCCACTCCACCGCCCTGAGAGACCAGCAGACACAGATTTATATGGGGAAACCTAGACAGACACAAGGAGCAGACTCACCACCAGACCAGAGCCAAGTTCTGGTAATGACATCGATGAATCACTGACTTCAGTGAGTCACACTATTGAGCTGCAAGAGGCCTCCAAGATCTTTCTAGACTGACACTTAACCTTCTGGTTGTTCACGAGGAAGACAACTGAGTGAGGTCCAGAGAGGGAAAGTGACTTGCCCAAGATCACAAAGCTCGGATGGGCAGAGTAGAGGCTGGAAGTCCTGAGCCTTGGGGCCAGGCACTTTCCACTGCTTTTCACAGCCCTTTGAATATCCCCATAGCCCAAGGGGAGGCATAGGGCCCTGGTGATTAGCCAAGGCAGCTCAGGCTGTCTCCTAGCAGGTGGGCTCAGCGGCAGCCTCAGTCCTCCCTTGGGGCCCATCTTCACACCCCAGGCGCCGGCCTGGGCGGCTTCCTGCCTGGCTCTCATCCAAGGCCATTTCACAATGGGGGGAAGAGAGCTGGGCCGAGAGTCTGGGGTTAGTGCTCAGGCCACCTCTAGCCTAGCCCCTCTCAGACCCCCTGGAGACAATGAGGCAAGCCCCACCTGAGAGTGGAGATGAAGTAAGGAGCTGGAGGCTGGCAGGCCCTTCCTGAGAGTATTGTGAGCAGGTGCCCTGAGGTGGGCAGGGGCTGCCTTGCCAGCACCCACCATTCCTCCATTTCCCTGGCCTTCCATATGCAGTCATTCACAGTGGGGGAATTCTGTGTGGATAGGAGGTGGCCCGCTCAGACCATTATTAGTCAGAGGGGACTCTGGAAGCAAGCTGGGAGAGGGGCAAGGCCTTGAGCAGCTTCCTGTAAGGAGACATCCTGACTACCAGGCAGAGAATTCCGGGCAGGGAAGCCCAAGCTGTCTGTCTCCTTCCCCTCCCTACGCGCCCCAGTCTGCGATGACTACCATTTACACAGGAACCAGGACAGAGATGTCGGGACATTCAGCATGGATTTATTGCGCCCCTGCAATAGGGTCAGGGCCACTGCCAAGGGATCTTGTCTGAAGGAGGAGGCAGTGGTTAGGGATCCAGATTCTCCTGTCTTGAAGTCTTAGGAGACGAAACAAACCCCAGCGAAATGTCAAACCACAAAACAAGGCCGTGTGAGCCTGGGACCCACACTCTCATACTGGACAGTCCAGTTTGGCAGATCAGGGGCAGGGGAACTCACTGTGGACAAGGCCGAGGGGACCCAGGGAATGGGGAGGAGGTGGGCAAGGTCTTCCCCACAGGGAAGGAGAGACAAAGCAGATGTGAACACGCACGTGCAGGGCGCAGGATCCCGTTTGCAGAGAATGAGGCTGGAAGTGTACCTGGGCCCAGGGCCGCTTCCTTCCTCTGAGCTCACACTCCTTGAACTTGCTCTTCCTCTGTATCCACGGGACGTGGCTGGCCCACGGAGGCAGGTGGCCACATGGAGAGAGCCAGGCAGGGGCAAGGGAGGTGCAAGGGGGCTCAGCCCCTCAGCCGGGGAGCCTGGTGACAACAGGAAGCAGCTGCAGCAGGCTCCAGGGTTGTGCTGGTGTCTGTCCACAGCCCCTGCAGCACAAACTGTTCTTTGAGAAGCTCTGGGGACAGAGGGCCCACACCTGCTTCCCAGGTCGGTTTGGACAAGCCCCCCTGGGGCACAGGCTGGGAGCCCAGCAGAGGCAGACATGGCCCAGCAGCCCCCTCACCCTGCCTCCCCTCCTCTACCCACCCTCCAGCCCTGTTGTGTTGCTTGAGGCAATGAAAAGCAAAGCAAGGTCTTTGATGGGGTAAAAGGTGCTGACTCTCATGAAGACCTTTATGGTAGAATTTCCAATGATGTCTCTAAAAATAGGACCCAAACACCAGATCCTGAAATCTAAACTCAGTGGAGATAATAAGTGGCATGGCTTTGCAGAAAAAGTACTGGATTGGAAGTCAAAGCACAGAACTCTGATCTTAATTCTGCCACTAAAAATCTGTGTGACCCTGGACAAGTCACTTGCCATAGGTGGACTTGAGTCTCCTCCCTTGTAATGGAAGTTGGATGGGGGTGAGACTCCATGCTCTGAGGTAGCTTTGGGGTTGCTAGAAGTTCCCAAGCTAGGGGGGCAAATCGGAGCTGCAGCTGTTGGCCTGCACCACAGCTCATGGCAATGCCAGATCCTTAACCCATTGAGTGAGGCCAGGGATCGAAACTTCATCCTCATGGATACTAGTCAGGTTCATTACTGCTGGGCCACTGTGGGAACTCCCGAGCCCCCTGCTTTTTCTGAAGCCAGATCTAGGCCTGGTAACTCAGACCAGGTCCCTATGGGCAGCAAGGTTGTAGAAGGCTTTGGGCTTCCCGAATGCCTTCTGGGTCACATTCTGCAAACCCTCCATGTTTGCCTCCCAGGCCTCAGCAACCCCTGAGAGAAGAGTCGGTTTAGCTCCCATACCCTTCCTACCTGCTCATCCTCCAGCCCAGTGGGGGAGCCAATTGAACTGCTCTCTGGCCTCCCACCAGGTCACCCTCATAGCTTAAACTGAGCTATTTAATATTTTTTGGTTTTGTTTTGGCCGTGCCCACACCATGCAGAATTTCCCAGGCCAGGGATCAAGCCCACGCCTCAACAGTGACAATGCTGGATCCTTAACTTCTAGGCCACCAGGGAACTCCTGAGCTGTTTAAAGAGGACACCCAACCCTAGGCCCTCAGAGACAGCTTCAGCACAGGGTAGTGTGTGGGGTGAAAGGGAGGCTAAAGGGTGGAGGAGAGGGGAACACACTGGCCTCTGTTGGTCTCTAGTCTGCAGGGTCGAGAGCTGCCAAGACCAATGTTGGCCAAAAAGCAAAGGAAGAGAATAGGAACAGGGCCAGACCAAGCCGACGCATGGTAGTTCCCAACTGCAGCCCAGAGCAGTGCAGACATGGGCTTGACATGCTCTTGCCTGTGTGTGTGTGTGTGTCTGCACACAAGTGTATAGGCATAAGAAGGTGTCTGTTTGTTGAGCGAACACTGCCCATTACTACAAAGATACCAAAACCCTGTGTTTATCATCATGGCCTGTGGTGCCAGGAACTATGGAACCGGGGTACCCCCTACCCCTGCTGACCCCAAGACATTGCTTCTCACAGAAACAGGAAGGAGAGAGGGAGAAAGACCTGCAGTCGAGGCTGCGTCTTCAAGGCGTGCTCAGCCAGCCTTCCTCATTCCCAGGTCGCCCTCCCCTTCTCTTTGTCCAGGAGCATTTAATGAGAAGCTCTTTGCCTGGGGCCGCCTCCCAGCATCAAACCCCTCTCCCCCAAACATGCTACCTGGCAGGAGGGCCAGATCTCTGCAAATGAGGAAAGGCTGCAGGTCGACATCTCCAGCACCAAGCTGTGAAGGAGGTGGGCGTTGAAGGAAAGACAGGATTGGGGGAAATGGAGACTAATGGACTAGTGGATGTGGGAGGTGAGAGAGACATTTCAGACAGGAGGACAAGTTAGGAATGCATTCGATTTGTAGGGGAGGTTATAAGGAGGCCTCTTTAGTTGTGTGTTCTGACACATCTCTGACACCAGCCAGAGTCTTGCAGTTCAGTTCAGGGTCTGTTCTGACACTGACTACCCAGACTTAGCTTCAGCGCCCACAAGGAAGACTTTGCCTTTATGGATGACAGATGCACATATGGTCCCTGGACCACGTCTGTCTCACTTGGCTACGAATTCACACAATGGTTCCCATTTAGCCTTTTGGGGTTGAATAACCTCCTGGAATGGTTCATGGAACTCGCTAAGTGTGCTACACTTACAACTAGAATTTTATTATAAAATACAACTCTAGAACCACCAAGGTAAAGAGACGTAATAGGGAGTGTCTGGGGGGTAGAGTGCAGAGCTCCCATGGCCTCTCCTCACGGACCACATGTGTCACCTCACCTGGTGAACGTCAACATGTTCAACAAACAGGAAGCTCCTCTGAATTTTAGTGTCCAGGGTTTTTAATGTGGGGGTTCATGCTTTGGGTTGATCAAAGCACTGACCACTTATGGTTGATTAAGTTCACGTGACTGAACTCCTCTAGTTGCCCTCCTCTCCCCAGAGGTCAGGAGTGGAGTGGAGATGGAATTTCCCACTTTCTTTCCTGCAGGGTCAGCCCCTCCCTTCAAACTACCTAAGGACTTACCACCAGTCACCTCATTAGCATAAACTCAGGTGTGGTGGAAAAGGCATGTTGTGAATAACAAGACACTCCTATTACTCAGGAAATGACAGGCGTTTTAAGCTCTGTACCAGGAAAGGGGAACCAAGACCAAACATCTATATGTTTTTATTTTACCAAAGTTGTAGTGGACAGTCCTGTAGGGCAAAGAGAGGGGAGCTGAGGATGGAAAGATAAGATGAGGAAAATTTATAAGATCAGAAATTGATGGGCAACTACCCCTTCCCTCCTAAGGAAGTGGAGCCAGAGGAAAAGCAGTAGAGACAATTCCCTTACTTTAGTATTTCTGGAGAATCTTTCATCCTGCTTGTTGTTCAGTTTTCCCTCAGGTGTTTCATCCAGAAGGAAGAGGCATGCCAGAGTCCCTGCTTTGGCACCAAACACCACCCCCCACCCACCCAGGTCTAGCTATTAACATTCCCCCTAGTTCAAATACTACTTCTTTCTGGAAGCCTTCCCCGATTACCCCTGTGAGAAGTGACCCTGCTGTGAATTCCGGAAAGCCCTTGGTCAGTCAATTCACTAAGGCCCTGTGTTGTGACTCATATTCTTACCTTCCCCAGTTCCACCCTCAGCACCTTGCCTTACACACTTTCCCCTTCATTTGAAATAGCCAGCCCTGTGTGTAACATTTTGTATATCATTTGTGAGCTCACTACAGACATCTATTATCATCAGCCCCTCCTCTGTCCCTGTAGAACTTAGTGCCTTCCCTTGAAGAGATCTCTCTCTCTCTGCATAGAGTGTGAATGTCTATCCTGCCAGACTATGAGCTCCCCCAGGGTGAGAATATGTCTCTACTTTCCAAACTAGTACAGCTGGCCAAGCAGTGGGCTCTCAGGCATGTGTGCAGAATAAACTCAGTTTCTCCTAGCAAACGTCACCTTTCTCACATTTAGGAAAGATCAAGAGAATCCAGGGGTGAGTTATGCATTATCCTGGGAAGAATAAGAAGCAGGAACTAAGGCACAGGCAAGGCTGGCCTCTCCCATAGGGTCCTGCACCTCCAGCCAGGAGACGGCTCTCGGTGGGTGCTGCACGGCAGGCTGGGGGTACTGGCAGGAAGAGAAGTCAGACCACCCTGGGCAGGCAGGCAGGTAGATGGGCAGCTGGAAGCACCACGATAAGCTCTGGGGGTAGGTTGTAGCTGAAAGGAGCCTTTCCGGGGATGTGTGAAAGTTCTCCCGTGAATGGCTTCCAGCCCCTGGAAACCTAGAGCAGCCCTGGTTTAGCGTCCAAGCCCTGATTTACTCAACACTGATAGTTACCACCCGAGGCTCCAAGCTGAGTCGGAGCAAGCCTGCGCAGCCACCAGCCCCTCCTCTGAGGCCCGGCCTGCTGCTCCCTGAGGGGCCCTTTGAGGGTCCTTAGTGAGCAGACCGGGTGCCAGCCCTGAGGATGAGGATCCCATCCACTTCCCCTAGGCAGGGTCCCATGACATAGAATTGCTCCAGGGAATGGGTAACTAGACCTGAAAAGGGACAGGACTGCCCAAGGATTCTTAGTGACCTCCAAAGCTGGCCAAGAGTCAGTGACAGTCCCCTAGCCTCTCCCTGCAGGGCTTCTGGTGGGGGTGGGGGAGCCCTTGTCTTCTGCCTCCCTGGATCACAAACCCTTGATCTTTTCTTTGGTCATGGATACACCCTACACTGCTGAGTGTGCTACCCAGCATCTTATGGAAGCCACAGTCTGGGAATGGAAAGAATGGAGAGGGCCCGCTCCCAAGAAATGGTTAATTAATCCTCTCCCCTTCCCCCAGGCCCCTTGCACCTGCAGGCTGCGGTGTGTGGTTTCCCACAGCTGCAGCTGGCTCTGCGGCAGCCCCCTCCCTCCCAGGGAACCTGAGAGGCCCCAGGCCTGAGGCCCCTGGGAGAGGCGTCTCAGCCTTGGTCCAGCTGCTGGGGGTGATGTGGGAGGGTCTTGCAGCCCTCTGACCTGGTCCTGCCACAGAGAGCGCTCTGGCTGACCTCCTCATTAACTTCTACCTCCGAAGGCAGAGACTCCATTTGGGAGATGACCACAGACCCTCTCCATGGGGCCTCTCAGCCCTTCCCTGGCTCCACTCCACTGACTTCTGGAAGAAGCTGATGGCCTCTTTACTGACTGCATCCCTGAGGTAGAGGGCGGGTTGAGAGTGAGAGGTGAGTGGGAAGGACAGGAAGGAACAAGAGGAAGTGAGATTTGGCAGAGCCAGGCCTCTGCTGGTCAAGACAGCCTTGAACCCACGATGCTAGACTCTGGCAGGCTCTGTTCTCTGTCTAGCCAAGCAAAGGGCACATTGCCACAGAGCCTGGGCAGATACCCAGCTGCCCTCTGGGCCAGACAAATGTGTTCAAGGACCACCTCAGAACACTACTCACTCTGAAGCAATGAAGCAAAAAACGTGGGAGCTTTCTTGCTGAGACATTTCCCTAGGATGGGCGGGGAGGGGGCATCCAGAGGCTCACCCCATCACTAGCAGCCTGCCCACTGCCCCTGCCCCCCCTGGCCACTGGGCATGCACCCAAATCCCAGGGGGCCATCTGGCTGGTGCCACACGAAGTGTTCCGCCCCAAGTCCTGCCAAAGGATGTTCACTTGGGTCCAGAGGCTTGGGAGACAGAGGGATGGGAAGGCTGGGTCTGACAGGCACAGGCGGTGACAGGGCCCAGTGCTCTGGCTTATCTCACTTCCAACCCCAGGCAAATTGCTCCAATTCAACACTTTCCCTGGGAGGCCTTATGGCCTGCAGCTTGGGGCTTTGGTGGCCTCCACTTTGCAGAAAAAGCCCAGCTCCCCCTCAGAGCCAACTCCCCCCACCCAGGATAAGAAAAGGGAGGGTGACTTGGCAAAGGAGGCTTGAAAGGAAACAGAGCTACCCCTCTACAGAAAGCCCTGAGTCAGATGTGGGGAGGAGGCAGAGAGAGGGCCCGGCAAAAGCCACAGATTTGGTCTCCCCTCTTGCTCAGGATGAGGACAGCTGCAGGGGGGCAGCCAGGCCTGGAGGAGGTGAGGGTGTGGGCTGGGTGGGCACCAGACAAGCTTCAGTGTCTAGGCTCCTGAGTAACCTGACACCCCTAAGAGGGCAGAGCTGATGCCAACCACCCTGGCTGATGCCAGTGCCAGGAGTCCACTGTGAACTCCAGACTTGGGCTTGGCCCGTTTGCAGCGGTGCCACATGGCCACAGGCACAGAGCTCTGGCTGAGCGTCACCACTGATTACTGTGTGCCCTCAGGTGTATGGAGGCAACGCCCCATGAAGGAACTATGAATTCCTGAGAAGAGGGGCCTAGATGAGGAGGCCCAAGGTGATCCTGCCTACAAGGACTATTGATTTATTTTTGCTTTTTTGGCTGCCATGCAGCCACGTGATGTGGGATCTCAATTCCTACACCAGGGATTGAACCTGGGTGGAAGTGGTAAAAGTGCTGAATCCTAACCATTAGACCATAGGAAACTTCATAAACTTTATCCTCTAAATGAATGAATTAAATGGTATGTGAATTTTATCCCAATAAAGCTATTATTTTAAAAATAACATACTATTATAAAATAGATAACCAACAAGGACCTATAGGGAACTATACTCAATATTCTCTAATAAGCTATCAGAGAAAAGAATCTGAAAGTCTATATATTTTTATATGTATATATAATATACATATAATTATATATAATCTTTATATTACATATAAATTATATAATCATTATATATATTATGATATATATATATCTGAATCATTTTGCTGTATACCTATAAATCAAATATATTTCAATAAAAGAAAAAAGTGATACCAGGACATTATTGGAGGGCTGCTTTAATCAGGGAGTAACATTATCACCTGGTCTGCTGTGGGAGCATCAACTGTAAGGAAGAGGAGAGGCTGGAGACAGCTGAGAGGCTACTGTCATGGGCCAGGCCAGGGGGGATGTGGACTTGGCCTGGACGGGTCTCTTTGTGATAGAAGTTTATGAGGAGGTCAGACTGGGGTATATTTAGAAGCGGGAGTTTGATAATGGATTGGATGTGAGGGGTGGGGGAAAGAGATGAATCCAGGCCATTGAACTACAGTGGGGAAGACTGGAGGAGGAGTTGGGTTGGGGGAGGGGCAGAGAATCAGAACTCTGTTTTGAACATGACGGGCCTCTGAGGTATCCTCTAGGCAGGGGAGATGTGAGGATCAGAGTCACCATCACATCAATGGCCACATGCTAAGGGCCAGCAGTCCTTTGAGGAGAGTTCTACAATTATCCCTGTCCATACTGGGCACATCTTGTGCACCACCTCAGACCCCCTCGGCCTCACCTCTGGTTCCAGAGGCTGCTGTGGTGACCAGTTTTGCACAGGCCTAGACCAGGGTCACACAAATGCAGCTGACAGTGGCTAGTGCATGGCTCTCCAAGCCTTCTTTTTGTTTTTGTTTTGCCTATTTTTTTTTGGGGGGGGGGCACACTTACAGCATATGGAGGGTCCTAGGCTAGGGGTCAAATTGGAGCTGCAGCTGCCAGCCTATACCACACCAGATCTGAGTGGCATCTGCGACCTACACCATATCTCATGGCATCGCCAGATCCATAACCCACTGAGCAGGGCCAGGGATGAAATTCACGTCCTCATGGATACTAATCAGGTTCTCGTTACCGCTGTGCCACTATGGGAACTCCCAGAGGATTCTTTAACCACAAGGTCTCACAGCCCATGGGGTGAAGCAGGGGTTCACACCCAGGCAGGGGCTCCGGAGGTGGAGCTGCTGTTTTGTTCTCTACTCTGTTCCCATTGCCTCTCAAATATTCCAACCTCTGGATGGCACTGAAAGTCACAACCATGACAGGATCTAAGCAGGCAGAGACTGTAAATAGGAAAGTCATCCCCATGCTACTATTCAGAGGTCAAGAAGAGGAGGAGCCAGTGAAGGAGCTCAAGAAAGAGCTACTGTCGAGGTAGGAGGAAACCAGAGGAGTGTGGGGTCCTGGACTCCAAATGGAGGCTATGTGTCAAGGAAGAGTGATTTCTCTCTATGCAAATGCTGAGAGGTTGAATAAGATGACAGGAAACACTTCTGGATGTGCCAACAAGGAGGTCATTGGTGACTTGAACAAGTGTAGTTTCAAGTGGAGTGGCAAAGACAAATACTTGGCTGGAGTGGGTTAGGAGGGAATGGGACAGAAGCTGGAGACGGGGTAGGTTCAAAGGAGGGTTTGCTTTTTAGGATGAGAGAGATGACAGCATGTTTATCTGCTGAAGGGAACAATCTGCTGGAGAGGAGCAGCTGGATAGTGCAGGAAGGGAAAGGATGATTTGAGACAAAGTCCTGGAGTGAGTGAAGGGGCTGGAATTTGATGCACAAGCAGAGGGGCTGACCAGAAATTGGAGGGGGATGCCATCCACTGTAAGAAAGGAAGGCGGGGACTAGGGTGCAATTGCAGGCACCTGGGAAGAGCTGCTGGTGAGAAGACAAGTACTTTTCATACAGTTGCATGGATTTTCCCAGGGACATAAGCAGCAAAGGTCATTAGCTGACAGCAGGGAAACAAAGGGGAGATTCTGAGGGTTGGAGAAGAGAGGAGGTGTGAAACATATCCGGAAAGTGGGGAAGTGAATCTAGTAGAGAAACAGCAGGATTCCTGGGCAAGCTAGTGCCCATTTGAGGTTTGTGGTCAGAAATGTAAAGTGTGGCTAGTCAGTGTGGCTGTGAATTTTTTCCCATGATGTTCAGCTACTCAGCGCAGGTGCAGAGTAGGAAGGGCGTGGGGGTTAAACAAGGTCAACATGTGTCAGGAGAGTCCAACTGAAGGGAAAGAGCCACAAAAGTAGAGGGCCTGTGCAAAAGGTCAATTATTGTCACAGACCACAGGCTTAATTTGGAGAAGGATCTCAATAGGAGATCAAGGGACTGATAGACGGTGAAAGAGAGTGGGTCCAGTGGATTGGCAGTCCCCAAGGGGACAAAGAATAGAATGGTGGTGATAGAGTAAATGAGCTAAAAACAGAAAGTGGTGGTCAGAGGAGGGGGTTCAAAAGTGTCAAATTATAGGCTATGACCATGGGAATGGGTGGCAGAAGTGGGAAGACGACTGGATGGAGAGGAGGTCAAAGACAACCAGTGGTGAGCGTGGGGTGGGTCTTCTACCTAGAGGTCCTTCCCTGCCCACTGTGTCTAAGAGAGCTCCTCATGCCCCGCCACTACTCCTTTACCCACCCTCTTCTTTTTCATAGCATCCCTAACATTATTGTATCCAGTACTGACTTATTTGTTAATTACCCTTGCTCCCATGGGAACCTAAGAACCTTGAGGGCTGGGAATTTTTTTCTTCTGGTTTACTCCTATATCCTCAATTCTTAAGAATAACACCTGGCACATAATTAGGGCTCAAAATACTTGAATGCAAGAATGAATGCCAAGGTCGCAAAAAATAATGATAAAGGGGTGGCAGAGAGGAAGAACGTGAGCCAGGCACTAGAATATTCTGCGAATGAGTAGAATGGCCTAGAGTATGGTCGATTTCTACAACTCCAAGGGGTGGTGGCTGACTTGGTGTGATGGCAGTACCTACCACTCCTGTGAAAGTCACCTAGAGAAGGTGGATTTTCTGATGCCTTCAAAGGAAATGATGTTTTAGGGTGAGGAGAAAGGAGAAAAGTCCTAGAAGTAGCTATCAAGAACAAGGACGACTCCCCAAGCTCCAGACTCATTCATATGATGGATGTAGGAAAAAGTAGCAGGTAGAACATGGGGGTTAAGTAGGATCAACATGAGTCAAGAGAGTGGCTGAAGTGGTTATAAGGGAGTGGCTCTAAGGAAGTTATGTTCTGGGGATCGGGGAGGTTTCCACTAGAGCAGGAAGGTGCAGGAATGTTCAAAGAGAAGGTTGCGTATAGGGGGAGATTTTGCTATGATAAACCGTGAATTCCAGAGAACACGGTTAAAGGATTGGAGGAATAGTCAGGTGAGGGGAATTACAGAGATATATGGGAGTGAAAACCTGGGGGATGAAGATGCCCTAGATGCTCAGGCTTCTAGTGGTGCCTGGGGATATAAAGGTACAAAGCATTATGGGATTATCCTAATGGTCTTTCAAGGGAAGGTGGGTAAGAGGTCTGACCCTAGCCTCCTCCTGCTCCAACCTTGGGTGGTGTGTGGCAGTGAGGCAGCCATGTTGGTCTTGGGAAAGGAGAAGTCCTGCCAGACACCAACTGTTCAAAGCAGAAGGTGAGGGCAGCACTGGCTACCAGAAAGAAAACTGACTGGGCACTCAGGAGGCTAGAATATTGTCCCAGATTTTCTTACAAACAAACTTTGGGCAAAATGGGCATTATTTTCTTCATCTATAAAATGTAGAGAAGAGGGAGTGCCTCCCAGCTTTGTAAATCTTGGTCTCTCTCCCCTTCTCCTTTCCCTGACCTCCTGTCTCCTCAGCCTCCCCACCACTTAGCCCAGGCTTTATTCTCCCTGGGGCTCCTGCTTTATATTAACCACACTCCCGCTGTCAGAACTGGGAGGCAGAGCCAAGGCCTGCCCTCTTCCTCCTCCCTGGCTCCAAAATGCTCCTTGCACTGTCCCATGACACTCTGCTCCTGAGTGACTCAGGGGGCGGGCATGCCCTCCCTTGGACACTGAATTGAACCTCAGGCGTAAGGAGTGGGAACCTCCTACTGAAGACTCTAGCAGGGACAAGTGACAAATCCACAGACTGACTGGAGAGGCTCCCCAGGCCCTCTGGAAAGGAACCAAGCCAGCATCCATGGCTCAGGGATGAGCTGTTTACTGTCCAGCAACTCTGGGAGGCTGGGGCCCGGCCCAGGGAACCAGCCACAACAAGGTTTTGGCCAGGGGCTTGATGTGAAGCCCTGGACTAGGATGGAGGGGGAAGTCACATTCTCATCCAGGCTCCCACAGCAGCCAGTGTGATCGAGGTAGTGAACCACCGTGCTTACTTCACCAGTGCGAAAGGTAAAATGATAAAGGCCAGCATTCACGGAGCACCTGCCCTGTGTCAAGCATTAAATTCTCCTCACAACAACCCTCTAAACTGGCGGCTCCAATGACTCCCCTTTAGGGATGAGGTGACAAGAGACTCAGAACATCTTAATAACCCACCTAAAGTCCCACAGCTAGTAAGTGATAGATTCTTAACCTCTAAACCATATACCACATTTAGTTTCAACAACCTGGGAAGTAGGTCTCATTGTCCTAATTTGCAAACATGGAAGTGGGCTCAGAGGGGTTATTTACCCAGAGCCACTGGGCTCACTGGTGGCAGAACTGGGATTGGGAACCAGGCCTGTCCCAGAGCCCAGCCTCTTGTCTCTGCACTGCACAGAGCCCCCAGCATCAGCTGGGGTGGGGGATGGGGGTTGCTATCCTTCAGGCTGCCCTGTCTGGGGCCCAGCAATCTCTCTCCAGGCAGGTTCTACAGGGTTGAGGAGGCAGCCAGATGCTGGCAGGAAGTGCTTCGCCAAGATTCATTTCCATCCCTCCACAGCTCAGGCAGCAGTTCCCTACCCTCTCTGAAACTCACCTGGAGGAGGTGGATTTTCTAATGCACAGGAAGAGGGAGACCGGCCCACATCCCAGTCTTTGAGAACCATGGCCGGTGAGTGATTACTTATATCGCAGGCAGCTGCCGAAACACCAAATCCTTAACGCACTGTGCCCAGCTGGGGACTGTGTCCCAGCAGCTCCCAAGACTCTGCCAATCCCTTTACGTCACAGGGAGCGCTCCGATCCCAGCTTCTTTAGAGATTCTCTGGGCACTTTTAAGTCATTGTCAGCCGGTAAGGTTTAACCTCACCATTTCTCAGGTTGGATAATTTAGGCATGGAAGGGCAGACTCCCTCAACGAATCCTTTTCTGGTATCTTTTATGTGTCACCTGAGGCAGGAGGTAGGGACAAAGATGTGTCAAGCAGCTACTGCTCTCCAAAAGCTGCAGGTTGAGAGCAGGGTGGGGTGGGGTGTTGGGCTGCATCCCACAGGCCTGCAAGCCTTGTACTTACTAGTTGCCTGGGACTGAAGAAAGAGCCCAAGAGACAGCAACAGAGACATCAGTGGTTTACTGGATCGGGGGCTCTTACACAAAGGGTCCTGAAGCAACATTCCGCCATGGGCAATATCAGACAGCACATGGCAGCAATCTTTGCTCCTGGGGATGGAGGCTACCCTTTATAGGGGGAAGTGACGTCAGGCATGCTCACCCGTTACCAGGGGCTAATTAAGCTCTATAATTAAGAGGATTGGATAGTCATGTGAGTGACTCAGGGCCTGGTCAAGCAAGGGATGTACAGTAAGCAAGAGAACAGCCATCTTGAATGGCCTGACCGTATGGAGCATGTACAGGATCTTACACTTTCCGCTTCCTAATGAACATGTGCCAGGATGGTGAGGCCACCATGGCCAGCTACATGATTCAAGGACTTAAAACCACTCAGACTGAAGAGCTGAGGGCTCCTGCTTCATATTGTGCCCACAGGACCACATGCCTCTGCCCATACTCACCTGTAACTCATACAATATGTGGTTAATAAATGTTAATTAGCCCCATACAGCAGGGCTCAGGAAAGGGTGTGGGGAGAAAGGAGATGGTGTTTCACCTGGGCTTTGAAGGGAATTTAGTTGGTGCAGAGATGGAGAGAGAGGATCTAAGCTGAGAAAACAGCACGAGCAAGGCCACATGGTACACTGTGGGGAGAGTATCGTGTGAGATAACACTAGGCCGTAAGTCAGAGTTCCCGTCGTTGACTTCCAGGAACTCGGTTACCACACAGTGGTTTCCATTTCTTGTTCTTGAGACGTGGATTTCTCTTAGGCCCAGAACCACATTCTGCTCCACAAGCCTTATTCCTGGCATGGAGTTGCACTTGCCCAGACAGAAAATCTTTTGCAAATTTCCCCCAAGGCACTGGAGAGTTGGTAAGGACCCTACTTGGGGATGTGACTCAGTGCAATCGTGGCAGTGACCACACAGTGCTTTAGAGCCGTCTGCAATGATGGGAAAGTTCTCTATCTGGGCTTCCAATATGGTAGCACAAGCCACCTGTGACTATCAAGCACTAGAATGTGAATAGTGAGACTGGAGTCTGCATTTTACCCTTTATTTCATTTTAATTAATTTAAGAAGCCACGTGTGGCTAGTAGTTACTGTACTGGGCAGTGCAGGTGTACATTCCTGCCGGGCCATGGACCGTCAGCTCCCTGAAAGACTCTGCCTGGTTTTACTTACAGGCTTCTCCCCAGCACCTACCCAAGGAATATGATTGGCACTCCCTTAATTAAAAGTTGTCAGATTAAAAAAATAAAATAAATTTTTAAAATGGGAGTTTGGGGGTAGTAGACGCAAACTATTACATGGGGAATGGATAGACAATGAGGTCCTACTATATAGCACAGGGAACTATATCCAGTCTCCTAGGATAAACCATAATGAAAGGAATATCTAAAAAAGAATGTGTATATGTGTTTAACCCACTTTGCTGTACAATGGAAATTAGCACAACATTGCAAATCAACTATAATTTTTAAAAAATTGTCAGATAAACAAATGAGCGAAATCTGTTTCCCTCGCTACTCTATAATCTCTTTAGGAGTAGATACTGTCTTTTTTGTGTACGGAAAAAAATCACATTAAAAAACATAAAATTTTCCACCCTAATCATTTTCACTGTACAGTTCAGTAGTGTTGCTGTACTCACACTGTTGTGCAACAAAAGATTGTATTACTTGGTATTCTCAGAACCCAGCACAGTGCCTGACACATATTCTTAGTAAACACTGGCCAAAGGACTGGAGAGCACCATGCTTTTCAGAAGCCAGAGAGATGATTCTAGTGCCATCTCCTAGATTCTAGTGCCCAACACATTCCCAGGGGCTTTGAGGGAAACCTTGAGTGAAGCACTGAGTTATGAAGAAGTTGACGATCCATTGGGGGTAGGGAATAAAGTAAACTTTGTTTTCAAAATCGAAAATAAAGTTTAATCCACATAATGTAGGGGTTGACAGCAGTACATGTATATCATTTATAAATACACAAATATCTGGGGTTGCTGCCCCTCAGTTTTTTTCGTGATTGGCTGGAAACATCGTCTCCAGGACCCTGAGATAGAATGATGTTTCTAACTGATGAACAGGGTCCCTTGAAGCCTTCAGACAATTTTTCCCTCCTCACTTCAGGGGATGCTCAATAAATAGTAATAGTAAATAGCGGGTTGCAGATAGGAGCCTGAGGAAGCCTGGACTAAAGGGAGAATAGCTCTGCTAAGGGCAGTCTGAATGTTTCGAATGTAATCGGGAAGCACCTCTGTCTTCTTTTACGAGTTAATCAGAGTTTCCATTGTGGCTCAGCAAGTTAAGAATCCAACTAGTATCCATGTGGATGCGTGTTCCATCCCTGGCCTTGCTCAGTAGGTTAAGGATCCGGCATTGCTGTGAGCTGTGGTGTAGGCCGCAGACATGGCTCAGATCTGATGTTGCTGTGGCTGTGGTGAAGGCCACCTGCTGCAGACCCAATCTGACCCCTAGCCTGGGAACTTCCATGTGCCACAGGTGCAGCCCTAAAAAGAAAAAAACAAACGAAAAACAACCAACCAACCACTAAAGGGGTGTTGCATAATGGCCAGTCTCTGGGAACCCCTCCTCCTAGCTCAGGAGCATTAAGCTAAAATACCTTTGTTTAGCCCATGAGAAACATCCTGACCAGGCCCACCTGTGAACAGGCTGCAGGAAGAAAGAAATTAACACATCACCTGTGGAGTCCAGGGAACCAGGACTTTAATCCCTCCCATTTAGTATGAAAGAAGCCTGAATTCTATCTCAGGGAAGATGGTTCTTTAGGACATTAATCTGCCATCTTCTCAGTCTGCTGGCTTTCCAAATAAAGTTGCTCTTCCCTGCCCCAATAGATTGTCTCTTGATGGGTTGTCCTGTCTTGTGGCGAGCAGAATGAGCTTGAACCTGGTAACATGAAGAATTCGAACATTGGCCACAAGGCATCATATGTTTAAAGCATATCTATTTTGAGCTCTCTCCAACCAAAGAAGTCAAGATTTACATCCTGACTCTCAAGTAAATTTTCAATCTTAGTCATGAAATTGGGACATCATATCCCAGGAGTGCTCAAAGGGAGTTATGAATTAAGTTCTGACCCTCAGCTTTCTATGCTCTCTTTCCTAAAAGTGATCTTCTTAAAAAGGCACCTAATATAAGCCATCCTTTTCACACCTGGGGTGGGGGAGGAGAGGACTTTAGAAGAGAAAGTTGCACCTCACGCTTTCTGCCCCCACTGTGGGCAATGCATTGTGGAGTGGGGATGAGAATTCTCAGGGCAGGATGCAAATCACATGGTTTACAGTTCTTTTGCTTCCAACAAAATTCTAGGAGATGCTAATCAAATTGTTAGCAGATACTTAAAAGCAATATGATAATAGGAGTTTCCTGGTGGCTCAGCAAGTTAAGGATCTGGCATTGTCTCTCCTGTGGCTTGGGTTGCTGGTGAGGCACAGGTTCGACCCCTGGGCCCAGAACTTCTGCCTGCCTCAGGCAAGACCAAAGAAATCCCCAAAACCCAAAAACCCTAAATGTGATAATATTAAATATATAACTTGGAAGAAGTTCAAAGAACTGAATGACATTCGTGTAACAAAACTCATGGGTTTCCATTCATTTATTTACTTATGTATATAAACATGTTTCTCAACATTTAAATCTATAAAAATAAAACATGGGAAAGAAATAGATGCTGAACATGCAGTCGCAAGGTAAGTAATAGTCATCTACATATAAATGCACTGACTGGGAAGAAAACCTACCCCCGCCACCTCATTAAGAGAGATATTTCCAACAAAAATTTCCTTTTCATGTTTCATAGT
Source organism: Phacochoerus africanus (assembly GCF_016906955.1). Taxonomy (NCBI): domain Eukaryota; kingdom Metazoa; phylum Chordata; class Mammalia; order Artiodactyla; family Suidae; genus Phacochoerus; species Phacochoerus africanus. Next base: position 133,135,054 of record NC_062545.1, on the reverse strand, counting down.
TGTTTAACAAATTTTATAACTATTTACATGGCCATCGTCAATCAAGTATTAATCATCATGACAACAACCAAAACGAAAACAAAAATTGGAAGCTATTTTTGCTTTCAATTTTAAATTTTGTATTGATATATTACTCAATAGGAGATTTTCAATTATAAGAAGGATATTAGAATAAAATTTATGATAGGAATAGAATGGAAACACAAGCTCATGGAGAGAAAGGAACAGTGTAAATTTCCATCTGTTGAAGAATTAGAGTTTGTTTTCCTATTTTTAAGTGGATAATGGAGGATATCAAATTGCTATGATATTTAGATTCCATTGGACATTTAAAAGAGACTTTTTTTTTTTTTTTGGTCTTTTTGCCATTTCTTGGGCTGCTCCCACAGCATATGGAGGTTCCCAGGCTAGGGGTTGAATCAGAGCTGTAACCGCCAGACTACACCAGAGCCACAGCAACTCAGGAATCCGAGCTACATCTGCAACCTACACCACAGCTCACGGCAATGCCGGATCCTTAACCCACTGAGCAAGGCCAGGGATCAAACCCACAACCTCATGGTTCCTAGTCGGATTCGTTAACCGAGCCACGACGGGAACTCCTAAAAGAGAACTTTTTTAAAAAAATTACATCAATATTCGTCTTTATTTGAATTTTCATGGTGACTAATATGTAATCAAGTAAAGCATATGGAAGGTGAAAAAAAATCAATGTTCATAAAATGCTAAAAAGGATATTCTTCGTAACTGTTTAAACTCGTAATGGAAATTTTTTTTTTTTTTTTCTTTCTAGGGCCACACTAGCCATGTGGAGGCTAGGGGTCGAATTGGAGCTACAGCTGCCAGCCTGCCACAGCCACAGCAAGGCAAGGATCTGAGCCAAGTCTGCGACCTACACCACAGCTCACCGGCAACAACGGATCCTTAATCCACTGAGTGAGGCCAGGGATGGAACCCTCAACCTCATGGTTCCTAGTCGGATTAGTTTCTGCTGTGCCAAGTCGAGAGATGGACATTTTTAAATGTCAACTTGAAAAATACAAGAGGATATGTAATGTACAAAAATTCCTTTAGAGGATTTGAAGGCCAGGGCCTGGGAGTTAACGATCTCATCCCTACGGTACCCACTGGCCTCTGGAAATGCATCTGTACTGCTCCGCCTTTATAGAGAATCTTTGATGTGGCAAAAAAAAAAAAAAAGGAAAAACCTCAAAAAACAAACCAAACCTCTCCCCAGCGTGCACTGCCCTGGGGCTCTGGACGCCGCCGTTCTGTCCACCCAGCCCACTGGGCTCAACCCTCTCCCTGCGAGCAGCCACCCAGCCCCACAGTCCCACTCTCCCCCTCTGCCCCGCCCGCCCAGTCCTCCTCCTCCCAGCCCCCGGTGTAAATAAACTGCCGGGCAGGGACCCAGACAATGGGCCTTGGCGAGGAGTTAATGGGCTGGGCCTCTCGCGTTAGCCGAGTGTGACCGGAGCTGGCAGGGGGCCTGGAATGGCGCCAGCATCGATTACGACTAGACGGAGCCAGGGCAGACTTGGCACTGGCGGGCCCCACAGCTGGCAGATTCAGTCACCCTGGCCACGAGGGCAGGAGGCCGGCCCCAGCCACCACCACCCCGCCCCCGCCGCTGCCACCCGCTGGTCGGGCTCCGCTGGCTGCGTCACTGCCAGTGGGGAAGGGCCGCCTGTTGAGCCTCCTGGACCCTCGGCCCTGACCTTTGGTCCTCCCCCGGGGACCACCCCTGACAGGGCCTCTTCCGGTCCGAGGCTGCCAGGAAGGCTGCTCTGTGGCTCTACAGACAGGGGTGGGGGCGGGGATGGAGTGGGGGTAGGGGATGGGGACAACCGCGAGGATGAGGGCTAAGGGAGGTTGCTAAACCTGGCCGGTGTCTGTCGGCAGGAAGAGCAGGTGAAGCAGCCTTCCTTTCTGCTCTCTAGATTGAGACCTGAGCAGGTCTCTCCTTTTCCTGTCCCTCGAAAACCCTTCGGGGGGCCACTTGGCTCTTCTCCACCTCAGCCACCCCACTCTGAAAGAGGGAGGGGGAGGGGGTGACAGGGGCGCCAACCTGAGGGCCCTCTGCTAAGCTTTGCTGCTGCGAAGCTGAAGCTGTCACGTCGCACTTTACAAGCCGGTCTTGGCTGGGTGGAAGGGAGTCTTTGCTTTTTAAGTTTACTCCTGGCTCCCACACCCTCCTTGCACGCTCCCCCCTGGGCAGTGAGGTGTAGTATAACCCTTCATCACAGCACGTGTCTCCATCTTAAGTTGGCTCCTCAGCCTATTCTGAGACGATCCATGGACACACGTTCTTGCAGAACAAAGATTCTGCTGATTTGGCGTGACGTCAGGCAGACAGGTCATGCCGCTGGGCAGTCTCCAAATGTGACGGGATGGTCCGAACGTCTCTCCCCCGAGAGATCCAGAAAACCCCACGCAGGAGAGTAAACACCAGGCTAAGTAGGGACCCAGAGGACAGTCCCCTTGTGCCCTGAGGTCACAGGTAGAGAGCAGGGAAGTCAGGTCCTGCGACAGCCTGGAGGTCCCGCATGCTCAGAGCTGCTGGTGCACAGGGCATCCCAGCCCAGGAGGCAGAGATAACCCCAGGCCACCTCTCACCCTGAGAGAGAAGTTGAAACAGGGAATGAGAGAGCCATTTGAAACAGACTCGCCAGAGCAGAGGAAAAGCTGCAAGCTCTCCTGCCACCACTAACCCTCCCTCTTCCCTCACTTCCGTCCTCAAGGTCTGGGACCAGATCCTCTACTTTTCCATGAGCTGTTCTCAGAGCAAGTCTGTTAGTGTGATGACTGACTAACTGAGGGTGGGTAGGTGGGGCTGGAGTAGGGGTGGGGGATGGGGCAGAATGTGTGACCTGGGGAAAGTCACCAGTTTTCAAAACACTGGGAATTTGTGGCCTCCAAAGTGTGAAAGACAGATGCAGTGACAAGTAAGGAACCAAACTGGTCTGGACTTGAGGATGAGGAATGTCCAGGCGTTTTGGACAAAGGGAGGAACCGTGAGAGAGAGAAATTTTCTATGAAAGAAATAGGGACATTTGACAGAAATAGAAATACATACAATTCTTCCCCCCACCCCAGTACCCTTACTTTTTTAATATCCTTTGAGGACCTACAAAAATCACTTAGGTCGTTTAGGAACATAAAATGTGCTATGCATAACTGGGCTCATAAAATTGTCACCTTTGTTATATGGTTTTAGAGATGAGAAAGCCTGTTAAAAAGTTAAAAACATGTTGTTAATAGGGAGTCTTTATTTTTTTCCCCACTATTTTTTAAAACCAAAAGACTCCTCAGGGAGGTTGATTTTTTTTTTTTTTTCCACCCTGTCCTTCACCTCTACTGCTTAGATTCATCCTTTTGGTGTCTGTTTGCACAGGAGCTTGCAGACCTTTTGCACCGGATAACCCTACACCCGGGGCTGGTTTCATGGGCTTGTGACCCAAGCAGCCACATAGGACCCCATACATGCTTGGAAGGGCCCTGCATTGGGTTTAACAGTCTGTCGCCATCTTAAAATTCTTCATAATGTTTTAACAAGGGGCCTGCATTTTCATCTTGCACTGGGTCCCATGAATTACTCACACACACCCAATCCCCCTGCCTGAGGCCAACACTGACCTTCCCAGTCTGGGTTCGTTATTGCTGGGCCTCCTCAGCACAGAATCTCCCCAGATCCCAGAGGGCCTTGCCCACTCTTCACTCTCCTTCTCTGCCCCGCCCTGCACTCCTCCCATGATCCTCCACTGTCCCCAGCCAGCTCATCAGCATCTATGTCTTATACCCTCCTTTCCTCTGGTTTTGGCAAGGCCAGGAACACGACAGCACCATGAGCCTGTTTCCAGTCTGGGGTCACTTTGTGCAGACAGGCTTGCTCCCCCAGGCCAGCTGCTGTTCCCCTCCAGAAGCATGCCTCACGCAGAGCGGGAAACCTTCAAAGGAGCCATGCCTTCCTGGTTGCTGCCTTCACATCCTGGTCCAGTCTGGTGGTGTTTTTGCAGTTTTCCTGTCAGCTTGGGGGGAGAAGTTCAAAGAGACTCTGTCTTCCTTTCTGGCTTCCTTTCCAGACAGAGCAGCTTTCTCTCGGCAGCCCTCCTGTCCCACCACTTTCGAGGAAATTGGTGTCTTTCCTCCTCCCTCCCTCACCGAAAAAAAAACAAACAAAAAACCAAAAAACAAAAAACAAAAAAACAAAAAACAAAACCTGCTTGATTTCTGAGGGTTATCCTGAAAGTAGGTGTGTGTGTGGGGAGAGGGCCCACTGAAGCAAGAGGCAGGTCAGAGGTCGCCAACACACTGGCTTGGGGGTCTCTCTGCCAACACTCTCCTGTGGAGTTAGATCCTCGGAGGCTTGGAGAGGGAGAGGCAGGGAAAGAGAGAGCTCTTGGGGCTGGAAAAACACTAGCACCTCTCATGGAGCACCTGTGTCGCTAGTTCTGAAAGAAGGTGATGGATTGTTCATAACTGGCTTCTCCTGGACAGACTTCCTAGGGGCCCAGGACAAAAGGGAGTCTGCCCCCACCTGCTGCCTTCCTGTGAGTGAAGCTTTGCAGGGAAACTGCTCCCTGGGAAGAACCTTGGATCCCAGTGGTCTGGGAAGGGCCCAGAATGTATAGCAGGCACTCCTGACCCAAACATGGAGTTTCCCGGTTCTCCACAGGCACACGTGTCGCTCAGCCCTGTACTTGGCCATTCTAATTCCCCCAGAAGACCTAGCATAATGCTCAGGGAAGTGTTCAAGCACAATTAACATGACGTCTCGCTCCTGCCCTTCCTCTTTCCTCCTCTAACTATTAAGACTGGTCAACAAGACCTGGGGGTAGAAGCACCTTGCCTGCTGTTCCCATGCCAGATAAAACCATTCATCTCAGGAGAGCCTGCCAGGCCCAAGGACAGGTTCAGGGCTCCAAGTCTACTCTTCCAGATCAGCACTGAAAATAGCCAGATGCCAACTGGGCCCTGTCCCCAGATCTGTGGACAGGACTAAATAAGTAGGACTGTGAGCAGGCCAGGAGACGACGTGAACAGTAGGCCCAGAGGCAGCAGGAACACCCTCTGAAAATCTAAATCCCCAAAGGGTAGAGGGAACTGGTTTCCAGAGAGGCTCCAAAGTATAAGCCTTGTAGAGAAGGACTCATATGTCAGGGGAATATCTGTTGGGGCTCTGGAGAAAGAGAGAGGCACCGTGGGGCAGGAGAAGGTCACAGGCACAAATGAGGGGGACTCACTGAAAGTTACTTCTTACCCCCTAAAAGGTCAGAGGAGTAAGCGTGGTCATTTCCTCTCAGCAAATCTGTCTAGCAGAAGGGGTAAGAGGTACACAGGGCAGGAAAATCACACCATTGAAATCAAAGTGATTCGCCTTGAGCCAAGTGAGAAGAGGAAGGGAATGGAGTATGTGGTGAAGTTTTAGCCACCTTCATCAATTGTGTGGCCCAGTAGTTCCTGGGACTCTCCTCCCAGGATTCATGCCAATGGACTTGGAGTACTCTCCGTGGCCAGAAGTAATTAGCTGTGCACAGACAGTGTGCCCTTCCATAGCATGCAGGTGATGGCAGGAAGTGCCCACCCAGCCAGGGACCCTATCCCCCAGTTTGAACCGATTGCTTAAGTGTGCTACCACGTGACTAGTGCTCACTGATGGAAAATGAACGGACATGATGTGTGTCATGGCCAAGCTGATGTGGCTGAGAAGACATCTTCACCCTCTCTTTCCCTATCTGCAGTGGCTTTTGCAGGTACATGTTGCAGTTAGCAGAGTGACAGGCTAGAAGGAGCCCGGATCCCTGAATCACCCACCAAATGCCCACATTAGACAGCTGTGTGAGTGAGAAATAAGCTTTTGTGTGTTAAGCCTTTGAGTTTGGGGGGGAGCTATATAATATAGCAGTTGGCGTTTCTGATATCTCCAACCCAGATGTTGTACTTACAGGAATGTTTCCGAAAGGAATCATCAGAGATGCAAAGATTTAGAGAGCCTAAGAATGATGAGCAAAACCTTAAATGGTCTTAATCACAGGGCACACTGCATAGCACTCTGAAATGTGGGAATGGGAAGTGGGCAGCCTAGGAGAGAAAAATAGATTGGGCAACTGCTCAGGATTACAAACACAAATGGTTGTGATGGGAATAAGGAAGAACAGCAGTTGAGAAGAAGAGAACTGATCACAAGGTTGGTGATTAACAAGTGTGTAAACCCAACATTTTGGAAGAGGTTGGTGAACAGATCCCAGCATGGTTATACTTTGTTAACTCTGATCAAGGGTAATCAGCATTTCTTCCTAAGAAATCCTTTGACATATGATGAACTGGCCAAGGTCTCTTTTATTTTTTATATCTAGATTTCTCCAGCCCAAGGACCCTCACATTAGTGTTTTCATGAATTTGAAATCTTTTCTTTCCTTTTTGTCGGTGATCCTACTCACCATCCTCTCTGGCCCCAGGCAGTGATGGTAGTATTGGTAGAGTAAGTACTAGTACTGAAATTATGTCTAAAATATAAAATATTAGTTATGTCTAGTATATGAAATGTACTATATTTGTATATAATGTATACTTTCAAATTACTTTTGACAAATGTTTTCACTATTTTGCTGAATCATAATCTCTATTTCAAAAGGTATCTTCCAGACTGGGGACACTCATATACACTCATACACATATACAGTTGATTTTAAGAGTTCTGTCATTTCATTTTTTTGAAATAGTAAACTCAAATGTAAGCAGAAAATGAAAGGAAAAAAAAAAAAAGAAAAGGAAAAATTATTCCCCCTTGGTAGCTGTGTTAATCAGGATAGGCTAGTGTATGCTGCAGTAATAAAATCACTCTGAGATTCCCATGGACACAAAAAGTCATCTTTCTTTCCCGAGCTATGTGTTCATCCCACGTTGGCCAGGGACTCTGCTCCACATAGTCCTCAGGGACCCAGGGTAACAAAGGTTACAGCATGTGTGGCTGCACTCCCTGGTATGAGAGGCTGCCTCAACCAGTGGAAGAAGGGGAAGAAAGTAAAAAAAAAAAAAAAAAAGGCTCATGGGTATTTTCTGCCCCAGCCTGAAGATGACACAGCATTTCTGCTTTTACGTCACTGCTCAGAAGTTGTTACACGGCCCCCCTAATATGCAGGACTAAATACAGTGTTTAGTGAGCTCCAGTGTCTTTGCCATAATTACTATGTCTTCTCTCATTCTGTCTGCCATTTCCTCTCTGGAACTGCCTGTTTTTTCTTATCTTTACATATGGATAATAGTCTAACTTTCTGAGATTGCATGAGGACAGGGATAGCAAACATGTGCCGTCATTTCCTCCTCCCATGCCCAGCAGACTGTGTTTATAGATCGTGGCAGTCTTTTCTGCTACGTTTGTCTAGATGTAGTATCCAAATCCTTCCCAACACAGGTGGCTGCTAATTTCTCTGTATCATCACTAGGAATGAAACTTACTTGCCATTCCCTATGGAATTTCACTGACCCCTAGGACGCAGAATCAATTTCCTTGGCCCCATCTCCACTCCTTTCTTTGGGGATGGACATAAGACCAATAGGCACTGGATCATTTCTGTTATCTCTACTGTTTACAGGTACCTAATCTGAGGCCTCCAATGTTACCAGCAATTTCAGACTCTGGTATTTTCCCTTCCACTTCTACCACTTTGATCAGGGTAAGAACAATCAAAGGAAACTTGACTTCCTTCACAGCTAACATGGGCTAACACAAAGACTGAAAGAAAAGAAATCTTTAGGGAAAAACAGAAATGCAAGTCCTTTTGACCCAGAACTCTGAAATGGATCAGTACAGACCTCCTTTCCAGAAGAAACTCCTCTTAGACTTGCACAAATCACTCCCTTAAACCAAGGAAGGGAATCTTTCTTTCCTGATATCAGTGACATGGAGCAAAGAGAAAAATCTTTCATTAAAAAAAATAATAATAAATTTAAAAACATAGCCCTTTCCTTAAGAGATAAATAAAATTAGGATCTCAATAAGAAAATTCAGAATGTGCTTCCCTTTCGGCCATTAAATCTCTGCTCACCATTCTCTGTTTCTTGCAAGCTTTATCCTGAGTCTTTGCTTTCTCTGGTAAGTGACACTTTAGAAAATAGAGAAGTTGGGGGCAGGCTGCTGGCTTCCTTAAGGGTTTTTTTTTTTCCCCCTCTAAGTAGCTTCCCAAAACTTCTTAAAGTCCTTGTGTTATACAAAGTGAAGATTTGTTCTTTTACACCAATAGTGGAGAAGTGTCTCCGGACAGAAGTTTTCGCTACTGCTGCTGTTTGGAATTGGCTCAGCAGACGTAAACAGGGTCATCCAGGGCCAAAGAGGGTGGGTGTTTAGTTTTAAAGCTCTGGGGTTAAGAGTGAAAGCATGTGACTCCAGCCTGGCCAGAAACAGAGAAGCCTTTGTGTGCTGGGAGCTAGCGATTGGCAGTCCTGAGGCTAAACACAGGGGGAGCGGGAAGGAGAGCGCTGACACAGGTTTCAAGGGGCTGATAGGATACCACTGGAGGGAGCTTAACTCTTTGTGTCAGACTCCTGGGCTTCCACGGGGAGAGCTTCTGTTTGTGGCTCACGGCAGAACAAAGAACTTAAAAACAAAACAAAACAAAACAAAAAACACCTAAATAGCGCTTCCTTGGCTTGCAAAGGGACACAGGTATTCCCGTAGCCAGTGTTGAGAAGAGGCAAGCTGAAGCAACTGGAAGCAAGAGCAATGTCCAAGGGGCAAGTTTTTGTTAGGTTATATGATAGAACTTCCTACTAGTGCTCCCTACAACTTCTCCCGCTTTCTGAATGGCTGGGATGAACAGAGGAGACAACACTGCAGCCTGGCCCACATCTCCCCATCATTGCCCCTCTTACTTCTCCTCCAGAGGGTTGGCACTGCCTGTGGGAAGGTGGTGGGCTGAGTCAGCAGGCTGCGCCCTAAGGCACTGGCAGCCCACGGCAGCATCATTCACCCAGGTGCTGGGGGACCCATGTTCACTTGATGAGCATGGGCTCTGCTCACGGCCAGCACTGAGTGAGGCAGGTGGCCCTCAGCCTGGACCACCATCCTGCCCTGCTCATAGCCCACCTGCCCCAGTGCCAGCATACCCTTTCCATGACCCCACCTCTGCCCAGAAATTGCTGCATTCAATCTGACTCAAGTGAGCATGTTTCCTGAAAGTCTGCAAAAATCTGACTTCTAGACTTTGGCCAGGAAGGAAAAGGAAACAAGATTAATTTTGCCACTTACAGCCTGGACCCACGGGACTTCTTGGGTGGGGTTCAAAAATAGATATGGCAGAGGATGGTGTATTTCAAGGAACATCACAACAGTACTCAACCCATTCTTCCCATTGTTACTCATCACACCTACCTTCCACAAAAGTTTCTGAGCATCTTGCAAGTGTAGGTTCTTTGCTGGACAGTGGGGATATAGCAGTGAATGAGACAGACCAGTTTCTGCCACCAGGAGTCTGTCCAGAAAGGCACAAAGCCATGCACACACTAATCAAGGAAATGCTGATGGTTGCACCAGGTAAATAGTGGCTTCCAGTGGTGAGAGGTGGTCCTGGCAGTATGGCATTCATTCTTACAGGTGAATTTCAGTTTCCCCAGCTGATGAAATGTCAATGTCTCTTCTCTATATGTCAGGGGCGTAATAACCAAAATTATGTGTATGGCAATAGCATATTGAGGCAGTACAGAGACTTACTGCTCTGGCAAAAGGCTCCCTGACCCCAGGTTTGATCTACCAGACTCAGGGCTGATCTACCAGATTGTGCTCACTGTTTAAAATAGTACCCATCCCAAATATTCTAAATTTGGGTTGTGATGATGATTGGTACACTATAAATATAATAAAATTCATTGGAAAAAAAAAAGAGTACCCATCCCACTTGAGAGAGAGAGAATGTGTGTGTATGTGTGTGTGCGTGTATGTGTACAGGACCGGTGACATTTGTTTCTGGTGCTCAAAGGCACTGAATAAATGTAATGATGTGTAAGAAACGAGGTTGCTACTGGGCACTGAACCCTCTCTACTTCAAAGATAGGATCACTGAGCAGAACCCTGGGCTCACTCAGGTGAAAAGCAAGAACCTTTTATCAGGGGGCTCAGAGTTCCCAGACCTTGCCCTTATCAGCTTCTGGGTCTCCCACAGCCACAGGCCATGGTCTCCTTCACCTTCAGGGTCAGATTGCTCTGCACTAGTTCCTTCAGCATGCTCCTCTGAGACACCTTCATGAGAAACCCCTTTCATCCCTGAGTTTAAAGGAAGGCACCCAGACTCACTGCCCTCTTTTTCAAGCTGGATAAGACAGAAGGGCTACAAAGACAACCCTTGCCTGGGCTGAGGGCTCTGAAAAGACCAGACTGCTGTCACAGCTTCAGATCCCCCTGTGTGCTGATGGAGAAGTGGGCAGCTCTGAAATCAAAAAAGCAGTGGAGTGAGTTCCTTTGTGGCTCAATGGGTTAAGGATCCAGTATTGTCCCTGCGCTGCTCAAGTCACTGATGTGGCTTGGGTTCAATCCCTGGCCCAGGAACTTCTACATGACATGCAGGTGTGGCCAAAAACAAAGAAAAAAAAATTTTAAAGAAAAAGCAGTAAATACAGTGCCTCTCAAGACTACACCACCCTCCTTGAGGGCAGACACAAGGGTGAAGTGTCTGGGAGGGAGGGTCACTGCTCATGGTCTAAGTGAAAGCAGGGGCAGAGGAGTACCCGTTATGGCTCAGTGGGTTAAGAACCTGACCAGTATCCATGAAGATTCAGGTTCAATCCCTGGCCTCGCTCAGTGGGTTAAGGATCTGGCGTTGCTGTGAGCTGTGGTGTAGCTCACAGATGCGCCCAGGATCCCACATTGCTGTGGCTGCGGCATAGGCTGGCAGCTGCAGTTCTGATTTGACCCCCAACCTGGGAACTTCCATATGCCATGGGTGCGGCCCTAAAAATTAAAAAAAAAAAAAGCAGAGGCAGAATGAGGAAAGAGCTTGCTTTGGTTTCTAAGTCTCTGCAGTACTCTTTTTTTTTGCGGGGGGGGGGGGGGTTGTGAGGGTTTTTTTTTTTTCTTTTTTCCTTAGAGTCCTTAAACCTAGAGACCATGTGACAGATAAAGAGAACCAATAAACTGCCTGAAGTCTTATATAAAAATTCAAGTCTATGTATTCTCTGCCAAGGACCAAAGATGTGAAGTCACTTCCCTAAAGTCATTCAGCCAGTTAGTGACAGAGTCAGCTTAAAAACCCAGTCTCCTTAATCCCAGTCAGGTGGGGCTTCCACTGCTTCATAGCAACTGACTTTCTTTTAGGACGTGATGCTGAGGACCAGAATCATGTGGCCTGTTTCTTTCAAATCTGTGCATGGGCTTGCAGTGGTGTCATGGTGAGGGCCTCCTAGTGAGGGGCTCAGCCAGGGCTGGTCAACTCATTCAATGGACCTTATTTGTCTCCTCTCACAGGCAGGACTTGGCATTAGTTCAAATGCTAGTGATCCGCCTGCAGGGTAGCATGGAGCCGGAGCACCTCTGAATGGTCTCAAAGCCGCAGCCAGACAGGGTACCACTTACATCACAGACTCTCACCCTCCCTTCAGGGCAATTCCAATTTCACTCAGAGCCTTCTCATTTAAGAGGGCAAAAACTCCTCCCGGGAAGCAAGGGATTAAGAATGGCTGGATTTAGGGTCCAGTGGAGCCTCATTTTCCACAGGAACTGGTTCCAAGACCTCCTGCAAGGCCCAAATCACAGGAAGTGAAAACTGCCCTTGAAAATCCTTTCAGACACCCATGAAATACAAGCTGACAGATCACTTCTCAGGAAATCCCAGACAGCCAGTTTTCCTTAAGGATGGAAGAGAGTTCTCTTGCCTCAGTTGAGCAGCAAAGGATACCACTGGTACTTCAGGCTGGATTGGACCAGAAAAACACATCTTTGAGGGATAAGATGTTGGTGGGGGTGATAGGGCAGGAAAGGGTTGTCATGCATGTTCCCATGTCACTCTCCAGGTACCACACTCCACTGAGTGCAGGGCAGGAGACCTATCTGCTGCACTGCATCACTATGTCTATTTCTCTCCCCCCGCCCCTCAACTCATCACGGCTTCCCCACCTTCACACTTCGTCTCACTGATTTTTTTTTTTTGTCTTTTGATTTTTTTAGGGCCATACCCACAGTTCCCAGGCTAGGGGTCCAAGTAGCTGTAGCCGCTGGCCTACACCACAGCCACAGCAATGCCAGATCCTTAACCCACTGAGTGAGGCCAGGGATCAAACCCGCAACCTCATGGTTTCTGCTGTGCCACGAGGGAACTCCTCACAGTGTTTATAAAGTGTCAATAAAATGGGTGTTCCAGGAATCGACACTTTAATACCAGCCTCTCATTGTGCTGCCACCTTGGGCTGCCACTTCTGACCCACAGAAATCTCTGAGGTAAATGTTGGAGGTTTTAAGCAGCGACATTTGGGAATAATTTGTTACTAAGAAGACAAATACAAAAATACACCATCAGAATGCTCATACAAGTGGGTGGCTGGAGGGGCAGGCTAAAGAATGTGCACCGGATCCAGTAGGGCAAGTTTTCCAGTTGGGAGGGATGGGATTGAGTCTGTCTTCTAGAAAGCTCCCCTGGCAGCAGAGAAGGCAATGTAGATGGGGGAAGGCTGACAAAGAGACCAGGTAGGGGCTCTACAGTTGTCCAGAGAAAAACTTAACATTGAAACAATGTGGTATAGATAGAGAAAATATAGGTGCATGGGATATTTCTGTCTAAGAAGGATCAGACCTTATGGATCAGCTGCCTACAAATAATAATAAAAGTAATATAATACTAACAGTTAACATTTTATTGAAAATATGCAACAAGTACTACTCTAGGACCCTTATACAAATTCACACATTCAAGGCTCACAACAACCTCATGAGGTGGATACAAGGATCACCTCATTTTACAGATGAGGAAACCGAGGCACAGAGAGACTTGTGACCTGCCCAGTGTTGCTCAGCTGACAAGCAGCAGAGCTTGGGTTCAAACTTGGGCATCTGTGCCTTTGGCTTCTCAGTGGAGTCACTCAGGAGGGATCAGAGAGAGAAGGGAAGGCCCAGCTGGGACAAGGTTGAGCTCTCAGGTTTCTACCTGGGCAACTGACTGCAGCCTCACCCAAAGCAGGGGCAGATGACTTGAAAGAAAGTCATTACTATCGCAATCACCTAATTCCCTGAGAACCTCAGAGGAGCTGCTTAACGGGCTCAACTACAAGCCGGCACGTGAAATGTAGAATAACATCCGGACATGGCACCAGGCCTCACTTCTACCACACTCCAGTAAAAATAAACCTCTCTGTCCAAATATAGAGCGGTTAGAAGTGCCATGTTTTACAGGAGAAGAGGCAGTTATTTGGCGTCAAAAATAGACAAGTTTTGGCTTCCCTGCCAATCTGGGCAAAAGCACTGCAATTTCCAAATGGAAACCAAGATGGAGGGGGTAAGCCCCCCTCTGACTGACTCAGCTATTCAAAAAGCCCAAAGGAAAAAGCGCATCCCCTTTCTGGGCCTCAGTTTTCTCACCCATTAAACGAAGAGGTGAGACAAGACAAGGGATGTCACTTCAAGCTCTCACTCTGCATGAGGCTGGAAACCAGAGTCCAAAGCTGGTGTGCAGAGAGCCGGCACCTTCCTAATTCAGGAGCAGGCAAAGGGAGTTGGCCCTTCACCTTACATCTTACTGCTGGTAGGACCAGAAGGAGTTTTTCCCCAAGGATTTTTTAGAACTCTGTCAAGTACTTTAAATTCCTCCCTTTGAGTCAGATACACTTACTCCACAAAAAAAAAAAAAAAAAAAAAAAGACAAGCCAGAAAGTCCTCCTATCACTAGCTTATCTTGTGAGATGCTACTTTTTTTCTTTTTCTTCTCTTTTTTTTTTTTGTCTTTTGTCTTTTTAGGGCCACACCTGCGGCATATGGAGGTTCCCAGGCTAGGGGTCTAATCAGAGCTACAGCTGCCAGCCACACCACAGCCACAGTAACGCCAGATCCAAGCCGTGTCTGCAACCCACACCACAGCTCACGGCACTACCGGATCCTTAACCCACTGAGCAAGGCCAGGGATCGAACCCACAACCTCATGGCTCCTGCTCAGATTCGTTTCCGCTGTGCCACAACGGGAACTCCAGATTCTGCCTTAATAAAAGGAAACCAAACTCCAGCTTGATGGGGGCTGGGTGGTGGTGGGGGTGCTTTGTGAGGAGGGGCCATCAGCACTGAGGCTGCTGTTGCCAAGGGCTGGCTGTGGGCAGGTCCTGTGTACACAGCTCCCTTTCATCCTGCAAAGCAGGCCCAGCTGTAATTTACACATGGAAGAACTGAAGGCTCAGAGAGGTTACACAACTTGCCTATGACCATTCAGCTGGTGGAGGCTGTAACTGGGTCCAAATCCAGGTCGAGATCCAAAGCCCGTGTTTTTCCACCCCATGGGGCCCCTGCTGTGCTGCACACTGTGTAGTCAGAATGGCTCTTCACAGCTCCTAGAGGGGAAACCGAGTCCTGCTGACAAAAGCTGAGGATCCTGGGGGGTCGAGGAGGGCTGCTGAGAAGCAAGTTGGGAGTCTCTAACCCACTACCAGATCTCCCTGCAGTTTTACCATGCCTTGACAAAGAACAGCTTTGCTTTAAATGGTTTTATTAAAAATTGTACCAATTGATGGGGAAAAGATACACACACATATATGCATGTGAAAAACATAAAGCCAAATATTCTGTACAGGTTTAAAAACAATGGGTCCCTATCCCCTCCCCCTCTCTCCTTGTTTCTCCCCCAGAGGCGGAGGGCCTAGAACCCAGGACAGCTAATCTGGGGTGGACAAAATGCTACATTCTCACTGGGTCTCCCCCTGGCAGTCCCTGCGGACCCAGGGATGGGGGCAGCCCGGTGGGCAATGCTCTCAGAGCAGGGAGAGGCGCTGGCTCCTGTGCAGAGATTGAGGCTATGCAGACAGGAGCCTGCATGGGCCTGAGCACCTTCAGCCCCAGAAGCTGGCACATCTGTGGAAGAACACAGCTTTCTCTATTCCTTCAAGGCTCATAGTCCCCACCAGCCCTGAAGTGCCCACTACCCACAGCTTTCCCAGAGGCTTCACAGGCTGACGGGTTAACTCCTTGCCGGAACGAGTCTGGCCAGCATGGTCTCTCACCAAGGAGTCCCCACCTACACACAGAGGGACCCCAAAGCTTCCACTGGCCTGGGCTGCAGCACTGGTTTGCAGAAACCCCGCAGAGCCCACAGCATCCGAAGCACCTGCTTCTGCTGCTCTCCACACCCCCTATTCCACTTCATCAAATCCCCTCAAATGAGACAAGCTCTCAAGTTCTCAGCGTGCTCCTTGCTGACCAGGAAAGTCACAGTGGCTCCCCCAGACTCCAGTGGAGGCCCTGGCTGGACTACCCCCAACAACCCCTTCCCTGCCACACCCAGGCCAGACCCACCCTTGGATGGGGCTGGGTTGCTGGGGACAGAAAGACAAGTCAGCAGGCCCCTCTGAGCACTTGGAACATGCCTGCCACATAAGCCCCCACCACAGACCCACTCCCTTAGGGGCTCATGGAGGGCACTGGGAGGTGATATTTTTCTCAGACTGAGCAGGAAAAAGGCCACAGGGCCAGCTCTCCAGCAGCTCAGACTCTGAAGAAGGCAAAGGCAGGGGCCAGGCTGGCCAGAGGGAATTCCCTCCCCAGTTCTGTCTACTGGCTTCCAGAAACCCCTATGCTGGGGTTCTGAATTAGAAGGGCTGTTTTGACCCTGAATATCAGGCTTCCCTTCCTCCAGGGCGTTCCTACCCATGGAGGTAGGTTTCCAGCCTGCCTCCCACTGCCTCCCCCCACCCTCATCAGCAAACCACAAAAGCTCCACAAGTCTTCAGCTGGTTACAGGTCAGGAGCCAGGTCAGACTCTCTCTCCCTCTAAATCAGATTCTCCACCCACTAACCAGAGACAGCCAAGCTCCTGGGGGTGGGGGAGGGGGAGAGGGGGCCCAAGGGGAGGGATATGTCCCCTGAGGTTGGACCTGAGGAATGTTCAGACCAATTCACTAGGCAGAGGGGGGAGGGGCCAGTCTCCATCACCAGGCCAATTAAAAACAGTCAGCCAGGAGGAACCTCTCTCCCTCCTGGGGCTACTCTCCCAGTTACCTCTCAGGTTCGGAGGGGAGGGGGGAGGAGGGACATTTTACATTTTGCCGTGGCTTGCTTCGGATAGTGAGTGAATTGCTGGCTTCACAGAAGATGGAGACAGTGCAGTCAGATCAATCTCCATCCCACCCTAGGCTGGATGTTCATGTGAGCTCATCAAAGTCTGGGCTCAGTTCTCAGGACAGGCCATAGGACATCCTGCCCACACCTGGCAAGGTCTCTGAAGCTGGTTTTATCTCAGCACTAAGGCCTGGACCAGCTACTTGCTCCTTCGCTTATCACGTGGAAAGTCTGCTGAGAGAGGGTAAAAGCGGCTGGTAGAAACAATCCTGGTTTTCTTGTGTGTATCACTCAAACATATACCAGCAGCCTGCCCCTCACAGCCATGGTCCAGAAGAGGGGAAAATAACACATGTCCTATGCACATCAAAAAAATGGAAAAATGGGAAAGCTGGATTGCACAATGGCCAGCATGTCCCAGTGCCAGTCTTCACGCCTGTTTCCTGGATTCCTTCTGGTAAGGAGGAACCCATCTTCTTAGCAGACAAACCATGGTACACACCCTGAGAATATGATTCTGGCCAAGAACAGGTTAACACCTCCAGGACATCGAAGCAGAACAAAACAAAGGCTAATGCACAGTTTGAAGCCCCTCTCCTCTGAGGCACTGTGAGCCCAGAGGGCACCTCTGTGCAAATTAGGAAAGGCACGCTTTCCTGTGAGACACAGCCCTACATGAGGGCACAGAGCTTAGTGAGCAGAGCATGGGCTGGATCCTAGCTTCCATTATCTTCCTCTGCAGGTGCCCTTGTGCAGTGAACAACCTGCCCAACCATACATCCAGAAGATCGATGTGTCCTTCAACAGTAACGAAGATCTCCTCTCTGCAGAATTAGAGGAGCCTGGGCTTGTTTAGATTTGAGAGTCTACTCTGGACTCCTCCAATTTTCTTGGGTAGCCCTGGGGTCTTCTCTGCCCAGGGAAACTATCTTTTCTTTGGGCCTTACTTCACTGTTAGCACCAAGGTTAACTTTTCTTGCATATGCAAAAATGATAAATGTAATTTCTAGGTGTCTGGTTAAAAGATTCCCTGGTTCTTTTCAGATTACCAGTCTGCTCTCAGAGCTGCCAGACTGGTTGCTTTAAATTCTCTCCATTAGTGCCACAGCAGGGAGAGAAGCGAAGTTCAGAGGCAGCTGATCCTGCTGAGTTCCAGAGCACGCCTTTCTAGCCTGGCTGGAAGTTGAGGGAAGACAGGAAATGTGTACCCAGCTTTGACGGTTCGGCACTCTAATCTCTGTTACTCTAAAAGACACATTTCAGCTGACAAAGCCAGTGTGCTGGCTTCTTCCTGTATCCCACTAGGTGTAAGAAAGGAATGGGGATAAAAGGGAGGAGGTATGTGGTTTCCAAGGAAACCAAGGGGGCTGGGTTCCTCCAGGGCTGCTTCTTACAGGTGGGGTGGCCACCATGTTTCCCAGCACCAACCACTGCAATCTTGTCCCTTTGGGCCCTAGAGTGCTGCCACTGGGGGTGGGATGTAGTCTGTTGGCTGGGTCTTTTGAAAGAAGCGCTAACAAAGGCACAAGCTGCTGGCTACAGCACGTTGACTGGCTATTTGGCTCATCCATGGGTTGATACCCAGCCAGTCCCCGGCAGCCAGAGGTGGCAGTGGTTCTGCACCTTGGACCATTCCTGGAGCTTCCAAATGGGACCAAGTCAGACATAAGGTCGACCCATAAATTTGATTCATTTTTGTGGCATGTTTAAGGGGCCCTTGGAGAAACCCAACCCTCCCTGAGGTCTGCTGGAGATGACAAGGGCTGGGCAAGAATCCCTGAGCCCTTGGGGCAGGTGATGGCTGGGCCCCATGAGAACCCAGACACAGAACTGGCTGACCAGCCTAGAGAGGTTGCCATGCACAGCTGGAAAGCCCCTGGCTGAGGCCCTGGGGGGGGGGGGTAGTTAAAGCAGTGTGACCGTCAGATCTGGGTCCCATCCATGGCGGAAGGCTGATAGATTTGGTGGAACCAGGAGTCAAACCAAGTTCCTGTGGCAAAACCACAGTCCGCTCGCTGGGGCACATCACTAGCCGGTCGTCTTCAACCACTGAGGACTGAAGGATCTCCTTGTCCAAGCCCTTGGGGGTTCCCACATCACAGACACATCAGCCTCTACTTCAACAGTGTTTGACAAAGGCCCCCCATTCCTGGTTGAGGCCCTGAACAGGGAAAAAGTTCCCACTTGGGTATGTCTTATGTACACAGAGGGGAATTATTAAAATAAAAACCACAAAATGATAATGACTTCCTAAAACACAGTGTCAGTCCTTGCCGATGTCCTTCCGTGGTGCCCCATGCGAAGAGGGCAGCCCAGCCTCACCTGGGACCTGCCCCATTCCTGTTCTCATCTCCATGCAAAGCGAGGTTGTGTAGAAACAGAAGGATTTGCCACCACACACGATTTTGGTTCTGCTGGTGCTAAAAGGGAAAAAAAAAAAATCAACCTGATTCCTGAAGCCAGCCTTAGATGACTTCTTATCATTTCCAATCAAAGTTCAGATCTACACGTCTCAGGGTGGCACTTTAATCCCATCAGGACAGCAAACTTGGGGAGGGGATGGGGGGGACTGGGAGAGATGAGAGAAGTGACATGAGGGGGAGATAGCTGAGTTCTCCAAAAACAACTGCAGTGTGAACATTAAAAAGAAAAGACCAGGCTCTTTATGCACTGTGCACAAGAGGATTAAACTTTTTCTCCTGCTTGCAGGATTTTCCAGAGTTTAGCCAAGTGCTGCTTTTAATCAGATTGGCTCCTGAGCCCCTCAAACCTCAGCTGCATGAACAACAAACTTTCTTCAGAAAGAAAGAGAAGAAGTGCCCCCCTCTCTCCCCCAACTCCAAAGTAACACAGAGAACAAGGGGGAAAAGGGGGGAGCCTCCATCTGCAAGTGATTTGACACTGTGAAGGTCAAAGGGTTAATCTTCAATTTAAACCACACTGCTGAGGCAGCAAAAATCTGATTTCATCCAGTGCAAACACGCACACACACACACTGACACACACACACACTTGTGCGCCTGCCCTCTCTCCCTTCCCAGCATCTCCAGCTCAGTGCTGCCCTTTTTATAGCTGCTCTTGACAGTAAGCCATAAATAATCCTTCTTGGAGTGCTTTCCTACTGACTGGAGCCAATTAAACGTTAAGCAAGAACATACTTGAAAACAAAACAAAAACAAAGAATGCACACTACTCTCTGGAGGTTATCCCAGGTCCTACTGTCAGGCAGGGAAGCTGGGGGCAAAGGTCAGGGGTTAGTGGCTCACAGGATTGTGGCTGGTGCCCTGCCCACACAGGTATCATTTCCCAGGGGCCAACAGAAGCCTGGAGGGGACTGAGGGACCCTGGAAGAGGCAGTCTTTGTTCTCTCTTTGTCTGCCAGGGCCAGAGCCCTCTCCGTGGGGGTTCTTGGTGCACAGGAGAATAAAAACCTAGTGTGTGCAGAAAGGAGCCAGCACAGAGGTTGGACTTGGATTGCCCTAGTGGCCCAGGCAGCAGGTATCTTTATGTGAAGTGTGTATGTGTGTGTGCTGGGGGCTGGAACCCCTGCTGTCTTTAAACACAGGCCCCCACCCCCACCCGCCACCAGGCAACTCCTAGTCAGATGTGAAGAGGTTAGAGGGAGTGACAGAACTGGAAAGTGAGCCTGGGGCTCCCGGATTCCCAGAACTTCGCAGGTAAGTCTGGCCCTGGCCTCCCTGACCTGTCCGCAGGCAACGGTGCAGGTTGCTGGGCTCCCTGTCACCCTGCCTAAGGCCACAAAGAGAAGAGAGGTGAGATGTCATTGGAGGCAGACCTCAGGGCTCAGGGAGGTATTGTCTCCCACCCCCACTTGTGTGGCAAGAGCAATCCTCTTCCCTTGCAGAAGGGGAGACTGGCAAACGACCCAGAAAGCGGAGGCATGGCTCCTGCTAGGAGAGGAAGAGGGGGATGGGGTGTGCCATGGAGGAGGCCTGGCAGACTGTGACTGGGGGGACTGGTGGCTTCCTCGTGTTTTGTAAACAAAGACGAGTAAAAAGAGGAAACGTACCCAGCTTAACAAAATCTGGTTAGAGTAAAGCAGCGTGAAAATGGACTCAGCTGCAAACCTGAAGACTCAGGCCTGCCTGCAGCAGCTGGGCAGAGCACCCCCCTCCTCCTGCTTCCCCTCTCCAGCTGCTGCCCAGGACAGGTGCAAAGGTCACGGGGTGGAACAGGAGGAAAAGCCAGGAAAAGACTGGTCCCAGGAGAAGCCAGTCTGCTGGAATTCCGAGGCTCCTCGAGTGCTTGTTTGAAAAGGCCAAATAACAATAACAACCATGATCCTAACAATAACTGTAAATCGAGTGTACCAGGCTTGAGCGTTTTACATCCTTGCTTTTCAAAATGTGATCCCCGGACCAGCAGTTGCAGCATTAGCTGGGAGCTTAAGCAGAAATGTAGACATACTGAATCAGAATGTGTTTTTTTTGTTTGTTTGTTTTTTGTCTTTTTATGGCCAAACATGCAGCATATGGAGGTTCCCAGGCTAGGGGTCCAATCGGAGCTACAGCCGCCAGCCTACACCACAGCCACAATGCCAGATCCGAGCCGCATCTGCAACCTACACCACAGCTCATGGCAACGCCGGATCCTTAACCCACTGAGTGAGGCCAGGGATCGAACCTGCATCTTCATGGATATTAGTCAGGTTCATTCCTGCTGAGCCACAATAAGAACTTCCCAGAATGTGCACTTTTAACAAGACTGTCTGACACACCAGATACAAGAAGCACTGCTCTATATACATTAAACTCCTTTGGTCCTCTCAACAACCCCATTAGGTGTGTATGTATGTATATAGATATAAATAAAATCATATATATATATATAAAATCATACCCATTTTACAGATGAGATCATTGAAAGATTTAGGTAACTTGGCCACATAGCTACTAAGTAGCAAGGGCTGGACTAAATCCAGACCACCTGGCCCTAGAGCAATGTCCTTACCCATTATCACTAGGCTCCAAGTTCTACCACATTCCTTTCTTTATACCAAAGCAGACCCTCTATCAACTCTCTCTCTAAAAAAATTTGAAAACAGCTCAAGGGCCAAAGAAGGGAGATCCCAAGTCTATGATTTGGGGCGTGGCCCAATCCCATCTCTGTATGCCTGTTTCTCCCCAAATTCTCCTAATGGAGGCCACCTGCTACCTGGGTAACTTCCTAGGCCTTGCAGTCTCTGGGGATGAGGTAATGGAGTGCCCTTACTCCAAGCATCTGGGGGTGTGGGGGAACCCAGAGGCAGTTGTGGGCTGGAAAGTGCTCTCAGATGGGAAGGCTGAGGTCTTGCTGAGAGACACAGACATGTCGAGGTGCACACAGGCCCACCCTCAGGAAAGACCTGGGTCCTGTGCCTCTGCCTGTGACAGGCCCCAGGTTTCCTGAATCAGCAAAGAAGGCACTCTGGGCAGCAGATGGCTCCCCAGGCCGAGTCAGAGAACCTGGTAGCCTGGGGTCTCCCACCGCCCTGTGTCTTTACCTGCCTAGTAAGTGAAGTGCCAGTGGGGTATTAGCTCAGTGGTTCCCAAACCCAACTGCATCATAAAATCCACTGGGGTGCTATTGCAATTACAGTCTTCAGGTCCCACTAAGACCAACTGGGACAGAATCTTCAGGGAAGAGATCCAGGAATTTGTGTACTAAACAAGCTCCCTGAGTGACATTTTTAAAAACCAGGAAGTGGGAGTTCCTGCTGTGGCTCAGCAGTAAGGAACCCAACTAGCATCCAAGAGGACTCAGGTTTGGTCCCTGGTCTTGCTCAGTGGGTTAAGGATCTAGCGTTGCCATAAGCTGTGGTATAGGTCGCAGATGCGGCTCAGATCTGGCGTTGCTGTGGCGTAGGCTGGCGGCTGTGGGGTAGGCCAGCAGCTGTAGCTCCGACTTGACCCCTGGCCTGGGAACTTCCATATGCAAGCAAAAAAATAGAAAATAGATAAAATAAAATCAGAAGTAACATTTATCATCTATTTTAGTCATAAAAGTAATACATGCTAACTGTGGAAAAACTGGAAAATACAAGACATTAGGAGAAAAAGGAAATCACTCATGAGCCTACAGCCTGGAAGAAAGCACTTCATGATGTGGTATTTTCTTCAGTCTCTTTCTATCCCTTCCCACCAGAGCAATGACTCGGCCAAGCTGGAGGTAAAACCTGCCCAGGTGCCTCCAAGGCAGCCAGGCCACAGCCAGGCATTTGGAAACCACAGAGGTGCTTTCCAACCCGAAAGTTTGGCAATTTGGAGTTTGTCATCCTCAATTACCCTTAGAATCATAACTCAGAGCTCCAATAACTGAATCCAGTCAGGCTGGAAGAGGATTTGGGTGGGCCTAGAGTGTAAGCCACCTAGGACAGGGTTGAGCTGGCTGCCGTGGCAGCCAGGAGACAAGAAGGGCAGGTCTCCTGCCCTAGTAACCCCTTCTGTGAGCACTTGCAGATGACATAGCCCATTCAGCCTTCTCCCACCACAGGGCAGCCTCCAAAAGGCCATTTTTGGAAAGGAAACCAAAGTGCCACATTGCAGGAGAATCAAAGAATGCCGTGATTATGAGCAACAACAATAAATAAAACATTTTTTAACAAATTCAACAAAAGGACCTGACGAGAAAGGAAAGAAAAAGGACTTGAAGGGAGGCCAGGGAGAGAAACAGTCAGAAGGAAGGAAGTCAACATTCACCCAACAGGATGAGGTACACAAAGACACCGAAACACCAGAGAACGTGGCTCCTTCCAGGAGAGGGTGTCGGAGTTGGGGGGGGGGGAAGGAAGGGGGAAGCAGGAAAGGGGAGGCCTGGCCTCTGACTCTCAGGCACCTGGCAAGGCACCCAGTGCATAATCTTTAATCAGTGCGTGCAGACCCCTGGCGCAAGGCCCAGCTCTCCCAGACTGGCTTGGGACCCCTCAAAGTCTGGGAACCTGCAAAGAATAGCAGTTCCCAGAATGCACAGCCAGGGTGCCCTCAGGGGTAGGAGATTGGGGCTCAGGAGATGGGAAGCTGATGGGAATTTAAGCTCAGCCCAGAACTCTCAAATTCAGTCGAGAGGGGAGGACCAAGACGTGGAAGGAAAGAATAGAGGTGAATGCCCCAAGGGAAGAGGGATCCTCACATAGTAGATAAAAATAGTCTCTGCAGTTAAGAGAACACAACCAGGCATGAGAGACCTAGGGTATTCTTCTTTCAGGCCTCCTGTCTTTTCTGTGGTCAGGGGATGAAGGCAGTCCATTGATGAGTGCCCAAGTCACCCCCACTGTTGCAAGGCACTGTGATTGAATACCTGGTCATTCATCCTGCATGACAGGGAACACGTAGGGCACATAGTAGGTATTCAACAAGCATGCTGGCCTGACTACAGAACAGTCGCCTTGCAAGATAACCCACCTGTCTGAAGCCAGGAACAACTGATGTCTGGCCAGGTCTAAAGATGTACTTGATGTGATAGGATCAGCATCTTGCCTAGAGAGAGGCCTAGCTAGTAAAAGGCGCCTTTTTTTTTTTTTTTTTTTTTTTAAAGAACTGGCAGTGGTGGCTGACAAGGTTGGATTACACAAATCAAACTCTGTTTCATCCCACATGGCCTCTGCCCTAAGCACAAAGAGTGTTCCTTGCCCTCCCCAGATAAGCATCTCCCTCTGTCTCTCCTCCCACTTCAGATCCAATTCACACCCTCTGGGGACTCTGCATGTCACCAGTGTACCAGATGCTCCAGCAAGAGCCAATACACCCCAAAGAATTCAAGGAAGGAGCAAAGCTACAGTGTAGCCCGGATTGAAAAGAACCTAATACACAAAATGGACATTTACCAAACATGTAGCAATTTACAACATCTCATCTTAAAAGAGAGTTTTTTGCCATGATCTGTTTTTGTCCCCCCCAAAGATCTGGGACATAGGAAGGGCAGATATTACTTTCAATCCCATGCTACAGATGGGGAAGCAAAGGCTCAGAAAAGTTACCCCAAGCAAGTTAGCTGGGAGGGGGTGACTTCGATGACCCCCAACTCTGACTCCCCAGAGCTGTTTTTTCACTTGCATATTACAGTGTGTTTGTTCACATTATCAAAATGGTATTAACTTTTCAAAGAGAGTCGCCACCTAACTACTCCCCTAGTATGTTTAAAGAAATTGTTTCCAGATCATTAACTATTTAGTAAGGATGCTGTGGACCAGAAAAAAATAAACCTTTCAGAAGCAGAGCTAATTGAAATTCAAACAGAAATAAAGCTGAGACAGGTCTG
The DNA here is from genome assembly GCF_016906955.1 of Phacochoerus africanus. NCBI lineage: Eukaryota > Metazoa > Chordata > Mammalia > Artiodactyla > Suidae > Phacochoerus > Phacochoerus africanus. The sequence continues at coordinate 133,110,564 of NC_062545.1, read as the reverse complement.
AAATTATAACTTCAGGTCATGTTCTGAAACCATGTTCAGTTTCTTTCAAATACAGCATTGTAGATAACCCTGCTATACAGGGAAATACACTCTCTATAAAGTGATGTTTTCCTACCTCTTCTCTTTTCCCCATAACATGCCAAACTCACTGCAGTGAGGCTAAAGGACAGAGTCTTGCCTTTGAGAACAGAAATATAGAACTAAGGGAGACTTAAGGAAAATTTTATATGAAAAGAGTGGGGAAGATGTTTCTCTGCAATCCAGCAAGCTTTTATCAGGTACCCAACTGAGCTAAGAGTTATGAAGGACACAAAGATGAACACGATGTAAGCCTTGTCCTCAAATATCTTACAATCTGAAGGGGAGAAAAGCAAGAACACAGAACACAGTTTGCAGGAGGATGAGTTGGGTCTGGGTGGTAAGCGGAAGCGCCATCATAATCTCACTTTCTGGGCTGTGCTTGCCAAGGAGTAGGGATGAGTGATGGGAAGACAGTAGTTTCAGGATCAATCAGATCTGCACGGCTCCCAGCTCAGCCACGGACAGTGTCATCTCAACTCTCTGAGCCCCAGCTTCCGATAACATGGGGATAACGGGGTCTCAAAGTACGACGTTGCTATGGTGACAAGATGAGAAAAATATATGTAAAGCAGGGGGCCAGTGGCTGCCCTGAGTAGCTCCCCTCTGCCTGGTGAGGACATGGAAAACCCGGGCCCAATTCCACTTTGCCCCTCAACACCCTCAGTTCAGAGTGCCTGCCCGAGGAGCACTGTCCTCTAAGCAGACTCATGAGGGTCCTGGGGAAACCCCTGACTTTTCACTGAGATGGACCATGGCAGCCAGAGGCATGCAGGCTCATCATTCCAGGCTGCTAAGCTGGGCAAAGGATTCTGAAAAAATGAACTGCCCCCTGTTCACTTTTGACCCAGATACCCAAAGAATGAGCAACGTGGCAAAAAGGAAAAGGAAAAAAATACTCCCTGCCAAGTGCCTTCCTCAGGCCAGCCAGCAGGGCTAACAGGACGATGAGGCCACTGGCCACCACCATGGCAACACCCACCACTTTTCTAAAGAAGAGAGGGCAGCCTGGGGCCCACAGGTTCTCAGTCAAAGACAGGGGGGCATCCTCTAACATAATTAGAGGTCACCACCTTCAGCTACTGGGGGCTGGAGGGAGAGGGTTGTGTGTGCCACCCATGTCCCCAAAGCCTTGTGCTACACCATCGTGGCCCAGAGGTAGGAAGTATGGAGGCCCTTACCCAGCTTCCCTGGGGATGGCTCTGTCTCCCCCAGTCTGAGAATGCCTCCATCCAACAGTTGGGCAACTTCTTAAGAACTCAGGGAGGAAGAGGGGTGTGTGCTCTCCGATCAAAAGTAAGAGAGAGAGGAGATGGAGGAGGGGGCAGGTCTGTTGTGAGTCTACACAGGCTGTGGAAAAGGACCCCCATTCACTGACTCCCAAACTGGGGCCTTTGCAGCTGACTGTTTCCATCCCTCCAGGGGCCAGTCCCTGGACAGAACAAGGAGGAACCCTCCTCAGCCTGTACACTGGCTGTGCTTGTACTGGTCATGGAACATGCCCTCTTGGCTGCCAGACCTAGATCAAAAGGCAAACCAGACGTTTTTCTTTATCCTTCTTTTCTAGTGCCTCCCCCAAGGCCCTCCCTCCCATCACCCCCTCTGAAAAAAAAGAAAAGCCAACCCCATCCCCACGGCTTGCCTTGGAGGGGAGGGAAGGAACTGTCCAGAACCACAAGGCCCTTCTCCTGGAAGAGAGAGTAGTCAGGTGCAGAGCTGTGTGGGGAACTCAGCTCTAGTCAGCCACGCTGATGACTCAGAAGCTAAATATAGCGAGCGATATAAACAGAGCCAGCCACAGAGCAAACACAGGGCCCCCAAACCCCGGCACTGGCTCTCACGCACGCACGGCGCTCTCCAGGGCCCCTCCCCCAGCATCACTCTTCCCACTGTCCCAGCGGGACCTCCCACTCCTGGGACATAGGCTGTTTCCAGAGGGACCCCTCTCATTCTATGGAGAATCTCTGGGGCCCCTGCCGAGGGCTGCCCATCTAGAGCCTAAACAACTTTATTAGTCAGAGTCTGAGCTCCAAGAAAACCACTCACCAACAAGGACAGCACCCCAAAGGGTAAGGAAGTAGTCAGGGACTCCCCAAAGGACCCAGGCTGCTGGCACAAAAGCCACTAGTTAATAAATCATGCAAACACCCCCTTGGGTACAACTTCCAACAGAGCTCCCCAAAAACTATCAAGTCAGGTCTAAACAAAATCCTAAAATCAATCTTTGAAACCATTTCCAAAAGTATTAAACTGCTTATAATTAATACTTATACATATTACTGTTTCCAAAGGGCTTTCACATCAGTTCTGCAAGGTGAGTATGAGGAACTGAGGCTCGAAGAAGTTAAATGATTGGCCTATGGGCACAGAACTCAGAAGTGACAGAGCTGGGATTTGAACCAAGATCATCTGCCTCTAAGTCTACGATCCTTTCTGTAATCTTGTAACTAAAGATGGTTTCAACTGAGTGGCTGAAATTTTTCTCAGATTTCACTTTCCAGAAACTCTAATTACTATTCAGGGAATTTCCAAATCTGACTGTTCTGAATGGAGTCACTCCTGGTCCAAGTGAAAAAGCCATTTCCAACTTGAAGAATTCCAACTCTCCGGTAGCTTGACACACTTAACATTCTACAGTAGCCGCTTTTTTGGAGAATTCTTGGCTTCTTAACATTGTCCAAAAATACCCTACAAATTGCAAGATGGTACCATTGGGAAAGGAGACTTTCCTAGGGGGAGAGGACACCCCCTTCTGTCCATTCTTCGGCTCATGCTGGAGGAGACCATGGCGGGGAGGGAGTGGGAATGGAAAGCAGCTGAGACTCACCTTCTGGCCAGAGCAGCCCCTGAGCTCAGGCAGAAAGCAAACCTATACTGTCATCTTTCCTGTAGAGGCTAGACAGACAAGGAACACCAGGGCACCCTCATGGAGCCTCCGTCAAGGCATGCCATGGTCAGCAGGCCACCAGAGGTCACTCGCTGCAGCTGGACAGCTCCCAGGGGAGAAAGAAGGGAATCTTCCACTCCTGACCTAGCCAAAGCAGGTTGGGGATGCATGACCAGGTTTGGAAAGGCTTTTACCTCCAAACACTCTGCCTCCAACTCTCTGGCTGCTGTGGAAACCCAAAGCACTGACATCAAGCACCTTGCTGATGACGCTATCTTCTGCCTCCAATTCCTTGCCCATTGGTCTAGAAAAGCCACCCTGAATGGGTTGCTCATGTAACCAGGCTAGACCTCCACCCAGCAAGCTCCTTGAGAAACATGCTGGGGGCGCTTAAGGCCCACAAAAAACAGGCCCAGGGGAATCTGTAGCAGGCTGCATCTAGGGTCATGCTGATGCACTCAGTTTGCCATAATTCCATCCTAAAATGCAGTACCACCATCATACCCTTCCCTGTGCTCCACACCTCTTAGGGAGGAGGCTTCCTCTCAGAGAGAAAAAGAGTAACTGAGGTCACTAACCAGGGGCAAAAGGTAAGAACTCACATTCCCTACAGGACTCAGGGACCCATGGCCACTGTTTGGCCCTGGGACACCATCCCAGACCTAAGCAGAGAGGAGATGGCCAGGCCCCTTCAACCGTCTTACTGCCTCTTGAGTTGGCTTTTTTGGTTATCTAAACTTGGCTCACAGTGATGGAGTCTGACCCTCATTTTCTAAGGAGAAATGTACAAGGCCAAGGCCCCCACGTCAATAGCCCGGACACTAATTTCTCTGCACAGGGCAGGTGGAAGGGAGCTCCGGGGAGGCAGCTATGCTCAGGGATCAGCCCAACAGATGGGAGTAACTGGGACCTGACAAGAGCAAATGTAGAGGTTGATCAGGATTATAGAGTGACAGAAGGAAACAAGCATTAAAGAATACTGCAGTATGCCTGGAATGCTCAGAGGTATTTTCTCACTGATTCTTCACACTCTGATTCTGTGGCATTAGGTCTAATTTACAGAAGAGGAAACAGGCTCTGCAAGGCCAAGTGACTTCTCCGGGGCTAGTAGCTGACAGAGCTGGCATTCAAACCTGGGCCTTCTGACTCTGTATCTGAAGCCTAGAGACTAAATTCTAAGTTACTTTCATCTCAGGGCCTCAGTGTCCCTGACTGCAAAGATGAGGGGCAGGAATAGGGAAAGAAGAGGAAGGATAAGAATGGAAGAGTAAGGAGTTCCTATGTGGTGCAGCAAGTTAAGAACCTGACTAGTATCCATGAGGATGCAGGTTCGATCCTTGGCCCTGCTCAGTGGGTTAAGGATCTGGAATTGCGGTGAGCTGAGGTGTAGGTTGCAGACATGGCTCAGATCTGACATTGTGTAGGCCAGCAGCTACAGCTCTGATTCGACCCCTAGCCTGGGAACCTCCATATGCAGCAGGTGTGGTCATAAAAAATAAACACACAAATAAAGAGATAAATAATATTCTATTTATCTTAGAATGTAAGAATGACAACAGTCTTTTGTAGATAAGAGCGATTTAGACATTAGTGTCCATAGTAGTCGAGTTCAAAAAATGACTCACTTCTTAAAAGTAGCTGCTCAAAGGGCCAATGCGTGCCAGTGCTCCATCTGCCCCTAGCCATTACCCAGGCCCTTCCCACAGGATGAGCTCCTAGTGAAGTGAGTGGGGGTTGGTGGAGGGGGGTAAAACAAGAGGACTCCCGTGGACAAAAAGCCTGGCTCTCTGCAATGGAAATTTCGGGAAAACCAGCTCTAGGCTAGAAAGGCATTGCTGGCCAGCCTCCTGCCACAGCCCAGGAGGAGTAGGCAGCTGGCAGGAAGGTGAGAGGCACAGGGAAGTCAGGAGCCTAGAGGGTATGAGGTGTAGAGTGGGGGAGAGTCCTCTGGTTCTCGTCTCTTCTCCCCAACTGGGAGGTCCTGGCTGAGAGGACAGCATCTTGTCTAGAGCCGAACCAGGCCCCCAAAGAGACAGCCCTGGATTGGGGTCAATGATGCCACACAGCAAAGAGCAGGGTCAGACCTTGGGTTCAAGGCCACCTTCTCCTGGACAGAACGGAGTCAGGAAGAAAGGGCCCAGGGCTGAGTCCAGTCCTGTGCCAGGGCTCAGCTGGGTTGAGGGGCCCTCCCAGCCTGCTGCCAAGTCTACAGGAGCTCACCTATGGATGGCAGAACATTCTAGGAAACCACTATTGAGAGATAAAGTCTATTGGGATCGAAGAAAACTGCCTTCCAGATAGTCCTCCAGATGAGCCTGGGAGACCCACAGCCACCATGTCCTCCTTTAGCTGCAGCCCTGGGACCAGAAGCTGTGAGCTCAGCTCAGCCACAGGCCTACACAACCAGGGTAGAGTGAATGGGCAGGAAGGAGGCCAAGAGGCAGAAATCAAGAATCAGAGTGTGTCCACACATGGACTGAAAGGGAAACTCTAAGCCAAGTTTCCACAGAACAAAGGAGGGAATAGGGGCTGGAGCTTGGAGCCAGAGCAGGAGGCCAGGCTGCCTTATTTACTGTCTAAGCACAGGGCCCCCTTCCCTTCCTGAGGGACTAGGAGAGCCAACAGGATCAGGTCTAGCCCCAAGTTTCCCTCAGAACCCCTTGGCAGAGGCACTAGCAATATCTAACCTCCCCCATGACCTGTTCTCAGGGACCCCTAGGTCAATTTCTCTTCCTCCTGGTGCTGGCCATGGTTTGGCCCTCAAGTCAAAGCTATTATTACCAATAGCTCTCCCTCTGGTAACCTGAAGTTCCCCATCCTAACCTCAGGGTCTGTCCAATCACGGTGAATTATTTATTCTTTTGATTTCCTGACAGTCACTCACACTCACACACACACAAACACACACACAGCCCACTGGGCCAGGACAACATCCTAGAGGCAGGGGGCATGTTCCTTTCCAGGTGGTGTGCCTGTGCTTCAGCGGTAGTTGTACTAGCCCAGATCCAGCCTCGGGCTCCTCTCTGCGCCTTGGCAGCCATCCAGAAAGCCAGCCCAGGGAGGAAGGGTTAAGCGCCTGGGGGCTGGCCCAGACAGCCGCTGCCGAGCAGGGGCAGCCTCCAGCCTGAAAGCATGGAGGGCCCTGCAGCACGAGCCCGCCAGCCGCCGCCTTTGTGGATAGGCTCTGCCACATGCTCCGCTGACACGCGATGCTCCGCCCTGGCGGGGCTGGTGCCAGGCTGCTGGCCAAGCACCCAGTCGAGCGCCCGGCCACTGGTCTGGAGAGACTCTCTGAGGTAGTACACACTCCAGAGTCCCCAGCCCTGGTTCCCAGACAGAGACAATGAGGAGCGGCCTCCCCAGCTGGAAAGTGTCAGGTTACAACCGGTTCCACCACTTTCCCCAATGCTGGCCCATCCCTGGTCCTGGTTACCCATTTCCCGCGGCACCCACAACTGTCCAGTTTTACTTGGCCCCTTGAAAATCTTCCCCTTGGGTCTGTGAGGGACCCTTTCCCACCCTGGGCCTCTAGAAGAGACAGCCCGTCAGTCAAGGCTGCAGAAAGCCATCCATTTCCTTTGGAGGGATGGCAGCATCTCCCACCAGCCTGAGATGAGAGTGGGCAGATAAACAACCTGGATCTCAGAGGTGAAGGCAAAAGCACTCATCTAGTCATGTCCATGCAGTCCACCAGTCACAAGAGCTTGAGACCAAAACTCTGGCACCTTATCCTTGGGGCCTGGCAGACAGAATTCCTGCAGCAGGCCCTAGCCCCCAGCCTCCCTCCCTGCCCCCACCCCACCCCGGGGTGACTTCATTCCCCTCCCCCAATGCCCATGCCTACCTGCTGCATATGAAGCCGATGGAACTGGTCTGCAATGCACTGAAGTTTTCGGGCAATCTGTACCTCTGCTCGATGTTGCCACTGCCCTTCGGGGGGCTGTTCGCCAAGGGGCAAGCCTGCGGGGAAACCGGCAGGGAGAGGGAGCCGGTAGCCAGCATTGCCTGCAAAGACAGACGGCCAGCATCTCAGCCTTCTCTACAACTGCCCATCGTACCCATGCCTGCCACTCCTGGCCGAACCCTAGGGTCGAGGGTACACCCTAGTGTGGGGAGGGAGGGGACCGTAGCCTGCCTTTATGGGACACTCTGCCAAATGTGGACAGCTTGACTTGCCTGCTGCCTAACTCTATGAAAGTTGATGCTGGGGAAAGGGAGGGGAATGGTCCCTGGCTTCCCTTCAGTTCTCCATTCACTGGCCGTGCCATGGCGAAGGTAATAAATGTAGGTGAACTTGCCAACCTTCTGTCCTTATTTACCAAGCTACGCCTGACCACAATTTGTTATTCATTATTCACATAGTGGTAGCAGGCTGAAGCTGTTCTATGGAAAAGCACTGGAGGCAGCTTTCCAGAGTTCCTGGGTTGAGAAAAGCCAGGGACAGAGAGAGAGAAAAACTAAAAAGGGTCTTCACTTCTTTGTGCAACAGAAGAAGGCTGGTCTCAGGCCCTGAAGCTCTGGGCAGTGGCAGAAAAAAATAGGGAGCGAAGACTCCTCAGACCCACAGAAGAGCCAAGTTCCTCGCTGGAGGCAGCCCTGGGCCAGACCTCTAGCTGGCGCCCCTCACTTACCGAGTGCTGGCCACCGAGCTGCCGCTAGGGGCGCCCGCCCATCTGCTCCCTTCTTTCCCTCTTCCTGACCTGCCTGCCTTATCCGTCTTCTCAGACTCTAGCCAGAACTGCTTTGCCAGAATTTCCCTACAGGGCAGCTCCCTCTGGGAATAACTGCGGCATCTCCTCAATCTGCTCTATCAGACACAGCGAGATAGCCTCTGAACCTTTCCCCTCCCTCCATAAGCTTTGTGCTAAATGAAGAAAACAGTCTGAGTGTCTAACCCTGCCCTTTTGCCAGAGGAGGGGATATTGCTCATAAAACCAACCATTTAAGCCCGCCAATGAAGGGGTCTTGTCTGATTGAGCCTTGGAAACAGCCCCTTTGCTGGCATCAAGCCCAGGCAGGCCCAACCTCTTTCTCCAGTTCCCCTTCCAGGCACAGAAAGTCCCATTTGACAAACAGGGGGCCACCTTCTGCCTTCGGGAACCTTCTCTCCTAGAACAGGCCGGGGTTTTTCCCTTCAGTGTCAATAGCGAGTCACAGATCCCCCAGCCTTTGCCACTGTACGGAAAGGTTCATCACCATCGTGACACAAAAGCCTGGGCCACTCAACAGGCCACAGGATGTAAAAGCCGAGGGCCAGGTACCCTTCTTCCAACCCAAGGTGACACCAGAGACCTAGGGATTTTCCAGGAGGGGGCGAAAGAGCAGAAATAACGGCAAGACAGTGTGCTCTGCTTGGGGCCCGAGGAGCCAGGTGAGCAGCAGTAATAAGCAGAGAGGCAGCAGGTGAGAGTTGAGGCATCAATAACACCTGCTGCTCCGTTTGGGGAAGGAAACAGCAAAGGGCAGGTTTGGGCAGGGAAAGTCCCCTCTTTTCCCCCAGTCTCTAAGGGAGGAGTCTTGAGGCTAAGAGCACTCACCATAAAAGAGTCGCTGGGGTTCCTCAGTCACCCCACAAGGCAGCATGACACCCTGGCTCGGGGAGGCTGGACTGAGAGTCTGGGTGGCCTTGTCTTCCTGGCTGGTGGGTCGAAGCCCAGGGCCACAGCAGTGCGTGAGAGGGAAGAGCTGCAGACGGCTGAGGGGGCAGTCCAGCTGGCTCTGGACAAACGGGTCAGCAGAGACCCTCCTGGGCTGGGTCCCCGGCTCCCCTTCCTCTGGCTGGAACACATCATCCTCCAGCTCCTCCACACACTGAGGTGGCTCCATCTCCCCTGTTAGGGTGCAATGCAAGCATCGGGGAGGCTGCCCCCCACCCAGGCTAAACCTGGAAGGACTCCCCTTCCCTTCCTTCTTTCCTGCTCCCCCTTCTTATCTGGAGAAGTGGGGTCAGGTAACAATGACAGATAACCCTGGAGATAAAGCACACTGCCAAGGGTAACTCCTGCCCCAAATGGGGGCTGCCTTGCTGTGCTGGGACTCTTCACACCTCTTCCCTGGGCCCCTTCAAAGCCACCCTCCCCTTGGCCCCTTCTGACCCAGGCTGGTCACGGTTGTGCAGTTTGACTGCTATTGACTCTGAGCAATAGCAGGGCTCTGATCAGCTGCTACAAGCAGGCAAGGTACCTGGAGAAATGTCAACAAGACTAGGCTCTGTGAGTGGCTGTGGGAGGGCAGAGGGCGCTGTGACTGGCTGTACACAAAGTGCTCACAACACACAGACACACACACACACACACTCACTCACTGGCCTGAGGAGGAACCACCAAGCTCTCATCTGAGTCTGAGCTGAGCTCCAGGCTCGGAAGCAAAAACAAAAGCCAGCAATCCCAGGGCGGCCAGGTTCCCTCCAAACGGGCTAAGCCCCGCCCAAGACGCTAGTCTCCACCCCCTGCTTGCTCAACACAACAAACAGGCTCCACGATGTGGTAAGAGTGTGTCCTGGGAGAGAGAGGGGAGAAAAACCCAAGTTAGTCATTGCAGCTGCCCTCTCAGCAGAGTAGAGCTGTCTGCCCACCACAGCTTAGCCTTAAAGGGGAGGTCCAGCAGCCAGCAAAGTGGCTAGCCTCCCCCAGTTCAGGCTACTCACTAGTCTTCATGACTTCAAATCTCTCCCCATAGCCTACCATTCCTGCCAGTGCTGAACCTGAGCTTGGTACAACCTGCCTCACAGAAGGAAGTGAAATTCAGCCCTCTCTCTGACCTCACTCGCTGCCCAAACTACTCAGGTTGTTGATAGGAGTTTCTTGGTGATAAAGAAGTTCCACTTGCTCCACCTGATGGCTCTTGGAAGTCTCAGCTTGGAGCCACACAGCATCTGAAGTTCCCAAGCCAACCCCCTATAAACACACACCAGGAACCCCTTAGGGTCCCTGGGGCAGTCAGAAAAGCAACCACCTGAACAATTAAGGGTACAGAGAGACAATGTTTGTCACTGCCAGATTTAATTCTATCCCCAGTCTTTTGCCTTTGAAGAACAAGCCAAATGGTCTGTGGGTTGCTAAAGTACTTAAAGGAATCAGTTCAATTTGGAAATCTTGGCTTTCTCAAATGCAAGCTCTCTGGGGTGCTTGCTCCAACCCTCCCTCCATCCCATCTTGTCCTTAGCTATCTATGGTCCCATCTCTGCCCTCTGTCCTGGAGAAAGAGGGCAAAACAGACATATGGTATTCTTTGCACTTCCCAAAAGGAGGTGAGAGAACTCCAGCTTATTGGTACCAGAAAACAGGGTTTCCCTCTGAAAGGACCAAAGGCTGTCCGGCCAGTCACCTGGCAGGGGCTTCCCCTTCTGCCCTTCCACCTCCTCTCTGCAAGGCTATCCCAAGCTAAGATGGGGCCCTCCAAAGCGAATCACAAGCAGGACTCATTGTCTGCAGTTTTCCTTTGAAGCCTATCACCTCCCCCAACGCCTCCCAGCAAAGCCCCAAAGTTCAACCCTGGCATGGGCTGGACAATGGGGGAGGTGCAGCCAGAGGGTGTGGCCCGGCAAGCGTGGGGGGGGACCCTTCCCACTCTCCACAGGAACTGCAGGTGGCTCTTCTGCAGGTGGGAGCCTCCGCAGGGGTGCTAGAAAAAGTCAGGTGTAAACTGGGGTACAGTAAAGAGACCCCTCTTCTCCCCTTCCTCTGAGCTGAAGTGGGGTGTCCAAAGTGGAGGAGAGGACTTCCTAAGAGCACTACCAGAGGAGGCTTTATTCCTAGCAAGGGGACCTAAAGGCTGCAGGAGCCCAGCCCTTAGTACTCTTAACAGGGGTGCTGAATTCGGACTCCTCCCAACAGAAAGCAGTAGCCAGACATTCTGAATCTCCAACAAGGGCTAAAATCTGGGAATGCACACACACATACTCATGCATTCACACAACACACAGCAGACCTGGGTGACTCCAGGAGAGAGTCTCGGCCTCCGAGTCGTGATGCCAGGGCTCCGCGCCAGGGTCCAGCGTGACGAGCACTCGGGGGCTTGGCGCCCAAACTCAATTGGGAAGGAAGGGAAAGCCCAACTGTTAAGGAGAGGAGTCTTCAGACTCCGCAAGGGTACAGGACGTCCCACAACTCCCTGCCCTACCCCATAGTCAGATCCAGAGGCCGGGCCGTTCTCGGACGCCCAGGTCTGCTCTGCCGTGCACCGCAGGTTCCCCTGCCCACCTGGACTCAACTCCTTGGAGTCTCAAATGCTACTACCCCCAAGTTCCTTCGTGGAGCAGCGCATCTACAAATGGGTTCTGCACCCCTATTCCCGCACCCCAGCGCCCCAGTCCATGGTCACCCCAGATGCCCGAAGCCCAACCCTTCTCCGGCCCTCATGCGCAGCGCGATCCTCTCCCCACTTCCCCAAGGAGGTGCGGTCCAACTCTGCCCGGCCCCCGGTCGCCCGGGCGCTCACCGGGTTGTGGCGGGAGGCGAGAGGCGCGGACAGGGGCGGCGGCAGCAGCGGGCGGGCGGGCGCAGGAGGAGGCCACTCAGCACCTCGCGGTATTGTTTCCAAAATACGCCCGCTCGGGGCATCCCGCAAACAGCTGATGAGGCCCCGCCTCCCACGCGTCACACCGACAGCTGGCCAATGGCGAGTGGAGCCCCAAGTCCTGGGCTGGGCGTCTGCCAGGGACAGTCACGAATGTACGAAACTTTCCTTGGAAACACTACAAGGGACCGAGCCAAATTCCGACCTCCTCCAGAAACGCAGTTGGAGCGCGGTCGCCGGCGCAGATTCGGTTCCTAATGCAGGTTCGGGAAGCACCCGCGAGTCCTTGAGTAGAGGGCGCCAAAGTGGCTTTTGCCTTCTCTTTCAAGGGAATGTGCTGAACATTTTTGGCGCGTCCTGAAAGGGAGGGGAAGAAGGAGGAGGGGAGGTTTTAGACACAGCTGGAGGCCTTGGTGGGTGCAGGATGCTGGTGGTCCCTGTGGATTTTGGCCACTGGTGGCAAAGCGTCCTCCTGCCTGCTGGTCAGAAGAAAACTCCAGCGGTATGGAACGCGACTAGTATCCACGTCCATGGGGCCGCGGCTTGGATCTCTGGCCTCACTCAGTGGGTTAAACGGTGTTGCGGTGAGCTGTGGTGTAGGTCGCAGACGCGACTCTGGCTCCCATCCAACACTGCTGTGGCGTAGGCCTGGCCTGGGAACTTCCACATGCCACAGGTGTGTCCCTAAAAAGACCAAAAGAAAAAAGAAAAAAGAAAAAAAGAGTTCCCATCATGGCTCAGTGGTTAATGAACCCGACTAATATCTGTGAGAATGAGGGTTTGATCCCTGGCCTTGCTCAGTGGGTTAAGGATCCAGTATTGCCATGAGCTGCGGTGCAGGCCAGCAGCTATAGCTCCAACTTGACGGCCATAAAAAGACAAAAGACAAAAAAAAAAAAAGAAAAGAAAAAAAGAAGAAGAAGAAGAAAACTCCAGGCCCCAAGCCGTAGGAAGCTTGAGAACAGGTGTCTCTGACACTGCTACTGAGTGACATTTATATAAAACACATCCGAAGGAACCCTCATGTCTTCTTCTTGACTGGGCATGGACTCTTAACACAATAAATATCTGGCTGAGGAGAGGAGAGATCAAGAATACAGGGGATGCCTAGGCAGTTGGCACAGGTCCTGTTTATGGCAGCATCCAGATATGGTACTGGTACTGCATGGAAATCAACTGCTTCCTGTAGTCTACATACTATGGTAAGGGAATCTATGAGCTATTTCACAAACATTTATCGAGCCTACATTGTGTCAGGTACTGGGCTAGGTGCCTCCCCTCAGGGAGCTTACAATCTACCTGGAGAAGTAGACTGGAAAATAATGGAAAGCAACATGAAATGTGTGAATTCCAGGGATAAAAACTGCTGGGAAAGCAGAAAAATTCCAATTGCAAAGACTGGGGAAGGTTTCAGGGAGGTGATTTTGAGTTGGATCTTGAAGGAGGAGCAATTTTTCAATAAGGAAAGCCGGAAAAACAAATAGCCCAAGCTGACTTAGCACGAGCAGAATAAACTGCTGAACTGGGGTTGAGGACTTGTCCAGGGAGCAAGGACAGACAGGAGGGCAGGATCCAGGATCATTGGGTGCACACAGGTGGCAAGGGTTGGGGGGTGAGGTGGGGGGGGGTTTAGGAAGGATGGGCGTGGGCAGAGAGGTTCAGATCATGTTACAGAGCAGTCCCTGGAATGGCAGGCTGGGGAATCTGCACTTTATTCTGGAGGCAAAGGGGAGTCAGCAAAGATTTCATAGGAGATGGGTGACTTGACCAAGTCTGGATTTTAGGAAAGATAAATAAAGAGGCCAGAAATCAGTAAGAGGGAGCCAGTCCCTGCAACAGATTAGGTGATTGATGATAGGGCCTGACCCAGGGGACAGTGGGGACTGGCGGTGCTCTGCCCACCAAGCTCTCTCTCTGGAGTGTTAGCCCAGAGGAGCTGAAGTTTCCTTGTACCCTTTTCCTACCCATTCTTTCCCTAGCTCCCTCAAAGGGAAAGAGAGCAGACCAGGTATAGCGAGGGCTGTGGTTGCTAAAACAGGAAAACACTGTCCCCAAAGGATGGAGAAGAGGGAAGAGGGAAAGTGGGGAAATTCAACCTTGACCATCAGCCATGTCCCCCCAGAAATTGACAGATGTCCAGGAAGAGGTGCTGGAGCCAAAAGAGGAATGCTATTTTACCAGGAGGTTCTGCCAAGAGGGAGAGGTCAGAGCTGCTCCAGTGACCTAGCGCTCATGCCATATGTGGGCATGTGAGGAGCCCAAGCCCAGGTTCCATGCAGGGCACTAAGGAGCCCTCACCAACTTTGCCATGCACAGATCAACTCCTCCTTTCTTTCATTCTTCTTACGGTCTTCTCCTCCTGGGCCCATATCTCAGTTGGGCCTATGGGCATCACTTAGAGTCAGGAGTAGAAATGAAGGACAAACCAGCTCCAAGCTTGTCCACTAGAACAGCACAGGCCAACAGCACGGGTCATCCTAATTCTCCTGACCCGCCCAAGCTGCTAAAACTGTGTCAGCTTCATCACAACTTCTGCAAGGTAGAACTGTGTCCACAAGGCAAGGAAGCTTCTAGAAAAGGATTTTAACCTTAGGATCCACGTATTTGCCAGACTCTCCAGGGCCTCCTCAGCTTTAGGCTCTGTGAACCCCTAAAACTGGCTAAATGGTGTTTGTGGGTTCACACAAACATTTTATGTGGGGTTGGTGGCTCTGTAGCTTCCAACAGTTTTCTTTTCTGGGGCTCATTCTGGACACCCTGTGGCTCGGCCTCCTGCGCTCTCAGCCACCAAGGTCAGGCAGCAGGGGCCCAGCCTTCTAAGCTGGAGGGACCAGAAAAGACTGTCAGGGATAAAGGGGTCAGGGAGGTCAGAAGCCTCACTCCCCAATTCTCATCACTGTCAAAGCAGACTCCTCCCCCTGTGCCCTCTCTCTCCTGCCAGCACAGGGCAGATTCGGCAGCATCAGGACCTGCTGGGCTGGAGATCTGGGCTCGGAGCCCCCTGACCAACAGCAGCACCCTAGGAACCCAGGCACCCTGGACTTGTGACTGGACTCAGAGGAAATGAACCCTGCAGCCACAGCACCTGTTACTTTGAAGAATCTTTTCTCTCACTTTCCCATTCCTTGCCCCAGTTTGTTTTTTCCCTCTGCTCACTGATGCTGCCTCTAGGAGGCAAAACTTGACCCAGAGAAAAGCAAAGTTACTCTGAAAGGCATTGGCTGGAGGCCTGAGAGGGACACAGGTCTCCCCTGACAGTCTGGGAGGGAAAGCAAAGAGTTAAGGAGGTTGCTTTCAGCAAAAGAGAAAACCCACCTCCCTGCAGAAAGCAGCCAGGAGCCCTCTCCATTGTTTCACCTGGCTATAGGGTTTCTCTCTGAGACAAGGAATGGGCTCTAAAACTCCAGTAACTGGATCACTGGGAAGGGAGGTTTTTAAAAAACCAGCTGACAGCTGAATAATAGGAATTACCAGGCAGGCCGCCCTGGGGTTACTGAGGTTTGTAACTCAACTCCCAGGGTGGGGTTAGATTGGAAACTGATTTATGGGTAAGGTGGGGGTCTTAGGCGGGGAGAGGCCTTAATGCTCGACCCCCTTGCCTTTTAACTCCCTCAATGAGGGATCACACAGGTAAGAAAGACCAGGAACCTAGAAGGCTTGCTGTCCTTCCCTTGTGGACCTGCTCTAACAGAATGAATTTATCTCTCTGTGCATCATTCCATCTGTCCACAAAGGAACAATCCCTCTCTTCTGAGTGTGAGTGTGTGTGTGTGTGTGTGTGTGTGTGTGTGTGGAGGGGGGCACATCTACCAGAACAGTCAGATTGCCTTCTGCTAACTGAGTAAGCAAGTGAAGAGACTTGATTTCCTAGTCAGTGAACTCATTCCTTGCCAATCACTGGAGAGTGGCATGCAAACAGAAAAAGCAGGTGCTAAAGAGAAAATCTTGGGAATTCAGAGAGTTGGATTTAAAGGGAGATTCAGAGACTGAGCTGCGGAGCCAATGCCCAGTGGAACCTAAGAGATTAGGCGAAGTTCGGGATCACATGCATTATGACACTCAGCACATAGCTTTATTTTGGGTAATACTCAAAAAAATATTTGTTGAATGAGTGAGTGAATAGACATCTCCACATTTAGAAAATATAAGTAGTTCTATGCCTGAGCAATGGGGAAAAAGCTGCAGTGGAAGATTTTCCATAAATGACCTATCTACATTGTCTTGGCTGCTCAAAATGACTGGCCTCACCATCACAGCCTCCTCCTGGGAGACAAAGGTGATACCCCCAACATCTTGGTACCCTCAGACCACCTTCCTCCAGGCTTGATACATGATGGAACTTACTAAGTCTGTGGAGACAAATTTACAGGAAAACTATAGGCATAGCTCACAGGAAGTATCCTCACCTCTTGCCCAGACTAGGACTCAGCATGCCCAGCCCATGGGAAAGAAGTTGGCTTGGCTTTGCTCTGCTTCCCCCAGGATGCAGCCTCATTCCTGGGCAAGGGTACATCAATACATTCCCCTCCTTGGGATTGGCAAGGACATCTCAGAAGTTTCCAGTTGAGACCAGAGCATGATGGACTGCTATCAAGGAAAACTGCTACCAAGAAAAGCTGGGGTCCTATCCTTTCTGGGCTTAAAGCCTCCCAGGTTTTGGTTCTGTGTTCAAGAGGACCTGGGCTGAGAAGTGAGTTGGATCAGCTGTTTCCCATTCAACCCCCTCAGCTACTATTGCCCTGGGTGAGAGAGGACCAGTGTCTGACAATGAGCCAGGGGCTCAATCACCCAGCTGTGAGTTCAAGCATTTATGGAGCACCTGCCATGTGCCAGGCTCCAAACCAAGGGCTGGAGGTGCAGCTATAACCCCCCTGCGGGAGAGGTATGAATCCGTGAGCATATCTGCACCCTTTCTTCCCAAACACAAACCCTCTTATGCACACCTACACACAAACTCAAAGTGAAACCAGGAATAGGAGGACAGTTTGGCAGGAAGACCTGCAACTGCTCCAGCTAAGGGAAACTGGGTCTTCCGGGTGGAGGACAAGCATCCCCAGAATTGGTCTTGCCTTTGCTTGCACAAAACATCTTGGAAATGCCTGATGCCCCACTTCCCTGCTCCCAAAGCCCACCCATCATCAAGTTGAGGGGAAAGAGCTCCAGGCATTCCCACTGTGGCTCAGCGGTAACTAACCCAACTAGTATCCATGAGGATGCAGGTTCGATCTCTGGCCTCACTCAGTGGGTCAGGGATCCGGCATTGCCTTGAGCTGCAGTGTAGGTCGAAGACAGGGCTTGAATCCCACGTTGCTGTGGCTGTGGTGTAGGCCAGCAGCTACAGCTCCGACTGGACCCCTGGCCTGGGAACCTCCATATGCCACAGGTGCAGCCCTAAAAAGACAAAAAAAAAAAAAAAAAAAGCTCTAGACTAGATGTTCAGTTCCCAGCTCTGCCATCAACAGGTGACCTTCTAACATGCACATTTGCATCCTTGCCCCTACAGATTCGGAGGGGGCGTAACGTGGGTAAACAGGCAGGCTAGGCAGGGGTTGGGACTTAGGGGCAACACCAGCCAGCCTCTTATCTCAATCCTGCCTGAAGTCTCTGGGCTATCATCAAAACAACCCTCAACCTGTGAGCACCTACTGGATGCCAGGCACCCACCAAAAGACAGTTCATTTAATCCTAAACAACCTCAAGAGGTATCTATTACCAGCAGTGCCATTTTACCTTCATTGGGCATTTCTCCAAAGACAGGCAACAGAACCATGATTTAAGGCCACATCTGCCTGGCTTGAAAGCCAGTGCTCACATCCCCTACGTCTGCGGCTTTAAAGGCACACCCAGCCCCTCCCCACAGGCAAGATTCACTCCCCTTCCCCCTCAATAACGCACTGTCCCCGGTGCCCCAGAACAGGAAGGCCAAGCCTGAGGCAGCCTGGCGAGGTAAATTCCAGCCTCTCTCAGTTGCAAACACTCCCACCGCCGCCGCCACCTGCGGCAGAAGCGATTGCATCACCCGCAGGAAGCGGTCCAGCACCGGCTCTGGGGCACATTTTCAGTTCCTGCTTCTATCCTGGCGCACATTTAAGCACACCACCTTATCTTCTACTCGTGCGCTGGCCCTGTGGGTTCAGGCTAGCATGCATGTCCGGGCAAGGGACTGCGGGCTGTCGCTTGAATGGGATTTGTATGGTAACAACAGGAGCCCCTCATCCTTTTTCTGAATGCTGCCGTGTGGGGGAGGGGCGGTCAGGCTGAAGGGGCTTTCCCAGCCAAGGACCAATCAGGGATCCTGTGACTCAAAGAAGAAGTCCTGTTGGAGGCAGGAGACAAGTCCCCCGAGCCACCATTACCTCGTATCTGCCTTTCAAGGAGGAGAGTCCACTTGTCTGGGCCACCAGCAGAAGGGGCTGAAGAGCCTACCAACACAGCCTGGATGTCTCTGGCGTGATGTCTCAGGCCCATTAGATAGGCAGATAGGCAGAAGTCATTGCTTCCCACCTTACATCGTCATGGGATCTTCTGGAAATGAGGATAGATCTTTGCCCCTGAAGTTCCTCTTCCGCCCATCCTGGACTTCCTTTCCCTCTCTGCCAACTTCCTTCTCCCTCTGCCCGAGGCGGCAGTCTGTATCCTTAATCTCTCCTCCTATGCTGCTTTCCTCCTGCATTTGCCGCCATTCTCTGACCCGCCCCTTGGGCCAGAACAACAGCAGTCAGCCTTTCGTGGGCTCATAAAATGCTCAATATTTGAGTAGAAGTCATCCACCTGGAGGATGTGTGCTGCCTTTTTAAGATTTATCTGTATTTTATTTTATGTCATTTTACTGCTGCTCACATATTATTTAATTATGTTCACAACTGGTCATTAAAGATGAAGCAGAAAATACAGCAATGTTGAAATACACATTCTGTTTATTCACTTCAAGATACTCTTCACCATATATCTAAGATGCATCTGTCAAAGTCCTCACATAGGCCACTGAGATGTGTCCAGTTTGACGATGCTGGTCCCTCTCAGAGGAGGAATGGAAAAGGCAAGAGACTGCTTCTTTTAACGTGATCATCCCCATTTGCAAATGGTTTGCCTGAGTCTAAATGGCATTTTAAATGGCTCTATGAGTGGGGTTATTACTGTCTCTTCTCCCAGAGAGATAGCTATGCTAACCCAGGAACCATCATGTGGACCCCCCCCTGCGCTCAGTTTCTCTTTGTATCATAAGCATCTTGACTTACTTCTTGAAAGGGTTAGGACACCAAAGTCAGTGATTTGAGTAAACATCAAATTGTTCTTTTAGGACCAGCCCTGCCTTGAATTACCAACACTGGTTTACTTTGTTTGAAGAAATGTCAGACTGCAGTGTGAAATTGGGTAATGGTAGGGCCATTTCAGGGGATTTGGGGTCATTAAACCTATTCTAGATGTGAAAACCTCCTGGGAAGGAAGAAGGAATCCAAGGACTCTTGACTCTTCCCCCAGATCAAACCAGGTTATGGAACCTGTTACAGATTTCATGGACTTCCAAGCATCATCTGAGACTGTGTAAGCTTGTGATGAAGAAACTAAGCATTGAGATCAGTCCTGGTTTTCACAACTGGAGAAAAAAAATAAAAAATTCCCAGACACTTCAGAGTAGAATCATTTTTTCAATCCTAATTCCTCACACAGTATAAAACATATAAGATCGACCTCTGTATTAAGCCCCTGGCATAAATTCTTATTGACTCGAGGGAGAAACTACTTCTCCACCTAGTTCAGTTCTAAGACATGGTCACAGACTATGACCTTCACTGTGCCTTTGGACTAGGTAAGCCTTCAGAAGGGAGGAAAATGAAACAATCTTGGGTTTAGAAAGCATTCCTGGAGTTTACCAGTTTCCTTGTCTGCAGGAAGGAAGTTTTTGCTTACATGTTTATCTTTCAAATATTCCCTGTAGGCAGAGACCTTCTGTATTTTATTTCTTTGTACTTAAAACAAAGTCGGTGTCATTGTCTTTGATTATCTTTGAAATGTGATTTTTAAAATGTAATTTAATCATGTTTGAGGGAATTCAAACATCAAATATGTTTTATTTAATCTTTTTTGATCCTTTGGCAATGGTGGGGAAGGCTCTTCCTATTTCTACACATCCCAACAGGTTTAAAGTAAATCATTATTACTTCTTCTCTGCAAAGAAACTTATCTCCTTTACATTAAGTGTTTATTGAATATGTACTATATGCTTCAAACTATATGGAGTATTAGGCCATGAAGTAGAAGATACATTTCCTGCCTACCTTTCCACTGCTTGCCTGTATAGTCTCTATTGAGATAAAATTGAGGTATAATCCACCCACCATAAAATTCATGCACTTAAAGTATACAATCTAATGGTTTTTATATATTTACAGAGTTGTATAACCATCATCACAATTTTAATTTTAGAACATTTTCATCATCCCAAAAAGAAATCCCATCCCCATTAGCAATCACTCCCCAGCCTAAGTAACCAAGTAACCACTAATCTACTTTCTATCTCTATAGATTTGCCTATTCTGGATATTTCATATAAATGGAATCATATATAATGTTGTCTTTTGTAACCAGCTTCTTTCATTTAATCTTTTCAAGATTCATCCACGTTGTAGCATGTATCAGTACCTCATTCCTTTTTTCTTTCTTTCTTTTTGGCCTTGCTCATGGCATGTGGAAATGCCCAGGCCAGGGATCGAACCCATACCACAGCAGCAATCCTAACCACCACAGTGACAACCCTAGATCTTTAACCTACTGCACCAAAAGGGAATTCCTTTACCTCATTCTTTGTTGGTTTGTCTTAGGGCCGCAAGTATGGCACATGGAAGTTCCCAGGCTAGGGGTCTAATCAGCTGCAGTTGTCAGCCTACACCACAGCCACAACAGCGTGGGATCCAAACTGTGTTTGGATTTATGGCACAGCTCAGGGCAATGCCAGATCCTTGGCCCACTGAGTGGATACTAGTTGGGTTTGTTTCCTCTGAGCCATAATAAGAACTTCCCTTCATTCCTTTTAATGGCTGAATTCCATTGCATAGGTATTTCACATTTTGTTTATCTGTTCATCAGTTGATGGACATTTGCATTGTTTCTACCTTTTGCCTATTATGAACATTCATGTACAAATTTTTGTTTGAATACTTGTTTTCCATTCTTTTGAGTATATACTTGGAACGCAATTGCTGGGTAAAGTAGTAACTTTATATTTAAACTTTTAAAGAATCATTTGGGGTTTGATTTGCATTTAAGTAATGGCATACTGTTAAAGTGTCTTTTTCATGGGTTTAGTGACCATTTGCATATCTCCCTTGGAGAAACATTTATTCAAATCTTTTGCCCTTTTTTTTTTTTGCTTTTTAGGAGTGCGCCCTTGGCATATGGAAGTCCCCAAGCTAGGGGGTCCAATCAGAGCTACAGCTGCCAGCCTACACCACAGCCACAGCAATGCAGGATCTTTAGCCCAATGAGCAAGGCCAGGGATCAAACCCGCAACCTCATGCTCCCTAGTCAGATTCGTTTCTGCTGTGCCATGACGGGAACTCCTTTTGCCCTTTTTTTTTTTTTTTGGTCTTTTTTGCCATTTCTTGGGCCGCACCCGCAGCATATGGAGGTTCCCAGGCTAGTGGTCTAATTGGAGCTGTAGTCGCCAGCCTTTGGCACAGCCACAGCAACACAGGGATCTGAGCTGCATCTGCAACCTACACCACAGCTCTCGGCAACACCGGATCCCCAACCCACTGAGCAAGGCCAGGGATCGAACCTGCAACCTCATGGTTCCTAGTCGGATTCGTTAACCACTAAGCCATGACAGGAACTCCTTGCCCATTTTTAAATTGGGTTATGCAAGTTTTTAAATTTTTGAGTTGTAAGGATTCTTTACGTATCTTAGACACAATCCCTTATCAGATACATGATTTGTATATATTTTCTTTTGTCCTATTAATTGTCTTTTTACTTCTTTCCTTGATGTCATTTGCAGCACAAATGTTTTTTATTTTGATGTAGTTCAATTTGTCTAGACTTTCTTTTTTTAACTCTGTTGAAGTATAGTTGATTTACAATGTTGTGTTAATTTCTGCTGTACAAGAAAGTGATATATTTCCATATTCTTTTCCATTATGGTTTATCAAAGGATATTGAATATAGTTCCCTGTGCTGTATAGTAGGACCCTGTTGTTTATCCACCCTATATATAATAGTTTGCATCTGCTAATCCCAAACTCCCAATCCTTCTCTAGTCTTTCTTATGTCACATGCTTTTGATGTCATATCTAAGAACCGTTACTTAACTGAAGGTTACAATGACTTATTTGTTTTCTTCTAAGAGTTTCATAGTTTTAGCACTTACATCTAGGCCTAGGCTCAATTTTAGCTTATTTTTGTACTTAGTATAAAAAGAGGTTTTAGGAGTTCCCGTCATGGCGCAGTGGTTAGCGAATCCGACTAGGAACCATGAGGTTGCGGGTTCGGTCCCTGCCCTTGCTCAGTGGGTTAACGATCCGGCGTTGCTGTGAGCTGTGGTATAGGTTGCAGACGCGGCTCGGATCCCGCGTTGCTGTGGCTCTGGCGTAGGCCGGTGGCTACAGCTCCGATTCAACCCCTAGCCTGGGAACCTCCATATGCCGCGGGAGCGGCCCAAGAAATAGTAACAACAACAACAACAACAAAAGACAAAAAGACAAAATAAATAAATAAATAAATAAATAAATAAATACTCAAGGATTTAAAAAGAGGTTTTAATTCATTCTTTTCTCTGTGGATATCCAGTGGTCCCAACACCATTTGTTGAAAAGACTATTCTTTCCCTCATTGAATAATCTTGGCAGTCATGTTGAAAACAGTGGACCATCTATGAGAGGGTTTATTTCTTAACTCTCAATTCTATATCTGTCTTTTATTCCAGTAAAACACTATCTTGATTACTGTTGCTGTATAGTAACTTTTGAAATTAGGAAGTATGAGGCCTCCAACTTTCTTCCTGTTTTTCAAGAGTATTTGGATATTCTTGGTCCCTTGCATTTCCATGTGAATTTCAGGCTACACTTGCAGTTTCTTTCTTTCTTTCTTTGGCCATTCCCACAGTATGTGGTAGTTCCCAGGCCAGGGATCTTTAACCCACTACACCATAAGAGAACTCCTATGCTTTATTCTTTTTGATGGCTGAATAATATTTCATTGCATGGATATATCACATACAATCACAAGAGAACTCCCATGCTTATCAATTTCTGCCAAAGAGCTATCTGGGATTTTGACTGGGGATTGCGTTGATCTGTAAATCAAATAGGAAGTATTGCCATTTTAATAATATTAGTCTCCCAATTCATGAACATGGGATATGGGATATCTTTCTATTCATTTAGATCTTCTTCAGTTTCCTTCAGCAATGTCTTATAGTTTTCCATGTACACATTTTGCACTTTTTTTTTTGGTCTTTTTGCCTCTTTCTAGGGCCGCGCCCACGGCATATGGAGGCTCCCAGGCTTGGGGTCCAATTGGAGCTGTAGCCACTGGCCTACACCACAGCCACAGCAACGAGGGATCCGAACCTCATCTGTGACCCACACCACAGCTCACGGCTCCTTAACCCACTGAGCAAGGCCAGGGATCGAACCTGCAACCTCATGGTTCCTAGTCGGATTTGTTAACCACTGAGCCATGACAGGAACTCCTGCACATTTTTTAAGAAATAAAAAAAATTTTCCCTAAGTATTTTATTCTTTTTGGTGTTGCTATAAATACAATTGTTTTCTTTCTTTTTTTTCCTCACACCCTTGGCCACACCTGCAGCATGCAGAAGTTCCAGGGACAGGGGTCAAACCTGTGCCACAGCAGTGAACCCTGAACCACAGCAGTGACAATGCTGGATCCTTAACCCACTGGGCCACCAGAGAACTCTCTACAATTGTTTCCTTAATTTTACTTTCATATTGTTCATTGCTAGTACATTGAAATACAATTAATTTTTTATATTGATCTTGTATTTTACAATCATACTGAATTCATCTATTAGTCCAATAGTTTTTTGGTTTTTTTTTTTCCTTTTTTGAGGATTCAGGCTTTTCTAAGTACAGATCAGATCATCTGTGAATGGGGATAATCTTACTTTTTCCCTTCCAATATGTATGCGTTTTATTTATTTTTCTTGCCTAATTGCCCTGGCTAGAATCTCTGATAAAATGTTGCATAGAAGTGACGAGTAAACATCCTTGTCTTGTTCCCGATCTTAGGGCAAAAGCTTTTAGTCTTTTGCTATTAAATATGGTGTTAGCTGTGCAGTTTTTGTAAATGGGCTTTATAAAGTTGAGGAAGTTCCTTTTTATTCCTAGCTTATAGAGTGCCTTTATCATGAAAATTTTTAAGATTTTGCCAAATGCTTTTTTGTTTCTATTAACATGTTCATGTGATTTTCGTCCTTTATTTATTTTATTGATATTGGTACTATATTGATTGATTTTACATATTAAACCAACTTTGCAACTTTACAAGTTCCACTTCATGTATAATCCTTTCTGTGTGTCACTACTGTGGGTTTGCTAGTCTTTTGAGGCAGTATAACTTACAGAAGAAGGAATAGAGGACATTTACACAAACTTTGTACTATGTAGCAAATACCATAATATAGGGTAGAGAGCATCAGTGCTATTCTAAGTAAATACTTATTGCGCACGAACTATGTGCCAAGTATTGTAGCTGGGGGAAATAAAAGCTGCAGGGGCCAGGGAGTCTTGGTTAGTGCCCTCCTGTCCCTTCTAGCCAGCATCCCAGAAGTCATCAAGACCCCCACCCTACCTCTTCCCCACTCCAGTCATGCCCAAGGACTGTCAAAAAGGCAGCCAGTATTCCTTGAAGATTAGGTGGTCAGAGATAATGCTGTGACTCAGTTCCGAAGACAAAATAGCAGGGTAAGAACAAGGCTTTGGAGTCAGACAAATGGGGATTCAAATTCCAGCATTGGGGGAGTTCCCGTCGTGGCACAGTGGTTAGCGAATCCGACTAGGAACCATGAGGTTGCGGGTTCGGTCCCTGCCCTTGCTCAGTGGGTTAACGATCCAGCGTTACCGTGAGCTGTGGTGTAGGTTGCAGACGCGGCTCGGATCCCGCGTTGCTGTGGCTCTGGCGTAGGCCGGTGGCTACAGCTCCGATTCAACCCCTAGCCTGGGAACCTCCATATGCCTCGGGAGCGGCCCAAGAAATAGCAACAACAACAACAACAAAAAAAAGACAAAAGACAAAAAAAAATTCCAGCATTGGCACCTACTTGTGACTAGTAAATTAAACTCTCTGAACTTAGTTACATCACCTGTCAGATGGAGATAATTATAGCACCCTCCTCAGGTGGTTGTTGGGAGTAAATATTGCAATAAATTATACAAAACATCTAGTAGAGTGCTTTGGTACATAGTAGATGCTCAGCAAATCATAGCTATTACTATGTGTTCAGCACTGGGTGACAACCATTGTCTAGGGAAAGAAAGTCCAGAAGAAGAATGGAAAAAAACACAGACCCTCTTTTCAGAAGGTGCATGTTCTAGTTAGGAAGTCAAACCTAGCACATACAAAATAACTGTAGCATTATAAAAACAGCATATCATGTACCTAAAAATCATTATATAGGATATGACTACTATAGGAATAAATGAAACTATAATATGTAAAATGCTTCACACCAAAGTGTTAAGTGACAGTAAGGTCGCAACAAGTGGTAGTAGTTATTATTATTCACAGTTGCTTTCACCTTAAGAGTCGCTCTAGAACAGCGGTTTTCAAAGTGTGGTCGCTGGTCCCAGCAGCAGTAGCATCACCTGGAACTTGTTAGAAATGCAAATTCTTGATCTCCTTCTCAGATGAACTGACTCAGAAACTCAGAGGGTGGGGCCCAGCAAACTGTGTTTTAATAAACTCTTCAGGTGATTTGGTTTTCAGTGTTGATTGCATGTTAGAATTACCTGGGGAGTGTAAAAAAATCCCAAGATGATGCTCCCCTCAGACCAACTGGAATATCTAGGGATGGGATCCAGGCCTTAGAATTGTGTAAAACTCCCTGAGTTATTCAAATGTACATCTGGGGTTTAGGACTATATGTCTGAAGAGAGTCTTGTATTAAAGAGAAGAGAAGAAGATTCAATCTTTAAAATTAATAAATTTACTAATGCAGATTGTGGAAGAGGCCCTACAATACCCATCTTACGCCCACTCCTCCAAAGTCTGCCCTACAAGATGAGAAAAACCAGAGAAAACAGAGCCTCTCCCTAACCTGAAGTTGAGCTTGAAGTTGATCCTGGCCTCTCCCCTTAGGTGGAGGGAACAGACACTAAAAGCCTGAGCCTGAAGTTCATTTAAAATAACAACAACATGGAGTTCCCGTCGTGGCGCAGTGGTTAACGAATCCGACTAGGAACCATGAGGTTTCGGGTATGGTCCCTGCCCTTGCTCAGTGGGTTAACGATCCGGCGTTGCCGTGAGCTGTGGTGTAGGTTGCAGACGCGGCTTGGATCCCGCGTTGCTGTGGCTCTGGCGTAGGCCGGTGGCTACAGCTCCCATTCAACCCCTAGCCTGGGAACCTCCATATGCCGCGGGAGCGGCCCAAGAAATAGCAACAACAACAACAACAAAAAAGACAAAAAAAAATTAAAATAACAACAACAAAACCATTCCTCTTTTTAAAAATTAATTATTTTTCCTTTTTAGGGCCACACCTAGGGCATATGAAGTTCCCAGGCTGGATCAAATCAGAGCTGCAGCTGCCGGCCTACAGCCACAGCCACAGCAACGCTGGATTCCAGCCACATCTGCGACCTCTGCTGAAGCTTGCAGCAACACCAGTTCCTTAACCCACTAAGCAAAGCCAGGGATTGAACCTACATCCTCATGGACACTGTGTCAGGTTCTTTTTTTTTTTTTTTTTGTCTTTTTGCTATTTCTTGGGCCGCTCCTGCGGCATATGGAAGTTCCCAGGCTAGGGGTCAAATCAGAGCCGTAGCCACCGGCCTACACCAGAGCCACAGCAACTCGGGATCCGAGCCGCGTCTGCAACCTACACCACAGCTCACTGCAACGCCGGATCATTAACCCACTGAGCAAGGGCAGGGACCGAACCCGCAACCTCATGGTTCCTAGTCGGATTCGTTAACCACTGTGCCACAACGGGAACTCCACTGTGTCAGGTTCTTAACCTGCTGAGCCACAACGGGAATTCCCCGACATTCATTTTTAATCACTCAGTGTTAAATTCCCCTTGGAAGACTACGAGGCATCTGCCTTGAACCCGGAGGGTCTCATGTCACCCAGATCCTTTATTTATTCATGAAACAAGAAAGATCCTTCTTCAGCCCCAATCAAGCACCACAGGAGCCTGATCAGGTTGTCCCAAGATGCAGCCTGTTCTCCGAATGCTGTCCACACCCTGCCTGACCTGGCGTATCTTTGATGCCTTCAAATTCCAAGAGTATTTCTCAGACAGAAGGAGAACCTGGTGTGGAGCTCAGCAGAGTATGGAAGTGAAATGGAAGCCAGAGGAACCTACAGCCCACGTGTCATCCTATAGAAGTGGCTGTACAAGATACAGCCTTTGGAAGCAGCAGAATTTTGCTCCTAGCCTTGCCTGCAATTAGGGAGAATAGCTACCAGGCTCCTGGGTTGTGCTTACCAGGAAAGCAGAAGCTTCCTCTGCTATACACAGTTTTAGGGAAGTAGCTAGTAGTGAAGAAGGGTGGGGTTTGGAATCCTCAGACACAGAGAAATTCTACTGTGCCCCTTAAAAGTTACTTAACTAGTTTTTGAGTCCTAGTTCTTCGTCTGTTTAAAAAAAACTGGGAATTAAAAATGAGATGACACACATGCATGTCCTTAGCCCAGTGCCGATAACAGAGATGCTCAGGAAATGTTAGTTTCCCTTCTCTTTTCCAGAAAAGGGAAGGAGCAGCAGGGGTATGATAGGTCAGCTGCCTGAATCTCTTCTGTGACCCCTCAGAACCACCAATGTCCCTGTGACTCAGTCTGTCTTTCAAACCTATTGCTAAATAAAAGCAGAGTAAGTTTGATGTGTTATATACCCCTCTGGTAATTCTCCAGCCAGGGCTGTAGCAGACTTGTGGTTTAATCCACTTTCAGTTACAATCTACATGCTCAGTACGTAATTTAGAAACTCAAATAGCCAAACATAAATTTTATTTTCATTCCAAAATGATTATTGTAAAAAACATGACAGTTTTGTGACCCCATTTCAGGGGAGACAGTGCCTAACAGGTTATACCCATTCCCATGAGGACTTTGGGCTTTTTTTCTGGGCTTTCAATTTGGGGTTAGGGTTCACATTTCCCCATTCTCTCTCTCACAGAGTCTAGGGCTGAATTTCTTTAAAAAAAGAAGAAGAAAAGGAAGTAGAGGGAAAATGGGCTGTTTTCTTTTAGAAAGGAAATGGTCCTGTCCTTTAAATACCCACAGCCCACATGAACCCTACATTCCTAGCCTGGGAACCCAAACAAAAATAACACCAAGCCTCTTTGGATAGCTACAGATGTTGTGCTTATTTGCATACATTTGTATATAATTATAAGCAAACATGCAGAGAAAATTAATCAGGGCATCCAGTGGTGACTGCAATCAACCCCAATATTACAAGCTGGCCTGTGAAGCAGGTGGCATGACCACAGGGCAGGACAGTGCTAGCATTCTGGGGGCTCCCTGAAGTAAGGCCAGAAACCCAGTGTCACAAAAACTTAGTGTTCTCCCTTGATTTCTCTGCCCTCTTCACTTTCCTCTTTTCCCCTGTCCAGATCCAGATCCAGATCCATCTGCCCACCCCTCTCCTCCTCCCAGATCATGGGGAGGCCATGGTTCAGTAACTCCCTCCTGAAACCACTAAGGCAGGCCTGAGCCCCACTGGATCCTCAAGCTGCATGTCTCCCTAGGAAGAGGGGACCCACCAGGCATATCCCTTTGGCAGTGCCCTACCACCGTCATCCTGAGAATATGCAGAGCCATGGGACAGACATGTAGGAGCGTGCCAGCAGCGTGGAGTCTTGTAAGGAAATCTCCAGGAAGGCAGGCAGAGGACCTAGGAGTGTGTAGGGATTTGGCCCCGATCCATTACACCTGCCTTTAAAGTATGCCATTAAAATGTCATGCTGTTTTCTTCCTATATCTACAGAGCCTTTTGTTCTCTGGCCATTGCTGACCAGCCAGCCTCCAGACAGAGCCAGACAAATTGTTTTAAAGTTTGGATTTCCATGGGCTCCCTGCATCTAATGAGCTGTCACTCAGAACTTTGCCCTAAGAGCCTGGCAGTGCCTGGAGGAAGTAGGAGGGGACACATGTACAGCAGCATCCACAGCTGGGTCTGTGCCTCATGAGGTTAGAGGGAAACCTGACCTCTGGCCCCAAATTCTATTCTCAAGTTTCTCTGGGTCCTAAAGCCTTTGAGTTACCTGGTCTCCTGAGGGCAGAGCCCAGCGGTAGGTAAGGTCTCTGGATCCTGCACAACCCTCAGGCCAGAGCTACCCATGTGGCATGGCTTAAGTTACCTTCTCTCTTCACAGGATTGGCCACACTTAGGCCAAGATGGCAGCTGTCAATATGGGGTGATGGGAAGGGTCCCCCAAACTCTGGGTTCCCACAGCCTGCTCTGAGGCCTACAGATCCCACAATTAGAATCCTTCTTTTGGAGTATCCGGAAGGTCCCCTTAAGATGCAGCACTTACTAGAAGAAAATCTCCCGAGAAAGGAACAGAGGCCTCCCCTATAGGAGGTGTTTCAGCTTCTCTGGGGTAAAGTTCAGCCACAACTTCCTCTGAGGACCAAGGGGTTTTTCCTCCTTTGACCAAAGCCATGGACCCAAACCTCCCTTTTTACTTCACTCCCCTCTGCCACAGAAGGTGTCACATCTCACGTGTTCCATTGACCATCATGGAACAAACTGCTTTAGCACAGTAGGCCTCAAAATGATTGGTAGAATCAGCCAGTGGGGTATAAAATTTACTGAGGAAGATAGTTACAGCCTCAACAAGGAGGATGACAGGGATGTCCACAATCCCTCATCAGAAATCTGAAATCAGAAGTTCCCATTATGGCTCAGCAGAAACGAATCTGACTGGTATCCATCAGGACTTGGGTTGGATCCTTAGCCTTGCTCAGTGGGTTAAGGATCCAGCGTTGTTGTGAGATGTGATGTAGGTCGCAGACTCGGCTCAGATCCCATGTTGCTGTGGCTGTGGCGTAGGTCAGCGGAATACAGCTCCAAATCCACCCTAGCCTGGGAATCTCCATATGCCACCAGTGCGGCCCTAAAAAGACAAAGAAAAGGAAAGAAAAAAGAAATTCTGAAATTCCCAATGCTGCAAATCTTTTATTTTTTATTATTATTTTTTTGTCTGTTGTCTTTTTAGGGCCACAACCACGGCACATGGAGGTTCCCAGGCTAGGGGTTGAATCTGAGCTGTAGCTGCTGACCTATACCACAGCCACAGCAACACGGGATCTGAGCCATGTCTTCAACCTAGACCACAGCTCACGGCAATGCCAGATCCTCAAAATCTTAAAACAAATAAGATTTATAACATAATTGGCATCAAAGCCTTTTTAAATGATGAGAAACTTTTCATGATGTCCATACCATTTAGGGTGATTAGTACTATATTTTTTCTACCAAATTAGTATTTTCTAATGGAGTGCTGGCCCAGATCCCACTGGAGTTCCACTTCCAGTGAGGATCTAGAAAGACATGGAAAGCCTTTGCTACAATTGTTGCAATAAGAAAAATCAGACAAAATTAAAAGCATACTTTTATTATTATTTTAAAAATTTTTATGGCCACATCTACAGCATATAGAAGTTCCTGGGCCAGGGACTGAATCTGAGCCATAGCTGTGACCTACACTGCAGGTCAGCAATACTGGATCCTTTTAACCCACTGAGCCAGGCCAGGGATCAAACCTGTGCCTCTGCAGCAACCCGAGCTGCTGCAGTCAGATTCTTAACCCACTATGTCACAGCAGGAACTCCTAAAAGCACATTTTTATATTGAACTAACACAGAGCAGTGGATGCATGGAAGCCTTGATGAATTGAACTCCCAGAAGAAACAAGTCCTTCACAAATTGCAGAAAGTCACAGTAGCTTATGTACCTGGGGATGAGTCCAGTTTGGCTACAAGCAGATAGAGGAGCAAAAAGGCTTTGTAAGGATGAGAAAGCAGCTAAGCTGTGGTGTGGACCCGCATGACAGATTAGGATCTGGAAGAGCCCCAGAGTAAAAACAGATCATTTGTCCTGGTAATTCACCACGCCACTATCCCCACACACACTCTACTCCTGAATTTTGCCACAAAAGTGGCAGAGAGAATAGCATAACGCTGCACATTTTCACAGTGCTTAGATTCCAGTATCCTGCCAGAGTTGAGTCCAAAGATGATTCAAAAATATCTGAAGCTGGAGTTCCCGTCGAGGCTCTGACTAGCATCCATGAGGACACAGGTTGGATCCCTGGGATCACTCAGTGGGTTAAGCATCCAGCATTGCCATGAGCTGTGGTGTACGTTGCAGACTCAGCTTGGATCTGGTGTTGCTGTGGCTGTGGCGCAGGCTAGCAGCTACAGCTCTGATTAGACCCCTAGCCTAGGAGCCTCCATTTGCTGCGGGTGTGGCCCTAAAAAGACCAAAAAAAAAAAAAAAAAGTAGAAGTTTGGGGCTGGGATAATCATAACTAATTAAAGAATTAGATCTAATTAAAGAAGCAGTCCAGCCCCAGCTCACTTCTATTCTAGAAGGAATCTGAATGATCAGTTTCTTAACCCAAACACCAGACAGAAGAAAAGATTGCACTTTCTGAGAAATATACAAAAATACATATGTTTTAGCTTCTACTGTTCTTTTATACAAAATTTCTGGAATGCTATTTAAAAAAATTGATTGTAAATCAATTATGATAAGAAAACTTTTTCTAAAAGAAAAAAACATGAAGTGGTTAAAGAAGAAATATGTGACCCATAATCAAGAGAAGCAGATTCACAGATGATCTAGGTTTTGGAATTAGCAGATAAGAGCTTTAAAACATTTTTTTTTTTTGGTCTTTTGTCTTTTTAGGGCCGCACCGGCAGCATATGGAGGTTCCCAGGCTAGGGGTCTAATTAGCTGTAGCTGCCAGCCTAGCCCACAGCCATAGCAACACCAGATCTGAGCCATGTCTGCGAACTACACCACAGCTCACAGCAACACCAGATCATTAACCCACTGAGGGAGGCCAGGGATCAAACCTGCATCCTCGTGGATACTACTCAGGCTCGTTACCCACTGAGCCACTATGGGAGCTCCAAAACAATTATTTTAAATATTTGGAAGTGTTCACAGGAAAAGATGGCTATAATGGATGGATAGAAGAGTTGTTTCAGGAAAGAAATGTAAACTCAAAAAAAAAAAAACCAAGTGGAAGTTCTAGAACTGAAAAATATATTTTTAAAAACCCTGATTTTAATATTTTGAAAAAATATTTAAAATTTTATTGGATTGGCATAATAGCATATTGGACACTGGAGAAGAAATTATCAACAAACTTGAAGACAAAACTATCAAAATTAAAATTAAACCAAATTGAAACAGAGGAAAAAATTAGTGAACAGAGTATCAACAACTGTAAGTTAATATCTAGTAGTCTAACATGTGTAATTGATGTCTCAGAAAAGAGAGGAGGACAAATAGTGCCAACACACTTTCTGAAGAAATAATAGCCAAAAAATTACAAATTTGATGAAAAGCATCAACCTACAGATTCAAAAAGCTCATCAGATCCCATATAGGATAAAACACACATAGGTATATGACAGTCAAATTGTTGAAGACCAAAGATAAAAAGCAGCTAGAAAAAAAAGGAATATTATGAATATATGAATGATGACTAACATTAAAAATAATGCATGCTAGGAAACAATGGAATAACATATAAGGAAAAAAAACAGAAAATACAGAATTTTATATCCAAGAAAAAAAAAATACCTTCTAAAAATGAAAAAGTTCCCTTGTAGCACAGCAGGTTAAAGATGGAGCATTGCTGCAGCTGTGGCACAGGACACAACCGCAGTGTGGGTTCGATCCCTGGCATAGGAACTTCTGCATGCCATGAGTGCAGCCAAAAATAAATAAATATATAAAACTAAAAAATAAAAATGG
Organism: Phacochoerus africanus; assembly: GCF_016906955.1. Taxonomy (NCBI): domain Eukaryota; kingdom Metazoa; phylum Chordata; class Mammalia; order Artiodactyla; family Suidae; genus Phacochoerus; species Phacochoerus africanus. The sequence goes on along the minus strand of NC_062545.1, from coordinate 133,077,904 downwards.
AAAAGACATCTTCAGATAAGCAGCAGCTGAGAGAAATCACTGCCAGCAGACTTGTACTTCAAGACATACTAAAGGAAGTTCTTTAGGCTAAAGAGAAATTATATTAGTCGGAAAATTAGATCCACCAGAAGGAATGAAGAGCATTGGAAATCGTAAATACGTGGATAAATATAAAAAATTATTTTCTTTATTTTAAAAGAACTGATTGTTTAAACATTAGTAATAGCTATGTATTATGGGTGTGTTTTTTTTTTTTTTACATATACAGAAGTAAAATAGATGACAGTAATGGCCAAATGACAGGAAAGGGCAAATGGAAGCTTACACTATTTGCAAAATGGTACAACATAGATTCAAAATAGACTGTAATATGTTAAAGGTGTATATCATAATCCCTAGGGCATTCCCTAAAAATAAAACAGAACATATGAACCAATAAAAATTAATAGCAAAATGGGAGACTTGAACCCAAACTATATCAATAATTAAATTAAATGTAAATGGACTAAATGTGTCAAAGAAAAGCCAGAACTTGTCAAACGAGTTTAAAAAGCAAGATCAAATAACGTTTTTTTTACAAGACATGTACTTTAAATATGAAGACAAAGTTTAAACCAGCTATAATGGAAAAAATAAAAATCTTAAAAAAAGACAAAGTAAAGGATGTAAAGTAAAAGGATAGAAAAAGATGTATCACAAACACTAATCCTGAAAAATAGGTCAGGTGGTATTTATGTCAAATGAAGTAGACTTCAGGACAAGGAGTGTTGCCAAAGGTAAGAGGAACCTTTTATAAGGATTAAAAGGTCAATTATTCAAAAGAAATAACTATCCTAAATGTGTGTGCAACTAATAGCAAAGTTTCAAAACACAATAAAGCAAAAGTTGACAGGCTAAAGGGAGAAATAAATCAATAATAGTAGTTGGAGATGTTATCACTCACTCCTTTCTCAGTAATGGTAGAAACAGTAGACAAAAGCTCGGTAAGGATATAGAAGATTTTGTTTGTTTGTTTTAGGGCCACACCAGCAGCATATGGAAGTTCCCAGGCTAGGGGTCGAATCAGACACAGTAACACCAGATCTGAGCTGTGTCTGCAACCTGCACCACAGCTCATGGTAACACCAGATCCTTAACCTACTGAGCGAGGCCAGGGATTGAACCCACGTCCTCATGGGTCCTAGTCGGGTTGGTTAACCGCTGAGCCATGAGCCATGACAGGAACTCCAGACGATTTGAATACTATCAACCAACCTAATCTAATTGACATTTATTGATCACTGTAACGATAAATGTAGAAGGTATATTCCTTTCAAGTACACTAGGAACACTCATCAAGATAAACCATATACTGGGTCCCTAATATCTAGACATGCTTCTTCCTCAGGACCTTTGTTGTTGCTATTCCCTATCCCTGGAAAAATCTTTCCTTGGCTGTCCATATGGCTTATTTCTTCACAATATTTATGTCTACTAAAATGTCACCTTTTTAGGAGGAACTTCCCTGACTATCTTATTTTATAGCTCCTCTCCGGAGCAACTCCCAGTTTTTCTTTCTGTGGTCCCAGGGGAGTTGGCTATCCTTGGAGTGCCAGATCTGGGATGTGCCCATTCTTCCCTGGCTTGAGCCTCTGAAAGGCATTGCCCAAATACTGCAGCTTGTCATGAGCAGTAATAAAACCAGGCACCAGTTGCCTTAACATAGCCCTTTCTATTACTGAAAAGTTACAAATGGTGTAGAATGTGTAATAAAGGGCTCAGGTGTCCCTGAGAATTTGACCATGCAGCCAGGAGAGCAGGAAAATGAAAGAAGAGAAGACAACTGACGGACAGGGGCTAGGAAGGGGAGAAGAAGGAGCTACCATCACCATAAATTATTATCATAAACATTCTTTCTGTGTCGAGGTCCTACCACTGGTGGCTATTAGCACTCCATGTCACCTATATCTCTCCCCTCCTCTGCAGCATCTACTCATCAGAGGCAGAAGGCATGATGACTGAAACCAAATAGGTTTCCAAGGCAGCATGTCAAGTTCTGTCCTCCCAGGGCAATGGCAGCTGAATATCAGCTGGGGGAAATGTGTGATATCCACATAAGACCTACACTGAAGAGCTTATGGTCTAATGGGGATAGTATAACAGACCCACAAAGATGTCATTTTAAAAGTGCATTGCGTCTGTACTGTATACCCACTTCCTGGCTCAAGCCAACGTTTAAGGAGTGCTATGCTGAATGCCTAGTACAGTGTGCCCAAACCTTATTGAATCACCTGGAGATCTTATTGCAACACAAACCACACTTTGATTAACAAGGCTGTAGAAGATCCAAAGAGGAAAAAGACCAAGTTCCTGCCTTCACAAATCCAGACAATATAGCATGAGAGAGGGGGTGAGAAGGTGTAGCAAAGAGAGAGGTGACCTCATTGGTTTCAATCAAAAAGCACAAGAAATCAAACCTCAAGCCACCAGGAGTTCCCATTGTGGCTCAGCGGTAACAGACCCAGCTAGTAAACATGAGCATGAGGGTTCGATCCCTGGCCTTGATCAGTAGGATAAGGATCTAGCGTTGCCGCAAGCTATGCTGTAGGTTGAAGATGCAGCTCAGACCCCACATTGATGTGGCTGTGGCATAGGCGGGCAGCTGTAGCTCCGATTCGACCCCTAGCCTGGAAAATTCCATGTGCCAAGGGTGTGGCCCTAAAAAGCAAAGCAACAAAAACAACAACAACAAAAGCTCTCAGGCTACTAGACAGATGTAATGCCTGAGGGCATTTGGCAAGAGAGAGGGTTGGGTGACAAAAAATTAGAGAAGTATGGATGAAACCAACACATCTGTGATCCAAGGGAATATGCTGTTGGGGTCCTCACTTTTCCTCTCTCCCTTCTGATGGAAATAGCTGGAGAGGGAAAAAAAAAAAACAACCCATTGTGTCATGGCCAGTATAGATATTTTACCATAGGCAAAGGGCACCCAGGGTTGGTCTTGGGGAGCCTCGGAGAAAGGAGCTGGAAGAAGGGCAGCAGAGGGAGGGGCATAAGGACCCAGGTGTGGACTCCTTTTATATAAAGAGAGGACCAAGGGGTCAGGGAGAGCTTCACTCATTCTGGCTTAGTCTATAATTCTTGCCATTTCTAAGCCTGGAGCCCTGCTTGCTTCTTTCAAATCAGGCCTGCTCTAATGGGTGCAGATTTTGGTACAGCCTTAAACATAACTCGCGTCCTGATGATGCAAAGCTAAGACTGAACGCTGTCAGGCTCATCACTCAGTGTCTGTGCAGGGCAGGAAGCATCATAGAACCATGGGATTTTAGATCTGGAAGTTCCTTCTTTGAGCCCAATACCTTCCCTTTGGCTACTGAGAACAGTAGAAGTTATCCTAGACTGCAACTCCCCAAGCATGATAGAGGGCCAGTGGGAGTGGGGCCCAAGAGGTACCATCCCAGAGTTAGGAAGGCACTGTGTCCATATTTACCTAGGATAGTCCCAGAATGTAATGTACAACCACTACCCAAGCATAATGATGTAAAAGTGTCCCTTTCACTACCCATCACTACTGTTATTTTAGACAATCATTTCCAGGGTCATCCTGGTATACTTCCAAGTTTCTGACTGCAAACTCTGAAGGGTGGGATTGCTGAGCCCCTGCCCAGGCCACATGGGGACTTCCTTCCTTCCTTCTGGACACACCTCCAGGATCCAACAAAGGAAGGAGAAGGGGTCTGGGCTCAGGACTCTGTAGGGAGCCCAACTTGATCTCAGGGTAGCTCTAGAAGGGTAGAAAGGGTCCAGGAAACACTCTTAGGCTTACACAAGATAGGATACGGCCCCTGGATGCACCAAGTCCCAGCCAGGCCTGTTTTATAGCTGATTCAATACGCCTTGCTGGGGAGGAGCAGGGCTTGGGATAGGGCCCACACTGCCTCAATATTTACACTGTGACCTTAGACTTCTTTCTCCTGGGGTGAACCAGGGAGACAGCAGGGACTGTATAGTGGAGGATCTGGACCCAGGAAGCTGATGGAAGGTAATTAATGACAATTAAAACTACAATCACTCTATTCATTGACTATTCATATTGCTGCAGGTTGCCTTCTATACCTGGGGACTGGCTCTAGCACAGTTGAACTATAGGCCTCTGAAGAGGGCACATTCCTAGGAATTACCTGCCAGACTTGCCTTCCCATGGGCTGCAATCTGGGCCTTTGCCTCTGAAGGAGCCACAGTATCTTCCTTCCATGGTAGTTGATGGCCCTGACTCAACTCTCTCCTCCCTTTCTCCACTATCACGTGCTGCTCCCCGAGGTGGGAGGCAAACTAGGTTCCCTAGGCCTCAGGGAGGGACCTCACCGCAGTGAGTATGATGGAGCAGGAGCCAAGTGATGAAGCCTAGGGCTGGTTCCTCTGCTCAGCTGAAAGGCCTTTCACTTAGCTCCCAGCAGATAATTATCTTACCTTTGGCAGACAATTAACAAGGGGACCAAATTGCAGCCAGCAGCCAGCACCCCAAGACCTGTGCTCCTGAGGACTTCGTGGAGCAGAGCCACCATGCCAGGCATGGCCTACCTCCCCACAAGACAGTCCCTTAAGAGAGAAACTGCCTCTACCTTGTTGAAGCCAGGGTTATTTTGAGTTACCCAGAGCCAAGCCGAAGCCAGCTATAAGGACATTGAGACTTATTCTTCACACTCCATTTATTTCCAAAAATAATTTGAGATAAATTACAGTAAATGAGAAATAAATGACAGATTCATGCAAACAAAGAGACATAAATAAGAGACATATAATGAAAATGGGTGGCAGTTTTTCCAGAAGATGAGCAGTAAGGGCAATTATTGTCATTGCATGCAACATTTCACATCTAACTTCCTGGCAGCCAAGTCTAATAAGGGATACCCAAAGATGTAACATATCTCTCATCATCAACATGGGTGGTCAGACCAGGCTTCTACCAGGGGTACTGCTGGCATGTCACGAAGCAAAGTTTCACTTTCAGTAGCGTCATACCACAGGGAGGAAGTAAGATAGAAATCTGCATTGGATGGTGGCTGCATTTTGCCCACCTGCCCCACTCGATTCTCTTTCCATTCTTTCCCCAAAAGCATCCTAGAAGGACTGTATCGACCAGCCTCTTGCCCTCTGACTTCGGGTTGGTTTGGCTATTGAAAGGTCCCAGTAAGAGGTCAGAAGATGGGAAGAGGATTTGTTGATTTAGCCACTGAGTGACTGAATAAAGGAATGGGAGTTGGGTTGTACTCTCAATTTTGCTCCCATTATACCCTGTGACCTTCTAGCAATAACTCCTCTGAACCTTGGTTCCTTGTCTATCAGTTGAGAGAGTCACCCTAGAAGGTCTGTAAGACCTCTTCCCATTCTGACATTTAGTGATTTTTTTGTTTGTTTGTTTTGGTCTTTGCTATTTCTTTGGGCCGCTCCCTCGGCATGTGGAGGTTTCCAGGCTAGGGGTCGAATCGGAGCTGTAGCCACCGGCCTACGCCAGAGCCACAGCAACGCGGGATCCCAGCCACGTCTGCAACCTACACCACAGCTCACGGCAACACCGGATCGTTAACCCACTGAGCAAGGGCAGGGACCGAACCCGCAACCTCATGGTTCCTAGTTGGATTCATTAACCACTGCGCCACGACGGGAACTCCTAGTGGTTTTTTAATTCCCACCACTGTCCAAAGAACTCCTGCTTCTGGAGGTGTTTTTTTGGATTGAGACATTAGCTATCGAGATATCATATCTCATGTTAAAATGCACTTACACCACCTGGTGAGGTTATCACAATAAAAAATCCATCAGGATCACAGAGGGAAATTCTTTGGTGTTTAGATTAAGCTGGTCTCATGCAGCGGTGTCTAGAGGGAGGCGGCATAGGAGAGGTAAGCGTTCACACAGACAGGATTGAAAATCTGAAGCTAGGTATACTGTGTACTCTGGGACTAATTGAGATCCTGCAAGAAATAGAAAGGAGGCAAGGAGCCTGGGTAACTGGAACATAGGAGACATAAGGACAGTGGGGAATTGTGGGGGCACAGAAAGTTGCCAGAGAAAACACTATCGACTGCCTGTGTCTGTCTAGCGGAATAGCTGAGCACAATGAGTCAGCCTGTGGATCAGCAAGTTTGTGGACCACAGACCAGCTGTGGGGTAGGGGTGGGGCAGGGGCTGATACCTTGCGGGGCCGGGCTGGGGGACCAGAGGACCTGATGGAGGCACCTCTGGGCTCTGGCTTGTCAGGATGTGGCCTGGAGCCATTGACCCTCCACCGTGATACTCCATGGGACAGTCCTTGCGTGACTAAAACTGAGCAGAAGAGGGACGAGCCTGTCGCCCGTGCCTTCCAGATCCCCCTCCACTCTGCATGTGCAAGGAAGAGTCAGACCCAGTGCAAGGAAAGAGTCAGACCCGAGGCAAGTGGCATTTTCTCAGGGTTCCTACTTTTGTCTTTTTGCAACAACTTACCATGTTCTCTCCCCCTCACAGATATTTTTGCCATGAATATAATGGTATCACTTTATTATTAGTCGCTCATCCTGTGTGATTCACTTAAAAAAAAAAAAAAACAACTCCAGGTACATTGGATTAATCACAATCCTCAGTCTATAGCCCTCTTTCTTCACTGATCCAGGCATAGCCGAAACACCAATGCACACCCAGTGCTAGAGCTAAAATAGGGATCATAGCCAACTCTACCTATGTGCTCTTCCTTCATCCTATCCCTCTTCTGGCCACCCACTACCCTCCATAGAGGGTAGTTATTGGTTTGTTTTTGGTTTTATGTTTTTGGCTGCAGCATATGGAAGTTCCTGGGCCAGGGATTGAACCAGCGCCACTGCAGTAATAATGCTGGATCCTTAACCCACTGAGCCAGCAGGGTACACCAGATTTTTAAAAATTTGCTCTCCAAGGCTGATGAAGTGTCACCTACTGCTAGAGTTTATTCACCGCAACCCATTCCTTCTGATTTCTAACTGGCTGAATGTGCTCATGCTCAGAGGGGCCCCTCTGACAGGTCTTTACTTGAAATGAAGTCAGATTGCCCACAAGTATACTTCCCATTGTTTAAAAATTTTATCTATGCCAGGAGATCCAGCTGTGGCTCAGCGGTAACGAACCCGACTAGTACCCGTGAGGACGTGGGGTCAATCCCTGGTTTTGCTCAGTGGGTTAAGGATCCAGTGTTGCCATGAGCCATGGTGTAGGTTGCAGAGGAGGCTCAGATCCTGTGTCGCTGTCACTGTGACACAGGCTGTCAGCTGCGGCTCTGATTTGACCCCTAGCCTGGGAACTTCGATGTGCCACAGGTGCAGCCCTAAAAAACAAAACAAAACAAAACAAAATTTATCTAAGCCAGGGTTTCTCAACCTTGGCACTACTGATGTTTGGGGCTGGATCATTCTTTGTTGTGAGTGGCTATCCTTTCCATTGTTGGATATGCAGCAATATACCTGGCTTCTACCCACTAGATGCTAGTAGCACCCACCCTCCACCTCCCTAGTTGTGACAGTCCAAAATGTCCCCTGGGGCAGGAGGCAAATTCAGTCCTCATTGAATACTATTGATCTAAGCAAATATTTGGCAATAATCAGCTTAACAAATTCAGCAGATAAAATGCTCTCCCCCAAATACATGCACATTTGTGCTATAGAGCCTTGCTTCAAAGAGTGTGGTCTTGAACCAGTACCTGGGAACTCATTACAAATACAGACTCTCAGGCCCTGTCCCAGAGTCAGCATCTGCTTTGTTGTTGTTTTGCTTTTGGTTTTAGTCTTTGGTTTTTTTGACCACACTGGTAGCCTATGAAGTTCCCAGGCCAGGGACTGAATCCAAGCCACAGCTGCAACCCATGCCATAGCTGGATCCTCAACACCAGATCCTTAACACACTGCACCACAGCAGGAGCCCCAGGATCTCCATTTTAACAAGATCTCCAGGCAAGGAAGTGTGAGGAGCCCTGCTGGAGATTACACAAACGGGCACCCTTGGAATAAAGTGGGCCTAGATGCAGTGCTTCCCAACAGGAGAATTTACTGCCATGTGGGGGGGGGGGAACAATCCATTGTTCTGCGAGGTTGTCCCCTGCTTTGAAGGACATCCCTAATCCATCTCCATTAAATGTCCACATAGCACTCCCCAACATCTGAGGCAATCAGAGCTACCCTTACCCTCCAGATGCCCTAGGGGGAGCAGGACCATCTCTGGGTACAACTCCTGGAGGGGAATGTTTCTTGCCCTATGGACAATTTGTCCAACAACGAGCCTGCCTCCGTCTGCAGATTTGTCCAGAAGGCAAGAAAAGAGGCAGGAGTTAATGCATTATAGTGTTCTTGACCACATCCCCAAGGGGTAAGGGAGTCAGCTGATGAGCACTGGCCAAGGAAGAGCCATGCCATCCAATGCCAATGGGAACATGTCGGATCTGGGGCAGTAAGAAAGGAATAGGGGAGACATGCAGGAACCCTCTGGGAGAGACAGAGCTGTAAAGTGCAGCCCAACCAGTCAGACCAGCTAGGGCACTTCCTCCCCCCACCCTGTGTCATTTTCCTCTTTTTCTCTTCTTTCCTCTTCTTCTTTCTCTTCTCTCTTCTCCATCCTTTCTCTTCCCACCCACCCCACCCCGCCCACCCACCCCCTGGCAGCCTCACTAGCCTAATCAGGATAAAGAAAATACATGAAAACAGCTTGGCATCCAAGAGCAGAACATGTCTGGAGTGAGGAAAGGAATGCACCCAGGTGGGTGAGGTGTCCATTCTGTGCCCTACCCTGCCCCCTGCTCACCTGGAACAGGGGAAGGAGATGTTCAGGCCCTTCCCAGAGCCAGGACGACTAGGAGGCTCTGTAGCTGGGAAATGTGAGAATTCTGTGGAAGAGATCCAGCTTCCAGACTGCAGCTGGACACCTGCCCTCGACTGAAGCAGAAGGGGCTCGGTTTGCCCTCCTACCTTGCTGTTTGCTAGGTGCAGTGAGTTGGGGCTTCCTCAGCCAGGTCTCCACGCTTCCCCTAAACACAATCTGTCTTGCCTCGGAAGGTGTGCTGTTCATTTTTCCTAGAAGGTACTTCCTCTCCTTCCAGTATCTCCTACTCGTTTTCCAAGACCCATAAGGAGGAGTTCTTTCTGCACTTACTTTCTTTCTACCCTCCAGATGTGGGGCACGTGTGTCTGGGGGACCACAGGAAGTCATAATGGTAGGAGCTCTGAGTTCCCCTAACTCTGGGCACACACTGGGTTTTAGTTCATAAGCTGCTATGTTATAGAATGTTTTTTTGAGCACAGGACTTGTGCTATTTTTTGTATGTATATGAAAATGTTTCCATACCCGTCAGGTACAGCACCTGACACGAAATATTTACTGTTTGTTGACTGAATGAAGCGTATCCTGGAGTGCTTGGTCTAACAAGGTCATGTGCCAACTCTTCTCTTTTGCTTCTGTCAGTGTGGACAGAGCAAGGTCCTGGGAATTTAATGAAGAGCAAGAACTGCCACACCCAGCCTCATGGATCTGACACTCCAGTGAGGGACACAGCAGGGAACACAGCCTTTCACTGCTCAGAGGAGCCAGCAGGCCCATTTCTTTGTTCACAGTTGAGGAGGAAACCACCACCCACAAATGGGAGGGCTGAGCCTCTTTCATACCTGTCTACGAGGTGGGCTCTTCTCCAGGACAGCCACCAAAGGTAAAACGTGTCCAGGGTCTGTTTGTTCCTGACTCACATCTGCCTGTTGGCAAAAGCCAGCCTCTCAAACACCACAGCTCTCCTGGTGACATAGTGACCATGGCTGGCAAACATCCCTGCCTCTTCCCTTGGAATGCCCACTTTCTTCTCTAACTCTTTATTAAGGGGCTAGATAGAAAATCAGAAACTGGATCAAACTGATCCACTTCTGCCTTTAGCTGTTAGGAGATGTTTTCCTTTTTTTTTTTTTTTTTTTGTCTTTATGTCATTTGAGGGCTGCACCCGCAACATATGGAGATTCCCAGGCTAGGAGTCCAATCAGAGCTACAGCTGCCAGCCTACGCCACAGCAAAGCAAGATCTGAGCTGCATCTGTGATCTACACCACAGCTCACGGCAACACCAGATCCTTAACCCACTGAGCGAGGCCAGGGATCGAACCCGCAACCTCATGGTTCCTAGTTGGATTGTTTCTGCTGTGCCACAACAGGAACTCCTAGATGATGTTTTTCTAACTCCACCTGTCTCTGGACTCTCTTCTCCCTCCTTCAATTGGGAGCCTGTGTTGGAAGAAAGACATTGAAACTTCCCAGAGGCAACATGGCCTGAAGACCTCCGTGGAGAAGGGAAGCTTGTGTGCTTCTGACCTGGCTCAAGAGCCCAGGGGGTTCTCATCACTGGCATGTTCACGCCCCGGAGTGAGCGTGGGATTCTGAAATGTGAAGAGTTCCTCTCACATTGCTCTCGATGTGGTCCAAAGTCAGGTTTCCCATTGACCCTCAGACTCAGAATTGTTTGAAGAAGGGAAGAATGTTGACCAGTCCTGAAAGGACCCACACCTCCAAGCAAGGATCAAAAAAGGACAGGCTTTAGGCAAGAAGGTGGAGGTGGGAACAGAAGCCAAACAGCTTTTCACCTCACTTAATTCTCTGAATCATCTCACATGGAGCCATAGCCAGCTTCTCACTGTGCAATCCAAACATTTCCAGGCTTGGCTCCCACATTCAGACAAACTAAGATCTTTCTAACCATCTCATTCTCTGCCAGCCTGGGGGCCTCTGACCTCTGGCCATTTCTTGGAAAAGCAACACATAGCCCATATCCACAGAATGCCTCCCATGACTGGGCCCCTTAGAATTTCAGAAGCCAAATTTCTCCCACCCCCACTCCACCCTCCTGTCAGCTTTCCCACATCAGTTGGCTCTGACAAGAGCCATCCTAATTTTGCCCCCAATTACCTCCTTGAATAAGGACAGACCAATCAACTTGTTCCTCAGGCCTCACTGGTATGGAGCCACAAGGGCACAAGTCAGAAAAATGCCACACACAGTGCTTCGTGTGAATTAGAAAGAGGAGGCCCCTCTGGGTGAAATTTTCCAAATACCTCCTCTGAGTAAATGAAGCAGGAAGAAGTGTTCCCATTCAAGCCATTGGCCAGGCACCCTTGCCAGGCTTAGCATAACTGGTACAAATCTATATTCAGCCCTGAATCAGCTACCTTTTCAAAGCCTCCCCCAGGTCCTCTGGGTGTTTTCCAGAGCTTTTGTGCTCACCAATCAGTCTGTTTCATGCTGTCACCTCCCAGAATCTGCCATGTTCTTCCTCTCCTTCTCAAGCTCCCTGGTTGATGGCTTCTACCTCTGAAGTCACTGGAGGATGTCTTCCCTCTGCTGGAGTCTGCTGTGATGAATATTTGGGAACTCTCTAGATTCTTCAAGAACTTCCTGGAGCACAAAACTCTGGTTGGGCTAATTCCAAGGCAAAACAGCCTAATTTTCACTTAGTATTAGCAACATAGCTTATTAAGCTCTGCACCGTACCTTGTTTCTTAACAGCCCTGACATAGGACTGCTTCTGTTCTCAGCTTGTGATCCATTTTGACCTTTTGGTTCTTTTCTGCCAGATGCAGAAAAGTTGATAACTGGTATCTCTTTCTTCAGTATGTGTATTTCTTACATATATCAGTGTGGAAATTCTGGGTCAGACAATTTCTAATGGTTTGAGAAGGGCACTTTTGCAGAAAAGCAGAAGCAGAGTCTGGAAAGAAGTTTCCATGGAACTGAAGAGAGAGGAACCTAGCTCCTAGGAGAGTTCTCTAATACCCTGTCACAACAGCTACTGTGAGATGCAACCAGGCAGCAGCCAATAGCCCCCAGCCCCGGGGCTAATGCATCTTTTCACCCTTCACCTCCCTTCCTCTTGGCAACACAAGATGGTTTGGATTATTATGCCTCCTTCTCATTGGTTCTTCCACCTCAAGACACCTCATCACTGGTAAATACAAGATGCAGCTGCTACTCTGATTGGCTGATCTGTTGCTGGGGTAAAAGCCAGCATGGTGATGCTGCTTTGCCAGATGTGGTCTCCTTCAGGCCCTGAATATACACCCCCATTAGGTCTCTCTTGACCTTCCTCCCACCCCAACATAGTCCCTCCGTCCTCTTGTGGTTGCACAGTAAACAAGCAGTTCGTCCAAGGGTTCCCTGGAGACCCTGAGGTTTTCATCTTTGCAGTCTTTGGCCTGCTAAAGTAGGATTTTGTATAATCCATGAATGCAAAGTTGAGGGAAATTAGCTTTTGACAATCAAGAACACACACATCTCCACAAGACCAAGCAAGAGATCATAGATTTTCTAACAACTAAATCCCTCTAACAGCCACTGATGCAGATAGGTAGGGCTTTGCATGTACATGGGTGAAAATGAGAGGCTTCCCAGTCCCCAACTGCTACCAGTTGCCACTGTACCTGAAATTCCACAATTAAGATTTTTTTCCATTATGAATTTTCTTCTCCTGGGACTTACTATGGAAATACAAAGAGCCCAAAATCTGCTCTGAAAGATGCGTGAAAAGGTTTCTTTATGGTCAAATAAGTTTAGAGATGCCAACATATTTTAGCACCCCCTGTAGTAGGCAGAATAATGGCCCCCAAAGACATCCATGTCCTAATCCACAGAACCTGTGAATATGTCACCTTATGGGGCAAAAGAAACTTGGCAGATGTGATTAAGCTTCAGGACCTTGAGATGAAAGGTCATCCTGGATTATGTGGATGGGCCCAGTATAATTACATGAGCCCTCAAAGCAGAGAGATATTCCTTGACTGCACCCAGTGAAAGAGACACAGTAACAGAAGCTGGGTCAGGGAGATGCTAGGTTATTGGCTTTGAAGATGGAGGAAGGGGGACACAAGCTAAGGAATACCTGCGGATGTCTGTAAAAACTAGGGAAAAAAGTAAACAAATTGTTTTGAAAGGCCTCAAAAAACACAGTCCTGCTAACACTTGTTTAGCCCAGTAAGATTAGAGTCAAATTTCTCACCTACCAAATTGGAAGGTAGCAAATTTGTGTGGTTTTAAGCAACTAAGTTTATAGTAGTTTAGCAGAGCAGCATTAGAAAAGGAATACACCCCCTCTCTCAGGGATTCATAGTGTGCTTGAGCTATTAGGGTCTCTTGGAAGCCTCTCAGGACTCCTGTGTAGCTGGACTTGTTCAAAAGTCGCTGCTCCCCTGGTCACATCTGATCCCATCATAGTTTCTTCCTCAGGAAATCAACTGAGACTAAGAATGTCTGTCCGGAGTTCCCGTCGTGGCGCAGTGGTTAACGAATCCGATTAGGAACCATGAAGTTGCGGGTTCGGTCCCTGCCCTTGCTCAGTGGGTTAACGATCCGGCGTTGCCGTGAGCTGTGATGTAGGTAGCAGACGCGGCTCGGATCCTCTGGCGTAGGCCGGTGGCTACAGCTCCAATTCAACCCCTAGCCTGGGAACCTCCATATGCCGCGGGAGCGGCCCAAGAAATAGCAACAACAACAACAACAACAAAGACAAAAAAAGAATGTCTGTCGAAGCTAGTCTGCTGGAAGGGAAAAGAGGCAAAACCTTGAGAGCGTGGCACAGCTGTATTTTCTGCGTGGGACTGTCCAGCGTAGGAATAAAGGCACTCCCATCTCATTATGGATGAGACAAATTGAAGCTCAGAGAGATTACGTGACTTGCTTAAAGTTGCTCATTTCACACGGCTTTTACAGAACAAGAATCCAGCTTTTCTCAGTTCAGGCGTTGGGCAGGAAACAGCTGGGTCAGAGCCGCCTAAGAACTCTGGACACATGCGAGACTTGGGGCAGACAGCAGTGTGTGGTCATAGCCTGGCCAGCCACCCCAAAAAAGAGTCAGGCTAAGCGCACGCACTCAAAAATATCTCACTATACTGAAGACATCGGATAAATCCTAGTGCTTCAAATGTCCCTCACGGCGCAAAAATTAGCTCTAGACCCAGGACGCGGAGAGCACCTGCAGAGAATTTACACCTCTTAAGGCCGCGGCACCTGGACAGCCAGAGTCTTCAGAAACTACGACTCCCATTATGCACCGCGACCGCGGGCCCAAACTCAGGATAAATTACAAGTCCCAGAATTCCTTGGGTGAGAGGCGCGAGCGCGGAGGAGCGGAGGGGCGTGGTACGTCGTCTGCGCGGGACCGTTAAATTTGAAAGTTGGCGGCTGGGCGTGAGGGCTTGAGGTAGCTGGTTTGTGAGGGGGTCTGGTGTGTGGTTTCGTCTGGGGGCACTCCGGTCGCTTAAGTACCTCAAAGGGCAGGTTGCAGAAGGAGGCCCAGGAGGTCTGTGCCTCAGAGGAAAGGCTCGCGGCAGTTCGAGGTCCTGAGCCGGGAATGCAGGATGGCGGCGATGCAGAAGGGAAGCGATGTTCCGAGGTGGGTACCGGAGAAGGGCGGCTGGGAGCTGAGCCTGCGAGCCCCGGGGGTGCCTAGCAGGTGACACCGGCACGGTCTGGAGAACAGGCCCGGCCGGAGCCTCCCTCCGGCTAAATTCGGACGCAAGGGACGAAGGTGAAGGCGCAGGGTTAGCACCGACCTCAGTGGGGTGCAGGGCGCGTGAGAATCCTGCTGCATCCACTTTCAAAGCCAAGGAGGCTGCGGGACACCGGCGGTCCAAAGCGCATGGAATGTATAGTGTTGTTTGTGTTTGTATCTCAGCCCAGCCATCTGCTAGCTGTTTGACCTTGGTCACGTCTTAATATGGAAATGCTGATATTAAAGCTACCATGCCAGGTTCTGGGAGAATTCAAGTATTAGTAATGTGACTACCTCCAATTAAGGGCTCAGCAAACTGTAGACGTTATAATTAAGCTGGTAGCTTAGTTAGAAATCTAAAATGCCCTTCCTTATTTATACACATTATCAGTCTTCAGGGTTGGGGTTCTATGTGCATTTTCAGTAGAGGGGTACACAGTACTTAGATAAACGCCATTTCACGAGCTCGTTAATTCATGCAGGAAATATTTGTTAACCACCTGCTAAGTGCTAGGTGCCACAGATATTACAAAAGACAGAAAAATCCCTACCCTCATGAAAATTGAAGTTCTGGGGCAGGTTGAGGGTAGGGGCAACAGACAATAAACAAGATAAATAAACTAAAAGTTAGATGGTGGTCAGTACTTTAAAAAAAAAAAAAAGTGGGGAGGAGGGTTGGCTCAATTTTGACCCTTCTCTCACTGAGAAAGTATCATTTGGTCAAGACTTGAAGGAAACTCAAGGCCTAGTCATGCATATACCTGGGGGAAGTACAAAGGCTGGAGGGTAGAGTTGGGGGAGGGAGGTGCACTGGGTGAGTAGCTGGAGGAAAATGAACCAGAAAGTAAAGGGAAATGAAATTATAAAGATAAGGATTCAGGCTTTGTAAGGACCTGGCTTTTACTGCGTAGTTGAAAATTATTGGCAGGTTGTTTTTGTGTTTTGTTTTGTTTTTTAAGAGCCACATCTGTGGCATTTGGAAGTTCCCAGGCTAGGGGTCAAATCAGAGCTGCAGCTGCCGGCCTATGCCACAGCAAGGCCAGATCCTTAACCTGCAGAGCGAGGCCAGGGATCAAACCCGAGTCCTCATGGATTCTAGTCAGGTACATTACCACTGAGCCACAACAGGAACTTCATGAAAGTTATTGGAAGGTTTTGAGCAGAGGAGAGGAAAGACATGATCTGATATTAGTTTAAATGGGATCACTTTGGCTGCGGTGTTGAAAAGACTAAAGAAAGGTAGACAAGAATGGAAGCAGAGAGACCAATTTAGAAGTTATTGAAATAATCCAGGCAAGAGGAGATGGTGGCTTGAGCTAGGCTGGAAACTGTAGAGATGGTGAGATGAGGTTGATTTCTGGATAAGTTTTGAAGGTAGAGCCAACAGGACTTGGAGGGAGGGAGGAAGCAGTCCCGGCTCAGTTTTGGACATTTAACAGAAGTAGTTTCATTTTAAGAACAAGAGAAATCCAGATGAACCCAAGAAATACTTATTCAGTTCTTACTAGTGTTAGATCCTGTATTAGATGAGGATACAAAAATAAGTGACATGGCCCTTATATTTACATGATTCACACAAAATAATTAAAAAGATATGAGTAATTACAACCTAAATTGTGAATCACTCACAGTTAACTTTCTTGAGGGGAGTTTTCAATTCTCATCTAGACCGAGGTCACATAGAACTTTCACTTTATTTTGAAGAATAGTGCTTATTCTGTCTCTCTGTTTTAAACTCAGAGATAGTGTTTCAACCGTAAGTAAGGTTCTCTTTGACCATTGCAGAGCTCTGAAGTTCAGAGTACATACCCTTTATGATGATTAACTCCAAAAAACTTTTATAAATTCCCCTCATAGACAGTCCCGTCGTGGCTCAGTAGAAACGAATCTGACTAGCATCCATGAGGACACAGTTTCGATCCCTGGCCCTGCTCAGTGAGTTAAGGATCCGGCATTGCCAAGAGCTGTGGTGTAGGTTGCAGCTGCAGTTCAGATCCTGCATTGTTGTGGCTGTGGTATATAGGCTGGCAGCTACAGCTCCAGTTCGATCCCTAGCCGGGGAACCTTCATATGCCGTGGGCACAGCCCTAGAAAGACCAATAAATAAATAAATTCCCCTCGTAGGCTTAATAGAATTGGGGGAGCAGTTTGTGACCAGTTAACGGTATTTTTGTCTGCTTCTGCTCTGGGCTACTTATTTATATAAACTTCATTTTTAAGTCATCTCTTGAAACATGGGGTGTTAGTCTGATAAACAGTTTGCTACTTTTTTTTTTTCTTTTTGACTTTTCTTGAGCTGCTCCCACGGCATATGGAGGTTCCCGGGCTAGGGATCCAATCGGAGCTACAGCTGCCGACCTACACCAGAGCCACAGCAACGTGGGATCCGATCCGCGACCTATACCACAGCTCTCGGCAACGCCGGATCCTTAACCCACTGAGCAAGGCCAGAGATTGAACCCGCAACCTCGTGGTTCCTAGTCGGATTCGTTAACCACTGCGCCACAATGGGGACTCCAACAGTTTGCTAATTTTAAACTAGGTGATGCGTTCAGTGGGAGGCACTGAACTGTTTTTTGTCTACTTTGCCAAATTTATAATATTTCTTTCTCCTCTTTTCTTCCTGCTGTAAACTTTATTCTTATAGTACTGTCCACAGTACCCTAGCCACATTCTCTCTTCTGTTAGGCAATACTAGAGCCGTAAACTTAGAAACCAGGTCACAGAAAGGCTCAGAATCTTAGGGGTATAGTAACATTACTAATGTGCCAACCCACTATATGCAACCAAAGGTCATGAATGATCATTTTTCTGAAAACATTTATAATGACCTAGTGATAAAATAACTCAGTATTGGTATGAGGTTTACTTGTGTTCACCTTTTCACAGTGAAGTCACATCCTTGGAGGGAGATGAATGGGAGCTGAGTAAAGAAAATGTCCAACCTTTAAGGCAGGGGCGGATCATGTCTACACTTCAGGGAGCACTGGCACAGCAAGAATCTACCTGTAACACCACTCTTCAGCAGCAGAAACGGTGGGTGTGTAGAATGGTTGGTGCTCAACCTGTCATCATTTATCCCCAACTGTGCTGGGTGATACCTGTGTGGATCCTTGCAGGGTAGAATAAGTAGTACTACTCTTCAAAAGTTGGTAGTATGAGAATCTGTTCCCTTCTGCTTTCCTACCACACAGCAGCTATCTAAAGGTCTCAAGTGCAATGAAGAACAAGAGCTATAGGATTTCTTTATTTTTGGCTGCACCCACAGCATATGTAAGTTTCTGGGCCAGGGATCAAATCCTCCACATCTGCAGCAAGGCTGGATCCTTCACCTACCGCATTGGGCCAGGGATGGAACCTGTACCTCAGGAGCTACCAGAGCTGCTGCAGAGGCAACTCATGATCCTTAACTTACTGTGTCACAGTGGGAAATTCCAACATAGGATTTCATTTCATTGTAGAGCAGCCAAACTCTTAATATTGATAGAAATAATGAGAAACTTCTCATAAAGGGGAACTGATAAGCGAGTATCACATTACAATATTTCCCCAAAGTATTCTGTCATTCTGGATCCCTAAACAGAATTAACTCTTTGAAAGTAATCAATTAAAGAAATTGCTTCCTTTGACTCTGAGTAATGGATGGAGAATGAATCTGCTATCATTTATATGTACTCAAATATTAACTTTCTAGGAAAGTGTTTTTGAGAATGCGCCACAGCTTAGGGCAACACCAGATCCCTAACCCACTGATCAAGGCCAAGGATGAAACCTGTGTTCTCATGGATCCTAGTTGGGTTCGTTACTGCTGAGCCATAAAGGGAACTCAGATTGGTGGACATTTAGATTCTTTTCAGTTACATGCTTTAAGAATAAAACTGCTATGGACATTCTTGCTTAAGGCTTTTTGTGGACATAGATTTTCATTTCTCTTGGAATAGAATTGCTTGGTTATAGAATCCACATATGTTTAACTTTTTAAGAAATTGTTGGTTTTACAAAGAAGTTGTAACATTTTACACTCCTGTCAGCATTGTATGAGAATCTTTTTGCCCCATATCTACTCCCGTATTTGCTGTGGTCAGTTTTTTTCATTTTGGCCATTCTGGTAGGTGTATAATATCATTATGGTTTTGCTTCTGATCTTCTAGGTGACTAATAATGGTGAACACTTTTTTCACTTGCTTATTGGCCATTTATGTATCTTCTTTTTGCTGCATTTGTTCAGATGTTTTGCCTAGTTTTAAAACTGGATTGCAGGAGTTTCCTCATTTCCCGTGGAAATGAATCTGAATAGCATCCATGAGGATACAGGTTTGATCCCTGACCTCGCTCAGTGGCTTAAGGATGCAGTGTTGCTGTGAGCTGTGGTGTAGGCCTGCAGCTGTAGCTTCAATTTAACTCCCAGCCTGGGAACCTCCATCTGTCGATGGTGTGGCCCTAAAAAGACAAAAAAAAAAAAAAAAAGGGATTGCAGAAGTTCTTTATACAGTCTATATATAAAATATGTTACAACTATTTTCTCCCTATCTGTTTTCTTGGTGGTATTTGTTTAAAAGCAGTTTTTTTTTAAATTTTGATGAAGTTTAATTAGCATTTTTCTTTTTAGTTCTTTTTGTGTCCTCTTTAGGAAATCTTTGCCTGCCCTAAAGGTGCAAAAATATTCTCCTGTGATTTCTCCTAGTAACTTTTTGTTTTAACTTTTATGTTTATGATTCATCTTAAATTTATATGTGTGTATGTTGTGAGGTTGGAGTAAAAAGTCTTTTCCATCTACCCCCACCCTCACATGAATATCTAATTAATTGTTCAGCCTCCATTTGTTGGAGAGGTATTTTTTTTCCCTTAAATTGCTTTGGGGTGCTTGTCAAACATCATTTGATTGTATATGTGTGGATCATTTCTGGACTCTATTCTGTTCCATTGATTTAATTGTCTTTTATCCAGTTATATATCATCTTGATTAGCTTTATATAGTAACACTTGAAGTCAGGTAGAGTGAGTTATCCAACTTTTGTTGCTCTTTTTAAAATTTTTTTAGCTGTTTTTGGTCCTTTGCCTTTCCAAATTTTATTTTTTTAATTGAATTAATTTTTTTTTTTTTCTCTTTAGGACTACACCTGCAGCATATGGAAGTTCCCAGGCTATGGGTCAAATCAGAGTTGCAGCTGCTGGCCTATACCACAGCCACAGCAATGCCAGATCCAAGCTGCATCTGTAACCTACAGTTCAGCTTGCAGCAATGCCAGTTCCTTAACCCACTGAACAAGACCAGGGATTGAATCCACATCCTCATGGATACTAGTCAGGTTTTTAATCCACTGAGCCACAATAGGAATTCCCTGTCTTTCCAAATTTTAAAATGATCTGGTCAGTTTCTAGAAAAGAGACTACTGGGATTTTGGGTTAGATTGTCTTGTGTGTGTGTGTGTGTGTGTGTGTGTGTGTTTTCTAGGGCCACACCCGAGGCATATGGAGGTTCCCAGGCTAGAGGTCTAATTGGAGCTGTAGCCACCAGGGCCACGGCAATGCTGGATCCCGAGCTGCAGGCTGCCACCTACACCACAGCTCATGGTAACACCGGATCCTTAACCCACTGAGCAAGGCCAGGGATCGAACCGGAAACCTCATGGTTCCTAGTCAGATTTGTTAACTGCTGAGCCACAAGGGGAACTTGAAGATTGTCTTGAATTCATAGATAATTTTTAGAGAATTGCTGATTTTTATCAGTAGTATCTTTGTTTTTTTTCCACCCTCTCTGCAGATAATCCCCTCATTATCTCACACTTAAATCACCATATTAGCTACATAATTGTGGCCCCTTCTCTAATTTCTTCTTATGGGAGAAGATTAATCTTTTTGAAATCTTTACTTATTTTCATAGTCAAGATACTCTCCAGTTGAAGAACCACTACTGGCTTGAACAGATGGAATCCAAATTCTTTAAATCTGTATTTAAAGCATTCTGGGAGTTCCCGTCGTGGCGCAGTGGTTAACGAATCCGACTAGGAACCATGAGGTTGCGGGTTCGGTCCCTGCCCTTGCTCAGTGGGTTAACGATCGGCATTGCCGTGAGCTGTGGTATAGGTTGCAGACGCGGCTGGGATCCCGCGTTGCTGTGGCTCTGGCGTAGGCCGGTGGCTACAGCTCCGATTCAACCCCTAGCCTGGGAACCTCCATATGCCGCAGGAAGCGGCCCAAAGAAATAGCAAAAAGACCAAAAAAAAAAAAAAAAAAAAAGCATTCCTTTCTTACCTCTCCAGATGTTTCCATTTATTCCCAAAACTACCTTAGTTTCCTCTGGATAAACTCTCCCACTTTGACAACTTTATTCAATACTGATTTCCTTCTCTTGGAAGACTCCCCTTTTCTTTCAAATCTAATGGTTCCTTCAGAGTCCCACCTTCTAAGATTGCTTCTGTGATACCTCCTTTTGACTTTATAAAGCCCTTAATATCTGTTCCTGGCAATTGTAATATACTGTATGGCTCTGTATTGTTAGTTTTTCATTTATGTGCTTTCTTATTAGAGTATAAATTCCTTTGTGTCAGAAACTATTCTTATTTTTTATGTCAAAGTCAAACATAACCCATTATACAGTTTTTATTGATTAATCACTTATCTAAATTGTGGTTTGTTACCCAATACTTCCCCTGTTCTAACTGGTCAATCTTAACTTAGTCTTAGCCCTCTGCATTTCCACACTCTCTACAAAGACATATTTCACACTTTCTCTAAAGCATTCCTCCAGTTTATATACGGTATAATTCTCTGATGTTACTCATGGAATTTTTCTTTAAGATCCTTATTTCTATATATTTGTGTGTGTGTGTTTCTTTAATACTATCATATACATATAAAATAATAGTTACCGTTTTATTATTTACTATGTCCAAACACTTTACACTTAAAATTAGTCAACCTTAGGAATTTCCATCATGGCTCAACAGTAACGAACCTGACTAGGATCCATGAGGTTGCAGGTTCCATCCCTGGCCTCATTCAGTGGGTTAAGGATCCAGCGTTTCTGTGAGCTGTGGTGTAGGTCATAGACGTGGCTCGGATCCTGTGTTGCTGTGGCTGTGGTGTAGGCTGTCATCTGAAGCTCTGATTTGACCCCTAATTTGGGAACTTCCATGTGCTGTGGTGCGGCCCTAAAAAACCAAAAATTAAATTTAAAAAATATGAGTGAACCTAATAAGATAGGTACTATTATTACCCCCATTTTACAGATTAGGAAACTGAAAACAGAATTTAAATAGTTTTTCTAATGTCACTCAGCTAGTGATTAATGGAACCTAGAGAGTCTTGGTCAGAGCTTTAAACTGCTCTGTAATACTGCTTTTCTGCATGTTGTCTTGGAATTTCTCTAATTTCTACATATTTTATCTCCTGTTATGTTGTCAGGCAGAATCTTGATTATTTCTGTGCTTTTTGTTTCTGTTTAACAAACCCTCAAATTCCAGTGCAGCATCTGGACTGGTATTAAACATTTAGTAAATGAATAAAATTGAAGGGACACTTGTTCATTTGGCTCTTAGCACTATTGATTTTGCTAACATTTTCTGTTTAAATTTCAGGGCATTTGAATCAGAAATTCGATTTTATGCTGGAAGTGACCCTCTGGATGTTTGGGATAGGTGGGTCTTTTTTATTTAACAAGGGCAATAGAAACTTAACAGATGAGTCCTTATGGACATGCTTCTCAAACTGGGGTGAGTGGAGCACTGTGGAGTAGGAAATAGTGTTTGGGGGACACGAAAAAAAAGAATAATCAGTGTTTCTTCCTGAGGTATTTGGTATTGAAGAAATTTCAAGTTCGTGGTATGTGACTGTGAGCTTAACCCTTCTATCACCATCCTCATTATTTCCCACAGGCACATGTTAGCAATATTTGGAAAAGTTTGAGGGGTACAAGCTTAGGGCATGTCATTGAGGACCTCTAAATAAACATACTCTCAGTATATTAGATATTGCTGCTTTAAAAAGCCTAGAATGGGCCTTGGAATAAGACATGTTAAACTTTAAAAATACTCTTTTCCTTCTCTTCCCATTCAGGTATATTAATTGGACAGAGCAGAACTATCCCCAGGGGGGGAAGGAGAGTAATATGTCAACTTTATTGGAAAGAGCTATAGAAGCATTACAGGGGGAAAAACAGTATTACAATGATCCTCGATTTCTTAGTCTCTGGCTTAAGCTGGTAAGTAAGTCTAAGTACCATCTGAGTTTAAAAATTAAACCAAAAGATTTTCTCTGGAAGTACCTTGTACACCAAAAACCTGAGCCACTTAGTAAATACTAAGTATTTAATAAATACTCAATATTTGTTAAATTATTTCTATTTTAGAGATGGATTTTAGTATAAGTTTTTTTTTTTTTTTGTCTTTTTGCTATTTCTTGGGCTGCTCCCGCAGCATATGGAGGTTCCCAGGCTAGGGGTCGAATTGGAGCTGTAGCCACCGGCCTACACCGGAGACACAGCAACTCGGGATCCGAGCCGCGTCTGCAACCTACACCACAGCTCACGGCAACGCTGGATCATTAACCCACTGAGCAAGGGCAGGGACCATACCCGAAACCTCATGGTTCCTAGTCGGATTCGTTAACCACTGCTCCACTACGGGAACTCCTATAAGTATTTTTTTTTTAATCCCTTTAAAAGTGGTCGTAAGGCTGTGTATTTCTGTAGGCGTGGGGGATTGGGTCATTTGTTGATTTTATTTTCAGTTTATTTATTTAGTGATTTTTATTTTTTCCATTGTAGTAGGTTTATAGTGTTCTGTCACTGTAAAGCAAAGTGACCCATTCACACATATATATACATTATTTTTTTCACATTACCCTCCATCATGTTCCATCATAAGTGACTAGATATGGTTTCCTGTGCTGTATAGCAGGATCTCATTGCTTACCCACTCCAAATGCCATAGTTTGCATCTCTTAACCCCAGACTCCATATTTGTTGATTTTTAAACATCGTTGGTCCATGCAGCTGTATTAGGGGAGGATGTATAGGAGCCAACACATGGCAGTAGTAGAATTTTGGGGGGAACATCTTTTGTAGGTGATTCCGGTATCACTTTCTCATCTGTCCTGAGGTTTCTTTCACCTAGTATATTAACCTGACCACTTGATACTGTCTTTTTGACATGTAATTCTTGTAAGAACACTCAAGGATTTTTTTATGAAAACATCTTCATAAAAATGATGACTAGGGTTTCTTTGACATTAATGTCATTGCATTTATCCTAAAAGAGATTAGAAAAAAGGAAGTGATAAATATTTAGAATTTTAGGTGATAGGATTAGATGTTGGATAAAAAAATAAGTATGTAAAAATAAAAATTTTAAAATAAATTTGTTAAAAATTGGTAATTACATAATTCTGGATAATAGAATATTTATAACACTCATTGTAATATGATAAAATACACTGGAAATTAATAAGATTTCTGGTTAAAGGAGTTCCCATCGTGGCTCAGTGGTTAACAAATCTGACTAGGAACCATAAGGTTGCGGGTTTGATCCCTGGCCTGGCTCAGTGGGTTAAGGATCCGGCATTGACATGAGCTGTGGTGTAGCCTGCAGATGCAGCTCGGATCCCTCGTTGCTGTGGCTCTGGTGTAGGCCGGTGGCTACAGCTCTGATTAGACCCCTAGCCTGGGAACCTCCATATGTCGCTGGTGTGGCCCTAGAAAATACAAAAAAAAAAAAGTTTTCTGGTTAAAACATATCTCTTGAGGAGGACTTATCTTAAACTTGAAATTGTTACTAATATAGGAAGTTAGGTGAATCTTGAAGATATAATTATCTTGACTTCTGCAGGATACTTGACGTATCTTGGCATCCTTATTGACAAATTGGAGAAATTACTCTAGGGATAATAGTTACAGGAATTTATAACAAAGGATGGCACACAAAGAATGCTTAACGGATTTGTTAGTATAGAGTTTATGGTTCCTGGTGGTATGCTAATGGATTTTGTTCTTTAGTCTATCCTGTATAATATTCTTCTATGTGATTTATAAAAAAGTCGAACTAGATAAATCACTAAAGTTATTTTTAATCTCAGGATTCTATTATTATATTTAGTTGGAGCTCTTAAAAGTAACAATTGGAATACTTTCTCTGTTCTCTTGTGTTAATCTGGTGTTGGTATTGAAGAGCAAGGATTATTATAAAGTAAAAAGCATAGTCTAGACCAGTGCTACCGAGAGAATGGTCTGTAAACTGTTCAAGATAAGTACAAAAATTGAGAAGAAAGCACTTAGAAATTTTGTTAACAATTTGGCATTGCCACATTTAAATGCACGATCATTTTTCTGGTAACTTCTATTTTTATTGTATATTTTAAAAATATCAGTCAACAATGGAATAGAAACTTTTAAACACCCACACACCTCCAAAATTATCCCCTTCACAACAGGTAATCTAAGAAGTGCTGGTCTAGATAACCCTCAAATTCAAGTGATCAGCTCTAGAGTAATCAGCAGTAATCTGAACTTTTACCTGGATAACAAGGTGCATATTAAATTTTTTTGCTGTCTTTTTCTTAGTCAAGAGGAATAACAAATGGGTTCCTCACACTACTCTTTTCTTCCGCTTTGCAGAAAGATTTCTCCAGTTAGTGTTATTTTTGTAAGGGATAAATCTACAATCTAGCTAAGGAAAAATTTGTTCTTAGAAAATATCCAATATTTTTAGTTAAAAGTGTAAAATTGTTCTAGTTTGGCTTTTTAAGGGTTGCCAAAAAATATGTTTAGCTTTTGAATCTATTCATCTAACCATCTTGTCCTTTTATTTATATTATTTATTAAGTGATATCATTTAGCACTGTGGAATAACCTGATCTGTATTGGCTGTCCCATGCTGAACCAGAGCTATTCAGAAAGCCATTAATGAAGTACAGTCAATTTTAAGCTTTATTTATGTAGTAATAGCTGTCAAGGACTGGGTCTTACACTGGTAGCACAGTCAGAAATATAACTATGCTTGAAATAGCATCACATATGGGAAGACATGACTAATTTGGATAAGCAGAAAAAATTCAATAAAGTACTGATTGTTTTTGTAAATATATAAATGGGGCATTTCATTTATTCAACCATTTTCTATCAGACCCTGGCTAGGGACAGAAATATAGTTGCTAGCAAGTAGATAGCAATGTTTTCTGCCTTTGTAGGACTTGCTTTATTGGGGAACATAGATGGTAAGCAATTAATTTTAAGTATAACAAAAGGGAAGGAGGGAAAATTGTGAGTTATATGGTAAAGTATACAAGGAGGACTTAACTGAAGATAGACAATCAGGAACAGATAGATAGAGAAAATGCATAGTAAATGAACAGAAAAAAAGTTACCCTCTGTAGTAGTAAAAGAACTCCTAATTAGAACACTGAAATACTACTATGAAAGTAGACTTTAAAAAGTATTATCTGAGAAATTATACTTGGGAATTACTAGCATTTTAAATGTATACAACCCTCTTAGAAAGCAATTTACTTTTTAACATAGTTCTACTCGTAGGAACTTATCTTGAGGGAATAATGTAAAAGGTGGTATGCTTAAAGATATATATTGTACAATTATTTATAGTTGGGCAAAATTGGAAGTGGTGTGTCAAAAAATAGGGGAATAGTTAAATAAATGATGGAAGATCTGCTAGATGGAGCATTGTTCATTTATTTGAAATAATAGTGAAGAGTAAGTAGCAATATGGAATAATGAATGATGCACTGTTAAATGGAACAAAAAAATGACAAAAACCCTTTTATCTGGTGTTAAATGGTATATGCTCCTTTTTTTCCTTAAAAGAAAAAAAAAGACTAAAGAAAATATTAAAGTATCAAAATACTGTTTTTAGTGATTCCCCCTGCCATACCCCTTCTGGCTCCTGGAATTATCTACATTGTATCTGGTTTTATAAGGTTCCTTCCAAAATGTAGATTTGACCATGTCATTTCTTTGCTTATAGCTCTCCTACCCCAACACATATCACATTGGCCATCAAGTAAATTTTAAATGGATTAATTTGACATTCAAGACTGGTCAGACCTTTTTTTCCAAACTCCTTATCTTGCCTACACCCCTATATACTTTTAGTCTTCTGTGTCTTGCTTGTGCTATTTTCTCTGTCTAGAATGCCCTTCCTTTCCCATTCTCTACCTTATATAAGTCTATTTCTCCTTAAGGGCCTGACTCAAATGTCATACTTCTTGAAATCTTTCCTCCTCATCTCTTTTTCTTACAAATTAATCTCTTACTTTCATCTACTTTTTAGGTCCTCCCAATGTATTCCTGATAATGCTGTATTATAATAGATACATTTTTTTCAATGCAGAAGCTACATATAGTATCTCCAATGATTATTTGGCACATAATAGACAATAAATGAAGAGAACTTGGTTAACTGCTAATGTTTTGAATTGTTACAGGGACATTTATGCAACGAACCTTTGGATATGTACAGTTATTTACATAACCAAGGAATTGGCATTTCACTTGCTCAGTTCTATATCTCATGGGCTGAAGAATATGAAGCTCGAGAAAACTTTAAGAAAGCAGATATGATATTTCAGGAAGGAATTCAACAGAAAGCTGAACCAATGGAAAAACTGCAGTCCCAGCACCGGTAAACTGCTTCTCTTGAGCTTGTTGTCTTCACTCTTTAAAACTAATAGCTATAAACAGTTGTTTTACGTCTGAATAAAGTACTCTCCATGAATTGACAAATTAACTTAGTTATAATCAAATTTTTATTTAAATATTGATGAGTTACTAATAAATGTTTACATATTTGCCTATTTAATATTCAAATAGGCAACTGTTTAATTATTTTCTATATACATGGATTTTGCCATATGTTAAAATACTTAAATATTTTAATATTTTAACATACAGTAAAATCTGCTTTTTGGTGTACAGGTCTCTAAGTTTTCACAACTGAATAAAGACATGTAACCGTTGCCATAATCAAGATATAGAATAGTTTCATTACTGTAACATTCCTTAATGCTGTCCCTTTGTAGTCAACACCTAATCACAGTCACAACCCCTAGCAACTACTGATCTTTTTTCAGTCCTATAGTTTTGCCTTTTCCATAATGTCATATACATTGAATCATACAGTATATAGTCTTTTGAGTCTGGCTGCTTTCATTTAGCATAATGCATTTGAGTTGTAAGAGTTCTTCATATAGTCTGAATACAAGTCTTTTGTCAGATAAGTGATTTGAGAATCTTTTCTCCCAGCTTAGATCTGGGAGTGTCTTTTATAGAACAAACTTTTTAATTTAATTTTTTTTTTTTTGGTCTTTTTGCTATTTCTTTGGGCCGCTTCCTGCGGCATATGGAGGTTCCCAGGCTAGGGGTTGAATCGGAGCTGTAGCCACTGGCCTACGCCAGAGCCACAGCAACGCGGGATCAGAGCTGCGTCTGCAACCTACACCACAGCTCACAGCAACGCCAGATCGTTAACCCACTGAGCAAGGGCAGGGACCGAACCCGCAACCTCATGGTTCCTAGTCGGATTCGTTAACCACTGCGCCACGACGGGAACTCCCCAAACTTTTTAATTTTAAAGAAGTTTAACTTACCAGTTATTTCTTGTATGGATCATGCTTTTAGTATATTAGAGAATTCTACATAGCTGAAGGAAACAAAGATTTTTCTTTTACGTTTTTATCCTGAAATTTTATAGTTTTACTTTTTACATTTGAATCTGATCCATTTTGAATTAGCTTTTGTAGAAGGTATCAAGGTGCTTTTTTGTTTGTTTGTTTTTTGGTTTTGTTTTTCTTTTTGCATAGACACCTCTGTTTATTCTTGTGCCACTTGTTGAATAAGACCCTCCATTGAATTACCTTTGCATCTTTGACAAAAATCAGGTGATCATATTTGTGTAGGTTTATTTCTGTTACTCTGCAGGTGTGGAAATCAAGTAATACTGAGTCCACTACTTATGTTCTTTTTAACTCTTCTAGTTCCTTTGACTTTCTGTATAAATTCTAGAATCAGCTTTTTGGGATTTTCACTAGTATTGTGAAGGTACAGGGTATATTTCTCCACTTATTTAGAGCTTTTATTTCTTTGAGTGCATTTTGGTAGTTTTTGTCTTTCAAGGAATGGGTCCATTTCATCTAAGTGGTGAGTTAATGGGCATAGAGTTGTTCATCGTATTCCTTTGTTATCCTTTAAATGTCTATAGTTTACATAGTGACTTCCTATCTTTCATTTTGGATATTAGTAATCCTGGTATTGATCTTTTTTCTCTGTCATTTGGGTAGAATTTCTATTCATCTTTTTAGAGAACTAGGTTTTAGTTTCATAGATTTTTTTTTTCTCTTTCTTTTCTTTGTTTTTTGTCCTTTTAGGGCCACACGCACAACATATGGAGGTTCCTAGGCCAGGGGTCTAATTGGAGCTGTAGCTGCCGGCCTGTGCCAGAGCAGCAGCAATGCCCGATCTGAGCAATGTCTGCAACCCACACTACAGCTCAGATCCTCTACCCACTGAGCAAGGCCAGGGATCAAACACACAACCTCATGGTTCCTGGTTGGATTCATTTCTGCTGCACCACAAGGGGAACTCCAACTTGCCCTTTTTCTAATTTAAAGCGAGCACTGATTTCTAGAGCTTTCTTTTCTAATAGAAAAATTCTGGAGTTCCTGTCGTGGCTCAGTGGAAACGAACCCAACTAGTATTCAAGAGGATGTGGGTTCAATCCCTGGCCTCGCTCAGTGGGTTAAGGATCCAGTGTTGCCGTGAACTGTGGTATAGGTGGCAGACATGACTCAGATCTGGCATTGGTGTAGGCTGTGGTGTAGGCCGGCAGCTGCAGCTCTGATTAGACCCCTAGCCTGGGATCTTGCATATGCCATGGGTGTGGCCCTAAAAGGACAGAAATAAATAAATTTTTTTAAAAAGTAAAAAAATTCCAGGAGCTCCCGTCATGGCGCAGTGGAAACGAATCCAACTAGGAACCATGAGGTTGAGGGTTCAATACCTGGCCTCGCTCAGTGGGTTAAGGATCCAGCGTTGCTGTGAGCTGTGGTGTAGGTCGCAGACACGGCTCAGATCTGGCATTGCTGAGGCTCTGGTGTAGGCCGGCGGCAACAGCTCTGATTAGATCCCTAGCCTGGGAACCTCCATATTCTGCGGGTGTAGCCCTAGAAAAGGCAAAAAGACCAAAAAAAAAAAAAAAAACCCTCCATCCAAGCATTGCTTTAGGTGTATCCCACAAATTTTGATGCAATACTTCATTTTCATTCCATTCAAAATGTTTTCTAATTTTCCTTATGTTTTCCTTTTGATCCATGGTTATAAAGAAGTGTATTATTTAATTAGGAAACATTTGGAGATTTTTCAGATATCTTCCTGTTACTGATTTCTAGTTTAATTTCTTTATGGTCAGAAAACATAATTTGTATGGTTTTAACTCTTGATTTTATTAAGGTTCATTTTCTGGCCTAGTATATGGTCTCTTACGGTGAATGTTTTATGTATAGTTGAAAAATGTGTTTTCTGTTTTGGAATGAAATATTCTATAAATGTCATTTGATCAAGTTGATTGGTAGTCTATTCTTTTCTTCTGTATCCTTGCTGATTTAGGAATTGTGTTTTTCTCAATTCTCATAATATCTTTTATACGGTATATTTAGAACATTTTAATGGAATTATCAGTTATGTGGGACTTAGATCTATTACTCTTTTTTTTTAAGTTTGTTCTCTGTCCTTTGTTCCTCTGTTGCCTGTTTCCTATCTTCTTTTGGATTATTTGAACTTTTTTTAGTATTTCATTTTATTTTATTGGTGTTTTGACAGTTTCTTAGTGGTTGCCTAAGGTATATAGTACATATACCTACTGTCTACTTAGAGTTAATATTTTACCACTTCAAGTAAAATATAGACGCTTTATAAACATATAAAGCTTCCCTACTTTTTTGATATACTGGTCATATGTATTACATTTACATACATTGAAAACCTCCATCAGACAGAGTTATAATTTTTGCTTTCAACAGCCATACATATTTTAAAGAACTTAGGAGAAAAATAGTCTTTTGTATTTATCATTTCTGTTCTTTCTTTATTCCTGAAATTCCATGTTCTCCTGTGATATCATTTTCCTTCAACCAAAAGAGGGTCTTTTTTTAAGCCATTCATTTAGACTGAGTCTTTATCAATAAATTTTCTTAGTTTTTCTTCATCTGAAAATGTTTTTGTTCATCTTCATTCCTGAAGGATATTCACTGGATGTGGAATTCTGGGTGGGTTCTTTTCTTTCAGCACTTTAAAGATGTCCCCACTGTCTTTGGGACTCCATGATTTCTGATGGGAAATCTGCAGTCATTTGACTGGTTCATCCCCCCCCCCTTTTTTTTTTGTCGTCTTGCCTTTTCTTGAGCCGCTCCCTCAGTATATGGAGGTTCCCAGGCTAGGGGTCAAATCAGAGCTGTAGCCACCAGCCTACACCAGAGGCACAGCAACGTGGGATCCGAGCTGCGTCTGCAACCTACACCATAGCTCATGGCAATGCCAGATCCTTAACCCACTGAGCAAGGGCAAGGATTGAACCCGAAACGTCCTGGTTCCTAGTCAGATTCGTTAACCACTGCGCCACAACCGGAACTCCTCATTCCCCTTTTTTTTTTTGTAATGTGTTGATTGTCAAGATTTTTTTTCTTTAACATTGCTTTTCAGCAGTTTGTGTTTAGGTGTGATTACCTTTATGTTCATTTGGGGTTTGCAGGGCTTTTTGAATTTGTAGATGCATGTCTTTTTATAAAATTTGAAAAGTTTTCAGCCATTATTTTTCTATACGTTTTATCTTGGGATTTCAGTAGTACACATATGTTAGACTTTTTGATACAGTCACACAGGTCCCCGAAACTCCGATAATTAAAAAAATTTTTTTTAACCTTTGTTCCTTCTATTCTTTATGGTAACCAATTTTTATTGATTTGTCTTCAGGCTCATGTATTCTTTTCTCAGCCATCTCCATTCTGATATGGAATATATCCAGTAAATTTTTTATTTCAGATACTGTGTTTTTCAGATTTGAAAATTCCATTGGATTCTTTTTTGTAGTTTTTGTATCTGCTGAGAACTTCTGTCTTTCCATTCATTTCAGATATTTTTACTTTTTTCTTATGATGCATCATAATAGTAGCTGCTTTAAAATCTCTGAAAAGTCTAACACCTGGGTTTGTTGATTTTTTTTTTTTTTATTCCTTTTGAGAATTGATCACATTTTCCTTACTCTGTGTGTCAGGTAATTTTGGGTTATATCCTGGACATTTATCCTGGTATTATTAGACTCTGGGTCCTCTTGGTTGATGTTCTCTGGAAAAGTTGATATCTTTGTCTTATTAGGCAACCAGACATCAGCTATCATAATTTTTTTTCATCTTATATGGGTAGTGGTTCCAGTGGTTCCAGTTCAATTTTCAAGACCTTTGAGTCTATCCCATATGTCTGTTGCTCCAGGGTAGTCTAGGACTTAAGCAGTGGTTTGTATCATAGTTCAGTTCTCAAAAGCCTTTTCTGTGCTGCTTTGGGTCTGTCTTGTATATGTATAGCTCAAAGGTGAGTCCCGGGCTTTGTGACAGTACAAAATTAGGAGGTCTTCTTTTTCAGCTCATCCTCTCCAATATTCCTCCATATTCATTGGCCCTCAGAGTCCCCTTTTCCCAGTCCTCTGGCCAGAAAGATGGGTTTTCTCTGGGAGTTTTAGCTTTCCACACCACCAATTAACAATTCAAAACCATGAGGAAAAGAGAAGAAGGAAAGAAAAACAAAACAGGAAACAGCCCTGCGTGGGTTGTTTCTTCAAGTTTGATTCCTCTCCACAGTCCACTTGCTTTTGTTTGCTTTTCAGAGACCTCAGTTGCTTGTTAAAATTTTGTCTAGAATTTTTAATTCTAATCAGTGAAGAGAGAGAGGCTACCGTGGGTTTATTCCATCTTGGCCAGCATTTGCAGTTTATTCAGTTTTTTTTACCCTTTTGTTAACACTTAAAACTTTGGCAGCCACACAGGAAGTTTAGTCTTCAAACTTATGTTGGTTTTGCTAAAGTAAAATGTCATGTTGTATGCAACTTCATTTCATCTGATTCAGGAAAAATGGTGGCATGACGAGGGCAGGGTTGTAGTGGTTGGAGTCTCCGGAGAGAGAGAGAAATAGAGGCATATAGTAATAAAATAGATTTAGGAAAAGGGTGTAAGTGTGCTTTTTTACTCTTTCAACTATTTTGTGAGTTTTATAATAAAAAGCTAATGAGAAACTCTGATCTTAATAAATTCTGTAATCTTAATCTCACTCACTGTGATTTAATTCTGAGATCAACTGACCAATGCTCTTCAGAATATTTTTAATTGGTCAAATTTGGACATATGTTGAGGGGGGAGGCTAAATCATTCTAGCCAAAACCGTCTCTGATTTCAAGGTGGCTTTCTTTATTCCTGAGAGAATAAACACTTTCATTGGCTATTTCTATGTATTTCTTCCCCTATCCCACTCTTCTCCCATTTTTGGTTAACAAATTAGAAAATTTGAACCTGATGGGTAGTGTTCATTTCATCAAGTGTTAATTGTCCATCCTCTTTAGACATTTCCAAGCTCGTGTGTCTCGGCAAACACTATTGGCACTTGAAAAAGAGGAGGACGAAGCTTTTGGATCTTCTGTACCTCAACGAAGCACATTGGCCGAACTAAAAAGCAAAGGGAAAAAGACAGCAAGAGTTCCAATCAGCCGTGTAGGAGGTGCTCTCAAGGGTGAGTTTGTTAAGTATTATGGAAAGCGCTTAGTCTTGGGTGGTGGGCAAATCATGTAAGGAGATCATGTATAAATATATATCTGGACATTGTCCTAGTGTTCTGCGTATTAGGTAGCAAAAAAGAAGTCTAAGGAGAACTAAGTAGTGTGCAGTAAAGCTAAAACATGCCAGCATTTTGTGTCTTAATTAAAAAAAAAAAAAAAGCCTATTCTGGGACCCTTATAATGGAAAAAGAAAAGGAAAGGAAAAACCTAGTATGTAGGAAGTATCTAGAGTTTCTGAATTTGATTTGTTAGTTGAAAGAAGATATGCAGTATGCAGGTGGTATTAAGGTAAAGCTTAGATGTACCAAAATCTCAAAGAATGTGTTATCTTGGTGTTCAGCATTTGGGGGGGCAGAAACTGGGCTCTCTTTGTATACCTAAAGATGATCAGCAGTAAGCTTTTTATTTATTTATTTATTTATTTATTGTCTGTTTTTTTTGCCATTTCTTGGGCCGCTCCCACGGCATATGGATGTTCCCAGGCTAGGGGTCGAATCGGAGCTGTAGCCACCAGCCTACGCCAGAGCCACAGCAATGTGGGATCTGAGCCGAGTCTGCAACCTACACCACAGCTCACAGCAACACCAGATCCCCAACCCACTGAGCAAGGCCAGGGATCAAACCCTCAAACTCATGGTTCCTAGTCAGATTCATTAACCACTGAGCCACGATGGGAACTCCGAGCAGTAAGCTTTTTTAAAAATATACTAATTTTTAGGGAAATTTTAAGTTCACAACAAAATTGAGTGGAAGCTAAAGAGAGCAGTACGCTTTTATTAACCAGATTTATAACAGATAGACATGTAGACCATATGTTTAAAACTCTCTTATCCCTTTCCTGGTATCAGTTTTTAATGTTCAAAATGTTCCTTGCAAATCAAGAATTAGGGAGTGAGTATAGTCCTAAAAAATATTTCATCCAGATTGTGATGAAGCTTGATTCTAAGAAGCAGCCCCATTAAAGAGAATACCAGTAATAAATAGGGTAATTTGTTTTTTCTAGATTCAGTACATTTCAGCTAATTTCTATCAGGAAAAATTTTTTATTATTATTGTTGTCTTTTTAGGGCCACACCTGCGGCATATGGAAGTTCCCAGACTAGGGGTTGAACTAGAGCTGTAGCTGCCAGCCCATGCCACAGCCACAGCAATGTGGGATCTGAGCCACATTTGTGACCTACACCACAGCTCATGGCAACACTGGATCCTTAACCCATTGATCCAGGCCAGGGATCTAACCCATGTTCTCATGGATACTAGCTGGGTTTGTTACTGCTGAGCCACATTGGGAACTCCAGGAGAAAATTTTAAACTGAAAAGTGAAGGTTAATATCAGGTTAGTCTCTGATAAAATTAGGTGATGTTAGAATGATGACTGAAGGAAGATGTAGAATTTGTTTTTTGGATATCTATGAGTAAAAGATTCCGGTTGAGGGTAAAGAAGGGGAGGGTATAAGTATCAAAACCAGAATGGTCTATTAAGGGGTTTTTTTACGTATTATTTTTTAAAAATCTCTTTTGAGTCTATGGTAGTAGCAATAATCTTTATTTGGGAAAGAATTAGGTATACCTCATTGGGCATTAAAAGATTTTTCATGAAATTTTAATATTTTTTCCTTTAGCTCCAAACCAGAACAGAGGACTCCAAAACCCAGTTCCTCAACAGATGCAAAGTAATTCTAGAATTACTATTTTTGATGAAAATGCTGAGGAGGCTTCTAGAGCAGAGGCATCTAAGCCTACAGTCCAGCCATGGATCGCACCTCCTATACCCAGAGCCAAAGAGAATGAGCTGCAAGCTGGCCCTTGGAACACAGGCAGGCCTTTGGAGTATAGGGTAAGGACTCTTAGATCCAGTGTATTTGCCAACGTAACAAAGACTTCAGAGTTAGAGTGGAGGAGTACTTTTAGCATCTCATTTATTTCCTCTTGAATAATCAGGCACGGTCTGCATATGTTGTGTCAGAATGTAAAACTATGATAATTTTGGTTTTCTTCTTCATCGCCAGCCTCGGGGCAATACAGCTTCTATGACAGCTGTACCCTCTATGCTTCCCAGTTTTACTCCATATGTGGAAGAGACTGCACAACAACCAGTTATGTGAGTTTCGTTTCCAGATATTTTAAGGAATTATTAAGAGTGGGCAGGGGCGCTTATCCTAGTTCCCAAAGGCATTTTTTTCTGGGGATGAAAGTAACCAAAGTTTTGTTTCCTTTGTATATATATTTTAGTGTGTTAGGACTAAAAGACCATTTGCTGATATTCTTATTAAGGAATAAACTTAATAGATTTACATGTACATTGATGTCAAAGATAGTCACTGTGATTTAGGTAAGATGTTCCACCTTTATTATTGACAGTAATTGGAAATTTTTGCAGTTTTTCATCTTAACCTGCTTTATCTTTCTGGATTTCTTTTTTCTTTTCTTCCTAACCTTCAGCATTTCTATTTATAAGAAAAAGTATAAGTGATGATTAGATAATCAGTAAGTCTAAGAATTAGTCTAGTAAGTAACATTGTGGAGTTCTAATATTAGGTTGTATTCTGTATCCCATTGCAAGGCTTTCCTCATAACTAATCTAAAACCCCTTACTACATACTAGATATAATGTTTGTGTGGGTTTTTCATAGAGTCCTTTATCAGTTAAACAAGTTGAAAAAGGCTTTTAAGCATGTAGATGTTTGGACCATTTAAAAGTTCTGATGGAGTGTTTCTGAGGTGAGGATCAAGTATCTTTTGTTGTAAGAGGGTATATAAGAAAATAAAAGATACATAAGTGATTCTGATTAATAGCTGGCTTGCGAACATTTGCCCTGTCCTGATTGAGGTACTTTATGTTTCATTCTTTTAAATCTGTATTACCACTCTGACTTTTCCCTCTCAGCTGAGAAGCTTGAATTTCACATTATCCATTCCCTAGATGGTATATTCCTAACTCTCTTTTTGGTGCTAAACAGTGGGATATGGGCTATATTGCATAGGCTAATTTTGTTTCAGACACTGAGTTTGATTAAGATGTGATATTAAGATTTATTTTTATCTATAAATAATAAAAACTATTTGATGGCCCTAACAGCTAATTTCCTTCCTCTTCATACTAGTACTCAGAACATAATTGTCAGTGGACCGTGAAAATTATTTTTGACCTCTTTTCTCAATCTTTTTTGCTTTTTAGGGCCACATCTGTGGCATGTGGAAGTTCCCAGGCTAGGAGTCAAAACAGAGCTGCAGCTGCCAGCCTACGCCACAGCCATAGCGATGCCAGATCCAAGCTGTATCTGTGACCTATACCACCACTCGAGGCAACACCAAATCCTTAACCCACTGAGCAAAGCCAGGGATTGAACCTGCATCCTCGTGGATACCAATTGGGTTCTTAACCCAATGAGCCACAATGGGAACTCCCTTATTTTTGTTTTGTTTTTTGAAATCAGTCACATATAGCCTCACTATTAATATTGTTGCTGTATTTTGTCAAAACATGTAAGAAATAACTCATATGATCTGTATGGTGAATAATAAATATCTTCCTTTTTTAGGACACCATGTAAAATTGAACCCAGTATAAACCACATTCTAAGCACAAGAAAGCCTGGAAAGGAAGAAGCAGATCTCCTGCAAAGAGTTCAAAGCCATCAGCAAGAGTCCGAAGAGAAGAAGGAGAAGATAATGTATTGTAAGGAGAAGATTTATGCAGGAGTGGGAGAGTTCTCTTTTGAAGAGATCCGGGCTGAAGTGTTCAGGAAGAAATTAAAAGAGCAAAGGGAAGGTATGTGAATTGATCTAGTTCAGTTTGTAAATATAATTTAGTTGTAGGAAGGTTGAGTTGATACACTGAGTCTGAGGAAAATCACCCAATTGTATGTACCTTTATGTACAATGCTTCTAAGGTTTCTGTGTTTCTCTGTGTAAGCTGAATTTGGATTGCTTCTTTCCAATACTGAGCAAGTTTACATTCAAAAATAAAGGAGAAGAAGCTCTGAACTGCATAAACAAGTCATATTTCCCTGCAATAGGCAGACAGCTATAATCCTTTAAATGTGTACATGTATATGTCATGCCTCTCCATTAAGTGCTTTTCCTAATATTTTATAAATATTTCGCTTTTGATACTTTGCCTGAAATTTCTCCCAGGGCTTGTTTAATATAGTCATTTAGATGATTTTTATTTGTGCTGTTTATTAAAGACATTATCTTCTTTAATAGTTAAGGGAAGGGAAGTTAAGGGAAGCTTCATTATAAATTGAAAAACTGGGAATTTGGGGGAAGTAGTACTGATTCTAAAGCCTAGAAGTGCTGGGGCAAGAGGTAGAGCAGAATGGGCTGAAAGTAGGGAAGTATAGCATTTGGAGCTTAAGGCATTAGAAAATGAGGGAGAGTACAGAAAAGGACATAGAGATTAGGCATTTTGATTAAGATCTATACCAAGAAAGAAGAAATAATTTTGTCTTTTTTACTTTTTTTTTTCTTCTTTTTACGGCTGCACCTGTGGTATGTGAAAGTTCCCGGGCTACAGGTCAAATCCGAGCTGCAGCTACAGGCCACAGCCGTGGCAGTATTGGATCTGAGCTGCATCTGTGACCTACACTGCAGCTTGTAGCAGTGCCAGATCCTTAACCCACTGAGCAAGGCCAGAGATTGAACCCACATCCTCACCAATGCTACATCTGGTCCTTACCCTGCTGAGCCACAATAGGAACTCCTGTTT
This sequence comes from Phacochoerus africanus, assembly GCF_016906955.1. Taxonomy (NCBI): domain Eukaryota; kingdom Metazoa; phylum Chordata; class Mammalia; order Artiodactyla; family Suidae; genus Phacochoerus; species Phacochoerus africanus. Next base: position 133,039,879 of record NC_062545.1, on the reverse strand, counting down.
GTCTTTTTTAAACATAAGCATCCAAAGTAACCACCTATTGCAGCTCAGCTCACTTAGCAGAATATGACATCCGTAGGACTAGGTGGGAAACTTAACCATCACTTATAATTGATTTGAGAAAAAAATCATTTCAGAGTTCCAGATGTGACAAACTAGAAGCAAATGTCTGTAAAGCAGACTGCTAGTAAGTTTGGAATTGCCTGTGTGTGTGTGTGTGTGTGTGTGTCTTTTTTTAGGGCCACACCTGTGGCATATGGAGGTTGAATTAGAGCTGAAGCCACCAGACTAGGAGTCAAATTAGAGCTGTAGTCATAGGCCTACACCATAACCACAGCAATGCCCAGGTCCAAGCTGCATCTGCAACCTACACCAAAGCTCACAGCAATGCGGGGTCCCTAACCCACTCAGCGAGGTCAGGGGTCATGGATACTAGCTGAGTTCATTACCACCGAGCCATAACAGGAACTCCTAGAATTGCCTTATTCTTACATCAGCTAGTGCCAAGATTGACAGAAGTGCTCTGGGCTCAAATAATATATTGAAAAATGGAATCTGTGTGTCCAGGTAGTAGACAGGGAATGTTAAAAAAGCAAGGAGCTAGTTAAGTAAAGCTTTTTAAAACTGGAAACCACCCCAGCCAAGAAGTAGGCGAGCAGTATAGCTAAATTGGAGCTGGGAAAGGAACTGGGTACTCAGATTAAAACTACTGTTCCGTAAAGGGAAGGCTCTAGCTAAACAAGGTATATAAAAGTAAAATAGTACCTTTTACTCTCAACTAGCCAGAGAAGGACCTGAGCTAGGGTTAGTTGGGATTCGAGTGGTTAAAAAGAAGTATTGACCTCTGAGGATATTTTAATACTCATTTCCTAAGCTTGTCTCTGAATCTAGTTTGTACTCTTATAAATCCTCATGCCTATAAGAAAGTGTTTTTTTGTTATATTGAAAACTAGCTTCAAAGATTATTGCTAACTACTCACTCCCAGGCAAGGATATGAGAAGTGAGGAAGCCCACAAGCAGGGCCCAAAGACAAGATGGTTATTCTTTCTGCCCATTGCTACTTCCTAACCATTTTCCCCTTCCTCCTTCAAAAAGTTTCTTTTGGATTTATGTCTTCCGATGTTTTTTTGCTATCTCTCAAGCCTCCTTAGACTTTCTCAACACTCTCTAACATTCATTAACTGACTAAGCACCTGGCTCATACCTTACTTTTTAACCCCACACCATCCACTATACTGTATTCACCTGGCAAAACCTCAACCCTGGTTAAATCCACCTATCACACTCTGTACTTGGATCCAAGTAGTTTAAATGTAGCTGTGGAAAAATGCAGTAGTATATGTTGGTCTCATTTAAAATTCTTTGACTACAGATCTCAAATGAGCATTTACCAATACTTAACGGTTCTACTAGTATCTTGGTAGGTCAGTTTCTTCTTTCTGCTAAACAATTTTCTCTCATATTTTCAAATCTTCTACATACCGGTCCCTTCTCACTTATGATCTTATTTCTAACTTCATTAAGAAAATGTAAAGGGGAGTTCCCTTGTGGCTTAGTGGGTTAGGAATCCAATTAGTATCCCTGAGGTTGCAGGTTCGATCCCTGGCCTTGCTCAGTGGGTTAAAGGATCCAGCATTGCCACAAGCTGTGGCCTAGGTCACAGATTCAGCTCAGACAGGGCATGGCTGTGGCATAGGCCAGCAGCTGGAGCTTTGATTCTAGCCCTATCCTGGGAACTTCCATATTTCACGGCTGTGGCCCTAAAAAGGATGGAAGGAATATAATGGTAACTCCATTTTCTTTCACCAAATCTACCATGTCTGCAGTCTGTACCTATACACTAACATTCTTTCTCTTGAAATTAATAGTTATCTCTTCCTGTCAAAGGAGTAGTCCTTTTTCCTTCCTTCTTCAGCATTTTCCCTTTTTACTAAGCATTCTCACTAATTTATCCAAATATACTGTCTCCATTCTTGAAGAAAAAAACAAAACAAAACAAAACAAAACTCAAACTCAATTATCCTCTTTCTTTTGTTTTGTTTTGTTTTGTTTTTTGTCTTCTTAGGGCCACACTGGTAGTATACAGAGGTTCCCAGCCTAGGGGTCTAATCGGAGCTACAGCTACTGGCCTACACCACAGCCACAGCAACACCAGATCTGAGCCGCATCTGCAACCTACACTACAGCTCATGGCAATGCCGGATCCTTAACTCACCTAGCAAGGCCAGGGATGGAACCCTCAACCTCATGGTTCCTAGTCAGATTCATTTCCACTGTGCCATGACGGGAACACCTCCATTATCCTCATTCTTCTGCAGCTGCTACCACTTTTTTATCCTCTCTTTCACAACACAATTTTGGGGGACTTGTAATCTTCTTTATTGCCTATTGATTTCCTCCAGCATCCCTTCTAATTCCAGTGATCACAGTGACCAGAAACCTCCTTTTTGCTAAACCCAATGGCTCTTTCTCAGTCCTCATCTTTATTGACCTCTATGCTTCATTTGGCACAGTTGATGAAATACTACTTTATGAAATGATTTTCTTGGCTTCTTCCTAGATATGTATTCCCTCTCAGTTTCCTTTACTATTGTTCTTATTCAGGAGCTCTTCCTGAGGCCCAGGAGAATATCCTGGACTATCCCAGAATATCCCAATTACCTTTTCTTTCTACAACTTTCTTCAGGTAATAGAATAAATACTGTTTTCAAGCCATGGACTATCAAATTGATAACCCCATCCCTGACATTTCACCTGAACTCCAGATGCATGTTTAGTTGCGTGCATCTACTTGCTATCCCAATAGACCATTTAAACACAACGTTGCTGAAACAGTTACTGATTTTTGTCACAAACCATATCCCAATATGCAAGTGTACCTCAGGTTTCCCCATCTCAATAAAAGGCATCACCCATACACCCAGTTAGTTCAAGCCAAGTAAAGTCCAGAAGTCATCTTTGATGCCTCTATCCTTAGTATCCCCCCCGCATCTAATGAATAAGCCTATCAACTTTACCACCCAGAAATGTTGTAAATCTTGGGAGCTCCTCCTGTGGCACAGTGGGTTAGAAATCCGACTGCAGTGGCTCAGGTCACTGTGGAGGTGCAGGTTCTATCCCAGCCAAGCACCGTAGGTAAAGGATCCAGTGTTGCTGAAGCTGTAGCATAGGTCAAAGCTGTGGCTGGGAATCAGTCCCTGACCTGGGAACATGCATGTGCCACAGGTGCAGCCATATAAAAATGTTTTTTTTTAATGTTGTAAATCTTGCATTTATTACCATTCCCATTATTTCCTTAATCTAAACCATAGTCTTTTGGCTGGACTACTGCAATTAGACTTTCTACCCTCATTCTGGCCCTACTACAGTCCATTTTGTTCACAGATTATTTTTTTAAATAGTCAGATCATGTCTCTCCTTTACTTAAAATTCTCCAGTGTTTTTTCGCTGTCCTAGAATGCAGTATAAACTCTTTACTCCTGCATGATCTGGCCCATCCCTACGTGTCCAACCTCATCTTTTACTTTCTTCCCTCTTACTATGCTACAACCATGTTGGCCTTCTTTTGGATCCTTGAACACAGTGATCTTATTCCTGCATTAGGGCCTTTGTACCAACTAGTCCTTTGGCTTAGAATCTTTCCCTAGATCTTTATATGACTGGCCCTTTGTCATCCAGCTTTCAGCTTTGTAATGTAGCTTTTTCTTAGCTGATCTTCCCTCATCACTGGTCTTAAGTAGCCCCTGAACTCTATCCCCCGACGCAGTCACACTTTCTTACATCACCTATTTTATTTTATTTTTAACAATGATTTTTTTTTTGTTAATTTCTTTGTTTGTCCCCTCCAAATTAAATGTTGGCATTGCATGACCAAGGACTTTTTGTATTATGTACCACTAAAACCTAAATCCTCAGAGTTGTGCTTGGCATATAATATTCTATTTTTTATTGACTGAATAAATATAAGAATAGAGACCTGGACCTCAAGTTGAAGACTTTGCTCCATTTGTATCATTTTCATCTGTAATATTAACGTAAATGTTGAAGACATGAGCCTCAAAGACAGCTTTTGACAGAATAAATTGCTATGCAGAGTAATGCCTCAGCCAACTTTACTATTTCTAGCTGAGCTACTGACCAGTGCAAAGAAGAGAGCAGAAATGCAGAAACAGATTGAAGAGATGGAGAAGAAGCTAAAAGAAATCCAAACTACTCAGCAAGAAAGAGCAAGTGATCAGGTTATTTCTCTTTTTTCAACATATGAAACTAATGTTTATTGAGACAGATTTAAACAATACAAAAATATAGAAGGTAAAAGCCCTACCAGTACCCATTGTGAGTTTCTGGTAGTTTCTTAGCTGTTAGTAGCAGCCAAGTTGAGCAGGAAAGTAATTTAACAGATGACTTTAAATAGAATTTGTGTTACAGCAGTGATTGGCATAACATTGTAAATCAACTATACTTTAGTAAAAAATAAAAAATGATAATAAATGGAACTTGTGGCATATAAGTGATGCATTTTGACTTAATTATACTCTAGACCACTGTTCTATTACTTCTGACATTAGCTTTTTATTCTAGTCATGTTCCATTAAAATGGGATTAACCGAAGAAATTCAGTATGTATATGCTTGCCACTCCTCAGTTGACTACAACAATACCAGTTTATACTAGGAACGTAAATTATTGGAAAGAACTTTTATGGTACAAACATTTTATATTGTTGGTGGATGTCTAGAGGAAGAATATAGTAAAGTTGATTTTGGAGTTAAAACTTGAAAATAGGTAGCATTTTCTAGATAGGAGAGACACACTGATTTTGTTTCTTTAATGCAATAGCAAGAAGAGAAGATGTCTACAAAGGAGACAGCTGAATTGCGAATTGCTTCAGAGTCTCAGGAAATACCAGTGTCTACAAAGGAGACAGCTGAATTGCGAATTGCTTCAGAGTCTCAGGAAATACCACTGTCTCTATCTAATTCTGCTTACCCAGTAAATGCTTGTGCCAGGTAGGACCACACTGGTGGGAGGGAAGATGCTTATAGGGGGGCATTTAGAACAAACCTTTGATTCTCCAGTGACTTAAAGTCTCTGACTTTTATGGTATTAAGACATTTTTACAAGTCTCTGTCAAACATAAGCTTTGATGCTGATGTGGGAGGTCTGGGTACTGGCTTTTTTCCATTAAAAAATACATTTCTTATTAAAAAAATCAAATATAAATAATTTTTTAAATGACAATATCATACACTCTACCACCAAGAGGTGACTACTATTAACATTGGTATATCTCTCCTTAGGTGTTGCTTAGGTTTTGTTTTTATCAAAATGAAATTTTACCATTTTGTAATCTGCTTATATTGTTAATGTAACTTAACATCTACAATCAAACATATTTCTATAGTAATTTTAATGACTGAAAGTTTGGTCTTAAAAAACTTGAATTGGTGGTACTAGAATTTTTTTTTATCTTAGAATGAAGATTCTGATTAAAAAGAGCCTCTTGGACTTTTAAAAATTAAACAATTCTTTCTGTGAGTACTAAGCACATGTTTTAAAACAAGTTTCTTCACAGGGAAACTTCACTTGCAGAAAACATTTGGCAAGAACAACCTTGTTCTAAAAGTGAGTTGTATTTGGCAATCTCATGAAGAATTTGCTGGTATCAAATGCATTATGTAACAAGTGTAAATACTTTTGCTTGATTATGTTAAAAGGAGTTGAAAGAAGGCAGAGAGGGAAACTAAGGTATTGCTATCTTTGAATCATTGAATTCAGTTATAAGCATATAATTCAAGATAGGATAGACATTTGAAAGCATATTTTTGTAAAATAACTCATTGCTTTAAAATGTTTGTAAGTAGATATTTAAGTAAATGTAAATTTGAATTTATACTAACTACAAAATAATTTTCCACTTTAGCTAGGATACTCGATGCTAAGCATTATCAGTATCCCCAGTAGCCAAGACTGAAAAGTGGTTTTTTGGAAGAAAGTAGGGGGAAAAAGCTTAAAACTAAAGCTACTTTAGATTCACATCTGTTTATTTTCAGAAACATGTTAAAAGTCATAGAAACATGAATATCTTTCTGTAAGTATTAGAAAAAAATTTAGTAGAATCTGATTAAATCTCTAATTCTAAACATCATTTTATAGGAAATGACAAAATAAATAAAGGAGTTCCCGTTGTTACTCAGCAGAAACAAATCTGACTAGTATCCATGAGGATGAGGTTTCAATCACTGGCCTCGCTCAGTGAGTTAAAGATCTGGTGTTGCTGTGAGCTGTAGTATAGGTCACAGATGTGGCTCAGATCTGGCATTGCTATGGCTGTGGTATAGGCCAGTGGCTACAGCTCTGATTTGACCCCTAGCCTGGGAACCTCCATATGCCATGGGTGCAGCCCTAAAAGACCAAAAAAAATGTATAGGAAATGCAAGCATGGAAGAACATGTGAAACAAGAGAATATAATTGGCAAAAATTCCAGCATTTATGGGCAAACAACCCAGTTTTTAAAACAAAAATATTGCTAACAAAAACCCTGTAGAATAAAAGCAATTTAAGAGGCATTTCAGCTAGTCACAGGGTATGAATCTACTTCGCATTTCTAATTCACACTTTCTGAAAAGTTTTTGTAAAATGTGAAACTTGTGACTGGGTATTTAATACTCAGAAATTGTTGATTCTATAGGTATCATGTCTTAAGATTATGCCTTTTAAAAAGATGCTGTCGGAGTTCCCGTCGTGGCTCAGTGGTTAACGGATCCGACTAGGACCAAGAGGTTGCCGGTTCAATCCCTGGCCTGGCTCAGTATGTTAAGGATCTGGTGTTTCCGTGTGCTGTGGTGTAGGTCGCAGATGCACCTCAGATCCCCTGTTGCTGTGGCCTAGGCTGGCCGCTGTAGCTCGGATTAGACCCCTAGCCTGGGAACCTCCATATGCCGTGGGTGCAGCCCTCAAAAGACAAAAACTAACTAAATAAATAAAGAGACTCTCTTTAAGAAATATGTACTGGCATATGTACAGATACATTGATGTAGTGTTTTGTTTTTACTTCAAAATAATCCAGGGTTGAGTTAGGTTTGGGTAGTTGTGGTGGGGTGGGGAATAAAGAAACAAAATCATCCATGTTTAGATAATTATTATTAAATGATCTCCACTTTTATGTGTTTGAAATTGTTTATTGTAAAAGACAGATTATCTTTCTGCTTTCAAACAGAATGTTTATTGGACTAGTTGTCTTGAAGAGTAGGGCATTTACTCTCTAGAATATAAAGCTAGTCTCTCTTTCTATAGGTTCCAGTGTACCTTTCTCCATTTTTGATGAATTTCTTCTTTCAGAAAAAAAGACTATCAGGTTTGAAGTTTTTTGTTTTAACACTTAAGTTTTCTATTATTATAAATGAGGATGAAATAGGGGGTTACTGATAATCTATGTTAAGAGAAAAATTGCTAAATGGAATATGTCTTTTCCAGTCCTTCTGCAGATCCACCACAAGTTTTAGCCCAACGAAGACCCCTTGCAATTCTCAAAACTTTAGAAAGCATCACCTCGAATGAGGATGTATCTCCAGATGTTTGTGTAAGGACCAATATCCCTAAATTAATATAAATGGACTAGAGGATTGTTTCATTCGATTCTCACGAAAGTTTAGGATTAAAATGAAAATCGCTGGCTTGAAATAAGCACATGGAAAGACTCTCAACACTTTTGTTATCAGAGAATGCAAATCAAAACCACTCCAAGAGGAGTTCCCCTCATGGCTCAGCAGTTAATGAACCTGACTGGGATCCATGGGGATGCGGGTTCGATCCCTGGCCTCGCTCAGTGGGTTAAGGATCAGGTATTGCCGTGAGCTGTGGTATAGGCCTATACAGCTCCAATTCGACCCCTAGATTGGAAATTTCCATATGCCACAGGTACAGCCCTAAAAAAGGCAAAACAAACAAAAACCACTCTTAAGATACTGCACACATGCACTAGGTTGGCTATAATAAAGACAGAAAATAACAACTGTTGGTGAGAATGTGAAGTAACTAGAACCCTCATACATTGCTGATGAGAATGTAAAATGGTGCACAATTTTGGAAAACAATTTGGCAACTCCTCAAAAATGTTGAAGATAGCATTGCCATATGATCTAGCAATTCCCTCCTAGGTATATATCCAAAAGAATTTAAGACATGTCTTCACAGGAGTTCCTGTCGTGGTTCAGTGGTTAACGAATCTGACTAGGAACCATGAGGTTTTGGGTTTGATCCCTGCCTTGCTCAATGGGTTAAGGATCTGGTGTTGCCATAAGCTGTGGTGCAGGTTGCAGATGTGGCTTGGATCTGGTGTTGCTGTTGCTGTGGCTCTGGCGTAGGCCGGCAGCTACAGCTCCAATTAGACCCCTAGCCTGGGAACCTCCATATGCCACGGGTGCGGCCCAGAAAAGACAAAAAAATAATAATAAAAAATAAAACATGTCTTCACACCAAAAACTTGACATGAGGAGTTCCCATTGTGGCACAGTAGGTTACGAACCCAATTAGTATCAGGTTTGATCCTTGGCCTCACTCAATGGGTAAAGGATCTCGTGTAGCCATGAGCTGTGGTGTAGGGTGCAGACACAGCTCAGATCTTGAGTTGCTGTGGCTGTGGCATAGGCCAGCAGCTACAGCTCCAATTAGACCCCTAGCCTGGAAACTTCCATATGCCAAGGGTGTAACCCTAAAAAAAAAAAAAAAAAAATTTACATGAATGTTTATAGCAGCATTATTCATAATAGCCAAAAAATGGAAACAACCCAATGTCCATCAACTGATGCATGGGTAAACAAAATGTACATCCATACAATAGAATATTATTCAGCCATAAGAAGGAATAAAGTACTGATCCATCTTACAACATGAATAAACCTTGAAAACACTTTGCTAAAATGAAGCCATACACAAAAGAACATGTATGATTCCATTTTTGTAAAATGCCCAGAATAGGCAAATCCATAAAGACAGAAAATAGGTTAGGGATTTCTAGACGATTAGGGAGAGAGTGGATTAGATAGTGACCACTAATGGGTATGGTGTTTCTTTTGGGGGTGATGAAAATCTTCTGGAGTTAGATAGTGGTGATGGTTTCACAATCTTGTGAATATACCAAAAACCAGTGAAATGCATGCTTTAAAAGGTGAATTTTTTGGTATGTAAATTACATTTCAGTTTTTTAAAGTGGGAGGACAGATCACTGTCTTAAAAGCCAAGGATCTTTGTTCTTTTTATATAAAAAATTTTTGTGGCAGTGAAAGAGTTAGGTGGACCAATTATTTTTTTGTAGTAATATTCTATTTTAACCACTATGGACAAGTGACATGATACTACTTAGGATAAAAAGACCTTGCATAGACATTCAAGTCAAAGTAAATAAACTTTATTAGTGACATTTCATGAAGTTTTAAACTAGCATCTGGAAACAAATTGAGATTGAAGAGAACTCAGTGTGTTTAATCTGAAGACTTTTAAGGGGAGACATGATCAGTATCTATATAGTGATTTAAAACAGTATATTTTCTACATCCTAGAGAATGAATCACTGGGGTAAACATTTTTAAGCATATTTTTTTTGTTTACTTCTTTATTGAGGTATAATTTATATCCAATACTATGCAAATATTAATTGTACAGGTAGGTGAATTTTTACGTATGTAAATATCTATGCAGTCTTCACCCATATCAAGATAGAGAAATTTTCTAGCAACCCAGAAGAACCTCAGGAGCCATTTATGACTATAAATACTCAGGCCTCATTCCAACCATACTGAATCAGAATTTCCAGTATATTTTCGTTTTAAATATTTTTCCAGGTAATTCTAACAGATAATCCACTGACTGCTATGAAATGATGTAGAAGAATAATTAATTCTATACTGTGTTCCAGAAAATATCACCAGAGAATATGATAAATAGATAAGCTGGATTTAGAGGAAGTAGTTCTAGGTTCAGCTGTTCAAGGATGGACTAAATATATAAAGGAATAAATTTTAATCTAGTTTTTTTGTCTTAAAACTTATATTTGAATTTTATCAAGTACCTCTTGAAAAAATTTTTCCCCTTAAAAAAATCATATTTAAAGTGTCTAAAAGGACCATAAGTACTATCTGCATAAATGTATTCTTAGACCATAGTCATATATTTTACTCTAATCTTATTTTTTGTTTCATTTATTGTTTCTTCTCGATGTCTCTCTCGCCTCCTTAATAATGTTGAATCAGAAATTCAGAGTGTATATCATATTGGTAATAATCTAGATTATTAGTATCTAGTATCTATAAGGATTAAATGAAATAGGCACTTTTGTGTACTTCAGGTAAATGTATTAAAGTGGTACAATCTCTCTGAGGGCAGTAGGCAGTGTATATAAAGAACCTTAGTGTTCATGGAGTACCCATCGTGGCTCAGTGGTTAGCGAATCCGACTAGGAACCACGAGGTTGCGGCTTCTATCCATGGTCTTGCTCAGTGGGTTAAGGATCCGGCATTGCCATAGCTGTGGGTGTAGGTTGCAGATGCAACTCAGATCCCGCATTGCTATGACTCCAGTGTAGGCTACAGCTCCAATTCGACCCTTAGCCTGGGAACCTCCATATGCCCTGGGAGCAGCCCAAGAAATGGCAAAAAGACAGAAAAAAAAATTCAGAGTGTATGTCATATCGGTAATAATCTAGATTATTAGTATCTAGTATCTATAAGGATTAAATGAAATAGGCACTTTTGTGTACTTCAGGTAAATGTATTAAAGTGGTACAATCTCTGAGGGCAGTAGGCAGTGTATATATAAAGAATCTTAGTGTTCATGGAGTTCCCGTCGTGGCGCAGTGGTTTCTGAATACAACTAGGAACCATAAGGCTGTGGGTTTGGTCCTGGCCTTGCTCAGTGGGTTAAGGATCTGGTATTGCTGTGAGCTGTGGTGTAGGTTGCAGATGCAGTTCGGATCTGATGTTGTGGCTCTGGCGTAGGCTGGTGGCTACAGCTCTGATTAGACCCCTAGCCTAGGAACCTCCATATGCCGTGGGAGCGGCCCTAGAAAAAGGCAAAAAGACAAAAAAAAAAAGAACCTTAGTGTTCATGACTTTTTTGACCTGATAGTTCTACTTTTTATGAATTATTCCTAAGAAAATTAGCATATTCCTAAAGATTTAAATCTACAAGGATATTTAAAATAGTTTTGTGATAGTGAAAAACAGAGAATAGGAGTTCCCGTCGTGGCGCGGTGGTTAACGAATCTGACTAGGAACCATGAGGTTGTGGGTTCGGTCCCTGCCCTTGCTCAGTGGGTTAACGATCCGACATTGCCGTGAGCTGTGGTGTAGGTTGCAGACGCAGCTTGGATCCCGCGTTGCTGTGGCTCTGGCGTAGGCCTGCGGCTACAGCTCCAATTCAACCCCTAGCCTGGGAACCTCCATATGCTGCGGGAGCAGCCCCAAAGAAACAGCAAAAAGACAAAAAAAAAAAAAAGAAAAACAGAGAATAACCTAAAACAGTGGGTCAACTAATGATAGACCTACAGTCTTAGCATCGTGTTTCTAAAGAGTTTTAAATAGCACCGAAAATATGCTAAAAATGGGAAGGAATAATATAGGCTAGCATATATGCTATAATTTCACTTGTTTTAAAACCTCTTGGAGTTCCCATCGTGGCTCAGTGGTTAACGAACCTGATTAGTATCCATGAGGACGTGGGTTCGATCCTTGGCCTCACTGTGGGTTTAGGATCCAGCATTGCTGTGAGCTATGATGTAGATCACAGACATGGCTCGGATCTGGTGTTGCTGTGGCCCTGGCATAGTCCAGCAGCTGCAGCTCCGATTGGACCCCTAGCCTGGGAACCTCCATATGCCACGGGTGTGGCCCTGAAAAGACACACACACACAAAAACCTCTTGCATGCACAGGAATTGCTTGTGCGCGTATTTTACCAGTTATAGCAGTTGCTTCTGGGGAGTAGTAGTTGGAGTGGAGATGTAGGGGGATCAAGTGCAGGAGAGAGACTTTCACTGTATATCCTTTTTAACCAGTACACTTTAAAACTATCTGTATTTTAAAGCAAAGACATGTTTTAAGTGTTTTCCATTATTTTGTACTTTGTTTCCATACTTTCTACCATGACCATGAATTACCTTTAAGAAATAAAGTAATAATTAAATATTTGTCATAGAAGAAGACTTGAAAACTGGGAAGATAGCAGATTATTGGAACATTTTCTAGGCCAAAGCCAGAAAAAAAAATGTTTTAATCCTCTAGTTCCCAGGTGAAATTGGTTGGGTAAAAAAATTTGTCGAGTATTTTTCCTTTGTGTAGAGAATACTCACAGTGTATTTTTTTATGAAATATAGTTTGTTGTTTTTGTGATAAAAAGCCTTTTCCCTCACACATTATGTGCTTTTAAAAATTATCTTTCCCTAGAGATTCTGATATGATACCTTTGCACCCTGTGTTAAAAATCACTTAGTTAATATGTCTCTTTCAGTAAAAAAGATAGGCCATTCATATGCTCATTGAAGTGTTTCAGCTACATTTTATATGGTTTTTATTTCAGGATGAATTTACAGGAATTGAGCCCTTGAGTGAGGATGCTATTATCACAGGTTTCAGGAATGTAACTATTTGTCCTAACCCAGAAGACACTTGTGACTTCGCTAGAGCAGCTCATTTTGCATCCACTCCTTTTCATGAGATGATATGCTTGAAGGATCTCCCTTCTGATTCTAAGAGACAGTTGCAGGAAGAAGATCTAGATGTAAAGACCTCTGAGGACCAACAAACTGCTTGTGGCACTATCTACAATCCAACTCTCAGCATCAAAAAGCTGAGGTGAGATGATTTTATGTTGTACAAACCAGATTGTTTGAGGGCTCTCTTATTCTGTGTGTGCTTGTCAGCTATAGCATTCAATTATCAAGCTCTTACTATCTGCCAGGTACTGTGCTAATTAAGTGCTTTATATGACAGTAGGGCTCCGCTGGATAAAGTGTCAGTAGGATTTAGTAATTGATGAATTGAGGGTTAGAAGTAAATTTTCCCGTTGTGGCTCAGCGGTAACAAACCTGACTAGTCCTTGAGGATACAGGCTCGATCCCTGGCCTTGTTCATTGGGTTGAGGATTTGGCATTGCTGTGAGGCAGTAAAGGTCACAAATATGGCCGGATCCTGTGTTGATGTGACCATGGTATAGACTGGCAGCAGCAGCTCCAATTTAACCTCAGCCTGGGAACCTCCATATGCCACAGGTATGGCCCTAGAAAGACTAAATAAATAGTTAAATTGCATTTATTAAAAAAAAAAATTTTTTTTTTGTCTTTTCTAGGGTCACACCGAGGCATATGGAGGTTCCCAAGCTAGGGGTCCAGTCAGAGCTGTAGTTGCTGGTGTACACCAGAGCCACAGCCACAGGGGATCTGAGCGTTATCTTCGACCTACACCACAGCTCACAGCAATGCCAGATCCTTAACCCACTGAGCAAGGCCAGGGATCGAACCCGAAACCTCATTGTTCCTAGTCGGATTCATTAACCACTGAGCCACGACGGGAATGCCTATAAAAAAATTTTTTTAGTGAGGCTATTGAATATCAAATAAAATTATAATAAATATAAGTCTATATATTATTCCTATGAAGATTGACTCATTTGTGGTTCTTTCAGCCCAATTATTGAAGACAGCCGTGAAGCAACACACTCCTCTGGGTTCTCTGGGTCTTCTGCCTCAGTTACAAGCACCTCCTCCATCAAATGTCTTCAAATTCCTGAGAAACTGGAGCTCACTAATGAGACTGCAGGTAGATTTTAAGTATAACACTTGTAAGCAAATTTCTACATGTCTACACTTATTTATCATAGCAAACTAAGCTATGTGTATTTCTTCTATACAAAAGTTGCCATAAATCGTTAACTCCTTAGAATAAATGAGTACTAACTGAACTCAGTATCATAAAGGAATGAGATACATGATTATTGTTATGTTAGTAGTGTTGATCATGCAATCTTGGTTTCTTCCCCCTTTCTCTGCTATAATATCCACTTTAAGTTCAGCGAGTAATTTTTTTTTTAATTTTTAATTTTTTGTTTTTAGGGCTGTACCTGTGGCATATGGAGATTTCCCAGGCTAGGTGTCCAGTCGGAGTTGTAGCCATCAGCCTACACAACAGCCACAGCAACTCGGGATCCAAGCTGCAACCTACACCACAGCTCACAGGAACTCTGGATTCTTAACCCATTGAGTGAGTGAGGCCAGGGATCAAACCACATCCTCATGGATGCTAGTCGGGGTTATTAACCACTGAGCCACAATGGGAACTCCTAGAGGGTAATTTTTTTTTTCCTTAGGGCCACACCTGGAAGGTATATGGAAGTTTTCAGGCTAGGGGTAGAATTGGAGCTGCAGCTACCAGCCTATGCCACAGCCACAGCAGTGCCAGATCCGAGCTGAGTCTGCAACCTACACTGCAGCTCACAGAAACACCAGATCCTTTAACCCACTGAGCAAGGCCAGAGATTGAACCTGCGTCCTCATGGATACTAGTTGGGTTCTTAACTGGCTGAGCCACAAGAGAAACTCCATTTTTTTTTTTTTTTCAACTTCTTTCCCCCCAGATGGCCCTCCTCAGTCACCCTGGTGTTCACAGTATCGCAGACAACTGCTAAAATCCCTGCCAGAGCTGACTGCCTCTGCAGAATTTTTTATAGAAGATCGACCAATGCCTAATTTGGAAATAGAGAAGGAAATTGAATTGGGTAAGTATCATTGAATGCATGTCCTTTTGTGTGTGACAGTATACAAATAAGTGATTATTTGTACTTGAAATTGCTACTTAAGCACAATCAGTATTTCTAGATTGTAAGAAACAGCATTGTAGAAGTTGACACTTTGATAAGTTCATGTCCCATTAACAAGGAATTCTGTCTTCTCTTTCAATATTTAACAAGTGATTTTTCAAATTATTCTACATGCTACCAACTGCCTTTAGCCCTTAAACCAGGAAGTAAAAGTTAGGGGGCTGTGCATATTCACAGTGATTTTTAAATGGAATCAAACCTTCTCAACAGATAATGAGGATTACTGCATTATACAAGAATACCTGACATGTGAAGATTACAAATTATTCTGGGTGACGCCAAGAAACTCTGCAGAGTTAACCATAATAAAGGTGGGACTGATTTTTTTCATCTCAATTACTTTGTAAATAATGTGGGTTGAAGCAGTAACTGTGGCCCCCTGGTACTATCAAATCTTTCTACTAGTCTAAGCTTCCTTATAGGAAAGTCAGTGATGCATCAAGAAATCACTCTCTGTTGTATTGCCAAGATCAGATACCAAAGATGAGAGGGTATTGGAGTTCCCTAGTGGCTCAGCAGGTCACTGCTGTGGCTTGGGTCACTGCTGTGGCACAGGTTTGATCCCTGGCCTGAACTTCTGCATGTTGGGGGCATAGCAAAAACAACAACAACAACAAAAATTAAACATTCCCGCATCCCAAAAAAAAAGAGAAAAATGAGAGGGCATTGTGTAAATTTCTAAATTTTTCCAAACATGTTAGGTATTCTATCAATTTTATCTTTTTGAGAATATCTCTCCTGAAATTTTTAGGCCTGCTCCAATCTGGGGAAATTACATTCATTCTAAGCTACACACAGTATGTTACCTTGAAATTTTCATTCACCATTGTCCCAGGGATTCACATTGTCTCTTTTTTTATATTGAATGTCCAGTTACACTGGATCCTATTTTTTCTCCTTCTTGGTTTAAGTCCTCATATTTTAGCTTCCTGAGAAAGGATGCATAGGACGTAATTTTTTGAAACCTTGAATGTCAGAAAATTTCTTACTCCACATCTTTATTTGATTGGTAGTTTGGCTGGATATTAGAATTCTAGGTTCAAAACTTGTTGCTTTTTATGGCTGCACCCACGGCATATGGAAATTCCCAGGCTAGGGGTCGTATCAGAGCTACAGTTGCTGGCCTACGCCACAGGCACAGCAACGCAAGATCCTTAACCCACTGAGTGAGGCCAGGGATAGAACCCACATCCACATGAATACTAGTCAGGTTCGTTACCACTGAGCCATGACGGAAACTCCTAAAAACTTTTTTCCCTAGTTTTGAAAATGAACTCCATTAGCTTTAGGCTTCTAACCTTGCTTTTAAAATCTTTTGCCAGTCTGTGTGATTCCCACCCCCGGATCCTTGTAGGATCTTTTTTTTTTTTTTTTTTTTTAGGGCCACACCCACAGCATATGGAAGTTCCCAGGCTAGGGTTTAAGCCACAGCAATGCCAGATCCAAGTCACGTCTGCAAACTACACCACAGCTCACGGCAACGCCAGATGCTTAACCCACTGAGTGAGGCCAGGGACCAAACCCGCAACCTCATGGTTCCTAGTCAGATTCATCTGTGCTGTGCCACAACAGAAACTCCCCTCATAGAATCTTATGTTTATCCCCAGTATTCTGAAATTTCAGTTACACACTTTGGTAAGTCTTCTCTGTTCTCTCATTGAGAATTCTTTTTATTAGGATTTGGGATCTCCTGAACAGATTCTTTAAAAATCTTATCTTTCTCCATCCTTGGGTATTTATCCAGGAAAGCCGAATAGTTATGTCCATAGAAATATTTTAATCCAGTATTTATTGCAGCTTTTTTTATTCATAATAGCTGAATATTGCAAACAAATGTCCTTTAACAAGTGAATGGATAAACAACCTGTTTTATCCATACAATGCAAAGTTATTCAGTAATTAAAAGAACAAACAAATGCTTTGTGTAACAGAATGGATGTTTCTCAAAATATTCTGATTGAAAAAGACTCAAAAGGATATATACTGTATTAGGCTAACCTTGTTAAAGATGTGCTAGAACAAATCTCACTTATATAGGTGGTCAGCATTTTCTTGGGGTCAGAGTTAAGAAATAAGGATATCTTGGAAAGAGAATATGAGATTTGGGGAGGTGTAATAATGGTCTGTGTTCTAGGTTTCTATGTTTTGAGTGTGGTAGTAATTGCCCTGAAGTATATATGTGTCAAAACTCATTAAATCTTATCTTTTTTTTCTCCTTTTTTCTCTTTGTCTTTTTGCTTTATTTTCTGGAATGCTTTGTCAACTTTATTTTCAGACTTTTTACTGGGTTTTTTCATTTCTTTTTCATTTCTTTTATACTGTATTTTATTTGTGAGAGCTCTTTTTTTAATTCTTTGAATTTTCTTTGTAGCATTCTGTTTGTTTCTTAGGTGAAATATTCCTTATCTCTGAGTATATTAATGATGCTTTTTTTTTGCCCTGCATCATCTGTTTCCTTTTGTATGTTTTTCTTTCTCTTTCATGTTAGACGCTTTCTTCAAATCTTTGGCCCTCGCTTTAAGTGTGGGACTCTAAGAAGACAGTTGAAAGTTCTGTGTATATGGAGGGACTTTGACAGCTGTAGACCTCACTGTACAGTGATCTCACTTGGCCCTTTAGTTGGAAAATCCCCAATCTTTAGGTCTTTTCTCATGAGCTTATCAGATTCCTCAGAGAAAATTTCTGGTCTCCCACCTGGAGCATATAATCCTGGCTGCTTAGCCTCCTGAAAGCTGAGTAGAGAAATTAGTCTAAAGAGTAGAGGGGAGCTCTATCCTTTACTAAAGTTTATGCCTTTAAAAATATCCCTTTATTAGTAGTTCTTTTGGGATATCAGAAGGGCTGGAGGAAATCAGAAGGGCTGGAGGAAATGTTTTCAATCTGCCAACCAAACCTATAGATTCTAATGGCTCTTATTTTTAAAATATGTTTTCCTACAGGTATCGTCTCAACCTGTCCTATGGGACTTTTATATCAACCTCAAGTTAAAGGAGCGTTTAAATGAGGAGTGTGATAATTTGTGCAGCTGTTACCAATACCAAGATGGCTGTATCATTTGGCACCAATATATAAACTGCTTCACCATTCAGGTTTGCAATAATATGAAATATTTAAAGTGTTCAAGTAGAGAGATTTGTGCTCCATTTAGCAAAAAAAAAAAAAAAAGTAGTACGGAATTCCTTTTAATCTTGTAGAAATAGAGAAAATAAATTATGAGTTTAAAGCATTGACTATTTTCTTTTCCTAGGTTATTTTGACCAAAAACCTCTTTTAACTTCATTAGGTCAAGTTTCAAGCGTATACAAATAACTATGATCATTACTAGCTCATGACTGCACTTGTTTTCAGTTCCAGGTCTGATAATTCCAATATCCCTGCCATTTCTGGTTTTGATTCTTGTTTTGTCTCTTCAAATTGTATTTTTTGTCATTTATTATGCCTTCCTTCCTTCCTTTCTTTTTGTAATTTTTTTCTTGATAGCCATACATGATGTACTGGGTAAAAGAAATGGCTGTGAATAGGCCTCAAGTAATGTGGTAATGAGGTGTGGGCAGAGGGAAAGGGTTGTGCAGTGCTATGATTTATCATCTTCTATAATGAGCCTGTGCCTTTGGACTGTGAACTTTACAAGTTTCTCATTCTTACCCCCCCAACCCCACCCCCTGCACCTACCCTGGCTAAAGTCGGCTAGAACTGGGTATTTCCCATCCCCTGGTCATGTAGTCTCTGATAATACTCCAGCTGATGAGGTTCTGGTTAACTAGTTTCCCCTGAAGGCAGGTCTTGTTAAGAAGAACAGAGTGCTCTGGCCTATTCCAAATGATTTCTCTTCCCCTTCCATGCCAGACCACAAGGGGACTTTTTCTACAGTATTCACTATGAGAACCTGGTCTGGCTTCTAGAGATAAAATTCACAAAAATGTGGGGGGGGCCCCCATGCTTAAAGATCCTAGAAGAGTTAGTAATTTTTCAATTTGTTTAGCTTTTTACTTGTTAGGACAGAGTGGCAACTTCCAAGCTCCTTACATGTGAAATAGAAACCAGAGGTCTAGTTTTGCCACTCTTGTTTTATCTATACTTCCCTCGCCGTGATTATTTTTGGAACCCAAACACAATATATCATTTTATTCTTTGGAATTTTCTTAAGGTTCTGCTGCCCCCCCCCCTTTTTTGTTTAGTGTTTCCAAGGTTTTTATTTCTCATCCCTTATTTTTAATTGAATTACAGTTAGTATAGTGTTATATTAGATTCAGGGTACAACATAGTGATGGTTTTGCTGCGTATTTTGATGGTAATATTCTCCAAAATGGTTGGAATGAGGATATTTTAAAACTACCATTTATAGAGCACCTATTATGCGTTAGGTTCACCCTGATGCTCTTCATTCATTATTTCATTAAATCTTTATAAACAATTTTATCAGAAAGCAGCATTGTTAAAAATGGGACAAAAACCCCACCTGCAAAGGAGTCCATGTTTTAATTACATGGGCTTAGAGCAGCAGTAAGCAAGGTATTGAGTGTAAGTAGTAACCCCAACTTAAGAACTAATTTTCTATCCTTCTGTTTCCAGGATCTTCTTCAACACAGTGAATTTATTACTCATGAAATGACAGTGTTGATTATTTATAACCTTTTGACAATAGTGGAGAAACTACACAAAGCAGAAATAGTCCATGGTGACTTGAGTCCAAGGAGTCTGATTCTTAGAAACAGGTTGGTGCTTTTCATTCTCTTATAATTTTGTCAGCTTTGTCTTAAAACATGGTTAGTTGCCATTTTCTTTTGCCTTTTGATAAATGCCATATTAATGAACATAGTATGTTAAGATAATATTTGCTGTCTAAAAGTCAGTAGCCACCAGAAATAGTTTTTTAAAACTCAAAAAGGAGTTCCTGGTGGCTCAGCGGGTTAAGGATCTGGCACTAGTTTGATCCCTGGCCCAGGAACTTCTTCATGCCATGGGTATAGCCAAAGAAAAAACACATTGAGGAAATAATTCAGAAAAAAAAAAAGAATTAACCACTCCATTGTGATGATTCCTGTCAAGAAGAGATATAAACTATGAATATTTGGGGAAATGTAAAGATGATTGTTTAGTCTTTGTGGGGAGCCAGTACAGAACTAGTGAGGATGCTAAGGCACTGCTCAGTTTCAAAGACCAAAGCTTAAGTCACAGCAAATTGAGATAATTGCCAAGAGAAGTAGGTAAAGCCAGAGTGCAAATGCAAACCATGCCAAGAAAATTAAATCCAGTTTAGCCATCAGGTTCAAAGGATGAGCACAGAACCGGAAATAAGAAATGAAGCCCAAATAGTAAGAACTGAAAAAATACAGAAAACATTGAGGTATAAACAAGGCAAAGAAGGCAGACAATTTTTGTTCTATGGAAAGGATTAGAGGATCAGCGCACACTTCTAGCAGTCATTGGTCTTATGGTATTTAAGTATAGCAGTCTGGTTTAAAGATACTTTGTCTGCCCCAACCTTGTATCTTAGGTAAGCAGTTAAACTTTCTCTCTGAGGTCATTGGTGTACGCTACAAGCTGGAATCATTGTTTACATTTCTCTTGACTATTTATTCTGTAAGAGGAAATTGAATTAGACTAAATCATAGTTGGCATGGAAGTTAAAAGAGCCCTCAATGTATTTCTGCAATTATAACCAAAAGAACTAGAGCATACCTTCTTTCCTGAGATGGCGGAGGTTTCCCCAGGCATAAGACAGCAGCATTTCTCATCCAGGGCACCATGGGTACTTTGAGTGAGGTAAGTCTTTGTGAAGGCCAGTTCCAAGCACTTCTAGATGTTTTGTATCTACTACCCCCATAGCTACCCCCCAACTCTATTAAATACAAGTTATTTCATTACTTGTCTCCCAGCCATTATGATCACCAAAAATCTGCCTGTATGTTTCTAAATATGAAAAATCCTTGTATAATACGTTTTTATTTTCATTGTGTTTCACAACACTGAAATTTTTGAGGGTATTCCCAGAGTTCTTAGGATTTCTCATGGAAATTGTAGGCAAAGGGATTTTCTGAGCCCTTTTAGGATTGGGCGTTTGAGTGCTGTGTATTCACATAGCCTTCTCTCAGTCACTGGAGTACTCCAAGAAAGCACATAGTGTTAAAGCGACATTGCCTATTACTTCATCACAACTTTTGAAATTTGATAGGGAATTTCATATGGATTCACAAGGAATTGAAAGAGCCTTTTGAAATCACTTAATGCAATGTCTCTCTCTCTCTCTCTCTCTCTCTATCTCTCTCTATCCCTCTCTCCCTCCCTCCCTCTGTGTGTGTGTGTGTGTGTGTGTGTGTGTGTGTGTGTGTGTGTGTGTAAAATGAAATCCAAAAAAGTGAAATGTCTTGCCCATGGTAACAGTGAATGGCTGATTAGAGAGCTAGGAGATCTTCCTTCTTCTTTTTATTAATCTAAGAAACATTTTTTCCTACCTCTTCCAAGTTTTGAAAATATTTTGGTATTATAGTTTTATGATGGCCAAAAAAAGAGTTGCATCTTGTAGTAAGGAAAAATGGGAGCACTTGAAATTTTTAAAGTAAAATAGATTATTCTGTGCTGTTGAGGTGTATGTGATGGGATTAATCCTGTATTTAGGAATATAAGACCTGCCAGTGATATCAATCAAGGATTTGAAAGAACTGAGAAAAGCAGAGAAACAAAAGGAACACATAAAAATCCATTCTTCTCTCACATAAATAGTACCTGTCTTTTTGAAGAGTATCTTTATTGCATGAAATAGATAAGCCCAAGAAAAATATAATAGCAAGTTAGTGCTATAAAGTTTTTTGGGTTTTTTCAGAAGTAAACATTGGAATTACAGATAAAATAGAATATGGTGTTAGTTAACAATATTTTGTGAACGTGTCAATTTACAGGAAAAAAACAGCCTTATGCTGTTTTCGATTAAACTCTGGGAAGGAGGGATCTGAATGACACTCAGAAAACCTAATATATGATAATGTATCATAAACAAGAAAGGCTATAACACCTATAAGAGCTTAATTTCCTCCATCATAATTCTTGTCAGT
The DNA here is from genome assembly GCF_016906955.1 of Phacochoerus africanus. NCBI lineage: Eukaryota > Metazoa > Chordata > Mammalia > Artiodactyla > Suidae > Phacochoerus > Phacochoerus africanus. The sequence continues at coordinate 133,017,961 of NC_062545.1, read as the reverse complement.
GTATGTCATTCCTGTTGTAGTTTTAATATGTACAGTGCAAAGCAGAGACCTGCACTCTACTTTTAGTACTTTATATAATATGGAAACTTGATAAATGTTCTGTGGTGGTTATGTACTATGATTTAGATATAGTTTATGTCACTAATCTTAACATTTTCTAGTTGGGAGGACACTTACACTGCTCTTACAGGTGCATTTTCATAACTAACCACTGGAGGGAGTTGTTTGCATAGCTAAGACACACCTGCAGTACCTCCTTTTTTCTTTTCTTTTTTTTTTTCTTTTTTTTTTTTAAAGACCAGCTCTGCAGCTCCTCTCATGGCCTCTATTTTATTATCTCTTTCTCTTAAATCTGGGCTTAGAATCCATGATCCCTATGATTGCGATAAGAACAATCAAGCTTTGAAGATAGTGGACTTCTCTTACAGCGTCGACCTTAGGGCACAGCTAGACGTTTTTAACCTCAGTGGCTTTCGGACTGTACAGATGCTGGAAGGACAAAAGATCCTGGCTAACTGTTCTTCTCCCTACCAGGTAAGTGTAAAAACAAGCCTGAGCAAATATGGAGAGGGTTTCTTAATCTCTTTCTTATCTTGAAAGCTTGTATTTACTGATACTTTCTCTCCTGGAACAGATGACCTAGTTTTTAGATATCACCAAGTCAAGCAAAATATGCCATTTTTCTGTCACAACACTGAAGAATATACACAAACACGTGCAGACACATGCCTAACTCAGTAACCGAAGTGTCAGGGCCATTTCTACCACTTAACCTGTGTGGTCTTTCATAAATCATTTTCTGTAATCTTCTGTGTAAAATAAAGATAAATAATCTGCTGTGTACATCAGAATTCTTGTGAGGATTAAATGAAATAATATATATAAAAAGAATAGTAGGACAAATGTAAAATGTTTTATGTGGTGGCAGTATGTGCAAAAATCCCTTCTGCTTCGGTAGTGGATATATGGCATTTGCTGATTGAATACGTAGGATAAACCTGAACTAGTCATGTGGACCACATTTAGATCACAGCTGGAGTCCATGCAAATTCAGTAGGTGTATAAATTTGACAGTCTGGATATTTTTGTCATCTTTTGTTCTTAAGGGTACTTCTTAGAGTTGACTCTACTGATCATTTCTTTGGGCAGTTTCTCCCTTTACTATAAGGGTAAGGAACAGTTTACTAAAAATGTATGTCACAAAATAAACTTAGTTAAGCACTACAATACCTATTAACTTCCTACATATATAAATTGGCATGATATTAGCAGAGAATTACTTTAGCTGATGGTGCTTTTTGTGATTTCAGGTAGATCTGTTTGGTATAGCAGATTTAGCACATTTACTATTGTTCAAGGAACACCTACAGGTCTTCTGGGATGGGTCCCTCTGGAAACTTAGCCAAAATATTTCTGAGTAAGTATTTGTGATATCAGGGTCTTTGCCTGTCCAAATAATTTTCTCTTTATCTTGTGTGATCTCTGCTTTGATAGTGTTAGTCCAAATACCCCACGATTTCATTAATTTTAACCATTTTTCATTAAGAGTATCAGTGGAGCACCTAGTGCAGGACAAGGGAATTGCTAATTAAAAGTAGGACTCAAACTATTCAGACATCATTCTGGACCTACACATATCATAGACATACAGATTGCAACTGTGTTATGGAAGCCTCTCAATTTAGAAGTCTTAATAGAAATGTTTTGTGAGAATAATTTTCTAACCAATTGGTGTTAGTCCTGTATCCCTTTTTAGTAGCTATTATCAAACATTAATAAGCATCTCTTGAAGAGAGTTAAATTTCTAAACTACATACTGATTTTAGGCTACTTTTATTTAATGAATGGGTGAAACCAAAGCAGAGAGCTGAATCTCCTTGGTGGAGAAGTAAATACGCTCTTAATAACAGCTTCTTGGTCTTAGAACCTCAGTACTCCCTCAAGCCTGCTCATGAAACTTACTAAATATCCCATGTTCCACTTTAGCTTATCATAGCTAATAACTTCCCAGAACAAGCTTTCAATGTTGAAAATTTAATACCCCTTCACCTCCATTTTCCCCTCCCAACAACTGAATTGCATTTTTCTCTTTAATTCAGAATTTGGCCAGTCTTATTTGTCTCTAACATGTACTTTCAAAATAGGTTTGAAATATAATTTAAGACATATAGGATAGATTCAGGTATCTCATTTGGTTATGGTTCTAGATGGATCTTATACAGACAGAAGCAGGGGCATCTAGTGGGGTTTCCTAACAGCCTTGCCTTATACAATAATAGAAGCTTCTCTGGTTTAAAAAAAAAAAAAAAAAAAAGTACAAACATAGATTTAAGCAATAGTTACTTCAAGCTTAGGGTTCTGAGAAGGTTGTAAAGATAATAAACACTGGGTAGAGGGAGAGAGGAAGTTCCAGTCTGTCTAATGACAGACTTTAGGAAAAGTTAGAGGAGACAAAATTCATTTTTCTTCTCTTGGTAGAAAAGTGCTGCATCTTCGTACATGGAGGAAATTTATAGATTCAGATGAAAGGGTTTCTTTCTCTTTATGTGCATTGCATTATGGCTTTTTCCACCAGGATAGTTTTTTTGTTTGTATGGATTTTTTGCTTTTCTTTTGTTGTTGTTGTTGTTGTTGCTATTTCTTGGGCCTCTCCCGCAGCATATGGAGGTTCCCAGGCTAGGGGTTGAATCGGAGCTGTAGCCACCGGCCTACGCCAGAGCCACAGCAACGCGGGATCCGAGCCGCGTCTGCAACCTACGCCACAGCTCACGGCAACGCCGGATCGTTAACCCACTGAGCAAGGGCAGGGACCGAACCCGCAACCTCAGGTTCCTAGTCGGATTCATTAACCACTGCGCCACGACGGGAACTCCTGCTTTTCTTTTATAGTTACATTTTGGGCTTTCAAAAGACTAATGATCTCTAACCCTAGATATCTAGATATTACCTTAAATCATGTTGGTGCATAAGTGTACCACTGAGTTAAACACAGAGAGAATTAATTCTAACTCATATGCCTAATCTTGATGGATATGGTTTTATATATTTTTAGGCTAAAAGATGGTGAATTGTGGAATAAATTCTTTGTGCGGATTCTGAATGCCAGTGATGAGTCCACAGTGTCTGTTCTGAGGGAACTTGCAGCAGAAATGAATGGGGTGTTTGACACCACATTCCAAAGTCACCTGAACAAAGCTTTATGGAAGGTAGGGACGTTAATCAGTCCTGGGGCTTTGCTTTTCCAGCAAGATAGGCAGTCAAGTCTCTCACAGATTCCTGCCTAAAACCAATGGTTGTACTGTGGAACACTGGACCTGTACATGCTATGATTTAATTTAGGTACACTACTAACACTTTTTTACTTTTTGGCAGAAGTATATTTCTAGGTTACTGGCATTTTCTACTTAACACTGTACCTACTCTTGGCTTTGTTTAACAAAGAACTGTTTTATACTAAATGGACTCCGTATTAATGGGTACCTTGTTGCCATTTAACATATTTGTCTCTATTTTTCCCTGTACTTTTCCCGTTTGTAATTTGTGACATGTACTCTTATGATCACTGTATTTTGTAAATAATAAAATAGTATTTGTTAAATTGCTGCTTCTAACATCTCATCTACTTTTTGCCAAGTGAGATAATAAATGAAGATAATAAATGACCCAATTTTGCAGACTGGAGCTACTTTACTATGGAATTTATATGTTCTAGACTTGAATCTATTTTGATAGGATCATAACAAGACAGAATAGCCAACCATTCCTTTAGGTGTCACTGACCTTCAACTAAATAATCTAGATTGAAAAATAGATTAAGTGATTTACACAAGCCCAAATTTTCTTAAATTTCAATTGGCAAAATTGAAATTTTTTGTGTTTATATTTTTATCATATTTTAATGTTTTCATTTTTTATCCACCAAGCCCCTTGGTCTACTTATATAATCTAGTGCTGCAACTGCTACTGGGTCTCTTGGTTAGGACTATGAGTTAGAAGAGGTTTTGAATGGGCTTTCACAACCTTTAAGAAATGGAATAATCACCATTCTGTTATATGCACAATTACTTGGTGTTGCAAGACATGTTTCCTTGAAAACTCCATCTTGTCCTTCTTTTCTTTATCCCATCTTCTTGTCTTACTTTATCCCATCTTCCTTCTTGGAAAAACAGTCACAGTGCTGGTAAATGACTTAAGCTTAAGAGCAAAGACCTAAAGGCATAAGTGACTTAAGCTTAAGAACTGTTATGTGCCTAGAGGTCAGAGTAAGAGCTTAACCCTTTACCACCTAGGTGGCTTTTTAAATAGTAAAAGAACTTATATAATAGTAAACAAACCCTGTATCATCCACCCATAGCCACTCCTCACTTGATCTCACAATAAAAGCAGTGTGGTTTCTTGAGGCAGGGCGCTCTTGGTCCCTGAGACCTTGAGTCCCCCGGTTCCCACCTTTACTTAAGATAAATGTCTCTGTGTCCTGTTTTATGTTAACTATTTTTCCTTAAGTTCCACAGCACCCGTTCTTCAGCCCCATCCTGCTGAGCTGGCCCCGGCACTTGGTGGGGGAAGAGTTAATGAAGGAATAGAAGTGGGTTTTGTTGTTTGGAAGATATGAAGTGGCAAAAGGTTAGAGTAAAAAGATGACTTTTAAGCACGGAATCATTTGGGAGAGAACAGGTCTAGATGAAGTATCTGACCACTAAACAGAAACATGAATTACACCAGGTCTTGGGGGTAGGGAAGAAAATTGGTAGAAAATGATGATGAAAATTACCTGTTTCACATCTAAATATCAAAATTATCAAATGAGCTTCTGTGCTGGTGCTTGATTATTTTTTTCCTACTCTAGTTGTCACTGTTACTGCTCTAAGATTGCTGGAAAGCAGAAGATTCTAAGTATATCTCAACTAAAAATATTTAAGCATATATAGTTAAAGCACTGGAATATGACTTGGATCTGGAAGATGATCAACGTAGAAATTTTGCTCTTAACCAAAATATGACTTTTTAAACCATTTCATGTTTGCTTCTCATACAACTAAGAATATACAATTATATGCCTGCTTCTTTTATGTAATTGAACCCATCCACCCCTCTCACCCCTCTGTTCTCCTCTTCTCATTTCTCAGTCCACCACTTGACACAAGGTCATTACTCTGAAGCTGGGTGGTATATTTAGATTCTTTCTTAACATAGGCTTAACTACCATCCAGTGAATGTTACAGCAACCTTAATAGCAAGGCTGACAAACCACTGGTCTATGGATAAAGCTTTGTTTCTGAAAGTCCACTCAAGGAAAGAGGAAGACTTGCGGAAGCTAATTTATTAGAGAACTTGCAACTCTTGCTACCTCTTCCTCCATTCCTCTTCCCCCTCCAATCCTGACCCTTTTTTGTAGAGGGGAGAAGATAGTACCTGACCAATTAGTGCCTCTGATGTCTTCGTTTTCTCTTTGCCTGAGCTTAAAACCACAAAGCGGGCGCATTTCCATTTCCCTTATATTTTATGTTGTTTGTCTTGAGAAAAGGAAGCCTCTATTTGTTGGCAGAAGCTTCAGATGGTTCTTATTTCTTGTCTCACTTGGGCAGAAATAGAGTAATGATGGACCTGAGAAAAAGAACGAAGCTGAAAAGACAGGGTTTTGTTTAGAAAGAGACCATGGAATATATAGTGCCTCATATTCACAAAGTGCACATCCACTAATCTACTGTTAGAGCCTTCATCCCCCTCTGACAGTTGTATAAGAAACCTTCCACCCAAGTCAGAAATGCCCTAACTGATGCCAAGCCTGAATCTGAAAATAAAAAGATTTCCTATAGCATTAGGACTCTAGACTGTTAGTTGGGCTCTTATTTCAAGGTAGATAAGAAAGCCTTTCAGAGGGTTAGCACAAGGCTCTTTGAAATGATGCTTATGTTTAGGCTAAAGTCTCTAAGCAATGACAACAAAGAAATGCTTCTTTTCTGTTGCATTGGAATTCATTCTCCAGATGCAACTCTAATGCCAAATTTGCTTCCAATCTGACTCCTAATATTAAGACTTCCCTAGTGAGGAAAGTGTTTTGTTTGTTTTGTTTTGTTTTTTTCTCTTTTCTAGGGCCGCTTCCCACGGCATATGGAGGTTCCCAGGCTAGGGGTCTAATCAGAGCTGTAGCCACCGGCCTATGCCAGAGCCACAGCAACGCAGGATCTGAGCTGCGTCTGTGACCAACACCACAGCTCACGGCAACGCCAGATCCTTAACCCACTGAGCAAGGCCAGGGATCGAACCCGAAACCTCATGGTTCCTAGTCGGATTCGCCAACCACTCCACCACAACAGGAACTCCCGGAAGGTGCATTTTTTTAAAAAAAAATGTAATGTGGCAAGCTTCAACCTTAATGAGGTTCTTGGTTCCACCAAAGACACAAGAAGCTATGAATATTTAATAAGATAAAGGTGGTATTTCAAGTCAGTTTGGGAAAAGATGAATTATTGAATAACTGATGTTGAAACAATGGATTAGAATTTGAACTCTTGTCACCAGTGCCACTAGTTCATATAGCACCTTTGTGCAAATTAGAGAGCCCTTCCTCTAGTGAATTCTTTATTTATCATAGCTTGACTAGATTTCAGTCCCCACTTACCCCCTCAGCCTGGTGCCCTTGTGCAGTAAATTGCACAGCCATATACAGTGGTATTTCTTGTATCACTACTTATCTGCAAAAAAAATTTTAGATAGATCAAAAATGTTAGTAAAACTACTGAAAATATAAAATACTAGATGACTTGTGATTTTTTTTGTCTTTGTGACATAAAACCAAGATTTGCACAAAAAGGTTGCTGTTTATGACCATAATAGATTAAAAAACAAAATCTATGAGTTCCCGTTGTGGCGCAGCAGAAACAAATCCAACTAGGAACCGTGAGGTTGCAGGTTCGATCCCTGGCCTCACTCAGTAGGTTAAGGATCCAGCATTGCCATGAGCTGTGGTGTAGGTTGCAGTCACGGCTTGGATCTGGCATTGCAGTTGGCCAGCAGCTGCAGCTCTGATTTGACCCCTTGCCTGGGAACCTCCATATGCCATGGGTGCAGCCCTAAAAACAACAACAAAACAATAACAACAACAACAAAATCTAACCTAGCCACCTATCTCTCCCCACTCTCCTCCCCCCAAAATACCCTAAACTCAAACTGGGAAAAATTACTGCTACACATTTATATCATCTTTCTCTTGCATTATTTCAAGGTCCCAACTATTCTGTTTCCCCCATCCACCTCCAGTCATATCAGAACCCTCCAGTGGCCTTCCATCTCACATGGTGCAAAATCTGAAGACCAATCACAGCCTGCAAGACCCTACCGCCCCCTCTTCCCTGACTCCTCTTTTCATTGCTCACTCCACTGTACCCTGCCCACCTCCTTTCTGTTCCTTAAACATGGTGACCTGTTTCTTTATGGCCTTTTTGCTTTTCATTTCCTCTGTCTGGAATATTCTTTCCTGTACCTTCACATGGATTATTCCCTTACTTCCCTTCAGGTGTCTTCTCAGATCTCCACTTTATCAGAGGTCTTCCCTGGCCTTTATCTACAAAAGAGTGTCCCATGCATGCAGTGCTATTCTGCTGTTACTCTATCCCTCTTTATTTTTGCCACAGCACCTGTCACCTATTTTTTCCATTGCAGATATTTTTTTATTGTACATGTATATTTTATGTGTACACTCTTTCCTCCCGTATCCCACTACTAGAATTTATGCTCCTTAAGGGCAAGGATTTACTTTGTTCCTGGTTTTAACTCCAGTGCCTAGAGGACTGAAAAAGCACTGTTTTACCCAGGGTACCAAAAAACTCGGTTTTTTGTCTTTTTTTTTTTTTTGCCATTTCTTGGGCTGTCATGGCATATGGAGGTTCCCAGGCTAGGGGTCTAATCAGAGCCATAGCCACCGGCCTACGCCAGAGCCACAGCAACAGGGGATCCGAGCCGGGTCTGCAACCTACACCATAGCTCACGGCAACGCTGGACCCTTAACCCACTGAGTAAGGCCAGGGATTGAACCTGCAACCTCATGGTTCCTAGTCGGATTCCTTAACCACTGAGCCACGACGGGAACTCCCAAAAAACTCTTTTAAAAAAGTTGAAAACCAATAGAAATAGATAAAGGGCATGAATAATCCACTAAAAACATTTTGATGGCCAACATATTAAATGTTCACTCTTACTCCTAATTAAATAAAATGCAAAATAAACCTGAAATTTTCATCATCTACATAGTAAATGGTTGAAAATTGTATTTCTGAGGGTGAGGGAAACAATCACTCACATATTATTAGTGGAAGTGCAAATTGGTACATTAGCAGAAGGTGGGCACTGTTTATTAAATTTAAATATTCATTTTCTTCGCTGAGAAATGTTTTATCTTAAAGAAGCATTGGCACAGGTGCTCAAAGATAAAGCACTCTGTAATCTTTGTCCTCCCTGCTTCCAAGGCTCATTAGTTCCAAAGGGATAATCAGTGTGACAGACCCTGGGAAAAGAGGAGTCCTGGAACTCTTGCAGAAGTGATATCAGATTTCTATGGATGGCAGGGTGCCTTGGCACTGGTGCAGAAGCCCAATCTTCCAGTTTGGCATAAGCCTGTAGATGGCAGAACCTGCGTTAAGCTTTGGAAGTTGAGTTAAGCTTTAAAAGTTGAACTCCAGGTATTTCAGCTTATGTTGAAATAAAAAAGTTGAGGTGAAAAAGTGATTGCCTTTGGGGAGAGTGTATAAGAGTGGAGAGGGGAACAAATGAAGGCTTTTACTTTTTAATTTGTATGTTTCTGAACATGTTGAATATTTTGATTATTCTTTTATGTCTATGGGATAATCTAGGCTAAGAAATTATAGGCTATGGTTTTGTCATCTTTTCCCTTCTCCTCATTTAACAAAAAAGTAAAGCCTAATAAGTGTTTAGGTTTTTTTAGTGGGAAATTTGGGAGACTTTATTGTCTAAATATAAAAGCAAGATTAATTTGGAATTAAAATGAGAGAATGAAAACAAATTTAAATTATTGAAGATAATATATCTAAATTTCTATTTTTGGTATGCTAAAAACTCATACATGTTCAAATGTTTTATAATGTTTCTATTCAAGATATGCTTTCTAAAATTATCATTTCCCTACTATTACAACTTCCTCTGTCTATGAATGAGGGATTGAATTACATAAAACTCAACTTTTTTTTCAAAACAAAGTACATTTTATGGCTTTCCTATAAAAACTTGTTTCCACAAACTGACATTGTATGATTAAGAAAGGAACAAACAATGATGAACTCAGGCTAAATGTCTATAAACATACTTTTTTTAGCCCCATCAAAGCATACTACTTGGAGGAGTTTCCTCATGGCTCAGTGGGTTTAAAGATCTGGCATTTTCACTGCTGCAGCTCTGGTTACAGCTGTGGCACAAGTTTGATCCCTTGCCTAGGAACTTGTGCATGCCACAGGCATGGAAAGAAAAAAAGCATACTACTTCCAATAATGTTGCTCTTTCTGTAGAGGCTCCTACAGCAGACTTTCAGCTACTGAGCAGTATTGCCTAAATTCAAATTGGCTTCTCCATGAGAAGCAGTGGTTGCCTAGTCACACTGCTAGTTTTCAAACCCCTGTGAGCGAAGGACTTGTCTATTTATAGAGTCCTAGATGTTAGTAGTGAATTAAATATGTAATGAGTTTTAAAAAATTAGGTAGTGAGTTAAAATATTGGAAAATACAGCCACAAGTACAAAAACTAGTTATGCTGGAGCTTTGGTGAAAGGGTGGGGGAAATCTATCCTAGACCATAGATGTACCTGGAATCATAATCTCATCTTCATTTCTAGTGTGTCACTTTGTGTCTTTAACCTTCTGTTATAATCGACTACTGAATTTACCTTGTGATACCCTTCATTGTCCTGTTTATTCCTTTCAAATTTAAATGCTATTTTCACAGACATATTTATTCCATCAAAATGTATACTTTGTTTTCCATGTGTGTTTTTGTTTGTTTGTTTGTTTTTTTGTCTTTTTTGCCATTTCTTGAGCCGCTCCCACGGCATATGGAGGTTCCCAGGCTAGGAGTCTAATCGGAGCTGTAGCTGCCAGCCTACGCCAGAGCCACAGCAACGCAGGATCCGAGCCACGTCTGCAACCTACACCACAGCTCACGGCAACGCCGGATCGTTAACCCACTGAGCAAGGGCAGGGATCGAACCCGCAACCTCATGGTTCCTAGTGGGATTCGTTAACCACTGCGCCACGACGGGAACTCCTCCATGTGTGTTTAATTCAGCTTCACATTCATTTGAAACAGTTATGTGACTCAGTGTATGCTGCAATTTCAAAGTAGTTTTAATCTTACTGGCCTGGTCATGTGATGCATTTTATTTAATTGCTTCAGTCCTGCAATTAGCAAAGTGAGGATGGCATTTCATAAAAACAAATACCCATTAAAATCTGTGAACAGAAAGATGAACATATATTTGCTTTTGCATTTTTAAGCAAAATTTTAAAAACTGGTAATCCTAGAATAAAGTGATAACAATATTGAAAAGAGTGACACATGAAGTTTTAATGAGACTGGCTTATTCCAGGAAATGAGGTAGCTAAGGGTGAATGAATGTGTAGTACAGCAAGTCAAGGCATCCCAACAAGTCGAGAGGATCAGACAGGCAGAAATAGGAGCCAGGCAGAGCAAGCAGAAATTAACTGGCATTGCTCGGCTACACCTCCCAGATCAGCTGTATCCTGTTGCTGAGCAGATAAGGAAGCCCCTTGCTCAGGACTCACCCAAACAGGCCCATCCAGCATCCTAGCATGTGGACCAGCAGTTGAGGTTTCATGGTGTAGGCACCGGAGGCAGCCCCATGGCTTCTGCCTGCATGGTTTTTGTTAGTTGCCTTGGATAGTACATATTCATGCCTTGCCTCTTACTCAGATGAGCTCTTTGGGACATCTTTTTTGTGTCCTTTTATTCCCTAGTTATAACTTGCATGTGGGGCTTACATTATAGAAAGTCAACTTCTCAGGCCTAGGGCCTGCTAGAACCTCCTCAGTATTGAGCCTGTTGTGCCAAACCATACACTAGCATGGCAGTTAGAGATGCTGCCTGTACAGCCAGAATACCTGGGTCTGAATTTCCTCTGTGTGGCAATGAACAAATTACTTATCCCCTCTGAGCCAGTGTCATCCTCTATAAAATGAGGATAACCTGGGTGTCTACTTTACCCAGTATTGAGGACTAAATAAAGCTTTTAGTACAGATGCTTGTATAAATTTAGTTCTAATGTTGTTTACATGGAAAAACTGGAATCCCAGCTAGTTGATTGGAGCCTTGCTGTCTTGTGAATTCATGTACAGTACAGAGTACCGCTATATCTGTAATAATAATGAAGGTAGATGAAAAAAAACATGGTGTTGTGCAATCTGAAAGGGAAGTGAGTTGCTGCTATTGAGAGCGACCTTGAGGGAACCAAATATTTGTACTTAAAGAAGGTAGTCTCAAGGTCAGCCAGGTACCAAGTTATCAGGAAGGTCCACCTGATCCTGTTTTCAGTCCACAAATCTGCTTCCATCCACAGGTCTCTGGCTCACAGTGCTGCTGCTTCTGTGCTATGTTCAGAGCACAGGCATCTTTTAAATGGCCCCATTTGCTCTGATGTACCTGACAGGGTCTTGCTGCCCACATTGGTGGGAAGCAGGATACACATCCCTTCCCTCTAGCCACCTACAGATGCATCTCACTCCTCTGCCCTGTTTTCTCTTCCTCTCCCCTACCAGGGGAAAGACTTCCTGGCTTAGGTAACAGGGCCCACTCACCCCATTTAAGGCCAAGACATTTAGTCTCTTCCTGCTAGAGCTTAAGCTTTCAGAACTATTTCCATATTACACTCTGCTAAATCCCTCTCCTGAGCCAATGGATAAAAAGGGACCACTTGCTCCATAGGGGGGGAAAAAAAGAGGGAACATAGGAAGCCCAATCAACTTGATTCATGACCCAGAAAATCTGGGCTCCAACTCCAGATCTGCTCTGTACCGGCTTAATCAGGGCAGATCAATCTGCCATCTATAGACTAGTGCTGATGGCTTCTACCCCAAAGGGCTGTTGTGAGAATTAACAACACAGCATGGTTGCTAAAAGTGAAGGTTCCTTGGCTTCTAGCAAGCAACAGATTCATGTCTTTCTGCCCAGCAGCCAGCCCAGAACTGGGCACACAGGACGCAGTGGGAACTGGTTTAATCTCTCATGGAATCTATGCTACAAAGGAGAATGCTGACATTCTTAGTCATTCAGTCTTCCAGCTGCAACCTGTTGACTCCTCTTTTACTTTTTGTAAAAACATGTTCATTTACCCCCTTCGGGGCAGCAAATAATCTTTCGGAATGTGGCAAAGATCAGCAAGTAAATATTTATTAAACTCTACTGGGGCTTCACATTTAATGATAGGCACCGTGAAGGATATAAAGTAATGTAAGGCGGAGTTCCCTTGTGCAGCAAGTTAGGGATCTGGCATTGTCACGGCAGCAGCTTAGATTACTGTTGTGGTGCAGGTTCGATTCCTGGCCTGGGAACTTCTACGTGCTCCAGGCGTGGCCAGAAAAAAAAAATGTAAGGCACGCTTGCTCCCTTCAGGGAGTTTATAATTTAGAGGAATAGGATATTACGGGTTAAAAGCCAAGAGAATATAGATAGAAATAAGTCAAAGGATATCTTAAGGTAAGGCATGACCAAGAGCCAGGAATGAAGCAGATGTGTTGGGACACTTGAAGTGAGGGCCAGAATGGGTTAGGGCATCTCAGGAACCATCATGGCATGGCAGGTATTGGAGCTGGTCTGTACTGGGTAGTTTTCAGCTGCAAAAATCAGAAAATCCAAACTATCCTAAAGGGTAAGGATATCTGTTGTCTCATGAAACGACAGCCTGAAGCCCAGCAGTTTATGAAAGACCCATATTCTTTCCATCTCTTCTGCCGTCTTCAGCCTTTTGGCTTTTGTCCTCAGGCTGGTCCCCTTACAAAACCTAGTTGGCCACCACAGCAAGCTCAACAACTTGGAGCTGCAAAAGAAATTTTCCCAGAAAACTTGCAGTCCTGTTGCCATTGTCACATGCCTAGGGCCTAAACCAATCCCTGGCAAAAAGAAGGGAATTATCAAGATTGGTTCAGACTCATCAAGATTTACCCCTAGGGCTAGGTGCTGGGGAAGGGCCCTTCCCTGAGCGCAAAGGAAGGAGACAAGCATACCTCCAAATAAGTTGGGTTTCTTCCAGAAAGTGAGAAAGGAGATGAGATGTATTTAGAGAGAAGGGAGATAAGATAGATTTTTTTTTTTTTTTTTTTTGCTTTTCAGGGCCATACCTACGGCATTTGGAGGTTCCCAGGCTAGGGGTTGAATCCCAGCTACAGCTGCCAGCCTACACCACAGCTGCAGCAATGCAGCATCCAAGCCTCATCTGTGACCTACACCACAGGTAATGCCGGATCCTTAACCCACTGAGCGAGGCCAGGGATTGAACCCGCAACCTCATGGTCACTAGTCGGATTCTTTTCTGCTGCACCACAAGGGGAATTCCGATAAGATAGATTTAGAGAGGCAACTAGTAGTATCCACCACATGAGTGATGTTTGAAAGGAAAAAGACAGAATTTGGTAGGAAATCGAATCCTGGACTCTGAATCTGATTGCCTGGCTTCAAAACCCCTGCCTTGTCACTTCGTGTCCTGAGCAAGTAAGTTAACTTCAGGAGGCCCTAGTTTCTTTACCTCTGAAACAGGATAATAATAATTCCTGCCTAGATTGTAAGTTTCATGAGGACAAGGACCGGTCTTGTTCATGAAGTTCACTTGTCTTGCTCAGCACCTGGCACAGAGCTTTGTATCCAGCAAATACTTGATAGATACTTATTGAATGGATTCAGTCATTGGATTGTTGTGGGGAGTTAATGAGTTAATGTGTGGCAGGGGCTTAGCACAGTGCATAGCCTGTAATATGTGGTCAGGAAAACGAGGTTCCAGCCACAGTCACTGACACAGTAGGAGCCCTCACAGGAGTCCTTTTGCTGCTTCACATCACTTCTGCTGCCAGGTTATCACCAGCCCCTGTTCGTTGCAGCAGAAGCTCAGATGTGTCAGGAAGGCTCTGTTCCTGCTGACCTGGGCTGGGATGGCAAAGCCCCATCACATCCTCCGCTGTAAAGAGGATGTATCTGTGAGTCCCATCACTTGGGGCCCCACAGTTTATAACTCTGCTCTGACTAGTTTCTGAGCCAGCGCTCATGTTGACATAACCCCTCAGTGTCAATCTCCAGAAGTCCCCCTGGGCCCACTTCTCAGTAAAACTCACTTCTAGGGCTATGTGGCCAAAGTGGAGAGGGATGCCCATTTCACTGACAAAGGCTTTCTTTTTTACTCTACTGGAGTCAAGTCCCAGCCAGTTTCCACTAGTCTCTCCTTTCCCTGCCCTGTCGTAGGTGGGCCAGCCCCTCCCTCAGAGGCTGCTCCCAGGAAGGCCAGCCATAGGAAATGCCACAGCTGGGCCTGCTGCCAGCCACAGAGCTTCTGGCACTGAGCGCTGACTCCCTCCTGAAGTCCAAAGGCCTTGTCCTTGTCTTACAGGGATGAAAGCCAGCCAGAGGCAGTGCTCAACCTAATCAAAGCAGGTTGTGACCAGACCCTAATTGAGCAGCTCCTTTCAGCCATTTGCACAGTGTCTCCGGAAACAGTCACGCCAAAGCTTCCCAGGGAGTTCTTGCCTCAGCACAGGGTATCTCGGTGAGAGCCTGGTGAGAGCCTGGTTAGAGCTAAGGCTTTGAACTCAGATCCTAGCTTTGCCACTTTCTGGCCAATCCAGGGAAAGTTATTTAAACACTGAGCCTCAGACTCCTCATCTGTACAAACCAGGATCCTAATAACTACCCCTTGGTATTTTAGGATTCAGTGAACTAATAGGTGGGAAAAGCCTAGCCGACCTATACCCAGATCATGGTAAATACTTCATTAAATGTTTCCCTCTGTTGCCACCTCCATCTCACAAAACCAGGCTGTCTTCACAACTCCACACACCTGATTCTGGAAAAAGAATTCCATTCCCTATTCACTTACTGGAAAAATCCTGTTTCTCCTGAGAGGAAACTTCTGGAGGACAACAATAGAAAGCCTAGTCAAGGTCACTCAGGATCCTGATGAGTTCAGGTCTGTGCTTCCCTCCCTTACGTCCCCTGTAGCATGGTGACAGATCAGGAAAGAAAGGAAAACCAGACAAAACAGTGCCACTTTCTGCCTTCTCAGGCCATCTGCCAACACTGCCGTCTTCTCTGGGTTTCCCCACTGGCCACGACCCTGTCATCCTCTTTTACCCCAGAAGCAGGGCGCTGTGGGGAAGGAGGCATGGGGGGTATTAAACCAGCTTCTCAAGGAATAATCCCTTTCTTCCCTCAGTCTTCGCTGTGGTCTCTTGGCCTCCTCTCCCATCTCTCCTGCCCATCGGTGTCCAAGCAGGTTCTGCAACCCAGCCTAGACCACTGGAAGACCTCTCTCTGTCACCTTGAAGCAGAGGACCAGCATTGGGCCTCCCGGTCAAGGCCAGAGGGGCAGTGGCCAGACAGCAAGGCTGTTGGCCAGCAGCAATAGTAACTCCTCCTGGGCTTTTCCAATTGGCTTTTGTTGAAGAGAGTTCTTGGAGAGGAATTCCTGTTGTGGGTCAGCAGAAATGAATCTGACTAGCATCCATGAGGATGCAGGTTCAGTCCCTGGCCTTGCTCAGTGGGTTAAGGATCAGGTGTTGCCATGAGCTGTGGTATAGGTTGCAGACGCAGGTCAGATCAGGCGTTGCTGTGGCTGTAGTGTAGGCCAGAGGCCACAGCTCCGATTCGACCCCTAGCCTGGGAATCTCCCTATGCTGCAGGTGTGGCCCTAAAAAGACAAAAAGAAAAAAGAGAGTTCTTGGAGAAATTCCCTAATGCTCAGCCCAGTGAGCATTCCTACTCCATGGAGCACTGTGCAGAGAATCCCATCAGTCACACACCTTGCCCCCAACCAGGGCAACTCATCACCCTGGGCTCCCTGCCCCACTCCACCCCCACAGGAGGGAAAAGAGCAGGGCAGGAGGAGAGGGCACAGAGGGGATCCAAGCCTATCTGCCAAGGCCCTTAAGCTTCCTTTCCACTTGCGAACCCCAAGGACTTGACCGGTCATTCTCCCTTGCTACCAGCACCTTGGAGGGTGAGTGGGTGCCCTGGAGGCATCTGCTCCCCAAGAATCCCACCTGCTGTGCAGGAAGCCATTTGGGGAAATCTCTTAAAGGTGGGACCCCTGCCTCTGACCTGGATGCCCAAGGCTGAGGGGCACCTCTGAAGTAATAGCAGCCCTGGAATGCAGGACACAGGCCACCAGTGACAACACCTGCTCATTAATCCAGCCTTTCCTTTCCAGAGCCTGCCCTGGCCTGGGATGGTAGAGGGTAAAGGCAGGCAGGTCTGTTCTTCCCTTCCTGGCCCTGTGGTGAGAGGTGCTGACGAGTGTAGGCAGGTGGAGACAGGCCTGTGCAGCCATCGGAAAGGCATCCTCTATATGCACAGCACGAGGTGGGGAGGGGAGCAGGAGGTGTGGGGAGGAATCTAGAGAGCTAGAACACATTGGCAGTAAAAGGGCATTTTTCCAACACACTAGAACCCTAGACTTTGCTTCTGACACTCGTTATTCTTTAGGAAAGCCTGGGAAGCATTAGTTTATGAAAATTCGAGGGCTTCACTGTTACGTGGCATTCAAACTTGTCCCAGATGATCTGTTTAAAGCCACACAGTGGGACATTTCGGTGTAAGCCATCAGTCCAGCGGAACTTGACTCACCAAAAAGGTGTAGATGAGGCAAGCTGCTTTTGAGGCTTTAAGTATATCTCCATTTTCAAAACCATAAGAGAGTAAAGTGAAAGACTTTATTGATTATAAGGACACCATCTTGGCTGATTCACATGCTGCTACTCCCTGAGAACCCAGAGTAAAAGACAGAAACGTCCACAGTGACAGTACCACTGCTGCCTTAGACTAAGTTACACTCCATGCTTGAGCTTGAATGGACCTGCCTGGGCAACAAAGGGAACAACATGGACTTATGAGGAGGAAAGCTGAGTTCCAGTCCTAACTGCCTCTAATTTCCTCTTCGGCTTTGCTGAGTCACTTAATCTCTGGAGGCTGCAGTTTTTTCACCTGCAAAAGGCGGGGTGGGGCTGACTCACTGTATTCCAAGTAAGGGTGGCCAAAACACAGAACCTCTTTAGATGTTCTTGCATTCATTCATTCAACAAAGTTTTTGGGAGTTCCCCTTGTGGCTTAGCAGGTTACGAACCCAACTAGAATCCTTGAGGGCGCAGGTTTGATCCCTGGTCTGGCTCAGTGGGTTAAGGGACCGGCATTGATTGCCATGAGCTGCAGTAAATTTTGCAGATACAGCTTGGATCCCATGTGGCTGTGGCGTAGGCTGGCAGCTGCAGCTCCAATTCGACCCCTAGCCCGGGAATTTCCATATGCCTCAGGTGCACCCTAAAAAGCAAAAAAAAAAAAAAAATTGCGTCAGTATCTACTATGAGTGCCATGTTAGATTTCCTGCCCTTAAGAGCTCAGCCTACTGGGATTAGCAGAGAAGTGACTCCACTGGGATAAAGACGGACACAGGCGTCTGCCTGCCCACCCTCTGCAACAGGCACCCAAGCCTTTGCAGGGGTTTTTCCAGTGACTGGTAGATCCCCCCTTTCCTAAAAACTGTAAGAAAAAGGATCTAAGTTGGCAGATATTCTCACCAAATCAAGAAGTCATACAACATGACAAAGTAGAGGAATGACTTCAGGTCCATGCTGGCATCAGCTTTCAGATGTCCCTGAAGAGCAAAGGAACCAACACTGACTATCATGCTCAGGAATTAAACTGATGAGGAAAGTGTCCAAGAGGCCCTAGTGTCCCTTGGCTGGTTTCTGGCCTCCAACACACTTTCTTTTAGTAGCCGCACCCGAATCTTCCTCCCCACCTGAGTGTGGTGTTGGGAACACTTGCCCAGGCTACCCTTCACTCCACCAGGCCAGAGCCAGGCACGTGACCTGAGCCTCCAACCAGACTCCCACAATGGTGCATGAGACAGAGCGCATGCTGGGAGTACCTTCTATCCAGGTGGGGGAGGTGTGGGGACTTCAGAGTCAGGCCCACTGCCAGGAGACCCTGGGGGGCTGCCGGGCTTCTGTCCCAGATTCTCCAGACTTCTCATCAGGCTGGGAGTTAGTTACCTGATGGCTGGCAAAAATTTATTTTCTGGGAGTTCCCATCATGGCTTAGCGGTTAATGAACCCAACGAGGATCTGTGAGGATGCAGGTTTGATCCCTGGCCTCACTCAGTGGGTTAAGGACCTGGCATTGCTGTGATGGATCCTGCATTGCTGTGGCTGTGGTATAGGCCGGCAGCTATAGCTCTGATTTGACCCCTAGCCTGGGAACTTCAACATGCCCCCGAGTGTGGCCCTTAAAAAAAAAAAAAAAAAAAAAAATTCCTTTTCTTGTGCAAGATAGCTGGGAGTTAGAAGACCTGACCGAGTTTTTATGATGAATGCCATGTGGTCCAACAATATGCAGCTCAATCAAAATGTCTGTGAGTGTAACCTGAGCCTTTATGAGGGAGGTAACTGGGGTCATGATTTGGAAGATTAATTTTCTGCTGTTTGGTGAGTGGATAAGAATGAGCCACAGACAGCACAGCCGTGAAGCTGAAAACTGAGAAGAACATTCATGTACTGAGCTCTCAGGATGAGCAGTCACTGTGCCAGGAGCTTTGTTCATTTATTAACCACAACCCCCTAGGTAGGTGAAATCATCCCCATTTTATGGATGAGGAAATTGAGGTCCAAGTTGTTAAATAACATGCCACATTTCCTTCGGCCGATGGACGGCAGAGCTGGGATATGAACTCAAGCTAGAAAACTCAGAGCCTGGGCTTTTAACCAAACACCACATTGTTTCCCTATGGAAGAAAATTAATGGAGGAGTTTTCAAAACTAATGTGAGCAGCTTAGTGCCATGTTGGATGTAAGGGGCTGGTGGCAGGGAGGGCCAAGGGGAACAGCAGGTTTCCATCTGCCTGTCAGCAGCAGGGGGCACTGGGTGTAGGAGCTGGCCAGCCAGGGTGGTGCCTGCAGTGGGGCAGCTGTGACTTGGGCTCTGGGTGAGCATTTCTAGGTTGATGGTCAAAGCCACAGAGAGGATGATCTTCCAGGAAGAGTGCTGGGGAGTGTGGGAGAGTGGAGCCGAGGGGAGGGCCACGACCAGGCTTGGGCAAGGGGAGAGGAAAAGGAGCCAGTGAGGGGACAGGTGGGCTCAGAGACCCAGAGAAGGACAGAGTGGAAGCCCGCTCTCCACCTGCTGCCTGGGGAGCTCAAGCTCCCACCTGCAGAGGCCCCTGTTTCTGATCAAGGCCTGGGAAACAAAGGGTCTCTACCAACCCGGAAGCTGGTGCCCACGTTGCCCAGCACTCCCTGGGTGCCACTCTTTCAATGTTTACAGCAAAACTGACCAAGCCCCCAAAAGGGGAGCTCAGCCAGCTGGGGCGAGCAGCCAGGTCTTAGTCCAGCAGCTCTGGGGGTGGGGAGCCTGGGCGGTCTGGCTTCCCATGGGCTGAGGGAGGCTTGCACTGAGCCTTCCTTTCCCTCCCCCTCAGTAAAGGAAGGCAGGAAAAAAATGTGTTTTTATAAATAGCTCCAGCCCCAGCTGATTTGTAAATTCAGTGGGTTTTTTGTGTCAATGACATCACCCTCCTCCCCATGGCAACCCCCGATGATATCAAAATTGCCAAGCAACGTTGAAGCAGCTCGGCACCCCAAATGAGCAGGTCGCTGCCTGAGGATTTAATGGAGAAATCCCAAAGTGAGCCCTGGTGCTCGGTGGCGGAGGGGGGCCAGGTGGCTGGGGAGGAGGCCTGAGCCTGCCGGTGCCGCCTGCCAGGAGCCCTGGGCCAGCCAGCTGGGGCTCCTTGGCTGCGCTCCCTTTGACAGCCTGCTGCCAGCAGCAGTGGGGGAGGGCACTGCTCCCTGCCTGATGTGCCAGGAGCCAGGAGCAGCCATCCAGGTGACTAAGCCGGCCCACAGGCACTGAGTCACCCACTGGTCTGGAGGTTTCTTCCTTCTCTTTTGAATCTGATTATTTTGGGAGCTGGAAATTTGGAGCTGCACCTGAGTCCCGCCCCTTCTAGCTCTCTCCCCTCCCTACCTGGGGCTCTGAGGAAGATGGGACCAGCCACGAGTCTGCCGCCACCCCCTACGGCTATGGAAGATGCTATGGGGGCCGGAGGTGCCCAGGGAGAGACAGCAGCCGGGCCAGTGCAATAGCAGATATGGTGACGAGGCTGCCTGTTGTCTGGAGGTGCCGGGAGAGAAGGGGAGTCCAATCCATGCCAGCTGGAGTCCTCCCAGGCTGGCTTTGAACTCACCTCCTATGGGACATTTCTGCGAATGAGCGGCTCCTAGGGTCAGAGTGGCTTTTGGAGAGCGAGGCTGGATTGGCTTAGGCTGGCCCAGGCAGGTAGGTGGCTCTGCCCTGGGTGTGGCCCCAAGTGTGTATGAGCAGCATGTGTATGTGAGACAGCGGACAGAAGGGGGCCAGCAAATTGCTGGGCATGGGGGATTTGGCAGCATTTCCTCTTCAGTGATGCTGGGCAAAAGGACACCAGGTACCAGGCCTGAGCAGCTGAGGTGCAGGTCCAGCTCGGAGAGGTGCAGCCCTCACTGAGTCCATGGGACAGAGACCCAGCATGGGGAGTGGTCCAAGGATGAAGCCAACCTGCCAGGAGGCCAGATAGCCTGGGGCCTTAAGGAAACAGCTTCCTACCAGAATTCTGTCCCTCTCCCATGCAGTGTGGCTCAGCACCTACGTGTGTCCTCTGCCGAGCTTGCACAGGTACATCTTGGGGAAGGTTGCTGCCCAGGGCTCCCCCTCTCCCCCTTACTCAGTCCCAGCCAGGCCATTGATTGGCCTGCCTGTGCTCAAGCCAGCCCTTGGGCTCCAGACCCTTCAGAGCCTGGTCCACTGTGTGTCAGGCAGGGGGACGTGGGTCCCCCGCCTCCCCCATGCAGCTGGCAGCCACACAGGCACACCGGTGAGTAAGCTGCCGGAGGGAGGAGGCTGTGTGCCCACAGAAGCAGGACAGCTCCAACCAGGAGCCTTCAGGAGACAAGGCTGGGCGAGAAAAGCATTGAGGTTCCTTTTTCTTTTCCTTCTTTTTTCTTTTCTTGCCTGAAGGGAGTGCCGCTTCCTGGGCTAGAGACAAGCACCAGCCTGCAACAGGGAGCTCAGGGCCCAGCCATCCAGAGGACACCCAAGGTAAGGTCCCCACTGCTGCTCAGGCACAGGCCTCCTGGGTGGGGTGCAGGTACAAGCTGTCTAGGTTGCTCCCCACCTGGGACATGACGGCAGCTGTGGGTTCCTGGGCTGAGGGGCCCCACATCCCACCTGACCTGCCACAACCTTCCAGATGGCTTCTGAAGCTGCCCAGTCCCAGCTGGCCTCTGGCCAAAGACAGAAATGCTGGTTCTTCTGTTCCTGCCTTTGCCTCCCCTTCCTGCTGGGCCATGACAGTGCCACAAGGACACACCTCCAGGAGGCCCCACCACCTCTGGGACACTCTCCTCAGGCATTCACTGCACAAATATTTATGGAACATCCACTGGGTCCCGGGATCCAAGTCACACCCTTATGTTGAGCTTGACATGGCACAGCTTCTGACTCTGAAACTCAGTGTCAGGCCGGGTTTGGGGGCTGCCTGGCTGAGGATACCGTCTTCCCTCACAGGCCTCTGACTCTGTTTCAGGGTTAAGAACCCGGTCAATGCCAGGCAGAGTGAGCTCAGGGGTCTGGGGTCTCACGAAGAGGCAAGGCTAATACAGTGTAGTTGGCTCTTTCCCCGGCATCACACACCAAGGTCAGAAGGTCCTGCTTGGGTCTTTCCTGAAATGGTTTTTGTGGGACCAGTTTCCTTAAGTAGAGGATGAGTTCTGGGCTGCAGAGTCTCCAGGCCTGGTGGGACAGCCTCACAGAAGCTCATCTAATAGCAAAGAAGTCCTTTGGGCCAAGCAAGGGGTCCCTTCCACAGCTCAGGAGTGGCAACCCCAGGAGCCCTGGTGACCAGGATGTCTAGTCAGGAGGGGTCAGTACCAGGGGCAGGTTTTTTGAGTGGAAGGCTCTATGCACCTGAAAGTGTCCATAGGGGAGGAGGACGGGGGCTGCATGGACCTTTTGGTCTCCCAAGGACAGACATTCTTTGTGAGCTGAGCTCGCTGGGATGTGCCAGGCCCAGGGAAAGGTGCAAGCAGATCTGGGACAAACCCAGTCTGTGCAGGCCAGAGTCAGGATGGACCCAAGTGTCTCCCACTTGATTAATTCCCATACCTGGCTCCAGGATGAGGAAAATGGGGGCATTTACTAGCTGTGGAATTACCAGCTATAGGGCTATTCCCACCTCCTGGAAAAAGGCAACTCCCAAGCCTAGGGTGCCTGGTGTATGCAGAGCTGAGCAGCGGCTGGTGCCTGGAGGGAGTTAGGGGAGGGTAGTGGCAAAGGCTGGGGAGCACCAGGCAAACAGCAGACCAGCAGGTTGGCAGCTGGCTGGGCCAGGAGGGAGCAGAGGGTGGAGGCCAGGGCACAGCCAGGAGAAGAAAAGACTCAGGGAAGGCTCTGGATGCTGGCTTTCTTATACCTACCACCTGGGTGGGAGGGCCAGCATGGAGGAGGCGGAGATCCTGAGAGAATGCGTTCCTCACTGGACGGACAGCCCCAGAGGCACCTCTGCACACTGTGTCCTGGGTGCAGAAGGCAGGAAGGATTTGAGGGAAGCTGTCCTGTGGCCTGAAGCAGAGCCCTTCTGGAAGGATGCCCACCACACTGGAGTGGGAAGGCGACTCGGGCAGTAGGAAGGGTGCTGGTAAAGCTCATGATCAGGCCTTCTGTGGAGGTGCTCTAGCCAACAGGTTGGAATAGAGCATGGAAAATGGAAGCTTCAGAGGCAGGAAAAGCTCTCAACTTCCTGAAGCCAGGCTGATGCTCCTGCCCTGGGTGGACAGGCCAACTGGTCCTGGGAAGCTGGCCCTTCCAAGCTCAGCCCAAGGGTCCACAGTGGGGCTAAGGTGAGAGGTGTGAGGGGTGGAGTAGAGAGGACTTGTCTTTTCTGGGCAAGGTGTGGGCTCCAGGCAGCATAGGAGATGGCCACTGGTGCCTTGCTCACTCGCTTGCAGGCAGGGAAGAGCAACAGCCTGAGTACTGAGTACTGGTGGTGGGACTGGGCAGGGGAGGGCTGTGAGTGCGATATATGAATGGGACAGAGCCCTTGCCCCGTGGTCCTTCAGCAGAGCGGTGGAAAGGAAAGCTGAACATGAAGACTTTCACACCCTGGGGGGAACTGCATGAGGAGAACTAGGTTCCCTCACAACTACATGTGGCCACATCAGCCTCAGCAAAGGGACACCTGCACTGGCCAGCATTTTCTATGAAACCTCTTTGTGACCCACCTAGCAGTGCAGAGGCCCAGGTCTTTATAGAGGGACAATGACCTTCTCTGAACACCTGTTCGTTCTCTGTGGCAACTTTTCCTGCTCCAACTGCTGCCTCGGTCAGCAAATGCTGGCACCTTTCTGCTTGGCTCCAGTTTGCTGTGCACTGAGGCCCCCAGGCCTCTCGCTAACAGGATGAGGGCAGGGCTGTGTTCTCTTGCACGCTCAGGCTGCCCAGGACCTGAAGGGGTCCTCTGCGTGCTCAGAGAGGCAGGCCCAGGAAGCTCAGGTCAGCTGGTTCCTTGTTCTGGTCGCTGATCCCAGTGAAGCGAGAACTCAGCCCACTCACCCCAGGGCAAATAGCAAAGAACCAGTCACCTTGCTCAAGGCCCCTGCTACCTGCCTGCCTGTCTGCATGGCTCTAAGTGCTGCAGTGGTGGTGGGGTTAAAACTGGGAGGACCGGTTCTCTGGTTCAGTTCTGGCCTGGCGCCTTCAAGCCTCCATTTTCTTTCTTTCAGCTTCGAATGAGGCTCCATAAGGAATTGTGCAAGGAAGCACAGAGAGTGCAGGGAGCCGAGGAATGACTGCACATCCAGAGCCCAGTCCCAAGTCAGTGGGGAGGAGCACAGAGGAGGAAAATGCTACCCCAGAACGGAGCTGGCCACCTGGGATGGCCTTGGTTTGCTGAGCCAGAGGGAGGGCCCAAGAATGTTAACTGCAGCCCGCATAATTTCACAGAGGGAAACAGAACCCAGCAAGGGGAGGTGGGGCCCTGAGATCATAGCGCTAACTCATGGCAAAGCCAGTGCCAGGCCTGGGGGTCCAGGTGGACTTTGCAAGGGCAGCAGCAGGGGCAGGTGAAAGCTGCCATGTAACATGATGGCTGAGAGAGGAGGCCTGGCCCAACACAGTAGGAGGCCAGACAGGTCCCCTTGCTCCTCTGTGCCTCCTGCCCTAACAGGGCTGGGACCAGTCATCCCCCACACCCTGCATCTTACTGGACAAGAAGCCCCTGCTCAGCCTGTGCCCTCTGACCAGCACCCCCCCAGGGAGAGTCTCGGACCACTCCTGGGACCAGACCACCCTGACACAGAGCCAGCTAATGTGGAAATGGACTGATTCAAGTTCTCCTTGTCCCAGCAAGCATTTTACATTTTGACCATAAGCCTGTTAATGTCTTAAACCAAAGGAGGAGGGTAACAATGATAGGGTCTAGAAAAGAAAGAGATTTGGGGGCAGACTCTGTGAGCAGGGAGTACACAGATGACCCTTTACCTCAGGTGGTCTTTCCACCAGTTATATACCATGACTCTAGGCAGGAATTTAAATGTCCACCATCAGAGATCAGATCCCAGCAGCAGGCGGCACGTCACTTGTCATATCTCCCTATCACCAGGCCCAGGCTGGACAAGAAGACCTTTATATTCCACTATAGTGTGTTTTGCTGGAAGATGGGGGGTCTGGGATGAGGAAAGGTGGGGAAAGGTGGAGGTCTCAGACCTGGGGAGGGATGGAGCCAGACTCAGGGGCCAGAATGCAAGGCTGGTAGTCTGCAAGCACAAAGGCTCCTGTGGGAGGAGAAGGGATGACAGGAGGAGGAGCTGCCTCAGATGAGCCATCAGGCCAGCAAGGAAGGGCATTTGTGCCAGCTGTTGGGGCGGGGGCACAAGCCTGCCACTCCCCCCCAGGTCCACCATCCCTCCTGAAAGTCAGGCCCTGGGCTCCAGGCCGGGTCACAACCCTGCCCCAGCCTTAGACTGGGGGAAGCTTCTGAAGGCCCAGAGGAGAGAGGAAAGGACAACGAAGAGTTTCCATTCAGGAAGCTTCCAGCTGTTAGTTCTGCCAGCAAAAATGCCAGCCAGAGAGCTAAACTGCCAGCAACAGACATTTGGATGGAACTTTGGAGGCCATTAAGAGCAGAGGCTGCAAAGTGATCATAGTGAGAAGATATTAAATGAATTCATCATGTCTCTAAAATGAGTGTCCTCAATACAGAGGTGGCTCTTTGGACTGCCACCCTCCCCAGTATAGTTCATACCCCCATGTACCTGGGAAGGGTGCCGCAGGCTGCCCTGTCCCTAAATCTGAGGTAGAGTGGCCTCTGCATCTAAGTGGCTTGTCCAGGTCACCAGGGCCCTTTGGGACTCCCAAGCAAGTTCGGCCCCCAGTGTCAGTCTGCATTTAGGGAAGACAGGCTATGGATCCTTGCCGGCAGAGAAAACCTAGTACACATGCACACTTTAGAAAAAAGCAGAAGGAGGCTGGGGGTTTCTGGGTATGATAGTTTCCTTCTGCTGAGGTTCAGGGTGGCAGAAGGACATGTCTGTCCAGCAGCCAGGCAGGGGAGTCCCATGGACTTGTCCCAAACTCCTAACCAGGCCCAGACGGTTCTGCCACCTGGAGCTGGGGTTCTCTCTCCAGGATCTGGAGTGGACAGACCTATTGGAATGATGTTATAGCGAACTTTCTTGGGAGGACTCTGGGATTCTGCACCCCCCAGACCACACCAAACTGGGCTCTGTCACCCCTGTGGCAGCTGTGTACACACCCGTCATGGGGTAGGGGAGTTTCCTCCTTGGTCCCTTCAGCAGCTATAAGGGCTGAGGGCCAAGAACTCTCATCCTGTTTGGGAGTTCTGGTCCTTGGGACTCCTGTACCCCAATGCTCTAGACCTCATCATTCCACCACCTTCCCAAGGGAGAGGGGCACCCTCTCCTGCATCATCCACCTCAGGGAACTAAGGTTGGGGCACGCTGGAAGTCTAGAAAGGCAGAAGGGCTCCAATCCTGCAAGAAGCCAATCCTGGTCTCTGCAGCTAGATTCTACCCACCTCCTGCCTAAGGATACCGAGGGCTTGGCAGTATAAGCTCCCTCAGTTTCATGGAGACTCAGGGCAGCTACCACTCCTAGAGCCCAGGCCTCAAGGGGCTCCACCAGCCAAGTAGTAAGTAGGCATGCCAGCTCCCACCTCCCCTACAGCACCTGCAATTGGGTCTGATGGCACCCCACTCATTCTGGCTCTGTGAAAAGCCAGACAGCTTGATGCAAGGACTTTAGGCAGGGTGCTGGCTCATGACTCAAAGACAGGGTAGGGGAAACTGAGGCCCCCTCTGCCCCTCACACCCACCCCACCTGGGGGTCTTCAAACCCTCATCAGAAATGGAGGAAGGATATCCCCCCATGTCTCTGGGTCATATGACTTACTCTTCCTGGTGGCAGTCAGAACTGGCACAAAGAGGCAAATTACCAGTGCTTCCCCACCAACTGTTTCAGGGACCTGACCCCTCATGACCAGGTCATATCAGACAGTCCCTGGAATCAGGGACCTCCAAGCAGTACAGAGTTAACAGAATATCCTAGGGGCAGATACACCTGAGGTGAAATTCTGGCTGCATCACTCAGTAACTACAAGACCCTGAGCTGGTGCCTTAACCAGTCTGAGCCTCATCTGTCTCATGTGTAAAATGAGAATAGTAATAGTAATAGTATAGTACTTCCATGCTAGATTTGTTGGGAAGATGCGAGTGATGATTTGTGTAAATAGCTTAGTGTGGGGCCTGGCCCATAGGAGCATTCAGTAATTGGCAGGCATTATTATTACTATTCTTAGAGGAGGGCAGAGTCATCCAGAGAAAGGACCCCGAGGAAGCTTTTCAAATCACGAAGCAGACAGGTGCAGGGAAAGGATAATGTGTTTGTGTTTCTAAACCACAAGTTGATGCGTATCTTTCCACTTTGGCCCTAACCCGGGCTCTCAGCCCTGGCTGTAGGGGCTCAGATGTTACAACAGGCCCTAGCAGCCACAGGCTGAGAGCCAGGAAGTGCCTGCCCTGCCCATGTGCCCTGCTTGACACCCTCCCAGACCAGGTTGATTGACCAATGCCCCAGAGCTGGCAGTGCTCTGAGAGCCATTGCCCACAGTGAAATGCCAGTTCTCAGTGTCCGTGTCCAACTCTCTTGCCCATTTTATAGACTGGCCATGCGTGGACAACTTCAACCAGAAGGACTATGCCAGATGCCGAGGTTCTTCAAAGGAGGGTGTGCCTGGTCCCTCTCCCTGTGCTTGGTGCAATGGCAACCTGGGAATAGGCACTTGGATGCTGGAGGAGAAGCAGTCCCCAGACTGTCCCTGCCACTTCCCAAACTGTTGTTCTGGCCCCTCCTCCTGGGCAGGGCTGACCTGAGTGTGGATCAGAGGAAGATGGAGAAGAGGGGAGAGTCATACATAGAAATTAATCAGCCAGGACCCAGTCTGCACATCCCAGCCATCCCAATATGCAGAGGGTCATCCAACCAAGCCACCTGTAGACCCACGTGGAAGTGCAGAAGGGGTTGTGATGGGCTCAGGAGGCTCCCTAGTCTGGTCTGGTATCCACTTTGGGAATCTTTCTCTAGCATATTTGACTGATAGCTTTCTGCTTCTTGAATATCTCCGGTGATGGGGGAATTCATTACCTCCTCACTCAGTCTTATTTGGGAATCTCTGTCCCCCCTTAAGGCCCCAAAGAACACTATGACCACTATGGCTCTTGAGACACCCCCTTCCCCCAAGTTTCCCTAGACTCTCTCCCTATAGAGTAAGGATGGGACTTGGCTAGTAGCCTTTCTGGGATACCCAAGCCTGGATTCAAACCAAATTAAACACCAGTTCATTTCCGATAATATTCTAATGTTCATGCTTTATGGTAGTTTAACAGTTCAAAAGTACTGCTTGGAGCTGTTTTGGTATATAAGGTATTTGTATTAAAAGGAAATAATTCATGTGTTTGAAGTCCCTGTCGTGGCTCAGTGGTTAACAAATCTGACTAGGAACCATGAGGTTGCGGGTTCGATCCCTGGCCTCACTCAGTGGGTTAAGGATCCGGCATTGCTGTGATCAGTGGTGTAAGTTGCAGATGCGGCTCGGATCCCGCGTTGCTGTGGCTCTGGCGTAGGCCGGTGGCTACAGCTCCGATCTGACCCCTAGCCTGGGAACCTCCATATGCCCTGGGAGCGACCCAAGAAAATGGCAAAAAGACAAAAAATAAATAAATAAATAAATAAAATAAAAAATAAAAATAGGAAATAATTCATGTGTGAGTCAGTTAAAAATAATTTACAGTGTTGATTCTAGGTTCAATAATGTAGTGCATTTCATTCTAGCTTTGGTTCCTCGTTCATTTCAAATCCTCAGCAACCAATCTCCACCCCCCCTGCACCCTCCCACCCAGCCCAACCTGCTTCCCATAGCCAGCATTTCCATCTGGCACAACCACACCTTCCCCAGGGAGGCTGAGAACATCAGGGTTTTGTGATGCAGCTACATAGGGTGCAGGCCTGTTTCGGGGTGGCGAATTTCCACTGGCCACCTCAGCTGTTTGATGGGAGCCTATAGCAAACCGTGTATAAGCCACTGAGCCCATAATGCAAATTCTGTCTCCAAAAATTGCACTGATATGTCCAAAGAATCAGTGAACAAAAAAGATACATGGCAACAGTGATCTCAATAACTAAAGTCTGAGATACCCAACAATGACAAATACCCCTGCACTGTCCTCGGTGCCTGCACTGCTTGGGGACAGCAATTTAGGATCCAAATATGCTGAATTTCCAAGCTAGAATCCCCTAAGCACTCAGTTAGACACAGTCCTCTCTGGGGGCCCAAGGACAGCTTAAGTCTTCTCACTTCCTTGTTTGGGGAAGAGACAGATGGCCCCAACCCCTCCCACATAACATATAAACACAGGAGAAACCACCCCCAATCCAGAAGAAGCAGGGCAAAGGGCAGCCCCGCATAAGCCACGTGGGATAGCCATCCAGATCCTAGGCCAGGGCACTGCTGGGGACAAATAGGGAACGGTGCCTAATAATCCTCTCTTTAGGGGTGCAGAGCTCCTGGATGCTTTCTTTCCTCAGAGATCCCCTACAATCCTGAGGCCAGAAGGCTCTGAGAACTGAGCAAAGGCTGACAAAGGAATTGGAGTCTCTTTAAACCCCCTCTCCTGCCTGCACAAGGGGGCTGCCCCAAAGCAGTCTTAGGGACTTGTTCCAATGGGCCGGACAGGCCAAGGTGGCAGGTTCCTGGACTCCATTTGGGCTCTCCAGGGTGTGTGGGTGGGCACGTGCCACCCCGCAGCACCTCCCGACTGTGCGTCTGCAATGCAAATTAAGGAGTTCATTACGCGGAAAGGCGCTCAGCGGACAATCCAGGTCAGGCCTCTACGCGGCAGCCCAAGGTCCGAGGGGCCAAGTCCAGGTCATAGTGGGCCGGAGGGAGCCAGAGCCAAGCAGATAAAGCACTGAGCTGGGGGGCGTCCCTCGGGCTGAGAGGCCCGGAGCCGCGGCCCCTGCGACCCTCGGCGACTTTTCCCGGGCTCTGCATTTGCCGAGTCCTACCTGAGGCCACACCCCGAAATCAAACTCGCGGCAGGTGAGGCCGGCGCGGCACAAACATGTAAGCGCGGCCTCTCCTCTTCGTTCCCGGCGCCGCCGAAGTGCTTCGGGCGGAGGGCGGGCCGGGCTCCTGCGGCCACTGGGAGAGCTCCGGGCGCTTCCTGCCCGGCAGGTGGGTGCCCCGACCACCACGGGGGTGGGGGGGAGGGGGTTGTAAGCCCTGCCCCGGCTTGGGCCGGGGCGAGGGACAGGCCTCCCCGCACGCGCGGTCCCCAGTCCCCAGGCTTTCGTTCCCCGAAGTGCGGGGCCGCCAGCGCCAGCGGAGGGGACTCGGCGGCGCCGGGAGGGGACCTTCCTGCTCGTGTGCGCCCGGCGCTCGCGCCCAGGCGGGCGGGGGCTTCCAGAGGGCTCCGGGCTCCGACCGGCGAGGTGGGGGCGGTGGCCGCGCTGAGTCCGAGCGCGGCGGGCAGAGGGGCCGGAAGTGCTGCGCCCACCGCCCTCTCGTACCCCGTGCGCCTCGTTGGGAGCCCGCCGGCTCCCCTCGCACCTGAGACCGTGGCTCAGTCGGAGACCGGCGGCGGGGGCAGGGAGAGAGGATGGCGGGGGGAGGGGGAGGCTCTGACTGCTTTTCCGCCAGTCGCAAAATCCGCGGGGACACTTACTACATTGGTCACAATGAATTTCTGATCTGTTTCCATCCAGGCCTCGGAGGACTGGCCTGGGAAGGTCCCCAGGGTCTTCTCTCTCCTCGGTGCCTGAGAGCTCTGCCCACTGAAGAGTGAGGAGTCCGGAGAAAGAGGAGGCGGGGAAGGCGGCGCCCAGAGGTGAGTAAAGGACCTCCAGCCTTGGGAGGGCGCCCAGGGGCCTTCTCGGGACCTCCATAAGGGACAGGCTGGGACAGTGGGCAGGCAGGTGGCCTTTCTGGGCTGGCCCCTTCTCGGTACTGTTAGGCCAGTGGTCCCTTCTAGGTGCCATTTCTCAGTCCTTAGTGGATGTGCATTGTTACTTCACCAGCTTTGGCCCATTGCAGACGGTTGGATGGCAGGGCTTCAAACGCCCCGCCCTGGCACCTGGCCCAGCCTCTGCTTGTTGTCAGGTCTGATGCCTGTCTGGGGTGAGGCAATGTCACCAAGGCCAGTGCACTGAATTCTTGTTTGAGAAAGAGGCTCCCGAACCGGAAGGGCAGAAGCTGGCCCAGCGTCTGTGCAGAGCCCCAGCTAGAAGCAGCCCTGGCCAGAGGTGCTGCTCAGCACATCCCCGCCTGTCATCTCATCTCCCAGCTCCCCAAGCTGCTAAAAGCGCCAGCTTTGCCCACACCCAGTGAGTGGCATCCAACCTAGGAGGAGATGCTGCCAGGAACACCAAGGGCTAAGACAGGAAACATTCCCAGAGCGGGTAGCCTTCGTTTTCTGTATCTTGCCCCATTCTGGTGTGAGTTCTGCTGTGAGTTCTCCTCCGGCCACATACACAGGACAGTGGCCAAGAACACGACATTTGCAACCAGGAAGAGCTGGGTTCGAATCTTGACCCTTGGCCTGTGATTCTGTAGGCAAGTTGCCTTCCTTCTCTCCAAACTTGAATGTCCACATCTGTAACATGGGGTGATCATGCCTTCCTGATAGGGCCTTTGTGAGAAGTCACTGTGATAACTGATGAAAAAGTACAGCCCTAGCATCGGGCTACCTATGTAGCCTCCAGTTTTGGAAAAGGTTAAGCTACCTGAGAATGGTCTGGTTAGGTGGCAGGAGATTGCAGAGGTTGTTAGAACAAAGCAATGGGGACAAAGTAAAGACAGAGGGTCCATGTAGTTAGTGAGGTGGCCCAGGGAAGGGGCCATTTCTGGAAGAGGATCCGACTTTGGAGGCAGAAACAGCAGTGGGTTGAGGTTCCAGTCCTACCTCTGTCCAAAGCAGTTGTGTGCTCTGGAGCAGGTCATTTGACTTTTCTGGGGACACAAGACCAGGGAAGAGCTTGGAACTAGGGATGAATCCAAGCTCCACACATACCATCTCAGACAAGCACTTCTCTCTGAGCCTTGGTTTCTTCACTTGTAAAACAGAGCTCATATAGATGCCTTGTAGACATGTGACCATTAAATGCACTAATGAAAAGCGCCACACACAGTGTCTGACCTGTGCTAGATGCTTTGTACACGTATATGTCTATGTTCCCTTTCTCGGCTCCTCTGTCCTCTCCCCAACTGCCTGTCATCCTTAAAAATGCACCAAGCAAAACAGGTTTGGCTCATCTCACTGCAGTATTGTGAGCTTGGAGTGAGGATGGGAAACAATATTGAGATATAGAAAGTTAAGGGCTGTAAAAATATAATTTTTCCATGTGATTAGGGGACTTAATCATGTGACCAGGGGACTCTGCAGGTTCTTTCTGGCTAGGCACTGAGGACATTGTGATGGGGACTCATGTGTCTATATGTGGAGGCTGTTGAAAATCTGAGACAGTGAAGAGGTGCCTGGCCTACAGCACCCCCCAACCCCCATTAGGTCATCCTTGGAGAAAACCTGGGGCCCAGGAAATCCCAGTGTTGCAGACTGGGGAAGCAGTTAGGATTCTAAGTACAGTGAACAGAGGTCAGAGGGCTGCTCTGGCTTGAGCCGCTGCTGGACAGCAGCACAGCACTTGCAGGCTGGAGCTGGGCCCAAGAGGCAGGCCTGAGTCAATATTGACCTTCCCTGGCTGGCCAGCCTGGCCCTTCGGCCTCTCATTCAGCTGGAGTGTTGACACAAGTGATTGATTGAGACTTATTATCATATTCTTTTCAACAACAGCCCCATTATCTTTCCCCTGGGGATTCACTGGGACCTGTAGTGTGGGAATGATGACAAGGCATGCTAGAGGCGAGGGGGGGGGTGCACCCAGACATTTTGGTGTGTTCTGTGTGTAGTGTCCTCTGCTCTACATGCTTGGCTTCACTCTGGACCACTCCAGTGGGGCAGAACCTCAGGGTACTTCTGCACCCCAGGATCACTCCACACTTCGGTGCAGCGGCTCTGGGCAGATTTTACAGAGCCTGCAGGCAGTGGTAGAAGGGCCATGGCCTGGGTCTAGCCCCCCCACCCCGCTGCTGGAGATAGCTTTGGCAGAAGAGCAAATGAAATTCTCTTCAGGCCCCTCTCACAGGCGTATTTCTAAGGGCCAGGAAGGGTGCTAGGGTGTCACCTCTCATGTCAAGTGAAGAGGGCAGATGGCAGGTCTGGATCCCTTTTGGAGGCTGAGGGAGGACAAAGCTCAGCCCCACACAAAGGATGAGCTGTGAGGGACAGAGGGATAGAGGGCAGGGGCCTGAGGAAGAAGGAGGTGCCCCCCATCACTGAATGCATTGGAGCACGGGGAGCAGGGCATGTCCAAGCTCTGGTCCACGTTCCCACTGAGGGATTGAAAATTGGGCAGGGATAGATGGAGGGGAGACCAGACCCCATCAGCAAGTCCCACAGGCAGGCTCTGCAGGTCAGGGTGGAGTCTAGCAACATATGTTTGGAAAAGCCAACTAAACTGCAAAAGAGCAAGGATTTTGCTTGTTCATCATGATCCCCAGGACCCAGAGCAGAGTAGACACACAATCAATGAGTTGACTGAATAAGTGAATGAATAATATCATTTTATATTTAAACAAACCCTGGAAAGTAAAATTTGAGAAAAATCTTCCTGGCCAATGAGAAAACTCCAGTTAAGGGCCGCCTTCTGTCCAGGGTATTCTCAACCAGGGGGCTGGCGAGGCACATCACTCTTCACAGAAAGGTCGGGGTGGGGGGCGGTGACAGTTCCCAAAGGGCTGTATGAAGAGATCTCAGGGTGGAAGGGCCCAACTCTGGAGGTGACAGGGTCCTCCAGCAGTCCCTCATGTCTGGATGGTGGCAGTAGCCAGGGGTACCTTTATAAGTGCCCTGGAACCCAGGGGCTTATCTCTGCTTCGTATCACAGAGCATATTGCATGGGTCTGAGAATGACCCAGGGTGGGCTGGTAGGCGGTGACAGCTGACTGCAGCCACATTCATGTCAGGGTCTGAGTCAGATGGACACGGGTCTTCCTCTTTGCTGCTCCACTTGGGCCAACCACTTCATCTCTCCGATGAATAAGTGAATGAATAATATCATTTTATATTTAAACAAAAGGTTTAAATATATCATTTTATATTTAAACAAAAGGTTTCCTCACCTGCATAATGCATACAATAATAAGGCCTACCTCCCAGGCTTGTGTCAAGGATCCTGTGTAGGGAACACTTAGCCCAGATCCGGGTGCTGACACTGCGCACTCCCTGGTGACGATTACTCAAAGTACCCAAGCAGCCCCTCCAGTGAGCCCAGATGCTGCTTCTCTCCTCACTGTACCTGGAGAAGCTGGCAGAGGTAAACGAGCCCGTTCCCTCGTCACCCCCAAAAATGCTAGGCCTAGAAATGAGGAGCAGGCCAAAGGCACAGCAGAGCTTAGGGACCGCCGAGCCAGCGCTCAGCCCTGACAAGACAGCCGCACCTCCCTCAGGGGGAGCCTAGGCGTGTACCCCACTCTCCCTCACTGGTGCTCAGAGGGAGCAGGGTTCACGATACTGCTGCTTTCCTTCCTCCCAGGCTTCTGGAAATGGTGGGGAATCCCACCAGCCTCATTCCTAACAGACAGGTTGCAACTTCTCAGACCTTACACAACCAGCCACATCCTGCCGCTCAGAGTAGTTGCAAACTCCTTTGGACTCTCTTTCTGGAAACCACCCTCCCAGCCTGGAGTGTGTCCTAATGAATATCTCCAGTGGACCAAGTGTCCTTTCCTTGAAGGGGGTTTGATGTGTGGGAGCTGCCAAATCCCACTGGAAGCTGGGGCTAGGGGGTCAGGCAACCACATCTGATAACCAGCACTTCTAGTGAAAAGAGGAGGCCACAGGTTAGGAAAATAGCTGATGCTGTCTCAAGACAGGCCCCAGAGGTGATTCCCAGAGGGACCTCTGGAAGTCCTGGAGCATGTCTTAAACAGGCAGATTCACTCCTAAGGGTCTGCCTCAAATGGCGGCATCCATGGGATTTGAGGTTTAAATGCAGACTCATTTCTCCATGGCTCTGCCTTGGGTTTATGGGGCCCCAGGCCCTGGCAGACAGATGTCCCCTCCCCCAGAGGAAAAGCAGTTTGAGGGGATGCCCCACCCAGCACAGCTGTCTGCTGTCCCTGTTGTGGACCCTGGACCACCCAAGCCACAGTGCTTGGCTCGGGGACCCCCACCTACTGACCCCTTGTCACCATGGAACAGTAGTATGAGCCACAAAGCTCTGTCCACCATTCCTCAAGCAAGGCCTGTGGGTCACCTGATTTGGGGCTGGGATCCTACTGAAGGGAAGTGGAGCTGTGCTGCATAAAATACTCTCCTGCTGTTTCTACTGCTCTTTCCATGAATGCCGGGCCCTGACATCATAGCTGCCAATGTGAGCTCTTTAGAACACCCCCTACCCCACTGTAGGGCAAACCCCCGCAAAAACAAACAAACAACAATTAAAAAAAAAAAAGAAAGAAAGAAACTGGTTCTAGACAAAGTAAAGGTCAGCCTGCAAGTCAGGACAGCACCAGTCTCCCCTACCTCTGACTCACAGATCAGCCGGGGAAAGAACCTAGCAATCTTGGTGGAGGGAGCTGGCCCTGGCCCACCCCCTTCTTTTCAGGCTGCCCAGCCCCCTTCCTGTTTATAGACCCCTGAGAAGGAGATTAACCATAGCGTTCAACCGGGCACGGTGGACAGAGCAGAGGCCCTGGAACCAGATCTGGCTTCAGACCCCAACTCGGTCATTTTCTGGTTCTGTGACCCTGGGCAAGTTATTCAACCTCTCTGAATATCATCTGGATTTGTGGATTCTACTAAGTTCTATCTCTCAGGGTCATTGTGAAGATTAAATTAGTTGGTGCTTGGAAAGGGCCTAGCACATAGCAGGTGCTCAAGAAAAGTTACTTCTCTTTCTGTCTTGAGTCTCCTGCTCCTCTGAAGCTGGTCCTGTGGCTCCCTGAACTCTCCCCCACCAGCTCCACCCTCAGTTTGTCTGGGTGTGGCAGCATGACCTCCAGAAACTGACCAGCTCCCCATCTGCCAGCCTCTGGCTGGAGGAAACAGCCTCCACAGGAGCTATGCCCGGGGAGCTTCCTTCTCAAACTGGTTCAGGCAGGGCTCTTCCCACCCCCACCATCCCAGCGCCGAGCATCCCTCTCCCCATCCAGTCGTGGGCAAGCCTGCTGGCTGGAGGGTGATGTCCATCCTGAAGTGGAACATTCAAATCATTCCTCAATCTCAAGGTTGCCTCCCAGCCTGAGAAAGACTCCTCAGCAGCACCTCCCTCCCCTGCACTGGGTCAAGGTGGCACACCAGACGGGAGGGGCTGGGACTGCCGCCCTGCCCCTGCCCATTTCTACTTCACGTGTGAGGCCCACATCATGTCTGTCAGGCAAGGCAGAAGGAAAGGCAGGGACTGGCTTTCTCAGGGAACATCAGCCCTCTGCCGCCTTCCTCCTTCCTCTTTCGTTGTATCTTTAAGGAAAGCTCTTCCACTAGGTGAATGGAGTGTGGATGCAAAGAGGTGGAGATTCTTGGATGGCAGCTTTAAAGACAGGCACGGCTTGATCTG
The DNA here is from genome assembly GCF_016906955.1 of Phacochoerus africanus. Classification (NCBI taxonomy): domain Eukaryota; kingdom Metazoa; phylum Chordata; class Mammalia; order Artiodactyla; family Suidae; genus Phacochoerus; species Phacochoerus africanus. The sequence continues at coordinate 132,981,469 of NC_062545.1, read as the reverse complement.
ATTTAACCCCACAATGACTCAGCGCCCCCTCTCCCTCAGCCCTGGGAGCACTTAGACTTATCAGAAGGTGGGAAACTGACTAGAAGATGGAGGCCTAGGGATGGCAAGTGACAGCCCCTGTCTGGACCTTCGTGTGGGTTCCTAGGCACGGAGCTGCAGAGATACAGGGGTGCTTGGGTCTCAGGTGACACACCCAGTGACCCAGCAACACTGGATACTTAAGTGGGTGTGTATCTCTTAGGGACTCAGTCAGCATGGATTGCCCTTTTCTTTATTTAAACATATTTTGCTTTTAGGCGTTCCCCTTGTGGCTCCTCTGGTTAAGAATCTGACTAGTATCCATGAGGATGCGGGTTCGATCCCTGGCCATGATCAGTGGGTTAACCGATCCTGCGTTGCCCTGAGCTGCAGCTGCAGCTCCGATTTGACTCCTAGCCATGGAGCTTCCATATACCACAGGTGCAGCACTAAAAAAAGTCATAAATAAATAAATAAATTTGTTTTTAGAAAAGCAGCCCGTCATCCTTAAGGAAAATTTAGAAGAGCAGAAAGATTGGATGATAAAGGTCCAAACACAACAACAATGAATATTTAGCTGTATTTCCTTTGAAAATTCATTATGTTCATACTACATTTACAGATTAGTCTAGGTAAAATCTGTAGAAAGAACTCCCTACTCCTGGAGTTTGCATCATGGCGCAATGGTTAACGAATCCAACTAGGAACCATGAGGTTGCAAGTTCAATCCCTGGCCTTGCGCAGTGTGTTAAGGATCCGGCATTGCCCTGAGCTGTGGTGTAGGTCGTAGACGTGGCTCGGATCCCACGTTGCTCTGGCTCTGGTGTAGGCCGGCTCTGATTAGACCCCTAGCCTGGGAACCTCCATAGGCCGTGGGAAGTGGCACTAGAAAAGACAAAAAAAAAGAAAAAAGAAAAAAAAGAACTCCCTACTCCTAACCTAGGCCATCAAGAATTCTTTGGGAACTTTGGGAGTTCTCTGGTGGCTCAGCAGGTTAAAGAACCAGCATTGTCACTCCTGTGGCCCAAGTTCAATCCTTGGCCCTGGAACTTTCACATGCTGCAGGCACAGCAAAAAAAAAAAAAAAATTCTGCTTTAGACAAAGAAAACCTTGATAATTTAATTTGTCCTTGAGTATGGACAGGTTTTGGCCCCCACAGGTCAGGGACTCCAGGAGAGCCCACCAGATTGGAGGGCCCACATAGTCACTCATACCAGACTTGGGGCAGGGAATGGCCAGATGGTGGGTTTCCCTCTCTCCTGCCCCCCACCATCACACCTAGCAGTTTATTATTTTACCTTTCACATTTAGATCCAATTAATTTGGGAATAGGATATGAAATCTTTTTCCAGATTTTTTTAATACGGATGTCTAATTGCTTCAGCTACATTTATGGAAAAGATCATCTGTTCCCTACCATATTGCAGTGTCACTTTTGTCATAAATTAAGTGACCTTATGTGAGTGAATCTATTTCTGTTCTCTTTTCTATTCCATTGGTCTACTCATCAATCCTTGTGCCAGTTCCATACTGCAGTAATTAGTGTAGCTTTGTAATAAATCTTGGTATCTAGTAGGGTGACCCTCATTTTTGATCTTCAAGATTTTCTTGGCCATTCCTGATTTTTGATGTTTCTCTGTACATTTCAGAATCAGTTTGTCAATTTCTACCAAAAGATGTTTGCTGGGATTTTGACTGAGGTTGCAATAACAGCGTAGGTTAACTAGGGAATAATTGATATAATATTAAGCCTTCCAATCTATTAACATTCTTTATTATCTTTAATGTTTGATTTTTTCAGTGTAGAGACCTTGCACATCTTTGATTGTATTTATTCCAAAGTGCCTGATTTTTTTTTTTTTTTTTTGTCTTTTGGCTGTTGTCTTTTGAGGGCCGCACTCTTGGCATATGGAGATTCCCAGGCTAGGGGTCTAATCGGAGCTGTAGCCGCCGGCCTATGCCACAGCCACAGCAACACCAGATCCGAGACACATCTGCAACCTACACCACAGCTCCTGGCAACACTGGATCCTTAACCCACTGAGCAGCGAGGCCAGGGATCAAACCCGCAACCTCATGGTTCCTAGTCGGATTCATTTCTGCTGTGCCACGACGGAAACTCCGAAGTGTCTGATATTTTTAATGTAAAATGGTGAAAGGTGTCTGAGGGTTTTTTTTTCCCCCTAATGACACTTCTGACATCAAATGAGAAGGGTTTTTTTCCCTCTTAAGACTCTCTCTCCAACTTTCTGATACCAACTGGGTGTTGAACAATTCGATTTGAATTTATCACTAAGTCAGTGACACTAGAGTCAGCACAGACCCCTCAGGCTCCGACCCACAAACTGACCTCCACTTTAGACTACAGTTTCAAGTTCCAAGCCACTGGTACTTGTGATCAACTGCCTATCCTCACATTTGATAATTTGCTAGGATGGCTAATGGAAATCAGGAAGGCACTTGACTGTATGACCTGTTCACTAGCAAAGATATAACTCAGGAACAGCCAATAGGAAGAGATGTGTGGGGGAGGAGCACAGGGCTTCCACACCCTCCCCAGGCCTCACCCTCTCAGGACCTTGATGTGCTCACCAGCCTGGAAACTCCCTGAATCTCATCACTTGGGGGTTTTTATGGAGATTCCATTAAGTTGGCATGATTGATTAAATCATTGGCCATTGATTAACTCAGACTCCAGCCCCTCTTCCTTCCCCAGAGGTGGGGGCAGGGAAGGCTGAAAATTCCAACATTCTTGTCACTTGGGGAATTCCAAGAGTTTTAGGAAGCTAAGTGCCAGGAATGGGGCTGGATTGGAGGGAGGACAAAGACCAAAGCCTGTTTCCCATTTCCCATTGTACCATAGAAACTTAAATTTTTTTTTTTTTTTTTTTTTTGCTGCACCTGTAGCATTCAGAAGTTCCTGAGCCAGGGATCGAACCTGTGCCACAGCAGTGACCCAAGCCATAGAGGTGACATGTGGGATTCTTAACCTGCTGAGCCACCAGGGAACTCTACAGATCTTTTTTTGGGGAGTGGGGGGCAAGAAATAGTGACTTTATTTGGAAAGCCAGAAGACCAAGAAGATGATGGGCTGTGTCCCAAAGAATCATCTTGATACAGGTCTTTTTTTTTTTAATTAATTAATTAAGGTTCCCAGGCCACAGTTCAAATCGGAGCTACAGCTGCCAGCCTACACCGTGGCCACAGCAACGCAGGATCTGAGCCTTGCCTGCGACCTACTCCACAGCTCATGGCAACGCCAGATCCTTAACCCACTGATCAAAGCCAGGGATTGAACCCACAACCTCATGGTTCCTAGTCGGATTCATTTCCACTGCACCACGATGGGAACTGCAATACAGGTCTTTTTTAAAATTTCACTTCTATTTGTCTCTTGCTGGTATGCAGAAATACATTGATTTTATAATATTGACCTTGAATTGGGAACTTTTAAAATTCCCATATTTAATCCCAATAGTTTACATGTAGATTTTCTGGATTTTTCTATGTAGTCACTCATGTTGTCCCAGGCAGTGTTATCCTCACCATTATTTTGGATAAGCCCTGGCAGCCTCCCTTTAGGTGTGGATTTCCCACTAGCAAAATGACTGGCTCTGATTTTTAAGTCTCTGCTCCCCGTCCCCTAAAGCCTGAGCTCAGTTCATTGCTTCCCCACCTCCTACCACAAACTCTGGACCCTGGGACCCTGTGCGGCCCTCCTCTCTCCTCAGGCCCTTCCTGCTGCCTGTGGAAGAACCTACTCTGGAATCGCTGTGAGGGGATCCCACAGTCATGTAGACCACTGGCTAAAAATGCTATCTGTGCATTCCTGCAGCCAACAGTGGACTCTTGGGGCTACGGAGTTGGGGCGAGGGATGTTGTGGGGGGCAGAGGAGGCATTAGCCAGCTCTTCTGCAATTCTCAGCTGTGTTTCTGCACCTCCAGAGGAGTCCACAGAGTGAGGAGAGTAACGGGAACTCCCAGAGGAGGTCAAGTTTTACCAAACCACAGAGTCTACTTTGTGGAGAGGTGGCGAGGGCCTGAGAACCAGAAATCAGGCATGACCCCTGACAGGAGAACCTGAGACCCATAGTTGGACATCACTCCCAGACCTATATCTGCTCACGTCCTGACATCTGCAGGGCCCTGAGCTTAGAGATAGGATGCACAGAGGCCAACATAGAAAAAGAAATAGCCCTTGTCTACTGGGAATCTGATCATTTAACACTCCCTAAACCCTGTGAAATACCTTTTATTAACCCTGTTTTATAAAAACAGTGAGGCTCGGAGTTCCCTTAGTTGCTCAGCAGTAACGAACCTGACTAGAATCCATGAGGATGCAGGTTCGATCCCTGGCCTTGCTCAGTGGGTTAAGGATTTGGGATTGCCATGAGCTGTGGTGTAGGCTGGCAACTGCAGCTCCAATTTGACCCCTAGCCTGGGAACTTCCATGTACCTTAGATAAGGCCCTAAAAGAAAAAGAAAAAAGAATATTGAGGCTCAAATCATGTAGGTGATTCAGTCTCTCCCCAGATTAGTGGAAAACTCCCTGCAACTCACCTGTAACCCAAACAGTATATTTCATTCCAAAGTTTCTTGGTCCTTGGGGCTCCTGCACATGTGGCTTTGCCTGATGGGATTGTTTGGTAGGTTCCTGAACCTCAAGGCCCCCAAACTGGCTTCAGTTCCAAGAGGTCTGACACAGATTCAGATTGATTCATGGTTGGCGAATGCCCAGTGCAGAGGCTGTGGCAGTTAGATAGAGCACCCTGCCTTCCTACCAGCTGCCTCCCAGATCTGTGACCTGCTCCAAAACCTGCCAGACTGACCAGGAAGGCTTTGTCTCCAGAGCAGGAGCAAAGTGAGAATGCCATGGCACAGATCTATCCAGTTCTGTGGACAGATAATTGATCCAAGCATTCAATTCAAGAAACAAACAGGTCTTCTTTTTTTTTTTTTTTTGTCTTTTTGTTGTTGTTGTTGCTATTTCTTGGGCCGCTCCCACGGCATATGGAGGTTCCCAGGCTAGGGGTTGAATTGGAGCTGTAGCCGCAGGCCTACGCCAGAGCCACAGCAACGCGGGATCCGAGCCGCGTCTGCAACCTACACCACAGCTCACGGCAACGCCGGATTGTTAACCCACTGAGCAAGGGCAGGGACCGAACCCGCAACCTCATGGTTCCTAGTCGGATTCGTTAACCCCTGCGCCACGACGGGAACTCCACAAACATGTCTTGATGAAACACACCTATGGGAGTGTCTGACGTGGCTCAGTGGTTAATGAATCTGACTAGCATCCATGAGGACGCAGGTTCGATCCCTGGCCTTGCTCAGTGGGTTAAGGATCCTGCATTGCTGTGAGCTATGGTGTAAGTTGCAGACGTGGCTCGGATCTAGTGTTGCTGTGGCTGTGGCTTTGGCCAGCAGCTACAGCTTCAATTTGACCCTTAGCCTGGGAACCTCCATGTGCCACAAGTGCCACCCTAAAAAAAGTGAAAAAGAAAAAATAAAAAAAGACCTTTCCAGGTGACACAAGGATCCACTGTCCTTTGCAACCTCCACACAAAACCATTAAGCTGTTTTGAGCCACTTCAGATACAAAGCCTTCAAGTGAACACACCCAACCCTGTCTTCCATCACATGTGGTCCCCGCCCAGGGCTCCCTGAAGTCGTGGCCAGACTGGTACTCTAGAAGGGTCACCTTGCCTCCTGAATTTCCAGTCTCCCTCTCTCAGATCTGGAGCTTAGGTAAAATGGAAGCCAGCAAGGCAAGGGATGGGGGTTTGCCTGCAAGTGATCTGTATAGTCAGAGAGAAAGGGGCCCAGAAGGAGGTGGGCTGTCTCTTCCTGGAGAGCTTTTCCCCTAAGATAACAACCCTCACCAACCCCAGCCTTGCCCTTGGTCCAGAATTAGGGCCGAGCACCTGGGAACCATCAGGGCCCCTTCAATTTGGTTGCACATTGGGCAACATGTCTGTGAATCAGCAGCTTGGCTTTTTATGGAGTTGTATGTCACATTCAGAGGTTTTATGTCTGTGAACCATCCTGGGACAAACCTGAGTTGACTGTGATACAAAAGAAAACACAAACCCAAAAACCCTTTTTGGAGTTCCCGTCGTGGTGCAGTGGTTAACGAATCCGACTAGGAACCATGAGGTTGCGGGTTCGGTCCCTGCCCTTGCTCAGTGGGTTAACGATCCGGCGTTGCCGTGAGCTGTGGTGTAGGTTGCAGACGCGGCTTGGATCCCGCGTTGCTGTGGCTCTGGTGTAGGCCGGTGGCTACAGCTCCGATTGGACCCCTAGCCTGGGAATCTCCATATGCCGCGGGAGCGGCCCAAGAAATAGCAAAAAGACCAAAAAAAAAAAACAAACAAACAAAAAAAAACACCCTTTTAACAAAGAGTTGAATTAGATTTGCTAATTTTGTTTAGGATTTTCATTTATGTTCATAAGCAAAATGGGTTCAAATTTTCCTTTCCTGGTACTACTCTTACCTGGTCCAAGAATCAAGATCAAACTCACTTCATAAAATGAGTTTGCTAGCTTTCCTCCCTTTTCCCTATCCCACATTTTAATTTTTTGACAGTGGATGATATTTGTCCTGGGCTTTAGATCATATGAAAACACCCCAGAGTCTGCCTGCTCAGCAGGAGACTTGGCGCAGACGAGAAGACAGACACTTCTTTTCTTGTTTTTAGTCTGTGTTGGCTTATTTATGGGGCTTTTGCTGTTTCTGGGACCTATCTGCAGGGCACTAGCCATTTTCCTGAGGAAGCAGTCCTGAGAGGTGGGGGGAAGCCCTTGGGCTGGTGCAGGGGGGCTGTTCCAGGGGAGGGAATCCGGGGTCCCACCTCGGCCACCTGTGCTTCCTGGGGGGGAGCAGGTTCCTGTGAAGCCACTGCTGGAACTCAGCCTGACCCTCCCCACACAGGCACCATGTTCCGCAAGAAAAAAAAGAAACGCCCTGAGATCTCGGCCCCACAGAACTTCCAGCACCGTGTCCACACCTCCTTCGACCCCAAAGAAGGCAAATTCGTGGGCCTCCCCCCGCAATGGCAGAACATCCTGGACACACTGAGACGACCCAAGCCTGTGGTGGACCCTTCACGCATCACTCGGGTGCAGCTCCAGCCCATGAAGGTGAGGGGGGCAGCAGGGATGGCAGAGGGGAAGGACTCAGGCCACCCCCTCCACAGAAGGCGGCCACAAAGCCACACACACGTCCGAAGAACCACCCAGTTACCAGCTCTCTATTAGCCAGGTTGTTTCCAGTCCTGCTGATCAGCCTCGTTCCTCCCTGGGTGACCCAGGGAGGAGGAGCCTGGGGTATCCCTCTCCTCAGGGTGGCAGGGTTGCCAGATTTAGAAAAACAAAAGCAAAACCAAGATGCCCCCCCCAAAAAATTCGAGTTTCAAATAACAACGAATAATCTTTAAGTATGTCCCTTGCAATATTTGAACCTGCAGCCCCACAGGGGCTAGGGGGCTCTCACAGACCGGGGGGGTTGATTCATGGGTCAAGAAGGGTCAGCCCAAGGGCCTAATAGAGGTTGGGGTCAGGGTCATGGTTTGGAAGCCCTGCTGTGGGCCCTGGAAAGGGTTGGAAAAGTTAAGGACTAGATGGATGACAGCTGTGTGAGTGCTTGGGCATTCTTCCCCAAGGCCCTGGGGGAGGCTCTGTGACCCGGTCCGTGAACAGGCAGCTCACTAGCTCTCCCCACTCCCCTGCAGACGGTGGTGCGGGGCAGCTCGGTGCCCACGGACGGCTATATCTCCGGGCTGCTCAATGATATCCAGAAGTTGTCGGTCATCAGCTCCAATACCTTGCGAGGCCGCAGCCCCACCAGCCGGCGGCGGGCACAGTCCCTGGGGCTGCTGGGGGATGAGCAATGGGCCAACGACCCAGACATGTACCTGCAGAGCCCCCAGTCTGAGCGCACCGACCCCCACGGCCTCTACCTCAGCTGCAACGGAGGTGCACCAGCAGGCTGCAGGCAGACAACGCCGTGGCCTGAGCCGCAGAGCCCACGGGTCCTGCCCAATGGGCTGGCCACCAAGGCACAGTCCCTGGGCCCTGCCGAGTTCCAGGGTGCCACGCAGCGCTGCCTGCAGTTGGGCGCCTGCCTGCAGAGCTCCCCACCTGGCACCTCGTCCCCCACAGCCACGGGCAGGCGTGGGACCAAGACTGCCAGGCATGGCTCCGAGGAGACCCGGCCACAGTCCTGCTTGGTGGGCTCAGCCGCAGGCAGGCCGGGTGGGGAGGGCAGCCCCAGCCCTAAGACCCAGGAGAGCAGCCTGAAGCGCAGGCTGTTCCGAAGCATGTTCCTGTCTGCCTCTGCCACCGCCCCTCCGAGCAGCAGCAGGCCAGGCCCTCCACCACAGAGCAAGGTAGGTCAGGTTGGGCTGCCTCTGGGGCCACTCTCAAGTGGGCAGGGAGCCGGGCCCAGCAGCCTCCACTGGGGACACAGGCCCTGCCTGGCCTTCCCCACTTACAGGGTTGGGTCGGGGAAAGCATGAGGGAAACAGACCATCAGCTGGGGATTCTCACCTGCACCAGCTGAGCCCTCATCCTCCAAAGGCTTAGCATGTATGAGTCAGAGGTTGCAAGCCAGGTCGTTTTCTGGGGCCTCAGAGGGGCTATGGTGTGCCCCAGCTTACACTCATGCCCTCTGGGAGTGTCTAGGCAGACCACATTGCGTGGCAGACAATCCCACCCCCCCAACCCCCCACCCTAGAAAAAGCAGCGTCTTTAGGAGTTCCCATCATGGCATAGAGGAAACGAATCCAACTGGGAACCATGAGGTTGTGGGTTTGATCCCTGGCCTTGCTCAGTGGGTTAAGAATCCAGCGTTGCTGTGAGCTGTGGTGTAGGTTGCAGACGTGGCTCGGATCTGATGCTGTTGTGGCTCTGGCATAGGCTGGTGGCTACAGCTCTGATTAGACCCCTAGCCTGGGAACCTCCATATGCTGTAGGTGCAGCCCTAAAAAGACAAAAAGACAAAAAAAAAAAAAAAAGCAGCCGCTTTGAGCACACACCCAAACCCTCCCCTATCCACAGTACCCAGCATCCCCCACCCAGGCCCCAGCAGAGGTAGGTGCTCGAGCATTGGGGGCAGGGAAGGTCTCTCTGGCTCCCTCTTCTCAGACCTTCTTTTAGCCTCAGCCCCTCGCTAGTCCCAGTGCTCTCATGAGATCCTGCACAGCCTCCCCCACAGAAACACTCATGTTAACTCCTTTGCTAGTACGGATTCTTCCCTCCCCCTTTTTTCCTAATGCTGCTTTGTTTAGCACTCCTGTGATTATTTATTCTCATGTTGTGTGTCCTATGAAAAGCTAGAGGACTAAACTTGCCTGGGTCTGGGAGCAGCAGGAGTTTGGGAGAGCAGGAGTGTGTGACAAGCCTCAAATGCACATATTTTTCTTGTAAAAAAAGAAACAGTGAAGGGAGCTCTAATGGTGACATTTCTTGGCAGGCAGAGGAGAACACTTTTGCTTCTCGCATGCCCTATGACATCCTGTCCGTGGTGACAGTAACATCCTTTCCCATTTGGCAGATGAGAAGACTGACTCAGAGGCGATATATCTGCCAGGTGTCATGAATGAGTCAGCCGAGCCAGTGGGAGGGGCCCTCTGGGCTCTCGCCTCTTGCTCACTGAAGGCTTTCCAACCAATCATGACATCTTTTAGCTCTTTCCTGAGAGACAGGCAAAAATGAGCTTGGGCTATAGCACAAGAATTGTTAGACGTAAGCGTGAGCCTGGAGCCCGCCGTCCCTGGATGGTGCCAATGTGTCCAGCCTGACCTGGGGGTGGGCGTTGAGGAGTGGCCTGGACCCCAACCCTTGTAAGTCACTGCCAGCCCAAGGCACTCAGCGAAGGTTCTGGGCCCGGTGCCTCCCACTCCCCCACAGGGACAAAGGACAGCAGGCTGGGATCCCCCATGGGGTGGGGGTTTGAGGGAGGAACAGATGAGATGTGGCTTGATGTGTCCGTGTGAGAAACATGAGTGCCTGTGAGCTGAGGGGTCTCTGGAAGTCTGCGCCTGTGGAGAGACATTCTCCAGAAAACTCAGGTGGGAGCAGAACAGCGCACACTGCTGGAAGTGCACTTGGGGAGGACTGCGGGGTGGGCGTGTTTTCAGGGATTTGGAGGAGGGGGTGTCACTACTGGGCTGGGCACTGACATGTATGGTCTGCGCCCCTGCCAGCACCCCACAGCAGGAAAACAGGCTGACCTCCAGCCTCTGTCGGCCTGTCCGTCCCTACACCCTTTACCCACCACAGCCGCGGCCATGGGGTGTGCAGGCTCTTGTCAGCACCTGTGGAGGTGCCTGTGGAGGCAGATGGTGCTTGTCTGGGGCTCAGAAACACCACAGTTCCAAATCCAGGGGAGTGGTTTCCATCTTGGCCCCCGGGCATACCTTTCTAGATGGATGCTCTCCAGGCAGCCTCCTAAAAGGCAGAGCCAAGACTGCCTGCAACTCAACCCTGGGCCAGGGCTTCTCAACCCTGTACTCTTAACATTTGGATCCAATAATTCTCAGTTGTAGTAGCTCTCCTGGGCACTATAGGATATTTATTTAGTCTTTTGTCTTTATAGGGTTGCACCCCTGGCATATGGAGGTTCCCAGACTAGGGGTTCAATCAGAGCTGTAGCTGCCAGTCTGCAGCTCAGCCACAGCCAGAGCAACGCGGGATCCAAGACATGTCTTCGACCTACACCACAGTTCATGGCAACTCCAGATCCTTAACCTGCTGAGCAAGGCCAGGGATTGAACCCAAGTCCTCATGGATACTAGTGGGGTTTGTTAACACTGAGCCACGACAGGAACTCCAATTGTAGGATGTTTAGAAGCATCTCTGGCCTCTGCCCACTAGATGCTAGTAGCACCCCTCAGGTGGTACAACCCCATATCCCTCCAGATATTACCAAACATTCCTTAGGGGGGAAAAAAATCACCCACAGTTGAGAACCATGGCTCCCAGCAGATCACCACACAGCTAGGAAGCATTCAGTTTCCTCCTTCTCCCCTAGGACCCTGAGCCCCAAGAACTCCCAGACGAAGCCAGCAGCCAGCCCTCTGCACTCAGCACATCCTGGAGGTTGGGTCTGGACACTCCTAGCAACTCCAAAGGCAGCAGTACTGCACTGGTGCCTCTGGGGAAGGCAGGCCACCAGTGGTCACAGTGTGCTGGGAGTGGCTGCAAGAGAGTCTGTGGTCCCAGGCAGCTTAGCCTACAATCACTCACTTTGGCTAAAGAGTGAAAGAAGACCTTAAGTGGGGGCAGGGAGGCCAAAGGGGTAAGACAGGGAGGAGCTTGGAGGATTTAGAAGTAGTCCCACTTAGTGGCAGAAAGGCCAAGTCAGAAAGACCTCAACAGAAGTTCACTGGTGGCTCAGCAGGTTAAAGATCCAGCATTGTCACTGCTGTGGCTCAGGTTTGATCCCTTACCTGGGAACTTCCACATGCTATGGGTGAGGCCAAAAAAAAAAAAGACTTCAGCAATCAGCAAGCCTTGGTTAAGCACCTACTGTGTACCATGTTCTCCATTATATGCTAAGGATGCCCAGTAGGACCACAGCACAGGGGCCAGAGGTAGAACTGAAGTCTGGCTTTGTGCCTTACTACTGAGTGACTCTGGGAAAGTTACTTAACCTCTCTGAGTACATTTCCTCATCTACCTTCCTCATCTATCTAATGTAGATAATAATAGTATCCATAGGATAATAGAACAACCCATGGGGCTCTGAGAATTAAATGCATAATGCATTTGAAGCCCTTGTCAAGGTGGTATGTCCTCAATAAATGGTTTTATTATTTCTAATGTTATATGGCTTCTGCCTATGTGGCATTTATGGTACAGCCTCCCAGGCCCAAAGCTGGAGAGCCAGCCCTGTCACCAAGGCCCAAGAAGGGAACATGAGGCATCATTGTAACTCCACAATACAACGCTTCTTTCCAGTGGCTTCCTGCCCAAGAAGAGGTCTGAGTCACACAAGTAACTCCAGAATTAATCCAGAACCCTTTGCAATTAGTCCTCCTTTCCCTTTCTTGGAGTGGCTTACCAAGTTTTATCTGGTCCTTTCTAGTGGTTACATTAAGCAAAAGCTCCCTCCTGTGGAGATAGGCAGCAAGGCCAAAAAAGGGACACTTGAGACCAGACCCTGCTAAGGTGAAGACCAAGCCTAGCCCCACCACACCATGTCCTCTGTCCCATGTCCCAGGCCACGACGGTGCTGGCCTCTCAACCAGACTCATCTGCCGTTTCCATCCTTGCCACTGCATCCTCAGCCCCCAAGCTCAGGCAGCACCTGGGGCAGGGTCTCCACAGGGGCCTTGACAGGAGAAAGGGAGCAAAGGCCCCTCCTCATCCCCTCCACATGGCTTGTCCCCACCATCCCCATGTCCACTTATCCACAGATCAGAGAGCTTGTGCAGGAGGCTGGGAGGCCAGAAGGTGAGGAAAACTGTTTTACCGTCTTCCTTAGATACCTACAGAGAGGAGTTCCTGTTGTGGCTCAGCAATAATGAACCCAACTAGTAACCATGAGGATGTGGGTTCGATCCGTGGCCTCACTTAGTGGGTTAAGGTTCTGGCGTTGCCATGAGCTGCAGTGTAAATTGCAGACGTGGCCCAGATCTGGAGTTGCTGTGGCTGTGATGTAAGCTGGCAGCTGCAGCTTTGATTTGACCCCTAGCCTGGGAACTTCCATATGCCACACATGTGGCCTAAAAACAGGGAAAAAGGAAGGAAGGAGGGAGGGAGGGAGGGAAGAAAGGAAGGAAGGAGAGGGAGAGAGAGAGAGAGAGAAAGAAAGAAAGAAAGAAAGAAAGAAAGAAAAGAAAGAAAGAAAGAAAGAAAGAAAGAAAGAAAGAAAGAAAGAAAGAAAGAAGAAAGAAAGAAAAGGAAGAGAAGAGAAGAAAGGGAAGAGAAGAGAAGAAAAGAAAAGGAAAGGATCCAGATAGAGGTCCATGGCTGTCAGAGTAATCTCAAGAGCAGCTTTAGGAGTTTTTCGGGTCCCCAAGCTCTGCCTGGCCCCACACAGATGCTCAGAGAGCATGTTTTCTGTATTAAGCCCTTGCCTCCCAACCAGCAGGTAGTCTTTTTACAGAGCCTTGGGGGCTGCCTCCGGGTGACATCTCATGGAACTCCTGCTCTGGGAACTGGCCTCACAGCCTCCCCCTACCCCCAGTCCCAGCCCTCCCAGAAGCCATGGAGTCAGAGCTGCTCAAACTGTGGCCCACAGTTCCTCCCACATCAAAGCCCAGAGGCCTTGTTAAAATGCAGAGGCCCTGCAGTAGCTGGAAGCTGTCTCCAGGGCCCAACAATCTGCATTTTTATCCGGCTCCCCAAATCACTGTGCATTTATAGAGGAGAATGGAGCCCAGAGAGGAGGACTGATCTAAGATTCATCATAAGTCAGAGCAGAGCAGGACTGGAACCTGGGTCCTGATCCCAGTCTGGCAGTTCCACTGCTCCATCACAACAGAGCAGGGGAGGGAGGTGCTGTGAGGACATGGGAGAATTTATTTACTGTACCATGTGCTCACCAGTGGAGTGGTCCTAGGAGGCCTCCTTGGCCCCTTCACCATAAAGGCCAAGCTCGAGGCAGGCCCGCCTCCCAGAGGCTGGCGCACATGGAATGGGCAGGCGAGGCTGGGGTGGCAGAGGCTCCATGCACATGCTTGACTCCAGGCAAAGCCAGGGACTGAGGTGAGGGCCCTGATGTCTAGGGGAAAAGGGGAAGAGGTAAAAGGCTCTGGCCGAGCCTGTGAGGACCCAAGGCCCAGATTCAAGCAGCATAGCCCCAGCTGAGTGTCGAGTAGATTCCCTAGAAGTTGATTCAGCTTTGAAGGTGAGGATGGGGACCCCAGGGCACCAAGACAACCATCTGTGAGATACTCTGAAATGTCCTGGGAAGGCTTCTCTGTAGCTTCTGAAGTGTGTGTCCCCTTAGGTCACATATGGCCCTCTCCAGGTGCCCCTTTTAAAAGCACACAGTCCCTGGATTTCCCTTGTGGCACAGTGGGTTAAGGATCCCATGTGGTCATTGCAGTGGCTCAGGTTGTTGCTGTGGCACAGGTTCAATCCCTGGCCCAGGAACTTCCCCATGCCTTGAGCATGCCCCCCCTCCCAAAAAAAACCCAAAAAACAAAACAAAACAAAACTTGGGTGGTTTAAAAAAAAAAATCCCTGTTTGGAGTCATGTTGCACATCCTAGCCCCTTGGGAATAACCCAAGGATGGGACCCCCCCCCCTTTTTTTTTAATGGCCGCATCTACAGCCTATGGAAGTTCCCAGGCTAGGGGTAGGGATAAAATCAGAGCTGTAGCTGCCTACCTATGCCACAGCCACAGCAACGCCAGATCCAAGGTACGTCTGTGACCTACACCACAGCTCACAGCAACTCTGGATCCTTAACTCACTGAGCAAGGGCAGTGATTGAATTCACATCCTCACAGATCCTAGTTGGGTTCGTAACCTCTGAGCCACAACAGGAACTCCAGATGGGACCCTTTCTTGCTGGGGCTGCCAGGAGAGCTGGGCCTGGAAAGTCAAGGAGCTTCCTGGGCTGGGCCTGAGCAGGGCTCACTGAGGGCCCAATCTGTCACTCAGTTCCACCTTCCCTCTTTCTCTCCCCACCAGAGACCAGAAGGATAGGCCTTCCCTTCCTTGTTGGGGGTCATCAAGGAATTCCATGGAGGAGATCCATGTTCAGGAGCAAGTGGAGGGGCTGCTCTGGGGCGCCCTTAGGAAACCCCCTCTTCCCTGGCTCCAAGGTTTGGGCTTGGCTAGACCTACCTTCCTGATTCTAGATCTCTCTGGCACCAGATCCCCAGCCCAAGGGACACCCGAGGACACCCTAGATGCTAACATGGCTCTCTGGTCCTCTGTTGCATGTCACAGCACAGACACTCTGCCTTACTGCACCCCCTACCCCAGTGCCCAGGGCCTTTTCCTCCCACATGGGCCCTTGGGTGGGGAAGCCACGGTTGTCAGTGCTTCTGGCCCAGATTCCCTGTGCAGCCCCACAGCACAGAGGGAAGATTGCCCTCGGTGGCCTCCCAGGGCTCTGGCTCTCAATCACCCAAGGAAGAAATAAATACCCAGCCCAGGAAACCCCAGGGAGTCAGCTTTATCTTCCCAGGAGGGGCAGAGAGGCTGTAAATAGCTGTTGTCTGCTCACCTGGGGACACTGGGGTTGGTTTCTCAAACAGGACTACAGTTTAGTTTCAGTTCCATTTGAAAATCTTTGCTTGCTGCGACTGACTTGGGAGACGATGGTTTGGTTTGATGCCCTGCCTGATACTGACCAAGTCCAGAGGTCACAGCAGTCACCCCCTGCCTCTGGGAAGGGTGCACTCCCACAGCCAAACCCCTGTTTCTTTCTTTCTTCCTGTAGCCCACCTCCTCTTTCAGACCACCACAGAAAGAATGCCCCCCAAGCCTGGTGGCCAAGGCCCAGTCCTTGCCCTCGGACCAACCTGTGGGAATCTTCAGCCCTCTGACCACCTCGGATACCAGCAGCCCCCACAAGTCCCTCCGAACAGCGCCAGCTGCCGGCCCTCCTCCAGGCCGGTCTTCCCCGGCAGGCTCCCCCCGCACCCGGCATGCTCAGATCAGCACCAGCAACCTGTACCTGCCCCAGGACCCCACGGTGGCCAAGGGTGCCCTGGCTGGTGAGGACACGGGTGTTGTGACGCATGAGCAGTTCAAGGCTGCACTCAGGATGGTGGTGGACCAGGGTGACCCCCGGCTGCTGCTGGACAGCTACGTGAAGATTGGCGAGGGCTCCACAGGCATTGTCTGCCTGGCCCGGGAGAAGCATTCGGGCCGCCAGGTGGCCGTCAAGATGATGGACCTCAGGAAGCAGCAGCGCAGGGAGCTGCTCTTTAATGAGGTGGGAGGGGAGGGCAGGGCGGGGCGTTTGGGACAGTCAGGTGCAGGGAGTGTGCCCCACACTCAGGCATCCCCTCCTGCCCCAGGTGGTGATCATGCGGGACTACCAGCACCTCAACGTGGTGGAGATGTATAAGAGCTACCTGGTGGGCGAGGAGCTGTGGGTGCTCATGGAGTTCCTGCAGGGCGGGGCCCTCACAGACATCGTCTCTCAAGTCAGGTGGGCAGCTTGGAGGGCTGGGACCCAGCACCGGCTAACCCCTGCCCCACTGCCCGGCGGGGCTATTAGGCAGCCTCAGGCCGAGACAACCGGGGTGCCTGTCCTGAGCCACCTTCCCTGCCCCACCCCCATCTTTGGCTTAACAGACCCAGGGGGCTCAGGGAAGGGGAAAGACACTGGGTCTCCAGCCTAGGCCCGGGGGCTCTGGCCTGCCTGGGCTCCTACACACATTGCCCAGAAGCTGTTTTCCCCGGTACCCTGGGGGACCTACGCGGCCTGGCCCATCTGCCCTGCAGCCCTGCCAGAGCTAACATTCTCTTCCACCGGCGGCCCTGCCTTCCCTGTCCAGGCTGAATGAGGAGCAGATCGCCACGGTGTGCGAGGCCGTGCTGCAGGCCCTGGCTTACCTGCACGCCCAGGGTGTCATCCACCGGGACATCAAAAGTGACTCCATCCTGCTGACCCTCGACGGCAGGGTAGGGCCCTTCCTACTCTGGCACGACCACACCCCCCACTTCCCTGCTCCCTGCCTTGCTTCTCCTCCTAGTTCACCACTCACGCTCCTTTCTCCCTCTCACCCCAACCCCAGGTGAAACTCTCAGACTTTGGATTCTGTGCGCAGATCAGCAAAGATGTCCCTAAGAGGAAGTCCCTGGTGGGAACCCCCTACTGGATGGCTCCTGAAGTTATCTCCAGGTCTCTGTATGCGACGGAGGTAATGGTCGCTTTGTCTCCCAGTCCTCCCAGAAGAGGCCTGGGAACACACAGATTCTCTATTCATGGTCTCCTCCAGAGCCCCCCCCACACACCAAAAATAGCCCAGTTCTCAAGGTCCCACTTAGTCAATACCCTACCATGCTGTCCCATCTCCCCTCTTGGGTGGGTCTTCTCTGGCCTGTGCTGCCACAAACTGGTCCCCAGAATGCTCCCCAACCCAAGCTCAAGGGCAGGCTGGGGTATGGCCAGCCTCCCCATGTGTGATGCTCTTTCTAGGAGAGTAGCTGACAGCTACATCTTTACAGTCAGTGGTCACTGCTGCAGGAAGTAGCTGACCACAGGGAAGGTAGCCAGGAAGGAGGCCCACTCCCCAGGGAAACCTGGAACCAGCTGCTCCCTTCTCCCTCCAGCATGCTGCTACCATGGAGCCAGACTCTGGCCAGTGGAGTCAGGGACATTCTCCTCCTGCAGGTGGATATCTGGTCTCTGGGCATCATGGTGATTGAGATGGTGGATGGAGAACCACCCTACTTCAGTGACTCCCCAGTCCAAGCCATGAAGAGGCTCCGGGACAGTCCCCCACCCAAGCTGAAGAACTCACACAAGGTCAGTCAGTCACAGGGTATGACCTGGCAGGCCCCATTCTTCCTGAGGCTTCAAGGCTCTCAGGCCCAGCCTTTCCCTTCCAGAGAAGCCAGAGAATCTGGGCTCCTGGAAAAGCCTCCTCCTTCTCCACACAGAACTCGCATGGTGTGGAGTGCAGTGTGGAGCCTAGTCACAAACTCCCATGGTCACCCCTTCAGACAACTGACGGGAGCCTGGGAGAAGGGAAAGCGAGCCTGCCCAGCATCCTGATGTCCTGGGGAGGAATCTGGAGAAGCTAACTGAGCAGGAACTCCTCCACCTCATGGCCCAGTGTTCCCAGTCCATCACAGAGAATTGGCATGCCCCTCATCAGTGTACATCCTGATCATATCTGAGCCAGTTTTCCCCTTAAAACAAATGTGTGTGTGTGTTTAACCCTTTTCTGTTAAATCCACCCAAACCCACAATCCTTACCTGCCAGCACCCCCTGCTGGTAGCCAGGCCAGCACAGGGCTGCAAAATGGCACTGCCATCTGGTGGCCAGAGTGAGAAATGTCCCAGAGAGTTGAAGCTCGGTTCCTAAATGGCAAAAGAGTTCTGCAGCCCTACTGGATGGGAGGACAGACAAGAAACAACTAGTCCTTGGAGCTTGCTCTCCTGACCCCTAGACTAGCAGATATAGGGGAGATTTCTAATTGGCTAATTCCCCAGAGGATGTGGCTTTCTGTAACAGCCCAAGACAGCCTTATCTCAAGATACTGGCTCAGATTAAACCAAGATAAGCCCTTGACTTTGACTGTAAGGCTTAGAGCAGTACAGAAATCTCCCTTTTCAGGTCCCACTTTGTCCTTTTCTATTTTTCAAAGCACTTCTTCATCCTTGACTTCTTTATCTTCACTAAAGCCCTGTGTGGCAGACAAGGCAAGTACATTTTATCATTAGCCCATTTTACAGATGAGAAAACTGAGGTCTAGAAAAAAGTACAATTTGCCAGAGATCAGGGATAGATCCAGGACAGGATCACTGGTACCAATCCCATGCCCCATTCCACAGAGCCTGAACACAGAGCCCTGAGAAGCAAGGTTAGGGAGTTCCTGTCATGGCTCAGTGGTTAGCAAACCTGACTAGCATCCATGAGGACGCGGGTTTGATCCCTGGCCTCGCTCAGTGGGTTACTGATCTGGTGAGCTGCAGTGTAGGTCGCAGATGTGGTTCAGATCCCACATTGCTGTGGTTCTGGTGTAGTCTGGAGGCTACAGCTCTGATTTGACCCCTAGCCTGGGAACCTCCACATGCTGCTGGTGCGGCCCTAAAAGACAAAAAGACAACAACAACAACAACAAAAAAAAAAACAAACAAAAAAAACAAAAACAAAAAGAAGAAGAAGAAGAAGCAGGGTTAGGGATGGCCTGTATTTGGAGCCAGCACCTCAGCCCTCCTGGTATCCTAATTCTATTGCTCAGCAGCTCCCCCTATAGGTCACCTGGCTACTTTTCCTGGGCTGATGCAGACTTTCTTTACCTACCTGAAAATTCAAAAAGTGCTGAGTCTGGGAGGAAAGAGGAAGTAAGAAAAGAAAGAACTTAAGACTTTCAGATGAGGTTGGGCCAGGCAGATTGGGTCACCCCAAAGTGGCTCAAACTGTGGCTTCCTCTTGCTGCCTTGCCTCCACAGGTCTCCCCTGTGCTACGAGACTTCCTGGAACGGATGCTGGTGCGGGACCCCCAGGAGAGAGCCACAGCCCAGGAGCTCCTGGACCACCCCTTCCTGCTGCAGACAGGACTGCCTGAGTGCCTGGTGCCCCTGATCCAGCTCTACCGCAAGCAGACCTCCACCTGCTGAGCCCACCCTCGGAGTGCACCTGCCACCTGTGCCCACAGGCAGCGGACACCAGGCCACCAGCTTGCCAACAGGGCCTGCCTGCCTGCCTCATTCTCTCAGTATTCTCTCCAAAGATTGAATGTGAAGCCCCACCCCCACCCCTCCCTACCCCTCAGCCCATTGGGCCAGGCCGGACCTGCCCCTCGGTCACTCTCCCTCCCAAGAGTCCCCAGTTGCCTTTGGCATGATGGAGACCCCTTCCACAGGATGACCCTTTGTTATTTGCACAGGGATATTTCTACGAAACATGGAGACCAGCGATTCTGGCCTCTGTAGCCAACACAGCAGAAAAGGCTGCTGCAGTTTTTATAAAGGTAGTTGTATATGAACATCCCAGGTCACCCAAGAGGCAGACTGCCTGTCTTCACCAGGATGCTTGCTCTTCTCAATTCCAGTTCCAGACCCTGGGGTGTTAGGGCCACAGGAAAGGTGTTTATTGCCCGAGTCCGTCTTCCTCCCTTGTGTCTGACCTTCTGAAGGCACAGTCCCACCTGCACCTGCTTCCAACCCACCTGTGCTGACAACATTCTCCCTGCACAGCCCATGCCCAACTGTGAACAGCCTGCCTGCTCAGGGCCATGAGGGGGGGCATTTTCTGGGTGAAAGAGGAAGAAGGCAGCTGGTGGTAAAGGTGGTCTCACTCTACAGGATGTGTGTACATGTGTGCGTGCGTGTGGGTGTACACACGTGTCAGAAGGTCACCCACAGCTGGCTTCCCTCCTCTCTCCCACTAAGTTCTGAAGGGACCTGCTTCCTTGGCCTGGCTTCCCGCCTCTTACATCCCAAGTTTCTACCTGACCAGTAAAGAGGTCTGTGTTGAAGCTTGGCAGTTTTCTGAGTTTCTCCTGTCCTGTGACCAGAATGGTGAGGGAACAAACTCTGTTTTACCTGAGGGCTTCATCTCAATAACCAGGTCTTCAGGGACCCGATCTTTTGTGTGTGTGTGTATGTGTGCATGTGTGTGTGCTCAGGGGACCTGTTCTTTTCAAAATCCTGTTCTGGGGGGTGCACCAGCTCCTGGGGTTCCATCATGTCACCAGAATGGGTACCCCATCTGTGCAAACCACCTACCCCCAGCTGCCTCCTCTGACACCTGTCTCCTTGTCCTCCCCTCCCCTACCTTCAGGGCTGTTGTGAGACAAGGAATCCCAGGGAAGAATCCAGGTGTCTGGACCCTGTCTAGATAATATTTTTAGATTCCTCTGCTCCCTAGTGGTCTGCTTTGGGGCAAACAAACAAAAATTGTGATGACTTTTTTTAAGGGGTCAGAGTTTTAAAAACAAAAGCATCTACCGTAGAAACTTTTGTGAAGTTTGTTTGCACTTGTGCCTGTTTTAAATTAAACTGAGTGTTCAAAACCCGTGGCCTTCCTGCTGTCTCTGGGAGTGAAGCCAGGCTGTAGTGGGTGTCCAGGGTGCCCCCTCCCCCAATGTGAGCTCCCCAGTGGTCACTCTGATCCACAGAAAATCCAACTCCCTAGAGACACGTGAGCCTGAAATGAGGGCAGAGGAGGGAAACAGGAAGTGAAAGGCCGTTGGGAGAGCAAGGGCTGAGAAATAGACAGGCCTCCTTCTCAGGGGAGAAGAACCCAACCCCAAAAGTCAGGGCACCTCAGGGGCTAGGAGGGAGCCAACAGGGCTGATGACCACTTTCTTCAGCAGCATCTCCCTCCCCCCATTTGCTTCTCACCCCCTGGAAAGTCAAGAGGCTGCTCGCCCCAAGCTGTTCATTAGGAAGTAGCCTGGAACTGCTTGGAGAGAGAAAACAGTCTCTGTTTCAGTTCTCAGAATGGAGGAAGACCGGGAGAAGTACAACCAGAAACCAAGAAACCTGGGTCTTTAACCTTCTAGCTCTTGACACTGATTCCAGCACTTCCTTCCTAAGGTCTCATCCTACCCCTTCTCTGCCCTGATTCACTGAAACTTCTTACCCAGGAGCAGGGAGTCCTGCTGAGCTGCTTCTGCTCCCCACTGCATGCTCACCTAGACAGCCGCCTAGGTCTGAGGGCCCCAGTCCCACCCGCTCAGCGGGAAGTAGCCCTGAGTCTTACCTGCAGGAGGCAGCAGCGGAGGGCGGGGCAGTGTTGGAGGCTGAGGAAGCAGGCGCACCCTTCCACCTCTCCAACGGGAGCCCGGAGTCAGGAGTGGTTAGCAAGACAAAGAGAGGCCAGTTCTCGCAACTGAATAACACTGGATTTATTAACTATTCTTTTGAGTTCTAACAGTCCTTCCACCACACGGTGTCATTCCATAAGCGTGCGCGTATGTCATTTAGCCTCACACACACAACAGTTCTGAGCTTGAACCAAGAGTACCAGTGCTGGTGGCACAGGTGTCTTCACAACAACGAAAGCAACAAGAGTTAGAAAAGCAAAATGTTCAGAAAAGTCTCTGCTAAAATGGAGCGAGCTTGAGAGGCCCCTCAGCCTCAGTGCCCCAGGGCTGACAATGAGAGGAAATTCAGCTGAGTGAAATGTGGTGAAATGTTTTAACTTCTGAACAGAGCTGGACCTGGTAATAAATCTGCAAGAACAGCAAGGCAAGTCAAACACACAATTCAGTTCAGACAGGAAAGATCTGCTGTGGTTTTTTAGAAATATCACTTCCAACCACCAAACCCTTGGCGACTCCACAGAGAGGAGACTTCGTGGTTCTTTACCCAATAAAAAAGGCCCAAGGTGAGTTCAAAGACCCGTGTTAGTGACATGTGAAACATGACTGACAGCACCTTCAACATAACTGCAACCAAGACCTCGTGGTATTTTGAAGCCAAAACATTCATATTCTTACACCATTAAAAACTTCATGAAAATCAAACAGTTGGATAAGGATAAGTGAGCAAGCAAAGATCAGAAAAAAGGAGTTTGCTCTTGGGGTGTCCAATTATCCTCCACCCCACCCCAGATCCTCTCCTCTGGCTTTTCAGGTGCTTCAGTATCATCCCACCACCACCCAGACTGTGGGACAGAGAAAAGGCAGATAATCTGGGCAGAAAAGAGTAGGGAAAGGGCAGAGCACCCCAGAAACAAAGCAAATCTTATCAGAAGAAAACAGTGCATAATCAGTAGGTTCCAAGGTTCAGAAGTCATAAGGGATGGGTTGGAAGCTCCAGTTTCTCAGAAGACATCAGGAGCTCTCCAAACCGAGCCTTAACTGGGAAGATCTTGGGAGTCCTAAGTGAAGGGTCTGGGCTCCTGCTACTCCAAATGCGAGTTTTTTGTTCATTGTCTCTCACTTCACTGCTGTGAAATGACTTCAAGTATCCGGATTTAATATACTACAAGAAGAAGTGAATTCCATGGGTAAATACACACGTAGGGAGAAGTACACGGCGGTGATTCCAAAAAAACCCAGAAGTCAGACTCCGTGCCAGGGTGCAGCGAGGAAAGCGCACCATTGCCACCAGAGGGCACCAGAGATCACGTCCACTGTCCGGGCCCTCGCGCCCTTGTGGCCTCTGGAGGGGGTTAGAAGCATAGACAAAGTATCTGACACCTACACAAGGCCCGCCCCTGATCACCCAATCCTCACCCCAGGCCTAATTTCTCATCATAGATCATTCTTGCTCTGGGTAGTTCCCTTGGAGTTACTGGTGAGAAACTTCCGTTTTGCGAAGACGAATAGACCGACGTTTTAAAAAGACCCCATTGCAGGCAGGTGAGGGGCTGCACGATCAACCTTCGGGGTTCATTAAAAACAAAAACGAAACTTCCCCTCGAGCCGCCACCGGGCAGGCTGTACTTACGGGCGCATAGATACATGTGCAGGCACTGCAGCAGGGTCCTAGGGCACGCGATTCGCTAGACACCGCCCCACCCCCCCACCCGCCCTCGACCCTTCTCGCTAGGCGGGCACAAAGAGGAGTCGGGGGGCGAAGACAGAGGGGACAAAAGACCAGGCCCGAAAAGGGCCGTTAACCATCTCTCCGCGGTGGCCTCTGACTCACTAATCTGCCCAGTACTGAAGCAGGGCCGGGCCAGCGTCCCACGCGTTGGGGCAAAGGCAGGGGTCCTTGGTTTCGACCTCTAGCATCCATCATCCGCCCTGCCCTCCATTAACGGCTCAGCGAGAAGCAGGAACCGTTTAACAGCCCCCTTCCAGCAACCGCCGGAGTTTGATGTAATTTAAACTCGGACCTGCGGCTCGTGTGGGCTTCAGACTCCCGCGCGCCGCCCGTTTAACGTGGCAAACACTTCAGTCAATTATCCCCCTCGCGGAGCTTCTATTTAAAGAGACGTTGTCAGGTTCTTAAGCCTCGGATCAGACCCGCTGCTTTCTGCTTCATATACAAAGACTCAAAACACAAGTTCTTTGAGGGTTGGAAGAAATACAATTAAAGCCTTTGCAACCATTCTACCCTGCGGGAGCACCCACGTGCAGGACGGGGGAGCTGGGAGGGGGTGGGGGCGGGGGAAGTGCTAAATCCTTTCCATTTCAGGCTTCAGAGAGTGAGAGGAAATAGGCTCTAGAGCCCAGAGCTGCGCTGGGCTGGATAATGGTTGGCGGGAGACAATGACCCCACATGGTCAATGAAGTTGAATCTAGGGTCTGCCTTGGGCTGAGGCAGAGTAAGCTGGAATTACCCAGAAGCTGGTTCAAGGGACAACTGACCTTCCTACCACCCCAAAAATATTCTTTAAGGTCTTGAGGCAGTTTTTCCCCAGAAAAAAAATCTAACCTCCAAATTCCTTCTCTTCTGTGGAGAGAGGCTCTGGGGCCCGTCTCCTGGCTCCCCTTCTCCAATACCTAAGGGGAAGGGAGACTTAAGTCCTGTGGGTACTATAGTCAGCATCACTGGGGTGGAGGGTGGGCTGGGAGAGGCTAGGCCTTTGTTCTACAGGTCAACTCTCCTGCCCGCCTGGCTGACAAAGGTGTAGAAAAACCTGGCAAGGGCAAGGGGAAGGAAACTCCCCTTCCCAAACCGGAAGCACTCAGGTCGGAGCATTAGGGCTGAGGGAAGGAGGCCCGGCTTGGGAGGCTGCAGCGGATGGAACCAGTCTTCTACTCCCTGCTTCCGTGACAGGAAGGGCAGGCCTTTAAAGAAGGTGAGAGACTTGGTCAGGGAATACCAATAAGCACAAAAAGGAAATAAGATGGGGGTCCCTTTGAGAGAGAGAGCAGATGGTGGTCTCGCCTTGGTTGGAGGACAGGTTCTAGGATCAGGGGGTGGGAAACTGCCCTAAAAATAAGAGACCTGGAAAAAAGAAATCCCAGTGGAGCAGAGACGGGAAGGTGAGGGGAGCGCGTTTGGGCCTCAAGGCTGTTTACCGCTGAGCGTGCAGCACCACGGCCTCTGTGCCTGCCTGCCAGGTCTGAGGCCCAGGCTCTGACTGGGGCAGAGAGTTGGGCTCTAATTCCGAGCTGCCCTCGGGCCCAGGTGCCTCTCCGACCAGGCTGGGGATGTCTGGTGCTGTGGAGCGTCGGCGCAAACCCAAGCGGCCAGAGCCGGGGCCGCCCTCCGGGTGGGGGCTAAGGCCGATGGGGGCTTGCACTAAGGCTGGGGGCGCTCCCTCCAGCACCTCCTGCGAACGCCACCGCCCAGCCCCCGAAGACTGGGGCGAGTGTGGTCGGGCCATCCCGGCTCCCGCCCGCAGTCGAGCTGCCTCCTCCTCGGTCACGGCACCCAACGCCAGGCTCATGCTCCGGCCTAGCTCCGGCCGCTCGCTGCCCTGTGCCCGGTGCCGGCCGAAGCCCTTTCCCCCTGAGCCAGCCTCACCGCCGTGGCCATGGCCGTGGCCGCCCGCCGCTCGCGCAAAGCGCGCCAGGAGAGGCCGCGGTAGGCGGCGGGGGCTGGGTCGTCGGCGCTCAGGGCTGGGCGCGGGAGCCGGACGGCCAGGGGGGCTGTCGGAGTTGGAGCCCCGGGCCGCAGCGGCGGCGGCCGCGCGGCCCCAGGGCCCGGTGAGGGCCTGCACACAGGTCCCATGGCCGCGGGCGGCGGCCAGCTGCAGCGCCGTGAGGCCCGCCCGGTTGGTGCGGTCCAGGCGTAGGCCGAGGCGGCGGAAAGAGCGCACCAGGAACTCGAGCACCGCCCCGTGGCCGCACGCTGCCGCCCACATCACTGGGCTGTTGCCCGCGGAGTCAGCCGCCTCGGGGTCGCCGCTGAACTGCACCAGCAGTTGCACGGCGTCCAGGTGGCCGCGCTCGCACGCCAGGCTGAGCGCCGTGCGGCCGCGCTCGTCCCGCAGGTTCACGGCCGCACCCTGCTCCAGAAGTAGTCGCACAAAGCGCGCGCGCAGAGCGGGGTCTGGCAAGCCCACCGCCACCATGAGCGGCGTGCGGCCCTGCTCCGCACGGCAGTCGATGATGCTGCGGTCCAGCGCATCCAGCACAAAGCGAGCTAGGTGCACTTTGCCTGCCTGCATGGCCTCCAGGAAGGTACGCGTTCCCGCTCGGGGGCACAGGTCCTTGGGCTTGAGCATGGCCTCGGCCGCCGCGTCCAGGCGGCCCGGCAGCTCCGCACGGGGGCGCCCCTGTTCCTGCGCCCCTCCGGGCTCCGGCCTCCGCGGCGCTAGCGTTTGGCTCCCTCCGCGCGTGGGCGGTGGCGGCGGAAGGTCCTGAGCTTCCCGCTCTGTCCTCCAGCTGCCTCGCCGTTCCTGGGCAGCACGCCTGGCGTCTCACTGCTCCTTCCCCGAGCTTCCCGCCTGGAGGTGTAGATTGCGCGCTACTCCGGGGTCCGCGCCTGACCCGCCACAAGACGACGGGAGCCGAAGCTCCGGACCCTCCTGACTCTTCCGCTGCTTTCCCTTTGTCCAGTGCCCCTCAGTCCCTCGTAGCTGGAAGCCGCGCCACTCACCGGCAGCCGGGGCAGCCCCGCTCCCCTGCTGAGACGGTGGCGCCAGCCGTACGCGGCTGCCTCCAGCCCTGGCGGGGCGCGCCGCTCCTCAATCTGCTGGCGCCGCTTCTCCGCCTCCTCCCCTCTAGCGGGGGCCGGGCCACACCAGGGCGCTTGCTCCATACTTGGGGGGCTCGGCGGCAAGGGAGCGGCAGCCCGGCTGGGTACCTGGCTTTATAGCCTCAGGGGTCTCCATGGCAATACCTGCCCTGAAAGCGGGCAGGCAGTCAGGGCAAAAACTGACGGGGCGGCAGAGACCACCCCTGACCACCCCCCTCCCGGGCCAAGACGTCGGGGAGCAGCTCCTCCTCCGCGCTTCCCCGGGGCTGCGGCGGCGGGGGCTGGGCTGGGGATGCACGCAGGGGGCCACATGCATTCGACCGGGCCAATCCCAAAGTCACAGTCTTCTCTCCCCACCCTCCACCCCTAGCGGAGTCGGTGTCCTGGGCTCCTTAGAAACTAGCGGACTCCGAGCCCGTCGAGGAAGACGAGGGCCGCCCCTAGCGGTACGGGTGGAGGGAAATGGGACCCCATGAAGCAGAATTGGACCATAAGCGAGCTGGAGTTGGCGGCGAAAGGCAGACCGGGAGTAAATCACTCGCCAAATCGAAGGAGGGGGTACTTGCACTGCGCCGGTTTGGGGGTGCTCAGCCTGCCTGCGATGTGCCACTCGAAGCGAATCACTCACGCACACACAATTGTTCCGCACACGCTCACTCGGCTCAGGGCTGGGGGTGGAGAAGTGCACGCTCCAATCTCAGACGTCTCCAACCCCGACAACGTGCCCGCCTGCCAGCTCCTGAGAAGCTGCCAGAGCCGAGACGCAGCGACTGAAGCGGGAGCCTTGGGATCTGGAAATGCTGCAGTCGCGTTAGCAACTCCTCCTCGCTGCCGCCCCAGAAAGAGTGAGGAACATGCAGGGCTCCCCCCAGGGTCCCCGTCTCCCTCTCAAGCAGAAAACAACTCTGAGACCACAGAGCTCTGACCGTGACCACTAGCTGACCCCTTCTAAGAGGAAGAAGAGAGCACGAGTCTATAGGGCGTGGGAAAACCACTACATACCCTCTCCCTGGCCCGCTGCTCTGCTCTGGGGGCGAGGGAGGGGTGCGCAGGCCTTGGTGGAGGGGAGACAGAGCGCCTCAGAGCTGCAGAGGGTGGGAGGGTGTGTAGAGTTGGAATGGATATTTGTGAAGTAAGAAGTGAGTCAGGTAGCGACCACAGAATTTACTGAGACTTGTCATGAGCCCGGTATTGAGTTTCCAGCTGTGGGAAGTACAGAGGGGGAAGTTTGGTTCTGGATAGAAGAGACCCCTCTTAAGCAAAAAGACAAAACTGGGACTTTAAAAAAAAAAAAAGAATTTATCGCCTGGGGGCTGAATAAGTCTGTTAAAGACAAAACCAAGACCATCCCTAGATGAAAAGGTGAAGTGGTGCAGAAGGGAGATAGGGTCTTCTGAAGACAGGGCTTCTGAGATGGTCTTCAAGGATGTGTGGGCTCTGGCTGTTAAGCAAGGCAGACATTCCAGCTGGGGTTACTGAGGCAAGGGCATGGAAGCAGGAAAAATACTTTGAGGGGATAGTGTTGAGGGCTGCTTTAAGGAGTCCTTGCCTATGAAAGACAGGAAATTAAGGGAAGAATAAAGGTGTCCTCAGTCTGGGCACAGCAGTGATCAGAAGCTTTGCAGCAGGTCTGCCTGAGGGAAGGTGTGGCCTCTGGGAAAAGCCAGTGGGCCCAGATGAGGGAGGGGCAGACAGGGCACGAGGCCCTGCTCCGTGAGCCTTCCTCTCCTCTCTCCAGCTCCCTGGCTCCATGGATGCCAACATGGAGCAGGGGCTCCCCCTCCTCTCTTTCCTGGGGGGAGCATGTGATGGATGCCTGTGTGTGTACATCGTGAACCCCCCCCCCTTTATCCTTTTGGTTGATTTTCTCTCATGGTGTCACAGAAAGGTCACAGTATTTGACAGCAGAGTTAAGTCCTAGTTTGAAGGAATTTACTAGCAGTGTGGCTCCAGGCCTGCATTCTCTCATCTGCAAAAGGAAACCCATAACACCAGCCCTGCTGACTGCACGCAACAGCAAGCTGGAGAGTGTCAGGAAAAGAGCTGCACAGTTTTTCAGAGCTCAGAAAGCCCAATCCCACTCCCAGACCTGGAAGTCCCTCCTCAGTGTCACCCGGGATGGGTATAGATTCTCCAACTCCAGGAAGGATGTAGAAACGTTCTCCCTGTTTACTCAGGTAGTAGAAGAGAAGGCTTTCTTTCTTTTGTGACTCAATTTCCCTTTTTTGTAGCATGAAGGAAATTTCTTTCTTCCCTTCTTACTGTTTCCAGGGCTAGGGGAGGGGGCGCCCTAGGAATCTGTGTGTGGCAGGCCAGCCTGACAAGCCAGGCAGTGACACCTCCAGGTGGAGGAGAGAAGCAGCAGGAACATGGAAGGGGGCACTGGTCCCAAAGAGCCATGCCCCTCCTCCCTGAGCCTCCCAGAGACATCTCAGCCTCACTGATGTCCCTGTTTTCTGTGGCGGATAGAGACAGTGCAGGGAAAGAAGAGGAGCTGGGGCAGGACGTGGTCTGTAAGAGGGCGCCAGACTGGGTCCTCTTGCAGGGTCCTCTTTGGAAGGAGCAGCCCTCTCTGTTGCTCCAGCTAGCAGTGCCATCCCACTCCTGGCCTGGCTGACCTGTGGGGGGTGGGGAGCAGGGGGTATTGCCAGGTCTCAGGCCCTGGCGCCTTTGCTCTGACTTGCCTGTGGGCTCAATATGTTCTGAGCAGAAAAGAAATAGCAAAGATGAAAAAAAGCTGCGACTCTGCTGCGGAGCACAGAGGCACCAACAGCCAGAATTAGAAGCTGTCGCTTAGAGAGCTGAAGGCTGACAGGAGATGCAGCCGAGGCAGGCAGGGGGCAGGCAGGCACTCCACATGCCCCTCCCCTCCCACCTGCTGAGCCTCCCCCACTGCAGGCCCTGGGGCTGGCAAAAGGGCCTCCTCCCAGAGGCGGCTTGGGTCTGCAGTCTGTCACTCTGTCTGCAGCAACCCCCACCACCACCCGCCCTGCCCGGCCCCCTCCTTTCTTCCTCAAGTGTCACCAGCCCCCTCACCCTGTCACGTTGCACCAGCTCATCAGGGTTGGGCCTGGTGGCACGTGGCTGGGAGATCCAGAGAGCTGGTGTTGGGGGGTGCGCAGAGGGGAGGGTGAGTCAGCAGGGGACTCTCGCATCTGAGTCGGCAGGTGGGATTGGGAAGAGGGTAGGGGCTCTGCTCTCTGTGCAAAAGTGAAACTTAGTGGATAGGGAACCTGGCCCCAGCCCCACAGAATCTGCAGCAGGGGACAGAACCCAGTGCCCATCCCTTACCCCAGCGCCCTGAGGGAGGGCATCAACTCTTCCTCTCTGCACACCACCTGCGGCCAGAGATTAACTCACTTCCAGGGCCCAAGGCCTATGGAATTTTCCCAGGGGCGCCCTACCTTTTTCCAGGGGACAGACAGCAGGGAGGTTGGTGTTTGCCCTGGCCTCCTAGGAAGCCCAGCCTGCTGTGCAATCCAGAGGCAGGATTGCATCCCCTTCCGAATTCTGGGCTTCCCAGCTCCAAACTGGAGGCCCAGAGACCCTGCCCAGCCTGGCTACAGGATGAAGGGAAGGCATTTGCCTCCCCTGGAGCAGTCACTGGCCAAAGCCAGGGGCTGCCCAGTGGGGCCAGTTTGGCGCTGGCTCTAGCTCATGCCCCCATGCCCAGGCCAGTGAGCTACTCTAGGCCTGGGTCCTCATCCCTCTCTACCCCTGGCTTGGGAGGAGACGGGGCAGCTGAGTGCCCAGCTGGAAGACTGAAGACTGGGCACTGCCCTGGGGTGGAGGTGTCCCACCCTCAGCTGCGTGCAGGCTGATCAGTGACAGGCCTTACTTCTGTGAATGAGCAGGTCCCCTAGCCTCACCCTGTATCCAGGGGCTGCTAGCATCCCAGAGGAATGGGGGAGGGAGCTCCTGTTTATTTTCTGAAGGCCCAGGTGCTCAGGGCTAATGGCATTTGCTAGAACTCTCGATAAAAAAAAAAAAACACCTCTTCCCAGAATCAACCCCCACCCAGCCTCTCCCAGGCCAGTGTCTGTCCTCCTTTAGGATTTGGGACCATGCCGCCACAGATGCAGTGAACAGCTCCCCAGAAGCCTCTCTACAGTGCGTGCTGGGGTCAACCATAACTGCCACAGGGGCCTGAGAATCCAGCCCCTTTAAGTCTGCCTAAAGGGGTGCAGGTGGCCTGAAGCCTTGTGACTCCCCCAAAAGGGTGGAGCCACCTTTGCATGAGGCTCTTCTGCTTCAGCCCTGAGGGTGGAGACAAGAAAAGGCCACTTGTGGTGGGGAATGGCCCGGAAGAGTGACATCATTTTCCAGTGGTTGTGGCCTCAGGGCTGGCAGAGGGGAAGTGAATCCTCTTCAAGCCCAGAGGCAGGCGCATTCCACTGGGCTCTAGAAGGGACCTCAAGTCTAGTCAGCTCTCAAGGATTTTTTTCCCCCAGCCCACTTCATGGTGGGGGGGCACTCTGCTCTGTTGCCCCTCATTTCTTAGCTATAGAGCAGGTGCCATGTTTAGGCAGGAAATCTTGAGACAGAGCTCTTTAGTAGGAGTAAGAAAGACAAAAATAAATAAACTTCATAAAGTCAGGAGAGAAAATGGTGCTGACCTCGTCAAGCAGCCTGAGTGGGAGCACAGGTAGGGAAGTACCTCCCACCCCAACCCCACGTCTAGGAAAAGGGGTGGGTCAGGCTCTGGGCCTGAGAGAGCACAAAAGGCATCCTTCTTCCCTCACCCCCAGCCCCAGGCTGCTCAGCTGAGGCAGCTTTTCCATCACAGCCTCCCATCCCACATGCATCGCGGGAGCAACTGTCCTCAGGGAGCTGGAAGGTAGTGTCAGTCTCTGTATCACGCAGCTGACAAGGAGGCCAACTCATCGCAAGCCTGTGATGGGGTCAAGAAGCCGGGGTGAGCTGCCTGCCTTAGAGCAGGAGGATTTGGAGTTTGGACCAAGAGATGCTTGTACTACAGATGCTAGAGTTAAGGTTCCAGGTCTTCAGGCCTAACTCTCCAGGCGAGGAAGCTCAGCGCAGAACGGCACACTCAGAAAGGCAAAGTGGGGCGAGATCCCCATTTCCTGCCTCCCAGTCCATATTCTTCTTCTTCTTTTTTTTTTTTTTTTTTTTTTTTTGCTTTTTAGAGCTACACCCACAGCATAAGGAAGTTCCCAGGCTAGGGGTCGAATTGGTGCTGCAGCTGTAAGCCTACACCACAGCCACAGGAAGGCCAGATCTGAGCAGGGTTTGTGAGCTACACCACAGCTCACGGCAATGCCGTATCTTTAACCCACTGAGTGAGGCCAGGGATCGAACCCACATCTTCATGGATACTAGTTGGGCTCATTACCACTGAGTCACAGTGGGAACTCCCAGTCCATATTCTTTTGACCTCAACAAATATGATGCTTATTCAGATGAAGAGCAGGAGCTCAACTTGAGAGGACCCCTAGGCCCCAAGTGGGCCCCAGATGACATCTGGTTCCTTCCTCCTCCTTAGCCTGGCTGTGAGGAAGGGGCTCTGGCATCCAAGGGAGCCCCAGCTGCCTGCAGCCTCAGTGTGCCCGGGCCTTTTCCTCCAGGGGAGATGGAGCCACATCCCAGAGAAAGATGAATGTTCTTGCACAATGTCCCAGTGGGGTGGGGGTATCAGAGGTGGTGCTCCTGGGTGTCTGCCTTCTCCGTGAGTGGGTCCTGCTCACACAGCTCCGTGGGAACCCCACAGGGCCTCTCAGGCTTGTCCTCCTCCCAGGGGAAGCAGGCCCTGAGGCAGGACCTCACTGACTCCTTCACTTCCGCCTCCAGACCCTTCATCCTGTCCTCGTACTCTGCCAGCAACTCCTGCTGGAACTGTGGAGACAGCAAGAACCACCCCCTGGTTCAGGAGGGGCTACCTGCCCACTCACCCCACCCCTGGATTGTGGAACCAGAACATGACTGGTTTGTTCAGACTTCCCGGGAGACCAGAGTGGAGGGTAGTGGAGCCCATCAGGGGGCCTCTCAGGAGAGGGTGTGTCAACCAAGCAAAGAGATCTACAGAGCTGCCTCATGACCCCAGGGAGGGAACCAGAGCCCTGGCCCTCTGGGAAGAGGCGGGTGGTTCCTCTCCCACCTCCTGACCAGCAGCTCCTTGGAGGTGGGCCAGGGTAGTGGTCCCTGCTGTCACCTGCTTTTCCATATCTCGGATCTGTTCCAGGCAGGCTGCCTGCTTCTCTTCTAGCTTCTCCTGGTGCCTCTCCAGATTCTCTGTCATCTGGGCGGGAGGGAGAAGCAAGGATTCAGGACGGCATGGGCAGGCAACCTGGGTTAGAATCCAGCTACAGTCCCAGTTAACCAGCTGTTAAGACTTTAGGCAAATTCCTTAACCTTTAAACAGGTTTTTTTTTTTTTTCTTTTTCCTTTTCTTTTTCTTTTTTTGTAAAATGAGGACAATAGTACTTGTCTTGCTGGCTTTTGTAGGATTACGTGAGCCAGTTCATGTGAAGCACCTGCCTGCACGGGGTCAGGACTCAGGGGCTGGTAGCTCTGTTATTGTTGTTAATAATCCCCAGGGAGCTTTA
Source organism: Phacochoerus africanus (assembly GCF_016906955.1). Taxonomy (NCBI): domain Eukaryota; kingdom Metazoa; phylum Chordata; class Mammalia; order Artiodactyla; family Suidae; genus Phacochoerus; species Phacochoerus africanus. The sequence goes on along the minus strand of NC_062545.1, from coordinate 132,948,693 downwards.
GCACCATTCTCAGCAAGGCTTTCCTTCCTCTCTGAATCCCTGGAAGCCTGACTCAGGAAGCCTCCTTGCCCCCTCTTACCCAGCCAGCCACCCCAATCCCACCCCCCCCATCAAAACCTCCCCCCAGCCCCCCTGGAGCCAGCCCATATCATTTCCATTGAGGGCAGCTGGCCAAAGGCATACTCCTTTAGGCTACTATCCCAACCTCCACACAAAGGCCAGAACCCCAAATGGCCTAGGAGCAGCCCTTCTCTTGCACTGCCTTCCCCCATCCCTAGCTGCAGGGGCCACTCAGGACTGTATTTCCCAAGGGCAAAGTAAAGGCCTGGGGCTACCCCTTCCCTCTGAAAAAGAGAGAGTGTGTGTGTTTGGGAAGGACACAGCTCTTACCCACCTGCTTGATGACCTGCACCACCTCCTGGATGTGGGAGTTGTTGATCTCCCTTTTCAACCTGTTGGGGTGATCAGAGTTTCAGAGAGGGCAGGAGGCCCCTGGGAAGAGCTGGGTGAGACAAAGTCTCCATGGGGTATAGGTGAAATGGGAACTCAATCATAGAGCCATCCTTGGCTGGCTGCATCTATGTCTGGTCTGGGAACCAGCCAGAGGCCTAAACATGGGAACCCAAGGAGACTCTGAGGAGCCAATGGGGGCCCCTGAAGAACACACTGTTTTTCAAGGCATGCATGGGAAAGTGCATGTGAGAATCAGCGGACCCAAGGTTTCACCTCCCACTTTGCATGCTTGATTTTCCCTTAAACTTTCCTCTGCGCAAGCAGGGTTGGCATGTGTGTTTCACCTAAGGAGGACATTCTCTGATCAGACGTGACAGAGTACAACTAACTTTCAGGAACCAGGAGACAGAGACATCTCTGGGAAGCAAGTCAGGATCCACCTGCAGGGTGGCCCCTTCCCACCAGAAGTGGTTCCTGCTCAGCTCTGGGCCTGGAGTTTGAGCCTTGCGCCTCCCCTCCGGAGCTCACCTCTCCTGAGCCATTTTGTCTGTAGTGACCTTGATCATGGCCTGGATCCTCTCTAGCCTTTTGGCCTCCAGCTTTTTCTTCATCTCTTTGGTGTCACTACAGAGAAACATCAGGGCATCAGGAAAATGTTTCCAGCTGCTCGGGCCCTCCTGGGAGGTTTAAGAGGCAGGCGTAGAAGGAAGGCAGGCATACGTCTCCAGGGTCTCCTTGAGGGTCTTCAGCTCTGCAGCCTGTTTCTCTCTGGCCAGCTCCATCATCTTGGTCATTTGCTGCGGGAGAGGAAGAAGGACGGGCTAAGCTAAGTGAGAAGACTTTTGCTGTGCGGAGCGTGTGGGGTTGGTTGGTCTGGGCCGTCTCTCCCTCCCCTCCCCCACGCCAGACCTCGGCCACGTGCTGCTCCTTGCGCTTCAGGACGCACTCGCACTGCTCCTCGCCTTGCTGTAGCAGCTCCTGCTCCAGCCTCTCCCTCAGCTCTCGCAGGCGCGCGTCCGCGCCCTCCGGGCCCTCAGCCGGCGCCAACCCGGCGGTGTCCTCGCCCGGCAGGGTCCTGCGGTGGCCACATGGGAACAGGCCCTAAGCCCAGGGACGCCCGCGCGCCCGCCACGGAGTGTAGGATGCCGCCGCCGCCCTTACCTTTTCTTGCGGGAGCCCTTGCCCGGAACGACTTTGCGGCCACGGCACCCGCCGCCGCCCCCCGCACCTGACGGCGCGAGCTCTGCCAGCTGTGCCGCGCCCCGCTGCAGCAGCTCCTCCCAGCGCCGCGCGCCACGCCGCTCCAGCTCCCGAAGCTCCTTCTCGTGCCGCCGCTGCAGCTTCACGACGCCCTTCAGCTCCCGCAGCTCCTCCAGGCTGGCGGTCCGCGGCTCTGTGGGGGCCGGGGTGAGGCGCGCTGCCGCCCAGGGGCACCCCCACCCCCACCCCGACCCCGGTGTCCCGGACCCTCCCCAGGCCAGACCCCAACATCTCTGGGTCTCAGCAGGCCTTACCCGCAGCTTCTTTGGTGACCTCTTCGCTGGCCTTGGCCCCAGCTGCTGCAAGAGCCAAAGGTGGGGTTCTCAGGTGCTTTGCGCCCCCCGGGAGGGGGGGCGGCAGTGTGGACCCCCTGCAGCGCACTGCTCCAGCCGGAGGCTTCACACAGAGGCTTTCCTTCCCCCGGTGAAAATCTTTGTTTTAAAGATCTGCCGCCAGGCTGGGATGTGCCTATGGGTTTAGCAGAGAAGTCGAGACCCTTCGGGTAGGTGGGAAGACCCTGCAGTGCATACCTGCTGACCCGTTGCTAGTTGGGGCCAATGTCCCATTGACCTGGCGGGCAACTGGACTCCCGAGAGGGAAGGGATTCTGTGGAGGGGAGAAGGTTAGGAAGGTGACTCCAACAACAGCCTCTCTCCCTGAGCCCTAGACTCCTCCCCCTCTGTCATCTTCCCACAAAGAGGACACAGCTCCCATGGGGCCCTGGCAGTGGACCTTACAACACAGACCTCAGGTAGACCTCCCATGGCTTCCTTGAGTTTCACAGCCTTCTTATCGTGGGCATTGAAGAACTTGATGGGATTGGCGAGGGCCACCGTGAGATCTAGGTACACAGGAACATCGTGGGCCTGGTAAGATGTACCTGGGAGCCCCCACCATGCTCACCTACCCAGGATAGCCTGTCCTGTCCCCCTCTGGAGGCCAGCTTGAGGAGAGAGGAGGGGAAATGGAGAGCCTGGGGCTCCCCACATTCCATGTGCCTCCTACCTGCCCAGGTGTCAGGTACATAGTCCTTCATCTCCAGGAAGACAAAGAGCGCAGGCATGGTGAGGGGCATGTTGCTTTCGCTGTGCAGGCACATGTGGTGGTATCCTGTGGGACATGACCAGATGGGCAGTGAGCCAGAGCCCAGTGCCACCCAGCCCTGCTCACCAGGAGCCCAGTATGCAACACTTCTGACTTTGGTCTGGTTCCTGGCTGTGCAATATTGGGCAGGCTTACTTTAAATCTCTGAGACTTTCTTCATCTGTGAAATGGGATAGTAGTGTCTACCTTGTGTGATTATTGTTAGGATTAAGGGAGAATGTTTTAAGCCCTGCAAGCAATTTTTTTTTTTCGGCACCCATGGCATGTGGAAATTCCCCAGCTGGGGATTAAACCTGTGCCACAGCATCAACCTGAAGCTCTGGGGTGATGATCCCAGACCCTTAACCCGATGCACCACAAGGAAACTCCTTTTTTTTTTTTTTTCCTTAAAGCATTTTAAGTGCCCAGTAAATGTTAGCTACTTGGGAAACTGCCCCAGTAGTTACAGAAAATTACATTCTGTTAGGTGGGCAGAGTCCACCTCTGTCAGTTTCTTGGAGAGGTACGGTTCCTGCCCTGCTTTCTAGGGGTGATAACATGAGAGGGCCACCTCCCTGAAGCTGCCCCACCCTTTGGATAGGATCCTGATGCTGGCCTTGGTCTTAGACCCACTGGGAACAGCAAAGAAGGACCCCTATCTTTACCAGAATTCAAGGCATTGACGGGAATGATGCGATGTCCAAGAAACTTGTTGCCTTCCTCCATCACAGCCACCCTGAGGGAGGCCAGCTCGGGCATCAAGATCTGGGGAGAGTTCAAGATGGGACAAGCTGGAGAGGGGAGAGGGTGTCCAAGCTGGCCCACTCCCTGCCTCCAGAAACCTAGAGTCAGTGTGAGAACATGGCAGGTGTTACCAGACTTGGTGAGGATGGAGGGCCCACTCTAAGCCTCACACATAGACATCCTCACAGCTCATGCCATGGCCGGTCCACATAGAGCAGAGGGATGAATATGCTACCCAGGGCTCCAAGGGGGCCTGATGGAGACAGCCCTTGGCAGCTTTGCCAAAAGTATCCAGTGGGGCCAAGACCCCCTGATTCCATGGGACCCTGCTCTCTGGTCTAGGAGTTCATATTTCTGCCTCTGATTGTAAACATGAACAGGCATGCACATACACACATGTGTACACACACAAAACCTGCCCACAGAGTAAATTTCTATAAGCTTGGGTTTTGGACCCTTGAAACAGGAGGGCATAGGTGAGGTTTAGAGAGAAAGGGAGGATCAAAAAATTCTTTTATGTATTTCCTCTTCTACAAGGAGAGACCAAGAACCAGGGATAGATCCCAACTCCTGCCCTACCCTAACCACTCCCCCACCTTCTCAAAGACAAAGGGCTCCTCCTTCCAGACGGGATTGATGGAGTTGGTACTGGGTGACAGCTTGGTGCGATAGCGCCTCTTGGGGTCCCCAGGCAGGCCAAACAGCTCCACTTCCACATAGGTGCGCACACTGCGTTCTGACAGGAACTGCCCAGATATCACCTGGAGGTGGGGGCCCATGGCAGGCTAGTATCAGCTTCCCTGCCCAGGCCACTCTCCAGAACTTAGGGCCTCTAGCTCCGCTAGTGGAACCATCCAATCTTGGGTACTGTGAAGAGCTCTATTCAACTCTGGCCATGGAATAGAGACTGTGTGGCTTGAAGTTACAGCTAAGCTCTGGCACTGGGGTGCTTCCAGCATTCAGGAAACAGGTGTGGGCCTCCCCAGTGAGCAAGGCACAGGCCCTCCCCCAGGGCCTGGGGCTCCGGCTGCCCTACTCTGCCCACTCTTCTCCCCTCCCCCACCCCAGCCTCAGCGCTTCCCCTTGGTTTCCATGGGGACCAAGAGGCAGCCTCCAGTGCTGAGGAGGAGGCAGTTTCCAAGGCAACTTGCTACTGCACAAACTGGCTGGGGCTGAAGTTTCCAAGATATGGAGGAGGGGGTTGGGAATGGAGCGATGGAGCTCCTGTGTCTTTCTCCTCAAGACCCCAGCCCTCCAGGCCACTTGTCCACTTCGGGGCCTTGCCGTAATAGAAAGGGTGGTGGCCACCACCACATCGATGCGGTCCACCGAGAAGGGGTTGAACTGCTTGTCCAGCCGACGCATGAATTCATGCTTGAGGAGGTAGCCGCTCTGCCCGTTGAACTCAAAGAGCGCCATGTTTTGCTGCATGGGCAGGTCTGGGGGAACAAGGGCATTCAGGGAGGGGGCCCGGCTCTGGGTCTGCACACAGCCTTTCTTCCCAGCCTTTCCCTTCTTGTGAAGGGGGAGGTTGGGCGCACCATGAAGATGAGGGTTTCTCATGTCCCAGCCTAGTTCTTTAGGGTCTCATCTCTCAGGATGGGCCTGCACCCTGGAGTCAGCAGGAGGAAAGCCACGACCAGACCTCAAGCCCATGGTGGCAGGCAAGGCCAGTGGAGCAGGTGTCACCACAGACCCCCCTCAGGTCAGCACTGATGTCTCCACCTACAGACTCATGTACATGCAGTCACATAGGCACGTGAGACACACTTATATCCCTAAACGCTTGCTCACCTGCACGTGCACCCAGAGCCCAAAAGAACATCAGGACATCCCGGTCTATTCTAAAGACCCCCCTCCCCTGGGCTAGGGTAAAGGTGAGAGGAGTAGGGGAAGGTTCTCAAGAGCCTGAGCGTGCCCTCACCCATCGTCTGGAAGTTGAGGGCAACCATCTGGCAACCAGCATTCCAGAACATCTGGGGCATGTAGTTGGAGGAGTCCATGCGGGTGCCCTTGGGGTAGATGCGGCTCATTTGGCGCTTGTTGTAGCTGCCACAGTATATAGGAGCCTAGGGACTGCCTGCACGGGGAGCATCCACAGACACCCACCCCCTGCCATGAGCCCAGTCCCAGGCAGTCCCCTTCCCTCCACCCAAGCAGGGAGCCTGGCTACTGAGGCCTCAAGGATACTCCACGAACTGCACTGAGGCCTTGGAGAGCAGGTCGTAGGCCTTGAGCTCTGTGAAGGAGGAGATGACATAACTTCGGTTCTTCTCTGGGGGCAGGAAAAGAGAAAAGGGAGTCTGCGTCAGGCTTTCCTCTCCCTCGGACCTGCCCTCCCCTTTGATGTCTCCGTCCAGCACAGAGATACCTCCAACCCGGTGTGTCCACTGAGGCCTGAGGGTTGAGGGGCCAACCCCAGGCCAGGGAAGGTGCAGATTTGTGTGAGTAACAACATGTGCTGGGGGTAGAGGGCATGCCCGGGGGGGGGTATGCATAGGGTGGGGTGTCCTGGTGGGTGGGGTGCACGCCCTGGGTGGACACAGAGGGTGTGGGGAACACATGGGGAAGAGCCTGGGGGTCAGGAACATGCTGTGATGTACAGAGGAGCGGGGGGGAGGGGTAAGAGGCACACAGCAAAGGTGGTGCAGGTGGCACAGGCCATGGGTGGGCACAGGAGGGGGTTCAGGCTGGGGATTCAGGAGTAGGGATCCAGTGTCACACAGAGTGTATACAGAAAGAGGTGTTCATGTTGGGGGTGTGCAGAGGGTGCGAGGAACTCGCCATGTGTGTGCCTGGAGAGGATAAGGTAAACAGCATGGGTGAACTCAGGGGAGACGACAGGGGGCAGATGTGTACTGGCTGATCTTGTTGCCTTTCACTTGTCCCAGGAGTCCTCCTGCCCTGGCAGCTGCAGAACCTGCAGGTGGAGCCCCAGGCAGCCCGGCTGAGGTAGCCTGTTGTAAATGGCCTTCCTGGCACTGACACACTCCAGAGCATTCTGCTTGGTGCCAAGTTCTCAGTACAGGGACAGGACACTAGGAGCCACCACCACTTAAACAAGCCCTTTGCCTGGCTCCTCTGCTGGGTGTTTATAGACAGCGCCCCCAGCCCAAGGCAGGATGCCCCCCCCCCCTCTTGCTTTTACCCCTACCCATCAGGCTGCTCTGGTGTCAGGCCATGCTTCCTAAGGGCCCTCTCTTGAATCTAGCCTAACCTCCAGCTTCCCACCACCCCATGTTAACTCACGGGCAGAGAACTCAAAGGAGATGAACTTGGTGGGCTGGATGTAATTGACAAGGCTGGACATCTCCTCGTAAGCCGTCACTTCCAGGCCCGCTGTGCCCTAGGGACGAGGACGGCAGTGTGGAGAAGAGACCAGTACTGAGCCCAGGAGCCCAGCCCCCACCCCCACCTGGAGGGCTCTCCGGTGGAGCCAGCAGGAGGAACTCGGGGCTTCCCACGCACCTCATCTGACTGCATCTTCTTTATCCCTTCCTCATCCAGGTTTCCCGACTCCTCCTCCTCTTCCTCGTCCACCTCCTCCTCCAGCTCAGCCCCTTCCTCACCAGCCCACGCTGCCACACAGGGCTCCATCAGCACTGGGGGGGGGGGTGTTGAGATCCTGCACAAGGCCAACCCTCCCCTCCAGACCCAGCCCCTCCCTCCCATTCCAGGTGCTCCCTCACACCCACTTCTCTCCAGTTCACTCACCCGTGTCCTCACCCACAGGGACACTGGGTGGACCGCCACCCTCAGCCTCCCCACCCGGCTCCTTGCTGGGGTCCGTGGGGCCAGAGAACTGGTTCTTCTTGTTCTTGATGAGGATCTTACCCCGGAGATCCTCAGGGCTGGGCAGGGGGATACCTGGTTTCAGCTGCAGGAGGGGAGAGAGGGTCCTCAGCACCATCTCCTCACCTTCAGGGTGTAGCCTAAGCTCCTTGACTCCAAGCTGCACTCCTCTGCCCCTTGCCTGCTTCTCCAGCCTTGCCTCTCATCATTCCCACCTGGTGGGCTAAACCCTGCCTGACCCAACTTATCCCAGCACCTACTCCACCTGCCTAGACCACCTTTTCTCCACACTCACCAAGATAAATCCAGTGCCTCCCTCAGATTTCAGCCCAGCCAACACCTCCTCCAGGAAGCCTTCCATGATCTCAAAGACTAGATCTGGACTCTCCAAGGATTCCCACAGCAGCCACAGGCGGTAATGTCCTAGTTACTGTGCCTCCCCATGAGAAGGTAAGCCAGCTGAGGGCTGGGGACTGCTCCTGTGTCACTACCATAGCTCCTAAGCCCAGCACAGTGCCTGACATGGTAGATGACAGGATCCCAGCCCCATAACCTTCCCAAATGAACCCCAACATCCTCTGAGGACACCTGCCTCCTTAACCCAGCACCCTGCACTGGTCCCCAGTCCTCAGGCCCCAGTGTCCTACAGTGAAATCCACTCACTGGGAACTTTTCCAGGGGCTCTGTGAGCAGCATATCCCCAAATAGCGTCCGGCAGTACTCGGCCATCTTCGCCTGTTGGCGGGGTCTGCAGGGAGCAGAAGTAGGGTGGGGTTCAGCAGCTCCACCTCACCCTCTTGTCCACCTTTTTGTGCCCCATGATGACCCAGATCAGGGGCTCAGGAAGTTGGGGAGGCAGGAACACAGGAGCGCCTGGGGTCCCAAGGGAAGTTTTGCTGAGACCTGGGAGAGGGCTGGAAGGCATGGCTGGACGGGGACAGTTGTGGGGAGGGCAGCTACAGGCAGGAGATGGGGACCAGGTGGCAAGTGAGGCTGGATGGCCTGGATACGCACGAGTCCACGTGGTTTTCAAATGACAGGATGACCGGATAAGGGGAGGTCTTAAAGGCACTCTCTGCAATAGCTTCGATTGCTTCCTGGAGAAGAGGAGGACCCCATGGAGAGGCAGGCAGTGCTCCTGGCTTCCCCTCCCCCAGGGGCACCCTTGTCCACTCCCCAGTCTCAACACACACATAGAAATTAGAGGGTCACTGTTGGCCTCCCTGTCTCTGCATCCCTCTGGTCCCCACACCGGTCCAAGGCCTCCCAGCCATCCCTCTGCTCTGGCTTCACTCCCCTCAACCCCAGAAGGCTCATGTCCTAGGGCCCTTCCCTTGTGCCACTGCCACCAGCCTCCACATGCCAAGTATCACCTTGAAATAGATGTCTGTGGTCATGGTGAAGCCGTGAGTGATAATGGGCTCCTCATCAGGGGGCTTTCCCTTCCAACAGTCCAGCTCCACGCAACGGCAGCCAGCCAGCAGCACCTGGCGGTACATCTCAGCCGAGGAAAGGCCTGAGAACTGGCCAGCTGAGCCAGAGGAAGAGAGAGGGGTAGGGGCTTCACTCGGGGCAGTCCAGCTCTCCCCCGCCCCACTCCGTCCTAGGCTGTCCTGTGGGCAGCCCCTGTAGGAGAGTCAGGGCACAGGAACTGCCACCATAAAAGGAGAGGTGGACAGTGAGGTCTCCAGAGCCCACCTGTCAGGTAGGTGTTGTGTGACGAGTTGATGAAGTAATGGTTGAGCGGCTGCGTCATGTCCTGATGCAGCAGCAGCTTGTCCTGGACCAGCACGCTGTTCTCTGGCCCACAGAGAAACCACACCATGCCCTCGGGGGACAGCTGGCCTGGGGGACAAGGGTGGTTGTCAGGGCCACAGCCCAGCTGCTGGGACGGGAGAGGACCTTGGGGGCGGTTAGAGGTTCCCTGGGTCCTCACCCCTCTGCACGTTGATGCCGCTGGGTTCGTACTTGTCGATGAGGCCCTGCACCTGGTCAGGCCGCGCTGGCGGAAACAGCAGGGAGTTCAGCCTGGAGTCGCGCTGTTTCTGGTTGATGAATTTGGTCAGGTGCTCCTTGGTCATGTAGGGTTTGGCCTTGGAGTGGCTGCAGGCCAAAGAGAAGGGCACAGGTCCCCTCTATGTCCCCTAGGCCAGGGGTGGCTCAGACAAACCCCTTCTCCAGTGACACCACCCAGATGTCAGCATGGCAGATTGGGAATTTTAGCCACCACCCCTTCTCCAAGCCCAGCCCAAGAAGCTCACTAGGAAGTGAAGATCTCGTCTATTTCAGGCCGAGGACAGAGGCTCATGAGGAAACTCCTATAGACGGATTCTGGGAAGTCCTCGGGATTGATGGCATCATTCTGGGGGACGAGGGGGATAGAGAGTCACCTGAGGACTTCCTCTGCCACCCCCACCACCCCCCACTCCAGCTTCTCAGTACTAAGAGCCACAAACAAGGCCCAGCCCTGTGCATGGGGGTCTGGGGAGAGGGAGGGCTTAGGTCAGATGGAAGAGCAATTTGGGCACCTGAGCCCTCACTTTTCAAGGCCCTAGTTGCTGAGCAGAGAGCATCTTAGCTGATTTGCTTTGACTCTGAATTGACACTGGCTAGTCCCTTGCCTGGGACAGGATTTGAACTAAAAGTGACCAGGACGGGGAGGTAAAGAGATCAGAAGCAAGCAGTGCTATTTGCTAGAAAAGTGAGCTACCACTTTCTTTTTAAGGGGAGGATAAGTTTTCAAAAAGAAGCAATTCAAATACAGACAATGGCATCTGAAAACAGAACCTCATGATGCATGAAGCAAGACTGACAGAACTGGAGTTCCCATTGTGGCTCAGTGGTTAACTAATCCGACTAGGAACCATGAGATTGCAGGTTTGATCCCTGGCCTCGCTCAGTGGGTTAAGGATCTGTCGTTGCCATGAGCTGTGGTGTAGGTTGCAGGCGCAGCTTGGATCCAGCGTTGCTGTGGCTGTGGCATAGTCGGGTGGCTACAGCTCCAGTTAGACCCCTAGCCTGGGGACCTCCATATGCTTGGGTGCAGCCCTAGAAAAGGCAAAAAGACAAAAAAAAAAAAAGACTGACAGAGCTGAAGGGAGAAATAGACAATTCAACAACAAAAGTTGGAAATAGAGACAGTACAAGGAACAGTAACAAAAAAATAGATTAGACTTCACCCAAATTAAAAATTTTGGTATTCCAAAGGACACCATCAAGAAAATAAAAAGGGAGTTCCCCTTGTGGCTCAGCGGAAACAAATCTGAGTAGTATCCATGAGGATGCAGGTTCAATCCTTGGTCTCACTCAGTGGATCCAGTTGAGGATCCAGCGTTGCTGTGAGCTGTGGTGTAGGTTGCAGTTGCAGCTTGGATCCCATGTTGCTGTCACTCTGGCGTAGGCTGGCAGCTACAGCTCCAATTCAACCCTTAGCCTGGGAACCTTCATATGCTGCAGGTGCAGCTGTTAAAAAAAAAAAAATTCTTAAAAAGAAAGTAAAAGTAAAAAGACAACCCACACTATTACTCAGCCATTAAAAGGAACAAAATACCAGCATTTTTAGCAACATGGATGGACCTAGAAATTATCATGCTAAGTGAAGTCAGCCATACAATGAAACACCAACATCAAATACTTTCACGGACATGTGGAATCTGAAAAAAGGACACAATGAACTTCTTTGCAGAACAGATACTGACTCACAGACTTTGAAAAACTTATTTTCCAAAGGAGACAGTTTGGGGAGTGGGGGGATGCGCTGGGGTTGTGGGATAGAGATCCTATAAAATTGGATTGTGATGATAATGTACAACTATAAATGTAATCAGTTCATTGAGTAATTAAAAAAAAAAGACAACCCACAGAATGGGAGGAAATACTTGCAAATCATATATCCAATAATGGACAATTGCACAGTAAGACAACTCAACTGAAAGATGGGCAGTGGATTTGAATAAATATTTCTCCAGAGAAGATATGCAAATGACCAATAAGCACATGAAGAGATGCTCTACATCATTAGTCATTAGGAAATGCGAATCAAAACCACAATGAGCTACCACTTCACAATCACAGAGTGACTAAAGCCAACAACAAAAAGCCAAAGGCAGATATGAACAAGTGTTAGTGCAGATGTGGATAAGTTGGAACCCTCAACACTGGTGGGATTATAAAATGGTATAGTCCCTTTGGAAAACAGTTTGGCATTTCCTCAAAAATGTTAAGCACAAAGTTACCATATGACCCAACAATTCCAACTCTAGATTTGTATCCAAGTGACTTGAAAACCTATGTCCAGACAAAATCATTCATAGCAGCATTATTCATAATAGCCAAAAAGTGGAAACAACTCAATGTCCACCAATTGGTGAATAGTTAAGCAAAATCTAGTATATCCTTACAATTAAGTTATTCCACAATCAAAAGGTATAGAGTACTCATGCATGCTATAACATAGATGAAAACATGGTGCTAAATGAATGAAGCCTGACATCAGAGATTGTATTATATAATTCCATTTACATGAAATGTCCAGAATAGACAAATTTTTTTTTTTTTGCCATTTCTTGGGCCGCTCCCGCAGCATATGGAGGTTCCCAGGCTAGGGGTCAAATCCGGCCTACATCAGAGCCACAGCAACGCAGGATCCGAGCCGCGTCTGCAACCTACACCACAGCTCACAGCAATGCCGGATCTTTAACCCACTGAGCAAGGCCAGGGATCGAACCCGCAACCTCATGGTTCCTGGTCGGATTTGTTAACCACTGAGCCACGATGGGAACTCCAAGACAAATTTTTGTTTGGCCACACCCAGGGCGTGCGGAAGTTCCTGGGGCCAGGGATCAAACCCATGCCACAGCAGTGACAATGCTGCTGGATCCTTAACCACTCGGCCACTAGAGAACTCCCAAAAGAGACAAATGTATAGAAACAGAATGTAGACAGGTGGCATTCAGGGATTCTGTATTTTTGCATTCTCTTCCAGAAAAGCCCATCAAATGTTTTTCAGGATAGCTCTGAAAGGCCAATATCAGTCTTAGTTTGGAGCAGAGGCTCTGAGCAGGAGAGCTAGACAAGAAATTGGACCCATCAGCTCCAAGCAAAGATGGCTCAGTGGCCCCTACTGGGGCACAGAACTGATCAGTAAGGAGGCCTTAGCTAAGGTGGGAACTCTCGAGAAAAGGAGTGTAGCAAGTGGTGTCTTCAGCAGGAGCCCGTTTCCACCTTGTCCCCAGCCCCATGCTTGCATCCCCTGAGACTGATTACACCAAGAAGTCACCAGGTCCTTGGAGCTAATTGTGGGGGAAGTATTCCTGCTAGGATTCATGTGGACAGGTGATCAATGAGGTCTTAGTTTTATTTACTTACAATGTTCCAAATTCCTACCAAGAGGAAAGTCCCCATGGGGTGCATGTGGTGCTCTATACAAAGGCCAAGGGAGGACAGGGGGCTGAGATCTACTCCTGGCCAGACAGAAACCCTGGCTCAAGGCTGCATCTGCCCAGAGGGTGCTTTTTTCCCTTTGGCTGCATTCGTGGTTCACAGAAGTTCCCAGGCCAGGGATCAAACCCATGCCATAGTAACCCCCAGAGCCACCAAGGAACTCCCAGAGGGCTCCTTTGTGTCATTCACATAAGGCACCTCATGGGGTGACCCTGCATATAACTTGTAATTAAAAATCAATTACTTAAGGGAAAAGAAAAGAAAGTGTTCTCTTGTGGTGCAGTGGGTTATGGATCTGGCGTTGTCATTGCAGCTGCTTAGGCCACTACTGTGGTGGGTGTTTGGGTGTTTAGTCCCTGGGGTTAACTGGCTTTTTGGGCTCTCTGGCTGGGACAGTACTGTCCTTCCTGTCCCCCACCCCCCAGATGTACCCAGGTTGCCCCCTAGTCAGAGGCAACTCCTGTGAGAAGGAGAATTCTGGGGATGGGCTGGGTAGTGGGGGAACCACTCACCTTGCCTTTGGGGAGGTGGCAGGCGCTGAGGGCAGCTTCCACCCGCTTGCGGTCAGCAGGAAACATCTGGAAAAAACTGAAGAAGCAGAGAAAGGCACCAGGCAAAGAGAAGGGTGAGGCCTGGGGAGCGAAGGCTTTGGGGAGCTCGGAGGCCATGTGGGGAGGGAGCAGGGGAGACTCACTTCTTCACAGGAATCTTCCCTTCAGGGTTGAGCTGCATCCTGAGCTTCACCAGGCTGATGGGCAGAAAGCAGCCCGTCAAGGCCCAGGGCTGGCACCCTTAGCCCCACAGGCTAAGGCCAGGCTGGCAGGCACTTACATCTTGTCCAGGAAGGTGCTACGGCAGGCGTTGGCTGTGAGCGGATGCTTGGCCAGAGCCAGGACATCTTCAGCCCAGGCCTGCAGGACCCCAGAGCACAGCAGTCAGCACCCCACCACCACCACCACCACGAGATGCCCCCACCACCTCGCGGCCCAGGCCTGCCTCTGAGGAGGTCCAGGCTCTCCCAAGTGCCCAGCCCCAGGCCAGCTGCCCCTGAGGCACCTTGCCCACATTCTCCTTGTAGGAGACGAAGTTATGGAAGGTGAGGTCCACCATGTCTGGGCCGGACACCACAGTCAGTGTCTTCAGCAGGAAGCTGTTGTCGGGAAAGTCCATGTTGAAGACTTCTCGGAGCTTCTGGCTCTGCAGCAAGTGGTGATGTGAGGGTCAGAGGTGTGCCCCTGTCCCTGCCCCCTGTCTTTCCCTCTCAGCCGCTTGAAATATGGCCCACTGGGGTGGCATCCCATCCCTGCCCAGCTCAGGAGCCACCGGCCTCAGCACCCAGGAGCTGGGGTGGGCAGGGAGAGGCCCACAGGGAGGGATTAACCCAGTATTTTGATTGCCATTTTTCATTTGAAGACAGATTTTTTTTGTTTTTGTTTTTTGTTCCTTATTTTATTTTTTTATTTTTTGTCTTTTTTAGGGCCACACCTGTGGTATATGGAAGTTCCCGGGCTAAGGGTCAAATTGGAGCTACAGATGTAAGCCTACACCACAGCCACAGCAACAGCAGGATCCAAGCTGTGCCTGTGACCTACACCACAGCTCACGGCAACACCAGATCCTTAACCCACTGAGCGAGGCCAGGGATTGAACCTACATCCTCATGGATACAAGTTAGGTTTGTTACTGTTGAGCCATGACAAGAACTCTTTTATTGTTTTTGGCCTCACACACAACATACAGAAGTTCCCAGGCCAGAGCTGGAAACCCTGCTATAGTTGGAACCAGAGCCACATCAGTGACAATGCCAGATCCTTAATCTGCAGAGCCACCAGGGAACCCCTGAAGCCAGATTCTTAGTCCCCAGTCTCAAGGAATCCTGCTTCCTCCAATTTTCCTACCAGCATAATGCAAATATAGGCAAACCAGTCAGGAAGGCAGGGGGTGGGGGTGGGGGTTGTAGAATGCAGGCAACACCTCACAGACTGCCTGGGGTGCTCTAGGGGCAGGAGCTGGCCCTGAAACCTGTCCATTCACTGTGTGTCCTGATACTACAGCCCCAGCAAGCCCAGGAGCAGGTGTGCTGCATCCTCAGCTCAGAGGAAGACCCTCTGCTCAACCAGGGACCCTCCAGAGGTTGGGCTCCCCATCCCCACAGGGACTCCTGCCTCAGCCCTGCAGAGCTGGTGACCCCTCTGAGCCTGGGCTGCTGCTGGGCCCACTTACCTTGGGCATCTTGGCAAACTTCCCAAAGCGGGTGTCCCGGATGCTGGTGATATCCAGAAACTCCATCTCCTGGTGGGAGCACAGGTGGGAGGTGGACAGAGATGGCAGGTCAAGAACTAAGAGCAGGGAGGAGGGAGCTTCACACACATTCACATCTTGGCCAGCTGCCCTCTCTAGATGCCAAAGCTGTGGGGGGCCTCCCAGACCCTAACATTCCTTTCCCAGCAATCCCCACCCCCCATAGTGACCCTCGTCCCTTCCTCCCTTGGTCACTTTGAGTTACTCAGGGCCCATGACCTCCAGCCTCCCCTCCACCTTCCTGGACTCTCCCCGGCTCCCCCTCCCCCCTGCCCAGGTGTCTCGGCCCTTCTCTGATCTCTTGGGAGCCCTCAAGTTTAACCCCAGCCTTCAGCAGCTGCTCTTTTTCTTTTCTCTCTCTCTCCTAGGGCTGCAAAGGCTAGAGCATCTGAGCCTGAGGCATGGTTGGACTTAATGCATCCTCCAGCCCAAAGCAAACAGCCTCTTCCCCAGAGTCACCCTTCCAGGTCATCCTATACTCAGCGTCCACGCCTCCACCCCTGCAACACTAGGAAGCTGCTTGGACTCCATGGATCAGCAGGTGCTCAGGCTGCCTCACCTTACTCTGATACGTCCAGTATAAGTAGTAGCCCTTGGGGTCCACACGGAGGATAACCGGGGAGGCTATTGTTGTTTCCTGCAGGAGAGAAGGTCTCAGCTCCCTGCTCTGACCAGGTCGAGCTTTCCTGGCCCAGACCAGGAGTTTCAGAGCTCACCATCTGCCTAGGAGGCGGCCATCCTGGGAATCTGCAGGCATTTCCCTTTGTTTTCCAGAGCTAAGGGCTGAATATGAGTCTTTAAAGCTCGGAACCAGGGGTGGGGAGAGGTAGAGAATTGGAAATGACATTTCTGGAAGAGAAGAGAGTTCCCCCTCTAAATCCCAAAAAGAGGTTCTCCTTCTAGACCCCAAGAAGGGTCTTGGCCCCGACATTACCCTGTTTTCAAGGCCTTCAGCCAAAGGGGCAGAGTGTCCCTCTCCAAGACTCTGTACCCTTCCCTGCCCCCAGCCCAGGAGAGCCCAACAGCTCCTTTGCAGCAGGCTGGCTTCCCCTCTGCCCAGTCCTCCCCTCCAGGAACTGTGCCCACCCCACCCACCCACCTGTCCCAAGTGCCTTCCTACCTCCCAACCTAAGCACCCAACCCTGCCTGCCTAAAATACTGTTAAAGACCAGCTTCTGAAGAGCCTTTCCTGAAATGTGCTATAACAAGGGAGTGAGGGCCGGTTCTCAGATCTAGAAGCCCCTTCTGGAAATCCCCAGGGGCTCTGAGGAAACAAGCCTGTACTAGGCTGTGACTCTGTGCCCCCATGTTTGCTGAAAGAGCAAGGGAATGAAGAATGACCTCGCTTCTGAATTCCTGCTCCACTCAGAGCACACAGGCTACCTTTTATTTTAAAGGTCTGTGCGCATGAACAACAAGCTATTAAAATTGAATCTTGGGGTTTCCTGGTGGTGTAGGCATGGTAGTTGCTGCACACCAAACCAGACCAAATGAAGAACTGGCAAAGGAGTTGGTCCAGAAAAAGGTTCTCAGATCAGGGGTGGTTAGAGAACAAGGGAAAGAGAACACTGACAGGAGTTTAATTTTGGAGAAAGCTGTGTTCTGAGCTTCATCCTCCCTCCTGCCCCGTCCTAGGGAGGCTTGGGGTACCTGACCCCTTACCTTAAGGCTGCCCTTGGAAAGCTTTTGTCACCCCTTGCAGGTGTGGAGTGTAATGGACTGGGGTCTGACTCCTGCCCAGGAAACACTGGGTGACAGATTGACTGTCGGAGACAGAGGTGCTGGTGTGCTACGTGAGCCCTAACTCCCAGAGCCTATGGGGCGGGGAAGCCATGAGTATCTGCTGAGTCCAGAGTGGACCCATGGGAAAGAGGGGCAGAGAGTCCAGAGCAACAGGAAGCCGAAGGCAGAAACTGGATTCTGAGGGGCCTGAAGAATTAATTGCAAGTGACCTCCCAGAAGCAAGATGGAAGGAGGACCCTGAGTAAGAGATTCCCCAGCTCAGGGGGAGGGTCTCCTAAGAAACCTCAAAAATGTGTGCCTTGAGGAGTTCCTGTCATGGCTCAGTGGTTAACGAATCCGACTAGGAACCACAAGGTTGCTGGTTCGATCCCTAGCCTTGCTCAGTGGGTTAAGGATCTGGCGTTGCGAGTGTTGGATGGGATTAAGATGGCAGAATAGAAGGACTGGAGCTCAACTTCTCTCCTAAAAACAACAAAATTCACAACTAAAGACTGAGCAATCTCCACCCAAATGGACCAGGAAACCCATACCCTACTCCAGAAGAAAAAGAGAAGGCCACATCCACAGGTAGGAGGGGTGATTTCATGATATAAACAACCCTATACCTCCCGGGTGGGAAGCTCCACAGACTGAAAACTAACTGGCTCACAGAGACTCACCTCTCTCAGAGTGAGAGTTCTGAGCCCCACATCAAACCCTCACATGCTGGGATCTGTCACTGGGAGAAAGAGCCCCTGGAGCATCTGGCATTGAAGGCCAGCGGGGCTTCTGCGCAGGAGCTCCACAGGACTGGGGGAAACGGAGACCCCATTCTTAAAAGGTGCACACAGACTTTCACATGCACTAGGTCCCAGGGCAGAGCGAGGTCTCCACAGGAACCTAGGTCAAACCTGACTGCAGTTCTTGGAGGACATCATGGGAAAACAGGGGTGAATGTGGCTTGTTGTGAGGGAAGGACATTGAAGGCAAAGCTCTCAGGAATATTAAGCAGCGTGCCTTTCTCTGGAGGTGGCCATTTTGGGAAAATCTGGCCCCAACAGTCGGTCAGCTGCTGAGAAGCCCCAGGGCAAACAACAATCCAGGTGGGATCACAGCCCCACCCCTCAGTAAACTGGCTACCTAAAGAGCCTCAGGCACACAGCAGCCCCTAATCCCATCCAGAGACTAAGCCCCACCCACCAGAGAGATTAGAATCGGCTCCATCTACCAGTGGGCAGGCATCAGCCCCTCCCATCAGGAAGCCTACAGCAAGCCCCCCATACCAACTTCAGCCACAAGGGGGGCAGACACCAGAAGTAAGAGAGGCTACAGTTCTATTATCTATAAAAACGTCACCACACCAAAAACCTATAAAAATGAAAAGACAGAGAACAACAACTCAGATGAGGGGGAAAGGAAAAACCCCAGAAAATCAGCTAAGCAATGAGGAGATTCTCAGCCTCCAGGAAAAAGACTTTAGACTGTCAATGCTGAAGATGATGCAAGACATTGGAAATAAGCTGGAGGCAAAGATGGATAACTTACAGGAAACACTAACCAAAGAGATACAAGATATAAAACTTAAACAAGAGAGATGCAAAATACAATAATTGAAATAAAAAACTCACTAGAAGCAGCTAACAGCAGAATACAGGAGGCAGAAGAACGAATAAGCGAGGTGGAGGACAGATTAGAAGAAATTACAGATGCAGAACAGAAAAGAGAAAAAAGATTGAAAAAAAATGAAGAGAGTCTCAGGGAACTCTGGGACAATGTTAAATGCACCAACATCCGTATTATAGGGGTGCCAGAAGGAGAAGAGAGAGAGAGGGGACGGGATCCGGCATTGCCATGAGCTGTGGTGTGGGTGGCAGACACAGCTTGGATCCCACGTCGCTGTGGCTCTGGCATAGGCCTGCGGCTACAGCTCCTATTAGACCCCTAGCCTGGGAACCTCCATATGCTGCAGGAGCAGCCCCAGAAAAGGCAAAAAGACCAAGAAAAGGAAAAAAAAAAAATTGTGTGCCTGGAGTTTCAGTATGTTAAGAGCCCGACTAGCATCCATGAGGATGTGGGTTCAATCCCTGGCCTCACTCAGTGGGTTAAAGATCTGGTGTTGTGGCTTGGATCTGGCGTTGCTGTGGCTGTGTTGTAGGCCAGCAGCCACAGCTCTGATTTGACCCTAGCCTGGGAACTTCCATGTGTCAAGGGTGTGGCCCTAAAAAGGAAAAATCAAAACAAAACAACTGTGCCTGAGGAAGAAGAAGCCTTACCCTTCTGTTAGGCCTGGTTTATGAAAGCCCCTGCTCAGTTAAGAAATTTGGTACCCCTATCCCTCCCTGCACCCTTCCCTAGAGGAGGTGCAGGGAAATCTTCCCACCGGCCTTTCCAGGGGGCCTGGAGCCTACCTGACAACATTCTTAGAGGGAGGGGCACAGGAGATGTCATTCTAAATTACAGTTGGAGTTTTGAGTTAGAACTATTTTCTTTTTTTTTCTTCTTTTTAGGGCCACACAATGCCAGATCCAAGCCTCATCTGCGACTTAAACCACAGCTCACTGGGACTTCCAGTTGTGGCTCAGTGGTAACAAATCCAACTAGCATCCATGAGGATGAGGGTTCAATCCCTGGCCCCACTTAATGGGTTAAGGATCTAGCATTGCTGTGACTATGGTATAGACCTGCCGCTACAGCTCTGATTCAACCCATAGACTGGGAACTTCCATATGCTGCAGGTGTAGCCCTAAAAAGCCTAAATAAATAAATAAATAAATAAATTTTCTTAAAAAAAAAATCACAGCTCATGGCAACGCCACATCCTTAACCCACTCAGTGAGGCCAGGGATCAAACCCGCATCCTCATGGATACTAGTCGGGTTGGTTACACCAACTGCCCTACAACAGGAAATCCTAGAACTAGTTTCTGAAGTAAGACTGGGCTTTGTGAGGAGAAGTATCCAGAGGCTTTTCTAGTCTTTTCCCAAGAGCAAATGGAGTGTCTCATGACCAGCTCTGTTTCCTTCCACAGAACATAGGAGAGCTTCTCCCACAGGATACCTTGTAAAAGGGCCCTGGGACACAAAATGAAGTTGGGAGCTGAGCACATCCCATGCATCATGCTTATCCACTACCCAGCTCATCTGCCAACTGGGTGGGAGGTAGTCTGAGAACTGAGCCTCATCTGCACATGTTCTGCAACTGGGTGATCCCTGCTCCTGGGAGTCAGGATCCAGGACCCTATGGTACTCTGCCTTGGGGAAGACAGCAGCCAGCCAGGTACACAGATGGGGACTTGCAGAGAAGGCCGCATAGCCTGTCACCATCCTTACTGACCCTCTACACAGTCATGTTATACACACTTCCCAGAGGAACCGAGAGAGGCCACTTCACTTTTCACTCTGAGCCACTTCCCTCAGTCCACAGCCTCATGGGCCAGGGTTCTACCATGCCAGTGACCGCACCACTCCCAGAGAAGCAGAGAGCCTCCCTGTAGTCATAGCAACCAGATTACTCAGTTTAGCCCAGCCCATAAGGCCTTAATTCATAGACCCAGAGCCCCCTCATCCCACCTGTGAGGAGGAGGGCCCAGTCCTAGGGGCCCTTCCTTCTCCCTCACAGCCATTAGATTCCCTTCCTGGGACCAGCTGGCTCAGACTCTCACACTGGGCCAGCCCAGCAGCCTCCCCTCCCTGAAGCAGGGCCCCATATTTTCCCCTCACTTGCCTAGGAGAATCCCTGGCCTGTGGCAACACATTTTCAGGGCCCAGGAGGACCAGAGGCTGGGCAGCAGGCCCAGTCTGGGAAGGAGCAGACGCGGTGGAGACAGAGGTACAGGGCAAAGCATGGCTTCCCCCTTCCCTACAGACAGCAGGGTGTCAGCGGAAGCAGAAGTCTATAGGTTCCCTCCCAGGCCCCTGGGGGCAGAACCTCCAGTTCTGACTTGGGGTTCACTGTCCTTTTGTGGCTGCCCCACAGCAGCTGGGAGAGAGCAGGGCCTCCTGGGGAGTGGGTAGGGAGGGATGAGGATTCCAGTCCCAGGCATCCCGCTGGGGCAAGACTGGGATGTCAGTCCTGGGAGAAGGGGTCTGGCTCACCTCAGTCTCTGGTGCCACCTCAGCTCGGGGCACACTTTTCTCCCACCACCACTAAGCATGGGAGCAACAAATGCTACTCTTCTTGAGCGCTTTGGAAAAGGACAGACCCCCATCCAAAGAAACTTCCTCCTGTGACCACCTGGGCAGCCATCCTTTTCCCACATCCAGATGCAGAGCCTGGGCCATGGTGGTGGCCACTCGGGGCACAAGCCCTCACCCACAGATTTGTTTATCTGGGCAGTTGTATCAGCTACCTGGCCAAGCTACACAGGCACCTGAATCCTGGCAGACATAAACTAGCCCAGTCCCCTGGCAAAGCTCCTAGCAGCCTGCCCACCTGCCGCCCCCACGCCCCAGCAGCCCCCAGCCAGGCCCCACTCACATCGTCCCATTTGATGAAGCGCTCCCCTTGGCTCAGATAGGCCTTCACCTTGGGGGGCAGCAGGACGGGGTTGAGCAGAGACATGGTGCCAACTGTCCCTCTTTGGAGAGGCTGGGCAGGCACAGCAGACAGGAGGAAGGGAAGAAGGAGGGCGGGCAGGAGGGGAGCCTAGCTGGGCTCACATGTTACCCGCCCACCCCACCCCCCAGCAGACCCGGAAGTCTGGGTGCCCTGACAGCCCTCGGGCCCGCGGTAGCTGGGTACAATGCTGCGCTTGGGCCAGAGGCCCATCTGCCTTTTAAATCAGCCTCATCCCGCCCCCCTGCACTGGGGGGGGCTGTGGTCACTGCTCCTGCCCAGGGAGGCTGGGCTCCCCCTCCTTAAAACCCCCACCCTCACTCGGTGCCTCAGCACTTCCTGCTCAGGGCTTCCTTCTCAGCTCTTCTAGACTGAGAGGCAAGTCATGAGGCCCGGTCGCCCAGGAGCAGGGGCTTCTCGGTCCCAAGAGCCATCCCCCTCGGTTAGATAGGGGAGCGGGGGTCCAACTAGGGATGCTGTTGTCCAGGTGAACACAGAGGGGAGGAAGCAAGGAGCTCACCAGGGGAAGGGACCCCCACAGAGGTGGGGTCCAGAGCACAGAGGTCCCTCCCAGAGGCAGGGGAGGCTGGGGTCACCCTGGAGGTGGGAGTTGAGGGTGGGGCAGGGTCCAGCCGGGATTGAGTGTTTTGAATAAGCAAAGTTTGCTGAACACCCAGCTCCTCTTTCTCAATACTTCCTCCACATGAAAATGAGGTGCAAGTGAGGCAATGTGCCCCTCACTCAGCACACCTGACTCTCATCCCCTGGTCCTCTGGTCTAGGCTGAGGCCTGGAACCTCACTGACCAGCCACCACTCCACATACAGCCACTTTGAGCAACCCTAGGCCACCAGCCTCCCCTGTGCTCTCCCGCCAGATCCCTCCTCTGCCCTGGACTGGGACCTGACAAGAACACCTGGGGCTCAAGGGCTGCTTATACAGGCCTCTGCTCAGGCTGGTGGGCACTGCTCAGGGTACATGGCCCTGACACTGCTCCAGCCTAGGCCCCCGGAGCCCATAGCCCCGCTCAGCCAAGCCCACTTCCTCTTGCCTAACCTGCTCTTATCGCCCTTAACTCAGCTGGGGGAGCCTGGAGCTCTGCCCAAGACTTCCTTCCCCTCTCAGGGCCTGGCTTTCTGCCCCAGGTGCCACCACGGACCTTTGTGCTACCCCTTGACAACCTCAGGACCCTTGCCCCAGCCCTAGACCTGCTTTTGATGGCCAGTCCAGCCCAGGGTGGGAGAATGGAGGCCAAGGGGGGCTGGAGCTGAGGGGGCTCCTAGCACAAAAATAACCCCCAGAAAAACAATTCTAAGACCACTGGGGTGGAGGCTGGAGTAAGGCCTGACAGAACCTGTGGAAGCAGCATGGTGGGAACCCACCATGCTTCCGGGCCCTCAGGACTCAGATGCTCCCCTCTCCCTCTGAGCCCTGCTGTCTCATGCCTCCTCCATCTCTCCAGCCTTGTGCCCTTCTGGGGGCCCCTCTGGTGTCTCCTGCTGTTCCATTTCCCTCCCCAGGATCAGGTTCCCTCTCTGTCTGTTTGAATGGATTTTGCAAGGGAAATCCCTGACCCTTCCCAAAAGCCCCTGCACCTGACACCTGCACCTGCCCTTGCACCCAAGTCCCCCACTCTTGTCTGCCCTGCAGTCTTCTTCTCTACTTTGGGCCTGGAAAGACAATCTCCTCCCCCTCCCCCTCCCTTGGCTTGGGGAGTGGGGAGGGGAGGTTCTCTCACTTCACAGGATTGGGGGGGTGACACAAGGAAGTCAGGGATTTCAAGACTCTTCACTCTTGTCCTTTCTCAGGCTCTGAAGGTCAAGGCTCTGAATCCACAGAATAAAACCTCACCCATCTTTACCCAGTGATCGCACTGCCTGGAATGAGTTCTTGAGATCCCACCCCACCCTACAACTCTAGCTTCAGTGGGGCTGTCCTCTCCTGCCCACATCCTACAAACCAGCCTTCAGAATGCAGGAAAGCCATACAAGCCAGTGGAGCTGGGAAAACTTTCATCCAAGAGAGCTTTTTTCCTTTAAAGCTAGTTAGGTTTTTAAAAATGTGACTTACAAAAATATTGTGTAAATAATGGTAGGGTGGATATAGAGAAGATCAGAGAGGTCATGCAAATACCCAGCTTGGGAAACTGACTCCTGGGGTGAGCTGAGTAGAGGCGCCTCAGACTGTTGGGCAGTCTCACCCACTCCCCAGGGCAGAAGGTGGAAGGGCGAGGGTGCCCCCTGCTGGGTGCACCGGAAAGCGGGTGCCTCCCAGGTAAAGGCTGGGAAAAGCAGACCCTAGGGTAAGTGGCTGGTGTTGCTGTGGAGACAAGTATGCTGGAGAGTTTGGCATGTCTAAGCCTTGGACCATGGAAGGCAGTGAGAACTCACCTGCAACACCCAGAGAGATACTGGTGGCCTGGAGCCCCAGAGGCAGGTCCCAAAGTTACCTGTTCACTTGGTAGCTTTGTGTGGGGACGTGATGCTTTTTGGTTGCTTGACCATCAGAGAAGTTTAATGGTGGAAGTAGAACTCAGATCTTTGGTGGTGCAGTTAGCAGCCAAACAAGAGAGTCAGATTAGGTAGGTGTCTTACCTGACTCCACAAGGTACCTGATGAAGCAGCAGAAGCCTGCAGACCTATGGTGAGGCTTGGGCCAAGGGCTATCTTTTGGAATGAAACGGGCTCAGATGTGGCATCCTCAAAGATCTGTAGTCTGGCACAGACTAGACTCACTGTTTGGGCTCACTGCTCTATGAACCCCTCCACTTACTAGCTGGTTGATCTCATGATATAGAACCTTCCTGTGCCTCAACTTTCTCACCTGTAAAATGGGGATAATTGGAGTTCCCGCCGTGGCTCAGTGGTTAATGAATCCAAGTAGGAACCATGAGCTTGCGGGTTCGACCCCTGGCCTTGCTCAGTGGGTTAAGGATCTGATGTTGCCATGAGCTGTGGTGTAGGTTGCAGATGCAGCTCAGATCTGGCATTGCTGTGGCTCTGGTGTAGGCCAGCGGCTACAGCTCCGATTAGACCCCTAGCCTGGGAACCTCCATATGCCATGGGAGTGGCCTTAGAAAAGTCAACAAGACAAAAAAAAGGGGGGGGATAATTATGTGCCACAGGATTTATAAGAGTTTAATAATATAATGGATGTAAAGTACCTAACACAGTGCCTGCATGTGCACTCAACAGTATTATCATTGCTGTTGTTGCTGTTGCCGTTGTAGTTGTTACTTGTTTAGCAGACACCTCCAGGTCAAATACAGTTTCTTATTACTTCCTCCGTATATATTGCTATTCTTTCCACAAGTATCTTCACCGACTTCTTCTTTGAAATTTTTTTTTTCCCCCAGCAGTTTGTGTGGATCATGGGCCAGACGTGTCTTCCTTGGAGCAGGCTGTCCTCCAAGCAGCCTGGACATGTGGAGTCATGAGCACAAGGGCTCACATCATGGACAGGCACCCACCTGCCACCATCTTCACCCTTCACGGGTGATGAAGCAGATGTGAGAGAGAGGACCACGAGCTGTCCATCTCTCCAGCTGTGTGTCCAGCTGTGGCTCCAGATCCAGCCATCCTCTGGGTGCTAAGAGTTGAGTGCGAGTGGAGTCAGGGACAAGGCTGGGTAGCAGTACTCAGGTTCTAATCCCTCAGGTAGGAAGGACAAGCAATCAGGAGTTCTCTGCAGAAGCCCAAGAGGGAGATGATGCCTGTCCTCTCCTGGACTCAGAAGGAACCACTGGGGACTTAGAAGTGGAAAAGAATCAGTCCCAGGTGTTTCCCTTTGAAGAGTCATTTTGGATCAAACTTACCTGGAGGTAAACCTGGGGAAACGCTGGATTGATCAGCCAGAAACCTAGCTTTTACTTTTTTTTTTTTTCTTTTTAGGGCATTTGGAAGTTCCCAGGCTAGGGATTGAATCAGAACTGCAGCTGCTGGCCTACCCACAGCCACAGCAACACTGATCCAAGCCAGATCTGTGACCTACACTGCAGTTTGCAGCAATGTTGGATCCTTAACACACTGAGCCACAAGGGGGACTCCAAGAAACCTAGATTTTAGACTCAACCAGAGCCAAGGTTTGCTGTGAGATCCTGGCAAGTTACCCAAGCTCTCTGATCTATTAAGCTTTTGATCATTTCTAAGATTCCTTCCAGCTCTAAAAATCCCTCTCTTTCCAATTGGAAGGGCCAACCTTTTCACTTTCATCACCTGTCTTTCCTCTAAGAGATGACAAAACTAGAGATAAGTGCTGAAGATGGCAGGAAAGGATTGGCTCTCCCTGTTCACACCCCACCACACCCTCAGGGTGTTCTTGGACACATTACTCATCTTCTCTGCCTCCGTTTATTTATCTGTGAAATGGATCTGTTTTCATAAGTGTGATGGAAACAAGTTAGACGACATTCTTCTGCAGGCAGACACAGTGCAATGCATATAAGGAATGCCCTCAGAACTGACTGAGTTTTTCCATTCTTAGTCCTATCCTGGTCCACCTTTTTTAGGACCTGGGCAAAGTCGCAGTGAACAGGCCCCTCTACTTTGTGAATATCAAGGAGCCAACAAGATCAGGGGATGCTGGGAGACACACCCAGGATCTTCAAACATCCTAACCCACTGGAGCAACAGCCTGAACCTCACAAGGTAAAATGAACAAGGCTGAACTCAGAGATCTGGGCTTAGCTCCAAGGCACCGACTGTACAAGGACAGGGTGGGGAAGTAGCGGCTTAGCAGAAGCATGTGTGAATAAAACTGAGGGTTTTCATTGACAGCCAGCTCCATATGAGTCAAATGAAAAGGCTGCCAAAAAGGCGGACAGACTCTTAGGCTGCTGAGTTGAAGTCGAGTCCTGAGCCCAGTGACTCTCCATCTTGATTTCAGTCAGAATGGCCTGGGAAGCTCTGGTAACATTACATATTCCTTGCTGTACCCAGACCCTCTGAATCAGGACCTTGGATGGGTGGGTGGGGAGAGGGGAGAGAAGTGGGGAGCTTGAATTTCTAAACATGTTCAGCGTTGGTTCCAGTGTGCAGCCAGGGCTCTAGAACCAAGGAAAACTATCCCATTCTCATTCTTGGCATGTCAGACGACATTGAATATACCCAGGGACTTCAGTTTCAGTGGTGACTTTATCCTGGTGGAGGGTGGCCAGGATGTAGGCTGCACCTGACACGCTGTGAGCCCTGGTGGATGGAACCACAACACAGAAGGTGGCCAGGAGGTCCCCCTTCAGATGGATGAGACTTGTTTGCCTGGGCCCCAAAAGTTGGAATCTTATTTAAATGACTGTTTAAGTCAGATTTCTCATGAAACACTGTGAAATGGAGATTTGCTTGAAGGAAGTTTATTAGGAATTGCTCTCAGAAATAACACAATACCTCTGAGGGAGAGAAGGAATCAAGACTGAGTGGAGTAGGAGTTCCTATCGTGGCGCAGTGGAAACAAATCTGACTAATATCCACGAGGATGAAGGTTTGATCCCTGGCCTCACTCAGTGAATTAAGGATCTAGCATTGCCATGAGCTGTGGTGTAGTTTGCAGATGGGGCTCAGATCTGGCACTGCTGTGGCTGTGGGTGTGGCCGGCAACTGCAGCTCTGATTTGACCCCTCACCTGGGAATCTCCATATTCCATGGGTGCAGCCCTAAAAAGACAAAAAAAAAAAAAAAAAAAGACTGATCGGGAGGAAGAAATTGATCAAGGATGCAGTCACAACAAAGGATACATCTGCAGGGAGATCAGGGGTTGGGATGACCCTTCAAAGCTGACCTCGACTGAGGTAAGAGAGCTGGACCTTTAACACCCACCCCTCGTTATATGGACAGATTATCCCTCATGAAATCAGGCCAGGGAGCTCCCTTTGGCAGCTGAAGGAAATGCTCAGGGAGACACTCAGCTGTGGGCCATCAGCAGCCAACACTCCTGCAACTTGGGGATAAACTTCTCAGTCCCAGAGGCAGGATCTGGGTGGTGCACCATTGCAACCAACTAGCATCCCCTTTGCACAGCTCAGAACTATTTGCATCATGTGGTGAGCACACTCTGCCTGGGAAGACCCCCTCCAGAAATTCAGTGACTGCTTTCTCTGGGTAACTTACAGGAAGGTAAGTGGGATGAACTATAGCTCCACTACTGCAGCTTGTCACTCTGCTCTTCAGCATCCCCCCATTAACCATTCTAGATTCTCTTTAGCTTCAGCTTGTACCTCTCCTTGGGAAGAGGAAACTATGGCAGCATGATTTGAGAAGGGTGAGGTGGTTAGGACTCACCTGGGGGGTGACTTGGTGGCTCACCTGGGGGGTGACTCAGATCCTCATTCCCAGGGAGGCTGAGCTCCTAACCACTTTGCCCTTCTCAAATCATGCTGCCACAGTTTTCCACTTACTGTCAAGACTGGGCAAGGGAGTACCAAGAGACATCCTTGAGCATCACCTGGGTGCCAAACGTATTCTTTCGTGACCTCATTATGTAGGGGCAGCCCTATTTCTTCCCAAGGATCAGGGTCAGGTACCCCTGGTGAAGTGACTCCCTTTTCGGCTTGGTGGTATCTTGGCACAAGGAATCTAAAAGATGGGAAGCAGCCCAAGGGATTCTTGTTCTGTGCCCTTGTGGAAGTGTTCCATCTCTAGGAGCCAGATTCTCTAAACCCAGAGGTCCTGGATTTATAGGAATAGGAACCACAAATTCCCCCCCAAAGAATCACTAGGCATGATGGTAAGTGTGGGTATTCCTACTTTTTTTTTTTTTTTGTCTTTTTAGGGCTGCACCCTCTGCATATAGATTTTCCCAGTCCAGGTGTCAAATCAGAGCTGTAGCTGCTGGCCACAGCCATAGCCATGGCAATACCAGATCCTTAATCCACTGAGCAAAGTGAGGGATCAAACCTGCATCCTATGGATACTAGTCAGATTTGTTTCTGCTGAGTCATCTTGGGAACTCTGGGTTATTTCTACTTTAATCACTTGTGCATTGCTGTCTGTGTAGCCTACCTGTGGGGCCATAGCACCATATCATAGTCTTTCAGTTTTGTTGTTTTTTTACTTTTTTGGCTACACCCATGGCCTATGGAAGTTCCTGGGCCAGTAATTGAATCTGTTGCTGCAGCAACATCAGCTCCTTTTACCCAACACTGCACTAGGCCAGGGATCTAACCTGCACCTCCACAGTGACAAGAGCTGCTGCAGTCAGATTCTTTTTTTTTTTTTTTTTGTCTTTTTGCCATTTCTTGGGCTGTTCCCGCGGCATATGGAGGTTCCCAGGCTAGGGGTCAAGTTGGAACTGTAGCCAATGGTCTACTTCAGAGCCACAGCAACTCGGGATCCGAGCCGCATCTGCAACCTACATCACAGCTCACAGCAATGCTGGATCTTTAACCCACTGAGCAAGACCAGGGATCGAACCCGAAACCTCGTGGTTCCTAGTCATATTCGCTAACCACTGAGCCACAATGGGAACTCCTGCAGTCAGATTCTTTACTCACTGTCACAGTGGGAACTCCTCATAGTTAATAAATAGGGTGCCTCCTTCATCCTGGAGCATGGTGTTCCCTCATCTCTAAAATGGTGCTTCAGCAGCACCTTTGAAAGGCTTTTCTTTCACTCTTTCAGCTCTATTCACCAGCGGGTAGCAAAGTGTGATAGGGCCAGAAGACTCTATGACTCTTTTGCTATTGAGTGGGACTCTTGGTCTGATGCAGTGTTATGTGAGATCCTACGTCAGTGAATCAAACACCTTCAAGTCCTCAGAGAGTGGTGCTAGTGGAAGCCTTTTGCAGGAAAGAGAAAGCCCTATCCAGAATACGTGCTGATTCAAGTCAAGATGAAACACCAACCTTTCCAGATGAGAACAGGTGCAATGTAATCAACTCGTTACCAAGCAGCTGGTTGGCCATTAGTTGCTGGCAGGTTGGAGACTTGGCGGCAACAACAATAAAGTCAGTCTTGGTGAGTGGGTACCTATTCTGTTGGGCCCACCCCTGCCACCATAGACAACATGCCTATGTGTGGCCAACATTTGTGCCAACATGGCCACTTTATTCATGGGCCCATTGTGCCTGCACAGGTGGTCAATGACAGAGCCTGGCTAATATCATCTAGCCAGGTCTTTTTTTTGGGGGGGCTCCTCCGGGGCATATGGAGTTCCTAGGCCAGGGATCAGATCTGAACTTCAGTTTCGACCTAAGCTGAAGCTGTGGCAAGGCCGGATCCTTGCCCACTGTGCCAGGCTGGGGGGTTGAACCTGCATTCTAGTGCTCCCAAGATGCCATTGATCCCACTGCACCACAATGGGAACTCCACCAACTCATTCTTTTTTTTTTTTTTGTCTTTTCTCATTTTATGGCTGCACCTGAGGCATATGAAAGTTCTCAGGCTAGGGGTCGAATCGGAGCTACAGCTGCTGGCATATGCCAGAGCCACAGCAACACAGGATCCTAGCTGCATCTGTAGCTTACACCACAGCTACAGCAACGCCGGGTCCTTAACCCACCGACCAAGGCCAAGGATTAAACCCGAGTCCTCATGGATCATAGTCAGGTTCATTAACCCCTGAGCCACGACAGGAACTCCTCCACCAAGTTATTCTTGAAACTGTACATATTTTTATGTAGGGCCACTCGACTAGGGAGCCATGATGATGATCAAGTCTCCAGCTATCAAGTGTCCACTCAGACACTGCATGACCTTAAAATGTTTGGCTGCTCCACTTTCTCAGCTGTACAATTACTCATGCAAACAGTCAGGGAAGTGTACAGTAGGTCCCTTTGGGGACGAAATAGTGAAATCCTTACTCTATTACCGCAGTATTATAGAAGCCTTCCTTCTGGGAACCCAACCTCTCTTTCAATGAAAGGGTTCTGGATCTGAAAATAAATTCAGGTCTGGAAACCAGACAAGGTATTGTGACTTTTATTGGAGCAACTGCCATCAGCCTCCTGATCTTTCATTCTCGGTTTCTCAGCAATTCTGTATGTGGTCTGAACATCCCTGGGGGTGACTGAGATCATTTCAGGTATTTCACAAAAGTCAAAATCTTTGCATAATGATACTAAATAATACTATTATTTAGCTTTTGAACTGTGTTGACATTTGCACTGATAGTGCAAAAGCAATGTTGGATAAGATTCCTGGCACCTTAACAAACTTAGGCCATGGTACACAACTGTTCACCTACACACAGAAATGTAATGGTTCTTTCAAGGAAAAGCACTTATGTGATTAAGCTATGAACTAAACTAGCCACTTTTTTCATAGAACACCATTTTCTTTCTTTCTTTTTTCCTTTTCTTTTTTTTTCTTAGGGCCGAACTTGCTGCATATAGAAGTTCCCAGGCTAGGGGTTGAATCGAAGCTACAGCTGCTGGCCTGCACCATAGCCACAGCAACTTGGGATCTGAGCTGAGTCTGTGACCTACACCACAGCTCATGTTGCTGGATCCCTGACCCACTGAGCGAGGTCAGGGATTGAAACCACATCCTCATGGACACTAGTTGGATTCAATTCCACTGCGCCACAATGGGAACTCCCTGGAATACCATTTTCACTTGAAAAAATAACTGACAGATAAACTATGTTTATTCAGACTTGGTTATCTGGCTTGGTTAGATGTTTTTGCAACTTCTCAGTAAGCCTGTAACTTTGAGGAAAACAACTGATAGAATTTGTTGCCAGGGTTCTGGATCTGAAAATTGATTCAGGTCTGGAAACCAGACAAGGTATTGTGACTTTTATTGGAGCAACTGCCGTCAGCCTCCTGATCTTTCAGTCTCGACAATTAGAGCTTTCAAACGAAAATTAGGATCTTAGAAAAATTGTACATACTATCGTGAGCTTCATAGATTCCCAAGACCTAAAACTTTTTCTGATGATATTAACAAGTGTGATTTTTATTATTGTGTAATGAAAGCATCACTATTTGAAAGATCTATATAATTCAATGAATCTATATATATATATTTTTTTCTTTATCTCTTTAGGGCTGCACCCACAGCATATGGAAGTTCCCAAGCTAGGGATTGAATTGGAGCTGTAGCTGCCAGCCTACATCACAGTGACAGCCTCAGCAATGTGGGATCCAGGCATGTCTGTGATGTACATCACACCTCGTGTCGATGCCAGATCCTTAACCCACTGAGTGAGGCCAGGGATCGAACTCACATCTTCATGGGTACTAGTCAGATTCGCTTCCACTGAGCCACAACAGGAACTCTGTAGTTAGTGAACTTTTTTGAGGCAATTTCTTCATCTCTAAAATGAAGATAAAAAAATGACTACCTGATAGATTGTTGTGAGACAAATGAGACAAGGAATATAAGTGCTTATGGTGCCTAGCACATAATAAAGGTGTGAATGCTGCTGCAGTTGTAATTGCTCAGAACTTTCCAAGGCCTGAAAAGGCTGCCTTAGGGAACAGATAGCAAGGTGCACCAACATGGATGGCCTTTTAGATGATGCTGGAGAGCGCTAGCATCATAGGAATGCTGTGAGGAAGTTCTAGGGTCCATGAGGGTATTTATAAAAGAGAAACTTCAGGACCCATTCTGTCCCCAAGATGCCTTGATTCTCTGCTCTGACTGTCCACCCTTAATCCAGAAGAGG
Source organism: Phacochoerus africanus (assembly GCF_016906955.1). Lineage (NCBI taxonomy): Eukaryota > Metazoa > Chordata > Mammalia > Artiodactyla > Suidae > Phacochoerus > Phacochoerus africanus. The sequence goes on along the minus strand of NC_062545.1, from coordinate 132,916,744 downwards.
CATTTAGAGGCATACTCACTTTCAGGCCACTACCCTTAATCCAGAAGAGGCATTTAGAGGCATATTCACTTTCAGGCCACTAGGGGGCCATTTAATTGTCTGCGGCAGGAATACACTAATGGTCCTTAATGGCTCAGGCACCAGGGAGATTGGACTCAATTATATCTGAGAGCATTTTGAGTTCCTAGGGTAAAAGACACTATGTAAATCCAGATAATAAATAGGACTCATTGATGACAGGTTAAAGAATCTGGCACTGTTTAGTGGAGAAGAATAGGATGAGAGGAATTAAATAGGGGTTTCAGGTATATTTATTCTTCAGTATGGGAAGAAGTGACATGCTGTTTTCTTGCTCCACTGGGAACCAATCAGGAAGAAAAAAATTTACTTTGCAACAGAAGAAATTCAGAGTACATTCAAGGAAGTGGATGGGAGGAGGCTTTAGGTTGGCCTCACCTGGAATCTTGAAGAATAATTCACTTTGGTATGGCTGGTACAATCAGTTCTGTCAGGAAGGCCAGAGAGTAAGGGAGAGAAGAGAGTTCAACATCCAGAGACAATTCAGGATTTTCGACCTAACAAGGCCACCCGGCTAGAAGGGCTCTGGCCACCCTGGGAGCAGGATGGGGAAGGAGTAGTTATATTTTCCTCCTCAGCCTGCAGAAGACAATAAACATTCTAAACTTTTAATGTCTTTGAAATTTCCCAGAAAGTAAAAGTCAGGCTGTTCCTGGAAATGAGCATCCTGTTGGCCTTTGCTAGTGGCAGACTTGCATCCAGGCCTCAGGAGTCAGTGTCTGCACTGTGGGCCTGCAGTTCCAGCAGCTGATCAGCACACTAAGCTCTGGTAGCCATTTGACCTGTATGCAGTTGAGGTGGCAGGGCAGCAGTGTTGGGGTGGAGCTTCTTCATAAGAGGGCATGGTGTCTGGAAGCTAAGGGTTCTTATGGAGCAGGAAGAGAAATGGAAAAGTCAGAGATGGTCCAGCCCCACAGTGTCTGAAGCCAGGAGTCAGGAGGGGTGGTTCACTCACAGAACCTCCAACCCCAGTTCTCCCCACACCACCACTCACAATCTCCAACACCCATTGAGATACCCAGGCAGTCCACACAGCCAGCTCTGGGAACACAGGAAGTAAAACTCAAGAGGGAGGGAGCCAGAAATTCTAAAAAACCTCATACACAGGGAAGGGGAGAAGGAGAGAGCTTAAGAAATGTGGAGGGGAGAAGGAGAGGACTGAATGTGGAGGGAGAAGAGGAGGGGTGAAGGAAGGGGAAAGTAAGTGGCTACCGAGCTTTCCCAGCTTGGAGAGGGGTCTGAAGGATGACAAGCCTCACATGGGAAGGGTGGTAGAGGAACAGCCCCCTTCAGGCTCTGAGACACCAAGAGGATCAGAGAAGGGAAAAGCCCTGGGAGCCGCTCCACCGGTTCAGTGCAGCCTCTAGAGTTCAAGTCAAACCCAAATCCGGGAGGCGGAAAACCCTCAAAGCAGGACCTGGGACCTGTTGCAAACTTCAGGGCTAAGGTGGGAGGCGAGTCTGGAGAACCAGCTCAGCACGTGTACTGTCCCGAAAGCTCCGAAAGTTCTGGGCAGCCCACTCAGGGATCTAAGAGGATAGGGAGTCTGGGGAGCCTTGAAGCCCAGGCGGGACCCCGGCGGGGGTTGGGGGCAGGGATAAGGCGCGACCAGCGGTAACCGCAGTGCACGCTCCAAGCTCCTTGACTGCCTGAGCCAGACATGGGCCAGGCTCTCTAGGTGTAAACGGGTCTAGAGAACCCAGCGGGAGGTTACGTGGACTGGGGCACGAGCCGAGAACACCAAAGTAAAATCACTCCCACTTCTGCGTGTAAACTGAGGCCTGGAGTGGAAGCGCTGCTGCTTATACCACCTGTCACTTCGGACAGTCGGGAAGCAGAAAGGAGGTGCCAGAGTTGACAGCTCTGCGCTCCGACCGCCCCTCCCCGCCCCCCTTCCAATTCCGCACTCCGCCCCAAACGACGCTGTTACCCTTTTAAAGAAGAGCCCGGAGCTCCCACCCTCGCCGCGCCTGCCCGCGCGGGGCTGCGGCAACGTTGCCCTTTTAAGAGCCAGCCTCCGTTAACTCTCTCTTAACGGGGCGTCCCGGCGGGGGCTCCCGGAGCCCGCCAGCAGCCCGCCTCCTCCCCGCGCGGCATTTCCGGACCCCGGCGTCGCCCTTTTAAGAGGCAGCCCCAGCAGCGCTCTCCCCCGCCCCTTGTTGCCGGCGCGCGAGGCGGGGGAGCTCGGCTGGAGCAGAGCGCGCTGTCCGCGCGGCCACTGGAGACCGGGCGACCGGCGGCCGGGCAAGCGGCGGCGGCGGCGGCGGCGGATGGGGACGCGGAGCCGGGCGGCTGTGGCGGCTGTGGCTGTGGCGGCAGCGGGGAAGCAGCTGACTGGCCGGCGGCGGCGGCGGCGCTGGCGGCGGTGACTGGTCCAGGCCCCGGCGGCGGCTGCAGCGACGCGGTGGAGGGCTGCGGGCGGTCGGCTTGAGGAGCGGCGGCGGCGGAGCGCGGAGCGGGCGGGAACGGAGGGCGCCGGGCCGCCCCTTGCCCAGTCCTCGCAGGCCGCCAGGCCCCCTCCAGCCGGGGCCGTGGAGCACCGGGGCAAAGGCCGGGGCCCCCCCATGAAGGAGCGCGACTCGGCCCCGGCCGAGCGGGGCAAGCCGGCCACCTACACCGGGGACAAGAAGGCGAAGATGGCGGCCAAGACCAACAAGAAGTGGGTCCGGCTCGCCACCGTGTTCGCCTACGTGCTCTCCGTGTCGCTGGCCGCCATCGTGCTCGCCGTCTACTACAGCCTCATCTGGCAGCCGGTGGGCGCCGGGACCTCAGGGGGAGCCGCCGGCCCGCCCCCCGGCGGCTCCAACGCCACTGGCCCGTCCGGGACTTCGGGGGCGGCCGCAGCGGGGCCCAACACCACGGGGTCGTCCCGCCGCGAGGCGCCGCGCGACGCGCCCCCGCTGCAGGCGGCGCGGCCCTTGCCTCCCGAGCCCTTTGCGGACAGCCCCTTGGCCGGACCGCTGGAACAGCCGCGGGGGGCCGAGGAGGACGAGGAGGAAGCAGCGGCGGCGCCTGGGAGTCGTTGAACCCTTCCGAGCCAGGGGCGGCCGGAAACCATCCTCCCCAAGCCCGGAGGCAGGACTTTGCAGCAGGACCGGGTGGGGAGCCCGCAGGAGTGACCCCCACGGGAGTGAACGCCTCCCTTCCCCTGATGATCGCCGGCTCGCCCCAGGGGCGAGGGGCCTGCAACCTGCTCTTCAGCCAAGGGACCACGATTCTCCTGGGGGTTCGGGGTTTGGTCTTCCCAGGACCGTGCCGCGCCAGGGCCCTGAGCCCTAAGGGGGATGGGGGGAGGGGTGGGGAGAGCACAGCACCGACCCCTAATGCGCTGCTCGCTCTTCTGTATCCTGTGTACAGGAGTGACTCGGGCTTTCCCCCCAAGACTCAGGGGAAGGAGGGAGCTATATGGGCTCTTCTTTAATAAACCGCAGCTCTCACAAGGAGGAGGGCACCAAAAGTAGTGGAGCTCAGGTATGTCAACCTAGTTTTCAGTGGCCACAGATGCATTTAATTTATAGATCCCTGTATATAGTTGTTGACATATGCACTAGAAGCTATAATTGCATAGAACTACATGTATCTTCCCACACCCTGGGTAGACTCCTGGCTGATGGGGTTAAGCAAGGGCTACTTGCTGGCCCCCAAAGTGCAGCTAGCTAGAAGGGCACAGACACTTTTTTCGTTACCCACTCTTCCCCCCCCCCCCCATTTCAGAAAGATGGGTTTATGACACAAAAGAGTATAATCATTCTTAGTCTTGTTGGAAAGGACAGTGGAAACCTTTGAAGAAGTAGAAGCAGTCTAGAGAGGATGGGGAATGTATGGATCCCATCTTCTTCCCACCCTAGTGCCCCCACCTAAGGCTTGCTGGTGAAGTCCTAAGTATCTGGATATGGGCCAGGGAAGGAGGAAGGGAAAGAGCACTGCCTCTGTGCTTCAACCCTTGGCCTTCTCACAGAGTTCTTTTAGGAAGAGCAAGCCTTGTAGAGTGGCTGTCAAGTGTTTTTATCTTTTTCTTTTTCCCTGCTCTTCAGAATCGCCTCTTGTTCCAGTAATCACCTTTACTTTCCCTCTTCCCTGTGCCTGTAGTGAAAATGTACCCCTGTTATTAGGATGAAATCCTTTGTGAACTAGAGCTTTAAATTTTAAGGTAGAACCCAAAAGGCTGGAAGGTGGGCTTCAAACTCAGGAGTGTGTTTCTATAGCCGGGGAAATAGACCAGTCATGCTTTGGAAGGTTAAATTGGCTTGTCTTTACCTCTCCCGATAAGCCCCACTTAACATGCAGCCTATACTTTTCATTGAGATGAAAAACATCAAGAGAAATGACATATGTCTGGGACAGCAAGAATTACACATCCTCAATTTGGATTCTGTTTCCTTCCGCCACTTGCTTTTAGGCAGTTGAGTGTGGGTAGTGACAAGATATCAAACCCTTAGTGTTTCCTTTTTGGGAAATGAGGCACTTTAAAACAACAACTTATCCACCTGAGTCCTGAAGCAATTTGTCTCTCCAGTTTTATGGCTTACACTCAAGTTAGCTCCGATCCAAGTTTACAGGACGACAGCCTTGCTTTAAGCCATGTCCTATGGTGGGCAAGGTAATAGCAGCTGAGCTGTCGTAGCCTAGGGGCGGGCGGGGTAGCACCCCCAAGGTGTCTTGGCTGGAGGAAGTTTCTGAGCAGCTGACTTGACTTTGGTCATCAAGAAGCCTTTAAGTCCTTCTTAAATTTTTGGTGAGGGCCTCGGGGAAGAAACAAAAATGCCACTTTATAACTTCAATAATAGCCTGTAATTTGTATTTATTGTGTGAATTTTTAGTCCTATATTTTAATAATTTGTAAATTGATATCTTATTCCAAGAATCCTTTGAACTTGCAGGAGAACATCTGGGAGTCCAATCCCTTGTCCCCATCCTGACCCCTGCATTCTGGACTGTTTAATCCACTTTGGGATGGATCAAAGAGTCTAGAGAGACCACTCCTGGGTCCAGCTGCTGGCCTCCTGACTCTCTAAAGCCTTCACTGGAATTGGACATTAGCTCCAGCTCTAGCTGTGAGCCTGACCAGAGACATTATTTATAATTCAGCCATTTAAGATATACCTGTACTCAAAAAGTCCTGTATATTTTTTAAAAGTTTTATTTTTCAGGTGAACAAAAATACATTCTAAGAACTCTACGTCAACCTGCGTAAGTTGATAGTTTCTTTTTTCATGCTTCTTGGGGAAGGAGTAGAGGTTGGCAAAGGCAGTGGTCCGATGTGTGGTGAATGTGGCGTGATGAATAGGTGTAGGAGGAAAAAGCAATTGCTCTAATGTTCCCTTTGCCTGATGGTTTGACCAAATTGATTAGTGAAGGGTGACAGGAATCCATCTTAGTCGGGAAGCAATCATGTGGTCAGTCAGAAGAACAATGATAACGAGCTTAGCTATCTTTTGCCAACCTTAAGAAAGATTGAGGAGTTCCCGTCGTGGCGCAGTGGTTAACGAGTCCGACTAGGAACCATGAGGTTTCGGGTTCAGTCCCTGCCCTTGCTCAGTGGGTTGACGATCCGGCGTTGCCTTGAGCTGTGGTGTAGGTCGCAGACGCGGCTCGGATCCTGCGTTGCTGTGGCTCTGGCGTAGGCCAGTGGCTACAGCTCCGATTCAACCCCTAGCCTGGGAACCCCCATATGCCGCGGGAGCGGCCCAAGAAATAGCAACAACAACAACAACAAAAAAAAAAGACAAAAAAAAAAAGAAAGATTGAAAAAGGAGTTCTCTTGCGGTGCAGCAGATTAAGCATCCAGTGTTGTCACTGCAGTGGCTTGGGTGGTGCAGGTTCTATCCCTGGCCCCACATGCCACAGGAGAGGCCAAAAAAAAGGAGGAGTTCCCGTAGTGGCACAGTGGTTAACAAATCCGACTAGGAACCATGAGGTTGCAGGTTCGATCCCTGGCCTTGCTCGGTGGGTTAAGGATCCAGCGTTGCTGCGAGCTGTGGTGTAGGTCACAGACGTGGCTCTGATCCCGCGTTGCTGTGCCTGTGGCATAGGCTGGCGGCTACAGCTCCGATTAGACCCCTAGCCTGGGAACCTCCCTATGCCGTGGGAGCGGCCCTAGAAAAGGCAAAAAGACAAAAAAAAAATTAAAAATGGTTGAATGAAAGTTCTGCTTTTAGAAAACTAGAAAACTCTGAGCAGATGTCTCAAAGAGGAAGTTCAGGGACCGGTAAGCACGAATATTAAGAATTATTATAAATATTGAGCTGGGGTGAGGATCAGCCACATGATAGCATCACTGTTCTCACCTTTAAACCACTAGCCCTCAGCTCAAGAAGCGGTAATACCAGGGGAGACAAATGGATTCGTCTGCAGTGGTTGGTCAGAGCTTTGTCTATGGTGGGGGAGGCAAGAGAGCCACAGGGCTGAGAGAAGGTGTAGGTTGCTTCATAGGTGAGGCTTTTTCTTTTGTAAAGCAAAACGATAAAAGACATGTGGGTGAAAAGCACAAATATAAGGCATTAGTTGTGCTGCAGAACAATTCAGCTCAGCTCATTGTTAGACAATGCTGCCCAGTGCCAAGTGGAGTGAGAAGCCAGTGTCGGTGGGGCCCCCTGAGGCCTGCATTTCTCTGGAGCTGTTAGGGGGTGGCTGCTGTTCTTTTACATCACCTTGTAGTCTGCAGGAGAGCAGGGGAAAGTCCGCCCTTCTTTTATTTCCCTCTCGAGCCTACACAATGGCTTTCTGTGAGAGGGCTTGGTAAGGCAGAGCAGAAGGGGAGTGAAAGAGTTTCTGTGTTCTTCTAGTCAGCCCCTCCTTTCTGTAGATGGTGACATGTGGTTTCTGCAGTTGCACACGGCTTCACACGTTGGGCACATACAGTGGCATATGCAGCAGGAGCCTGCTGGCCAATTCGAAGGGCACTGTTCCACCAGATCAGGGCCTGGTGGCAGGGAGCAGCGGTTGGAATAGCTTTATTTTCAAGGGTTAGAAATTGGCTGTAAATTAATCCATCAGGTTTTGCACCAGGAAGGAGAGGTCTGGGCAAAGGGGGATTACTTCCCTTTAACTGGTTTGTGCCAGGACTACCCAGATCATTTCTAGGTGTTTGCTCATATTAGAAGTGACCGTGTGCATTTATTCCCCGACAGCCTGAGTTTGAAGAGATAATCCTCTTTTGAAAGTGAAGTTGTAGAAGGTGAAGGGTGAGGAGTTTGCCAGTAAGCCATTTAGGCTGGGCTTGTGTGGGTATCATTTCTTTTCCCATTGTGCTGAGGTGCAAAGAAGTGCTTCTCTGAAGTTTCCGGCACAAGAAATGTTTTTTCTCCTTAACAGCTCTAGATTTCTACATGGTATGAGACCACAGCTTTGGAATTTTTTTTGTCTACCTTGTTTTTTAGTTTTATGAGGGAATCCTAAGATAGTGTATCCTTTTGTTGAGTATTTATATCCTCTTTTGAAATGCTGAGTGAAGTGGAGAGCATCTGCTTGTTTCTCCCTGTTTCTTGAAGGGGAATTGAAAGGTCAGGTCCCGAGCTTTAGGGCTACCACAGCTATTTAAAAGGAGTAATAATGGTCCTCCCTTCCTGTCTGCAGAGAATGGAGATATTTCTGGATTGCAACGCAGTAACAAAAGAGCCAGGGCTGTGCTTTTGTTGGTCTCCTCCCCTGGAGGGAGGAACTGCAGTGGCCTGGCCCGTTTCACAGGACCAGCCCTAACTGAGCTCAGTGCCTGGCACACAGGAGAGGGACTCAAGTTTGCTGATCACCTGGTTGACCACTGCACTGGATAGAATTGGCCCTAGTGTCCTTGTGGTGTCACTGTCATGATCCACATGTACCATGTGATCCACATGTCATGTACCCACCTCCACAGCCCATAATCCAGTTGGGACGAGTGGATTGCCACATCACAGCTGCACTGGCCATTCTTTTTTTTTTTTTTTTCCCACTGTACAGCAAGGGGGTCAGGTTATCCTTACATGTATACATTACAATTACATTTTTCCCCCAGCCTTTCTTCTGTTGCAACATGAGTATCTAGACAAAGTTCTCAATGCTATTCAGCAGGATCTCCTTGTAAATTTATTCTAAGTTGTGTCTGATAAGCCCAAGCTCCTGATCCCTCCCACTCCCTCCTCCTCCCATCAGGCAGCCACAAGTCTTTTCTCCAAGTCCATGATTTTCTTTTCTAAGGAGATGTTCATTTGTGCTGGATATTAGATTCCAGTTATAAGTGATATCATATGGTATTTGTCTTTGTCTTTCTGGCTCATTTCACTCAGTATGAGATTCTCTAGTTCCATCCATGTTGCTGCAAATGGCATTATGTCATTCTTTTTTATGGCTGAGTAGTATTCCATTGTGTATATATACCACATCTTCTGAATCCAATCATCTGTCGATGGACATTTGGGTTGTTTCCATGTCCTGGCTATTGTGAATAGTGCTGCAATGAACATGCGGGTGCACGTGTCTCTTTTAAGGAGAGTTTTGTCCGGATAGATGCCCAAGAGTGGGATTGCGGGGTCATATGGAAGTTCTATGTATAGATTTCTAAGGTATCTCCAAACTGTTCTCCATAGTGGTTGTACCAGTTTACATTCCCACCAACAGTGTAAAAGGGTTCCCTTTTCTCCACAGCCCCTCCAGCACTTGTTATTTGTGGATTTATTAATGATGGCCATTCTGACTGGTGTGAGGTGATATCTCATGGTAGTTTTGATTTGCATTTCTCTTATAACCAGCGATGTTGAGCATTTTTTTCATGTGTTTGTTGGCCATCTGGATATCTTCTTTGGAGAAATGTCTATTCAGGTCTTTTGCCCATTTTTCCATTGATTGATTGGCTTTTTTGCTGTTGGGTTGTATAAGTTGTTTATATATTCTAGAGATTAAGCCCTTGTCGGTTGCATCATTTGAAACTATTTTCTCCCATTCTGTAAGTTGTCTTTTTGTTTTCTTTTTGGTTGCACTGGCCATTCTGACTGCAGTTTCTTTACTGCCAAGTCTAGGAACCTGGGCTTGACTTGACTGTTCTTACCAGGCACCCCCAGTACTCCAGGTGGTACTCAATGGAGGCAATGTAAAATATGTGACCCAGTCATTGTCTCCTTTGTCCTGGCCATGTGGCCTGATCTTGAGCTATAAAAATATCTGCTCTATCGACAGTTTTTTGGTCACATCTGTTTTACTTGCTGACATAACCTGTGGGCCTCTGCTGCGAGAAAACCTGTGTTATACTCTTTGTTCCCTACAGTAGCTAATTTAAAAAATACAAAGACAGGGAGTTCCTGTTGTGGCTAAGTGGGTTAAGGACCTGATGATGTCTTTATGAGGATGCAGGTTCAATCCCTGGCCTTGCTCTGTAGGTTAAGGATCTGGCATTGCCAAAAGCTGTGGCATAGGTTGCAGATACAGCTTGGATCTGGTGTGGCTGTGGCTGTGGCTGTGGTGTAGGCCAGCAGCTGCAGCTCCATTCGACCCCTGGCCTAGGAGCTTCCATATGCCATGGGTGCAGCTGTAAAAAGAAAAACAGGGAGTTTAAGTCATGGCTCAGTGGAAATGAATCTGACTAGTATCCATGAGGACACAGGTTCAACCCCTGGCCTTGTTCAGTGAGTTAAGGCTCTGGCATTGCCATGAGATATGGTATAAGTCACAGACATGGTTCAGATCTGGTGTTGCTGTGGCTATGGTGTAGGCCGGTGACTACAGCTCAGACTCCACCCCTACCCTGGGAACTTCCACATACCACAGGTTCAGCTCTAAAAAAGACAAAAAAAGTTCCAAAACTGTTCCAAAGCTTGTCCAAAAAAGTACTTGTTAGTTACCCAAGACTTCCTTTTAACGATACCTCCCTCTGCCACCACAGTGCTCAGAGAATGAATCAAGGTCTCCTCCCACTTAGTCCTGGAGGGCACCTGTCCCTTCAGCTCCCAGCTAGTAGTCTGGGCAGGATTGAGTCACAGCAGCCAGTCTCACATTATCATCAGGACCGGGGTTGGGGAGCAGTGTGCTCTTGGGAATCTGGGACCCCTGAACTGGAAGATAGGTGGTCTATGGACTCAGCGATGGCATTGGTTATCACTCTTGACCCCTCTCTTCCCTCCTAATTGACTGGGAGTTCATAAGAGCAAATGAAGCTAATAGATGTGATGGAGTATAGAGAGTTTAGGAATAAAAGTACATGAGATGGAGTTCCTTCCCGTTGTGGTGCAGCAGAAACAAATCCGACTAGGAACCATGAGGTTTCGGGTTCGATCCCTGGCCTCTCTCAGTGGGTTAAGGATCCGGTGTTGCCGTGAGCTGTGGTGTAGGTTGAAGATGCACTTTGGATCCCCTGTTGCTGTGGCTGTGGCCTAGGCCAGCAGCTGTAACTCCGATTGAAAACCCCTAGCCTGGAAACCTCCGTATGCTGCCCTAAAAAAAAGCAAAAAAAAAAAGCAAAAAAAAAAGTACATGAGGTAATTGATTTTCAAAAAAACGTCTGTCTCTTTGGGCAAAAATGATGCACGGAAAGAAATGTGAAGGGACAGGTAGTAAACATTACACATGTGCCCAGACCATCAGCATCACTTGGGAACTTACTAAGAGATGCCATGGCTTAGGCCCCATCTCATTTAGGAGGTGGTGCTCAGCATCTTTTAACTAGACTTCCAGGTGATCCTGAGGCACACTAAAATGTGAAAAGCACTGGCCCAGCCTTTCCCTCTGATTCAGTAACTTGGGTTAGGGTATTAGTGTTTGGACAGATGGTTATCAAAGGTGACTTTTGACCCTCTTGCTTGGTTGAAGCAGCTGCCCTGCTGGGGGAAGAGGAGACACTGTGTCTCTAGAGTTTTAAAAGGGAAAACGCCTTCCTTGTTGGTTATTTTTGAAGGTTGCAGGAGAGCTTGCCCTGGAATGCTTGTTAAGAAGGAGGCAGGCCTGAAAGAATCTGCCCTCCCCCTCCTACAAAGGTACCGTTGTGTTTGCCTCACCTCCTGCCTTGGGGCCTGCTGCTCCTCAAGCCAGTCCTTAAAAGGAGTAGTGGGTGCCACATTTGTTCTTTCTGGTGCCAGGTCTGTGCTGTTTCACTTCCCCGGCGTCAAGTGGATGCTTAATGAGAAGCTGTGACGTAGGCAGGCCGGCAGGCTTGTTGAGAGAGGCAGCCTCTCAGTCTGTGCTTTCTGCGAGCATCTCTCATTGCTTTCCTCAGCCTCCAGCTCTCCTCCTCGGTGAGGCTGTGGTTGCACTGTGTCAGCTCTTCCTCATAAGCCCTGAAAGCCCTTGCTCGGGAAGAAATGCTTGCGGGGTCTGTGGACACTGATAAATCACTCAGGAGGCAGAAGTGAAGTGGTGCCTTTCGTTCCCCTTATTCCCTTGACCACCTTAATTTAGTCCCCCAATGAAGACAATATGGCCAAATTGCGATTTTCGCCACTTCCTTTTTTTTTTTTTTTTTCTCAGGGGCCAGTGCCTTCTTTTCCTGTTATTCCTGTCCCTGAGGCTGGGCTTTGGGACTGGAGCTGATGGTGGTCAGACCTTGCAAACTTGGGCCTTGTTAGATGGCTGGGGATCCCCTGCTTTCAGGGGTCCCCAATTACCTGTTCCTTGACCATAAGAAAATACAATCATGCTGCTCCTTTGGATGGTAAAACATCGGGAGGCATGGAGCAAACTCCACAAGGAAGCTCATTTCTGGGGAGTGAGTTCATGAGATTGCTGCTGTTGTAAACAGAAGAAAAGAGGAAACACGCTGAGCTGCAAGAGCCAGTGTGCAAAGTTAGGGGGAAATGCTTCAGACATCCTTGTGATCAAGTGGCTGGATGAGGGCAAGAACATTCTCTGTAAGAGCAGGGTCACTTCATGATGCTTTTAACTCAACCAGACTTCCCTGGGGGATTAAAAACAACTCACTGTCCTAGAAGACTGGGTAACTTTTACAAACCATCCCTTGTTTCCCTCAGAGTGTATTGGCCCCGGTGAAGATGAGCCTAGAAAGAAAAGATTAAAAAACAAAGTAGACAGAGATCACAACAAATAGCTACTCCATTTATTCAACAGATATTTACGGAGTGCCTTCTGTGTGCCAGGCTACTGTTAAAAGAGTGCCTTCTGTGTGCCAGGTATGTTTTGCGTACTCTTTTTAATGTTCTTAACTCTTCAGCATAGATATTACTAGTTCCATTTTGCAGACAAGAAAACAGTGGCTTTTAGAGGTTAAAACTGACCAGAGTCACCCAGCTAGTGGATAGCAGACCTAGAATTCAGATTCAGTCTCTCGGATTCTAAGGCCCATGTTTGTTCGACTCTACCATCCGAAAAATACCTCCCTTGCAGTATGGTCTGCTGTTCCTCTCTATAAGGTGTTGTGGACCAGGACAGAGATGCCTTCTACCTCTTCTGCCTCCTTGGGTTTTGATTGTTTGTTTGGCGGCACCCATGGCATGCAAAACTTGCCAGGCCAGGGATCGAACCTGCACCACCGAAGTGACAACCGCAGGATCCTTAACTTGCTGAGCCACCAGGGAGCTTCATCTGCCCTCCTGGTTTTGAGGCCTCAGGTAAAGCTTTCATCCCCCTGCTGGCTCCCTACTACCCTCTGCCCTCTCTGCTGGCAGTTCCTCCAGCTCTGGCTGGGTTTCTGAAGCCATGTCCCACAGAGGACCTCCCATCTTTGAGAAGTAGTCTCGTCTGTTGTTTGAAGAGAAAGGGTATCCAAGGAAGGCTCCCAGTCTGGCCTTTAACCAGAGGAGCCACGAAGAAACAGACCAGCCTTCCATGGCCCCGAGCTTCGTGGGGGAAGTCTGCACTTCCCTCCCTCTCCTTAGCAGGTCCCATCCTAGAGCAGGTGGGGTGGCCACCATGGCTACTGGTTCAGTTATCCTGAAGGAGGGCTCTCCCTTTTTGAGAAAAGCTCAGTGGTGCCCGTCTTGCACTACAGCCTCCCTGTAATGAAGAGGTCCTGTTCTAGTCTCCATTCTTTCCAACCCCTAGTGACTCACTCCTGTGATGTCCCTTTCTCCCAGCATCCAGAAGGGAGAGAAGCCCTATATCTCCATAGCTCTTCTGCCCAGCTTTCTCTCCTGTTCCGGTCTTGTGGTGAGTCCTGAACCAGAGCTCTGCCCGAACTCTACCTCCCCATCCCATAGTCAAATGTGCATATATCCTTTAATGAAGGCACATCTGTACAATTGGCAGCCCTGGGGGTTGGGGGAAGTTTGTGAATCTTAGAATTCAAATTCTGGATCACAATTTTTTGGGAGACATCTGAGTTTGGGCTCTGCCCAAACCTGCTCTACACCAGCTCCATCGTGTGGGAGTCGTGGGTTCCAGAGCCAGGGCCATGCTCCAAAGTCACATACATGTGGCCAGGAGGCAAGAGGAAAACTTGAGTTTGGAGTCTTTTACCCTTGCCTTTTCATATCTCACAGGGGTCTTCTTTCCATAAGCACAGAATGTTCCCAAGCCTTTCCAGAATTCTTCTGATCAGTCTCCACCTCTTCTAGTCCCACTCATGCCGTTCCCAGCCAGCTTTATCACTCCCCACTATAAGAAGTTAGCCTACCCGCTCTTAAGCATCTACCCAGTGCCTCAGCCTCCCACTCAGCTCTGAGGCCAGGAAGCTCCCACCATCAGGGGCAGCCCACCCCCCTGTCCCCTACATGGCCAGCAACCAGCCCTGAGTCTAGGGTCAGTCTTTGGCCTTAGCCCTCTGTATATACTGGTCCAAACCCTTACTCTCCAAGTGTGATGTGGGAGCAAGCAGCATGGGCATCACCTGGAGCTTGTTAGAAATGCACATTCCCAGGCCCACCCCAGACCTCCCAAGTTAGACTGCATTACCCTGCACTGTCATGTATGAGAAGCACTTCTCTAAACAATCTGATCTGCCAGGAAGACACTTTCATGTCTCCTGAATGGAGGGAATGGAGAGTAGAGCAAGCGCCAGTGAGGAAGCCTGGCCCTCACACGGTGGAGCCACAGTGTAGGCCTCACAGCGCCAGCGGAGAAATGCCGGGTTTGGTCTGGACACGCCCTAGAGAACCCAGAGAGGCTGGTGAGGCCCAGGGCTCTCAGCAGAGAGGAGGGGAGCCTCAGGCCCACGTGGAGCAGGGGAACTTGGGGACAAAGGGCACATGATGAGAAAGAGAGGGGTGTGTGCCTTCATGAGCAGAGGTGGGATGGTTCACTTTGGGCTCCTACCACCATCCCAGGTCCTGTGGGCACCTATAGCCAAGAACAGCTCCTGTTGTGCAGCCTGGATCTGCCGGATGACTGGGTTTCCTCCCTCCCTCTGCTGGCAGAGTTGCCATCGCCCACCAGCTGCCTTGCTGGTAGTGGGTGCTCAGGAAATGTTTGTTGAATCAAGAGGAAGCCACAGCTTGTGCGGAGTCTGGATAATTCACCAGACGTGGGCCTCAGGGGAGGGGCAGGAACGGAGACTAAGTGGGAAAGACAAGTCCTGATGTCGTACTTAACTGGAGTTGCTGTTGCTCTGCCTCTCAGTCCCTGCCTGAGACCTTGCTCTGGCATGATGCAGTGTAGGGAGGGGGTGGGTAGAGAAAGTTGGAGATGGTGGGAAATGGCCTTAGCGGGCAGGGCCCCGGCCCCCATTCAGGGTGTCTGACCTGGGTGTGGGGGAGGAGGACCCTGCTATGGGGGAAAGCAAGCTGTCCCTCCCCCTCTCCACCCCATTTCAGAGGCTTTCTGGAGGCCCTTCCCTGTGCAGAGGAGACCTGAACTCTTCTCTTCTGTCCCCAGCTCCAGCCCCAACGGCTGTGGCCTCCCTCTTCCAGAAAGACAGGAGGCTGCCAGCTGATTGTGAGATCCTGGGTTGGCTGTTCTGTGAGTACGGGACTCTGAGTCACCTGGGAACAAGACAGGGGCATAGGGAAGGGCCCAGGCCAGGGGGTGACCATGCCAGCTGCTGAGGCTGCCTACATTTGAGGACCCAGGAGCGGGCAGCTGGAGAGGGAGGCCAGGCCCTGGGGAGCCAGGCGAGCCAGATGCT